>NC_134401.1:151365042-152018814 GCF_050003625.1 Haematobia irritans
AATAATGGTATTCATGTTCAAACAAATTCCAGTTTCAAAATTCAAAAAAAAAAAAAAAACATTAAACCAAAGATGCAAATCCTTAAAATAAGTCTTAGCCTACATTTGAATCATTTTTAGCTTAAATTTAAAAATTCAATATGTCACTTGAGTTAAAGACGATTTCTTTAAATTAAAAATGTTTTTCTTTATTTTAAGGAACATTTGCCTTACTTCAAAGATCTACAATTTCAACAGAGGGACGCAAAATTTTAAGATTTGTGTCCTAAATGAAAAAAATTTTTGAAGCAAGGATTATAAAATTTCTATTAATTAAAATGTCATTATTTTAAAGAATTTTGTCCTTAGCATTGCCTAAATTTCGAGCCCTAAAATTTAAGTTGCATAATCTTCCATATTAGGTCAATATTTTTTTCAGTGTAGCAAAAAAAAAAAAAAAAAACGTCGTCAAAAAAGTTGTGAAAATATTCTTTTGTTGATCCGGAAGTAGTGCAAAATTTGCGCAGAGGCGATGAATTTAACATGGTGTCCACTATTTGAACAGCCGTTGCACTGAATTTGCATCACTTCTTAAGGTGTGATCCGAATTCATTATTTTGGATGTGAATTCAATTTGTTTGTGATATTTTGCCAAAAATTAATTTTTTGATTTTATTTTCCCAACGTTTCAAGAATGGATTTAACATTTTTCTCAACAAAATTGAAAACAAAAATACTATAAATATTAAAAAAGCGAGTTATAAAAAATTTAATAAAAAGAACTTCCTGTGTAGTTAAAATAAATACCATCATTGGGAGGATATTTTTAGAAGTGATTTTAAAGTGTATCTTTGAATAACTTCCATACAATTTAAAAGTCAATACGCAATCCATGGTGGATGTTTAATAAAATACAGGCCAGCCTTTTGGGCCATATATCGATGTCCTCATTCCAGAATACGCTAAGTCGTCTTAGCATTGTTTGATTAAGTTCGTTGTTTTTTATTCGGATTGATGTGCATTGCATCCTGTCAAAAGTTCGAATTTATTGGACACTTCTATCAAAAGTTATGGTTAATATTGTACGTAGCCTGTGACTAAAGTTTTAAAAATTTCCAATCCAAAAAGGGCAAAAAGCTTTGTTCGGTCTAAAGTGGTCTAAGTCATTTTGAGCCATTTTCTATTATCACTATTTTCGTACATACTAAAAAAATCTACAATAAACATGATTTTAAGACCGCAAAAAATTTGAATTTATATCTTATACGGTTTTTGAGAAATTTCAAAAAAAAAACTTTGAACTTGTTTCCTGTAAAATTCACTTTTTAGACTTAGCGTACGCTGCATATACTGCTGCATACCTAGTGTGGATCCAGAAGAGGTGCAAAATTGGTGGAGAAGCAATGAATTTAACATGGGCTTGTTATAGGACGGGTGTCCACCATTTCAACAGCCTTTGCACTGAAAATGCATCACTTCTTAAAGTGAGATCCGAATTCTGTGTTTTGGATATTTTGGAAAAATTTTGAGATATTTTGCCAGATAAATATTTTTTATGATTTTCAATGCATTCGCTTAACGATTTTTTTTTTGAAACACAATGTGATATCTCTTCAAAAGGTGTTTTCATGCATATGATTAATGTTTTAAGTAATCTCGTAATAATTATAAGATATTAATGTTAAGTTTATCTCTCGAAGGCAATTGTCTTACACAGAGTTATAATCATGGAACTGTGACTTTAATCAATCAGAATACTTGCTTGGTGTGAATTTTTAATTCCTGATATTTCCAGTTTTCATGTCATTCTTTTGTCATTTATAATTAAATGTTAATGCAAATATATTGACCATTACGTGGCAAAAATTCCACAGTCAAAATTGTTTACAATTGTGAACAAAATTGTTGTTACATTTTTATTGAATCAAAGAATGTTTAATTTTTTAATACACCCAGAGACGGAATATAATAACCTTCCAGCAAAAGCTGGGTTACCACCAGTGATTCCCCCAGCATTACCGTTCATCAAAAACTTACTACTTGCGGTATTACCGGGGATTTAAAAATAATATGTAGTCCAAAAGTCATTACATTTATTAATATCAGTTCAAAATCCCCATTTTTATACCCTCCACCATAGGATGGGGGGTATATTAACTTTGTCATTCCGTTTGTAACACATCGAAATATTGCTCTAAAACCCTATAAAGTATATATATTCTGGGTCGTGGTGAAAGTCTGAGTCGATCTGAGCATGTTCGTCCGTCCGTCTGTTGAAATCACTCTAACTTCCGAACGAAACAAGCTATCGACTTGAAACTTGGCACAAGTAGTTGTTATTGATGTAGGTCGGATGGTATTGAAAATGGGCCATATCGGTCCACTCTTACGTATAGCCCCCATATAAACGGACCCCCAAATTTGGATTGCGAATCCTCTAAGAGAAGCAAATTTCATCCGATCCGGCTGAAATTTGGTACATGGTGTTAATATATGGTCTGTAAGAATCATGAAAAAATTGGTCCACATCGGTCCATAATTATACATAGCCCCATAAAAACCGATCACCAGATTTGACCTCTGGAGCCTCTTGGAAGACCAAAATTCATCTGATTCAGTTGAAATTTGGTACGTGGTGTTAATATATCGCCTCAAACACCCATGCAAAAATTGGTCGAAATCGGCCCCAATAAATATATATATATAGGCCCTATATAAACCGATCCACAGATTTGACCTCCGGAGCCCCTTGGAAGAGCAAAATTCATCCGATTCGGTTGAAATTTGGTACGTGAAGTTAGTATATGGTATCCAACAACCATGCAGGAATTAGTTCATATCAGTCCATAATTATATATATTTGACCTCCGGTGCCTTTTGGAGAAGCAAAATTCATCCGATCTGGTTGAAATTTGGTACGTGGTGGTAGTATATGATATTTAACAACTATGCCAAAAGTGGTCCATATCAGTCCATAATCATATATAGCCTCCATATAAACCGATCCCGAGATTTGGTTTTGGAGCCTCTTGGAGGAGTAAATTTCATCCGAGTCAGTTGAAATTTGGTACTTTGTGCTAGTACACGCAAAAAAAATAGTTGTTTCCTCCCAAACGAAATTTTAGACAAACAAAGTTCGTTTCTCATTTGCTTTTCGCTGTAAGGAAGTGTATTTGGAAGAAAAGTATATACTTTTTGTGATAAACGTTTATTCCAGGATGTAAAAACAATTTCATAAAGACAAACTCAAAAAAAAAAAAAAAAAAAAAACATTGTTTTCTTGCTAATTGCATTTTCCCTGACATCTTTCTCACATCAACGAGTTTTTTTTAGTTCTCAACACCTTTTCCTGTAATACCAACAATGTAGAAGAAATTATACGATTTTATAAATTTTTAAATTTTTTTTTACCTTTCGCCTGGACGGAGAATCGAACCGCGGACCATGCACTTTGTAAGCCAACACACTAACCACTGAGCTATGTTCCTGTTATGGTCATCAGTAGATAAATATCCATATAAGTTATATTTATATAGCATAGCTTGCGGCGCCCACGAACCGAATAAACAAAGTTTATTTAACAGAAACAAACATTTAGTTTGGCACCGTGGAGCAGTGGTTGCTACGTCCGACTTGCATGCCAATGGTCGTGGGTTCGATTCCTGCTTCGTCCAAAGTTTTTTTTGTTTTTTTTTTACATATATTCCAGATATGTTCGGAAATTTTCAACATTACATTGTAATATATTAAATTTTGAACTGTAAAATGTGTCTTATTAAAGACCTAAAGTCAGAAAAGAACAGTGTTTGATATAAACGAAATGGACTGTGTTGTTGTTTCAAAAATAACTTTTTTTATTAAAAAATAAAAATTTTGTAACAAACGAATTTTTTTGGTGATAAAAGTTTAAAATTTTCGAAGCAATTCAAAAAACTCTAACAAAAGAAAAACGTTTTCGGTACACGTTTTCCAAACGTTTTTTTTTTTCTTTGCGTGTATATGGCCGTTAACAACCATGCCTAACTAGGTCCATATCTGTCTATAGTTATATATAGCCATCAGATAAATCGATCCCCAATCACACAAAAATTGGTCCATATCAAGTTCATAATTGTATATTACCCCCATATAAGCGACCCCATATTTCAATTCTGGCTCTCTACGTATTGTCTAATATATACCACGTATGGACTAACTCACAATTTGGAAAACGATGTTAAGAAGTTTTAAGATACCACAACTCTAGTAATTCGATTGTGGATGACAGTCTTTCGTAGAAGTTTCTACGAAATCCATGGTGGTACATAAGATTCGGCCTGGCCGAACTTACGGCCGTATATACTTGTTAAAATATTTTTTTTTGTTATTTATTTATTAATTATTTTGGAATCCTTCATGAATAATGTTTCTAAATTAATTTATTCTTTAACATTATTTTGAGTAACTACTTGTTCAAGTTGATAGCTTGTTTCATTCCGAAGTTAGCATGAAACGCACATAGCTAGATCGACTCAGAATTTCACTACAACCCAAAATTTATATATACTTTATGGGGTCTGAATTTTTCGATTAGGGTGTTCAAATAATAAATTTTTTGTAAAGTCGGTTTTTGTTTAATCGAAAAATACCAATTTTTTAAAACCGGGTTTTCGGTTTTTTATTTTCCTCTAAACCGGTTAAAACCAAAAGCGAAGGAAATGAGCGAAAATGTTTTTTTTATTTTTCTTTAAACCGGTTAAAACCAAAAAAAAAAGAAATTAACGAAAATAGTACTTCTTATTAAACCTTCATTGTAATAAATTGACATTTTGAAAGAAACTAAGGATTAATTCATGCTATACTTCCAGTTTGATAGAAAAAAAAAAAAAAATAATACCGCTAAGGTCCTCTCTTTGCAAGTAATATCTTCATTTATTTTATATGAAAATATTCGTTTACTGATGTTAGATGTCAGACTACAAGCCTTCAGTGCATTGTATATACTGAAAGAATTTTTTTGCTTTTCTCAGGAGCTAAATTTTAGACAGGCTACATTTTCTCTTGATTTTGAACATTTTTGATAGACAAATAAAAAAAAATTGAGACAATCGCGACAATACTTCTCAATGATTTCGGATTTATTTGCTCTTAAATAAGGGATTTTACAACCAAGCGGAATTTTATTTGGCTAAGATTCGTTCATTCCGGAGGAAAATGTTTTTCTTTTTTGGGGTACATATTTATATATGCAGTTTTATAGACAAAATGCGAAATCATCGTAAGAGATTATTTTGTGCTACTTTTTGAAAAAGTGTTGGAAGTAGTAAGATGTTTCTCATCTTCAGTACCTCTTTAGAAAAATTTCGACTTTCGGAAGAAACATATAAAAAAAGTACAGAGTTTTCGCGATTGACCGAAAATGCTTATTTTTTCACTATCTGGTTTCGGTTTGTGTAATTGAATCCGATTAACTTGTGTCTGTTTCGATTTGTTACAAACGAATGTTGGAGTTTATAAAAATGAGTATTTTAAATGTTTGGGACTGAGAATTCATTCAAATTTTAAAAATATGTTTATTTTTTAATGACACATATTGTATACATTCGACTCCTATTTGGGAATAGCGTTTCGAAATCGAAGAATGGAAATCAATTTCCTTGCGCTTAAAATAGCTTTCGTATCTTACTTGGATACTTTATAACAAAAATCAAAATGCAATTTTTGAAATATAATATATCTTCAGTTAGTTAATCCATATCGATTGATTTTCTCGTTTTCTTTTGTTTTCAGAATAAAAATCTACAAAGTGCCATCAAAGATGTCTTGGAATTCATAGAAGTCAATATATTACCGACATTGTAAAATAATTGCGGAAAAATTCAAATCAACTGAAAACAGGAACAGTTTGTTTTAATTCCCATTTTTATTATAATACAAGATGCTTACATTTGTATTTGCATCATCATAAATAAGTGAATTTATATTTACGATAATATTTGTTTAAATATCGTAATAAATTATTTTATAAAGTGAAATTAAATTTTTAATAAACCAAAAATGAAAAAAAAAAATATTGCCTGTCTTAATCGAAAACAAGTGTAAGAGATCTCCCGTAGGGATGAGATGTCAAAAATTTGTATCCTAATTGTATCCTAAAACGTTTATTTTTAGAATAATGAAATAAGTAAGAAACTGGCTCAAGTAAAACAGTCTATATGATTGGAACCTGGGAATTGGATAGGTACTGTACAGAGTGGATGATGTGTATTGCAACTAACTTCAGCTTGCTTTCATTTCTAAACTGGTAGTTTAATTGTATTCAGGCATAAATTTATTCGTGAACGAATTAAAGCGTGATAGTGTGAATGAATCTTTTGTTTCTCGTACCATTTTCTGCATAAAAAGAGCTTTCTAAAAAGTAATTTGGATGCGCGAATTGTGATACGAAAGTAGTGCAAATTTAAATGATCTCCAATGAAGTAGTACTCCGGAAGTACTCCGTTTTCGATTCTTGCATTGCTTTAGAAGTTGTTCGTTTGAAAGAGGAAATTTTAAAAAATAAATTTTTTTAGCACACTCAACCTCAAACGCTACACGCAGAGAAGAAACATGATTGCCACAATCATATTCGAAGAGCAAAATAATATGATAGCAGCTATTTTTGCGGCGACCATGTAACATTTTAACCTGCAACCATGTTGGCTCAGTGAACATGGTTCTAAGAAAAATACAATTGTCCTCATCTAAAATGTTATTATATTGACAAAAAGAATTTTGTTTCCATTAAAAGACAATGGTCACGATCTAAAATGTTATGTTATTCGTCAAAAATGTTTTTCTTCTAGTTAAAAGAACATGGTCACAACCTAAAATGTTTTGATTTTTATGAAAAAACTTTTTTCGTCGTCGAAAAAAGGACGCCACTTGAGAAAAGAAAACACAAAATTAACTTTATTTATTTGTTTTTATTTATTTATAAACTAATTCATTGTTTATTTGTATTTATAATGCCGTTCAAGCAAACATCATATATTTTTACACACTCTATTTTATTTCAATTTCAACAATAAGTAATTATTCCATATTTACATCGTGCCCATCAAATGTACAAACGCAGGCATCATGTAACTGCAAATAAAAATAAATGATCCATATAGCCAAATGCAGAACAAAAAACAGGTACATTTTTCAATTACACTTTCCTTGTTTGTATTCACATAAAACCACGTGCCATTTCTGAATAAATAAATTAACACAAAACACAATAATTCCGTATTCTCCGTCCATTCCAAGAAACAATCAACACACGACTGACGCGCAAAATGAAAATCGTGTGTACCTGCTCAATGTTTTTATAAAATTCTTGTCGCTGCAAAAAAATTAAAAAATTAAATGGTCACGAAAACAATGTACATGGTCTTTATGGCCATGTAATGGTTGTAGACATGTCTATACGTAAACTATAAAAATATTTTTTTCTCTGCAAAAAAGTAAAAAAATTGAATGGTCAGATACATGATTTTCCTGACCATATAATGGTCTCAAATTCTATCATTTAAATAATAGAACATGTTTGCGGCATATGAGAACCATTTAAATGCTTATTGCCAACATATATTTTTCTCCGCTCGAAAATTATTTTTACAAAGACAAAAAACATGGTTTTCGCGACAATTACATACTCTAAATAAGCATTAAATGGATGCGGCAACCATGTCCAAACATGTTTTTTCTGTGCGTGTATTGACCACGAAACTTCTCAAGATGTCCTTTTTCTTACAAATTAGTATTACCATTTTAACGTGAGATTATTGGACATGAAAGACTGAGGAATTGATTAAGCTATTGAAAAGAAAACGCCAGATACCAATCCACAAGGAATTTGATCACCTCAAACATGTTTTAAAAGCAAAATGTTATTTTTGTATGGTTACCATGTAACATGTTTGTCACTAAAATTTTATTGTCTCGTTAAATATAACCTGCTTGCCGAAATCAGATACATGATTTCCGATAAAGTAACATGGCTGCGAAAACCATGTTACATGGTCACCACCCAAAAATAAAATTTTGCTCTTAAAACATGTTTGAGATGATCGTATTCCTTCTCTGGGTGTGACTAGAGTGACTGCTGGGTAATGCAAGTTTCCATAGTCTTTAATTTAAATTTGGCGGGATTAAATGATTTAATTTGGGTCATATATTCTAATTTCCTAAGGAAATTACATGCGAGAATTAATTATTCCTTCCCCAGAGAAGGAATATGATCACCTCAAACATGTTTCAAGAGCACCATGTTAATTTTTCACAGCGACCATGTATCATTTTTGTCGCAAAAATATTCTGTTCTCGTCAAACATAACATGCTTTCCGAAATCAGATACATAATCTCCGAGAAAAGAACATGGTTTCGACAATCTTGCTACATGTTTTCCGTGAAAAAGTAACATTTTGCTCTTGGAACAAGGTTGGGGTGATCATATTCCTTCTCTGCGTGTTCCAAATTTTTATACCATCCACCATAGGATGGGGGTATATTAACTTTGTCATTCCGTTTGTAACACATCGAAATATTGCTGTAAGACCCCATAAAGTATATATATATTCTGAGTCGTGGTGAAATTCTGAGTCGATCTAAGCATGTCCGTCCGTCCGTTTGTTGAAATGACGCTAACTTCCGAACGAAACAAGCTATCGACTTGAAACTTGGCACAAGTAGTTGTTATTAATATAGGTCGGATGGTATTGCAAATGGGCCATATCGGTCCACTTTTACGTATAGCCCCCATATAAACGGACCCCCAGATTTGGCTTGCGGAGCCTATAAGAATAGCATATTTCATCCGATCCGGCTGAAATTTGGTACACGGTGTAACTATATGGTCTCTAACAACCATGCAAAAATTGGTCCATATCGATCTATAGTTATATATAGCCCCCATATAAACCGATCCCCAGATTTGACCTCCGGAGCCTCTTAGAGGAGCAAAATTCATCCGATCCGGTTGAAACTTGGTACGTGGTGTTAGTATATGATCCCAAACAACTATGCAAAAATTGGTCCATATCGGTCCATAATTATATATAGCCCTCATATAAACCCATCCCCAGATTTGGTTTGCGGATCCTCTAAGAGAAGCAAATTTCATCCGATCCGGCTGAAATTTGGTACATGGTATTAGTATATGGTCTCTAACAACCATGCCAAAATTGGTCCATATCGGTCCATAATTATATAGCCCCCATATAAACAGATCCCCAGATTTGGTTTGCGTATCCTCTAAGAGAAGCAAATTTCATCCGATCCGGCTGAAATTTGGTACATGGTGTTAGTATATGATCTTTAACAACCATGCAAAAATTGGTCCATATCGGTGTATAGTTATATATAACCGATCCCCAATCACACAAAAATTGGTCCATATCGGTTCATAATCATGGTTGCCACTCGAGCCAAAAATAGTCTACCAAATTTTATTTTTATAGAAAATTTTGTCAAAATGTTATTTCTATAGAAAATTTTGTCAAAATGTTTGATGGTCCATATCGGTCCATAATTATATATAGCCCCCATATAAACCGGTCTCCAGATTTGACCTCCGGAGCCTCTTAGAGGAGCTAAATTCGTCCGATCCGGTTGAAATTTGGTACGTGGTGTTAGTATATGACCTCTGACAACCATGCAAAAATTGGTCAATATCGGTCCATAATTATATATAGCCCCCATATAAGCCGATCCCCAGATTTGGTTTGCGGATTCTCTAAGAGAAGCAAATTTCATCCGATCCGGCTGAAATTTGGTACATGGTATTAGTATATGGTCTCTAACTACCATGCAAAAATTGGTCCATATCGGTCCATAATTATATATAGCCCCCATATAAATCAATCCCCAGATTTGTCCTCCGGAGCCTCTTGGAGGAGCAAAATTCATCCGATCCGGTTGAAATTTGGTACGTGGTGCTGGTATATGGTCTCTAACAACCATGCCAAAATTAGTCCCTATCGGTTTATAATTATATATAGCCCCCATATAAACCGATCCCCAGATTTGGTTTGCGGTCCCTCTAAGAGAAGCAAATTTCATCCGATCCGGTTGAAATTTAGTACGTGGTGTTAGTATATGGTCTCTAACAACCATGCAAGAATTGGCCCATATCGGTCCATCATTTGTCCTCCGGAGCCTCTTAGAGGAGAAAAATTCATCCGATCCGGTTGAAATTTGAAATAAGGCCGCTAATAACCATGACAAAATTGGTCCATATCGGTCTATAGTTATGTATAGCCGATCCCCAATTACATAAAAATTGGTCAATATTGGTTCATAATCATGGGTGCCACTCGAGTCAAAAATAATCTACAAAAATTTTATTTTTATAGAAAATTTTGTCAAAATGTTATTTCTATAGAAAATTTTGTCAAAATTTTATCTCTATAGAAAATTTTGTAAAAATTTTATTTTTATAGATTTTTTTCCAAATTTTACTTCTATAGAAAATGTTGTCAATTTTTTTTTTGTCAAAATTTTATTTTATTTTTTTTTTATAGAAACTTTAAACTTAATTTACATGATATTGAGTATTTAATCGGCCTTTTTTAGTTTAATATATACCACGTATGGACTATGTGGTATATGTTACGGTGTTAGGAAGTTTTAAGATGCCTTGCCATCGGCATGTGTTACCGCAACCCAAGTAATTCCATTGTGGATGACAGTCTTCAGTAGAAGTTTCTACGCAATCCATGGTGGAGGGTACATTAGCTTCGGCCTTGCCGAACTTACGGCCGTATATAGTTGTTAACATTAAAATTTAACAAAAATCCTTGTTAATTGCAAAACCTTCGCAAAAGAACTTCCTTGGATGTGAGACAGCCAACTGACAAAGGTTGAAATGCTCGCGGGTAATTTTTACAATATTGAAGCCCTGGATAGACAGACATTTGCGGCGCAAACCATAGAGATTACAACAAGACTTAGTACTATCGCACTCGGCACACGTCAACCGAAGAATGGCTTAATAAGAAGGTTCCTCGATTCAATTCTATTGCACAATCTATTGGACTTGTCATTTTGAAGAGAAAATATCTTGAGATGATCGACCCATCTCAAGACGGCGCTTCGCTGGGAATAGTCCAAAATACCGCAAAGCCAATTTCGTGTGGCGTGTAAAGGCTTTTTAAAGTAATATTTTGATCGTTAATATTCCCGTTTGTGGGCTCGAGTTACTAATCACGATTTGTCAAATTAGGAATTTATTGACACAGGTTTTTAGGAAATTTTCCGTATTCGTAGAAACACAACTTTGGGTAAAGTTTTATTTTCTTTTGTTTCAGATCTTGTGATGTATTGGAATTTGAGTTATTTTGTTTTTTATTCGATCTTTTTTTAAATAATATTCTATATTTTTGCCAAGCTTGAGATCTTTTTGTTTTATTATTTATATATTCAATTCATCAGTCCTGATATTTCGCAATTTTCGCTGAATTGCTTCCTCAGAGGTACATGATATATAAGACAATTACTCTACACAAAAAATTCTTATTAGAGCTAGTGAAGCATCTCAAAAAGATCTCAAACTTGGCAAAAATATAGAATATTATTTATTGGAATTTTTAGAGCTTAAGCTTGTACTTATTTTTCACATCTCTTGGGTTAAGGATATTGAGATGAGGGATTTAGTCAAATTACAGTAACGAACGATAATGTGGACAGCTTGCATACCATACCAAAATGTATATTACTTTGTAAAATATTAAAATAGGATTCTAAGGACAAAAATTCAGTTGTCACACTTTTCGTAGATACCTTTTCCAAATAATTTACATTTGTACATATTGTGGAAGATACACACAGTCACTTACATCATTTCAGCAAGGGTAAGGTTTTATTTTAATTTAAAATATTTCAACATTTTTGTGCCAAACAAAATCCATTTGTGAACAGTCTGACAAATGGATTTTGGCACAAAATATATACCTATTCTAAATAATTAATTTTTGCACATTTTGTAGAAGATATAACAAGTCACTTCCATCAGTATGCCAGGGTATGCCGGTTTTTATTCTATTTTAAAGATTTTAAAATTTCTTCTTAAATCTTAGACAGAAGCGCTTGTCACTCTATATGATGAAACACATTTAGATTATTTTATATTTTTCTGAAATATCCAGAAATGTCGTTTAAAATTTTGCTGTTAGTTTATTCATGTTTAAAGTAGACACTGACATCTTTTACTTCGTTTTATTTTTTTTTTAATTTAAACTCGCTTTTTACACATTCACATTTAGATTTATTAGGTTTACAATAAAAAAAATTATCAAAACTTGTACACATTCCATATTCTTCTTTTTTTATTATTTAACAAAAAATGAAAACTAATACTCCTGGCATTTACTTCTTTTTGTTTTTGTCAGCATTTGCTTCCAAATATGCCAATAATCGTGGTATATGAGGAGGAACCGGTGGTAAATGATCGCCTTGAGGTACAAAACCATTGTCATCAGCTACATATTCGACACGATACAGATTACCATCATCGCCAGTGTATTCATAAAAGCCCTTAGAGCGTAAACCAGAGTCGGTCTGAAGAGATTCAATGCGGCCATTTTCTTCAGCTAAAATGCCATTTTCAGTTTCATATCTACAATGGGAAATTACATTAAAACAATACAAATAAAATATTCGTTAATGATCATTAATAGTTAACACAATGAGGAAGAATGTATACTTTAACAAAGTTAACATTAGCAGATACAATAATGACATTTAACATAGCTATACAGCTATTAAAGATTACAGAAAAAAATCAAAGCATACTTTTAGGCCTTTTTAATAATATGCTTTAAAAATTCTTATTTTACATAACATTCGCATGTTAACTATAGTTAGCCTTTTGTTTTTCTTCCCCACACACATTCAAACATATGCTGTTATCCACGTACAAAGATAAAATCATCCGCAAAGAAATTTTAGATAAAGGAAATTCCACTTTGTTATAAACTATTTCCTTTAACAAGAAATAAAACCGGATTTTTTTTAAAGCTATTCAACCACGGTTGCCACAGTTGCTAGACTTCTAACAAAAAGGGTAGATTTTTTACCGTTTGGTAGATTGGTAGAATTCTTGAAGTTTTGATAGATTTTACAAAATATTCCTCTCCAACTAAGAGGTCCTTCACAAATTTTCTTCCAGGAATACAATTTTGACAAAATTTTCTAGAGAAATAAAATTTTGACAAAATTTTCTAAAGAAATAAAATTTTGACAAAATTTTCTAGAGAAATAAAATTTTGACAACATTTTCTAGAGAAATAAAATTTTGCGAAAATTTTGTGCAGGAATAAAATTTTCTATAGAAATAAACTTTTCTATAGAAATAAATTTTTTAAAAATTTTCCATAGAAATAAAATTTTGACAAAATTTTCTATAGATATAAAATTTTGACAAAATTTTCTATAGAAATAAAATCTTGACAAAATTTTCTATAGAAATAAAATTTTGAGAAAATTTTCCGTAGAAATAAAATTTTGACAAAATTTTCTATAGAAATAAAATTTTGACAAAATTTTCTATAGAAATAAAATTTTGACAAAATTTTCTATAGAAATAAAATTTTGAGAAAATTTTCCATAGAAATAAAATTTTGAGAAAATTTTCCATAGAAATAAAATTTTGACAAAATTTTCTATAGAAATAAAATTTTGTCAAAATTTTCTATAGAAATAAAATTTTGACAAAATTTTCTATAGAAATAAAATTTTGGCAAAATTTTCTATAGAAATAAAATTTTGGCAAAATTTTCTATAGAAATAAAATTTTGACAAAATTTTCTATAGAAATAAAATTTTGACAAAATTTTCTATAGAAATAAAATTTTGACAAAATTTACTATAGGAAATAAATTTTGACAAAATTTTCTATAGAAATAAAATTTTGATAAATTTTCTATAAAAATAAAATTTTCTATAGAAATAAAATTTTGAGAACATTTTCTTTAGAAATAAAATTTGGACAAAATTTTCTATAGAAATAAAATTTTGACAAAATTTTCTATAGGAAATTGATTTTGACAAAATTTTATTTCTATAGAAAATTGTCTATAGAAATAAAATTTTGACAAAATTTTCTATAAAAATAAAATTTTGACAAAATTTTCTATAAAATTTTGAGAAAATTTTCTGTAGAAATAAAATTTTGAGAAAATTTTCTGTAGAAATAAAATGTTGAGAAAATTTTCTGTAGAAAGAAATAAAATTTTGAGAACATTTTCTTTAGAAATAAAATTTGGACAAAATTTTCTATAGAAATAAAATTTTGACAAAATTTTCTATAGAAATAAAATTTTGACAAAATTTTCTATTCGAAATAGATTTTGAGAAAATTTATTTCTATAGGAAATTGTCTATAGAAATAAAATTTTGACAAAATTTTCTATAAAAATAAAATTTTGATAAAATTTTCTATAGAAATAAAATTTTTACAAAATTTTCTATAGAAATAAAATTTTTACAAAATTTTCTGTAGAAATAAAATTTTGAGAAAATTTTCTGTAGAAATAAAATTTTGAGAAAATTTTCTGTAGAAATAAAATTTTCTATAGAAATAAAATTTTGAAAAAAATTCTATAGAAATAAAATTTTGAAAAAAATTCTATAGAAATAAAATTTTGACAAAATTTTCTATAGAAATAAAATTTTGAGAAAATTTTCTGTAGGAAATAAATTTTAACAAAATTTTCTATAGAGATACAATTTTGATAAAATTTCCTATAGAAATAAAATTTTGACAAAATTTTCTATAGAAATAAAATTTGGACAAAATTTTCTATAGGAACAAAATTTTGACAAAAATTTCTATAGAAATAAAATTTTTACAAAATTTTCTATAGAAATGAAAGTTTGAGAAAATTTTCTGTAGACATAAAATTTTGGCAAAATTTTCTATAGAAATAAAATGTTGACAAAATTTTCTATAGAAATAAAATTTTAAGAACTTTTGGTACAGTAATAAAATATTGTGGCAACCGTCTATGCGACGTCTACGTCCCTAGTCTTATTTTTTTGCTTTTATAGAACAATTTTTAGCGTCAAAACAAAAATTTCGTTCCTCAGAATTAAACCGTCCCTCTTTCAGTGCATACTTACAGATAATGATAGCCATCCTCTTCTACTTTATCCTCCAAACGTATAATGGCCCAACCTCCTTTACCCTCTCCACTACCCTTGCCCTTTGGTAAAGGTTTGAAAGTAACTGCTTCGACACCTGCGCCTCTACCTCCAGGGCCAAAGCGATCTTTGTCTGGTTTATAGGGATTGGCATCACCTGTATAGCCTGCATCTAGACGAGCATCATGGACATATTTAACATCTTGGTGAACATAGCGACCATCATTGCCACCACCATATTTGCCATCACCGCCTCCGCGATATTTTCCATCACCACTTGGACGATAACGACCATCACCACTGGATGGTGGTTTGGGGGGTGGTTTATAACGGCCATCGTTTTGGCCCTGAACTGTTAAGGCAATAGCCGCCAATAGTAAAACACAAAACTGTAATATAGAAAATGTTAATCCTTGGATGATGACGATTTCTCTCTCTCCCTCTAGTTTTCGTAACGTATACGCACCATTAAATTAAGTAATCCGTTCATGGCGTTTGAAAATTGTTAGAATAGAATGGTTTTAGAAATGAAACGATTGCTACCATTATCTGGCTATTTATACCAGGCTTAATGCAAATACTGCCCTCCCAGATTGAATTGATGTCGTTGTTACTGATGATGCCAATGTGGACAGTGATGTATCGAATAATGACGATTTGTGGTAGCTAACTCACCTATCAAAACACCCCCTCCTGGCATCTACATCAGCACCCCATGGAGAAGTTACATGGATGACTATACGTTCGCCTCATCCATTTGTCTAATAGTGCTTTTTACATCTTTTTATTAATAATTTAAATTTTTATCAATTAAATGCATATGCTGGCTTATCTGTCAGATATTGCAAGCTGCTGCAGTGTCAAATAAAAAAGTTGTCCATATTAAATGTAACAGTTTATGATGCGTTTACAATTTAGCCACACCGCGACTTCGTCCACCTACATATGAATCTAACCATGGTGCATCTAATCACATTTCTTAATGACATTGTAATAAACTGGCCAGTCTGTTGTTGAACAATGATGGTATTTAAAATTATTTATTGTCCAAAGTCATAATTGTGCCAATTGTGGGGAATTGGCAGACGTATTTTTTTAGAATTTCTCAATCAAATATGAATTACTAGTGATGGGGAGTGACATTAACGGAAATTACAGTAGTTCATTAAATAAAAATTTGTGGGTAGCTACTGACCGTGTAACGAATTTGCTGCACACCTGAGACCACACTTGACAGGGTCAAGTCGCCAACGGAGTACTTTAGAGGAGCACTATGTGTCGATGGTTTCATGTGATTTAACGGCAAGAGATGTTTTTGTCTTAGCATTAGGCAAGATGCCTCTGCGTAAGTCCTTGTTGCAAAATTATATAAACACTTTGTATTACCTTATGAGTCGATCTAGCACTTAGCCTCGCTTGATATAAAATGTAGTCAAAATTGTCCATAGAAATAAAATTTTCTATAAAAAAAACTTCACAAAATTTTCTTTAGATATAAAACTTTGATAAAATTTTCTTTAGTAATAAAATTTGGACAAAATTTTCTTGAGACATAAAATGTTGACAAAACTTTCTATAGAAATAAAATTTTTACAAAATTTTCTATAAAAATAACATTTTGACAAAATTTTCTACAAAAATAACATTTTGACAAAATTTTCTATAGAAATAAAATGTTGACAAATCTTACTATAGAAATAAAATTTTGACAAAATTGTCTGTAGGAATAAAATTTTATCTAATTATACAATTATTTCATCGAGCTTTATGGACAGATATAGATTAAGGAACATGGTTAATAGAGCCATTTTGACAAAATTTTCTACAAAAGTAAAATTTGACAAAATTTTCTATAGATATAAAATTTGACAAAATTTTCTATAGATATAAAATTTGACAAAATTTTCTATAGCAATAATAGTAGACAAAATTTCCGAGAACAGCAACATTTCATTAAAAAAGTAATGAAATACATCAACACCAGCATTTTTCATCAGCCCATGACCTCAAGCCAAACGAATAATTCCAAAATTGTAAAATTCCAAACGTCAACTAACAAAACTAAACACAAAATTTTCTCTAGAAATAAAATATTTATAATAATTTCTCTAGAAATAATTTTAGACAATTTTTTTTAGAAATAATTTTTTGATAAAATTTTCTATAGAAATAAATTTATAAAACAAAACTTTCTATAGAAATACAATTTTGACAAAATTTTCTATAGAAATAAAATTCTGACAAAATTGTCTATAGAAATAAAATTTTCACAAAATTGTCTATAGAAATAAAATTTTGACAAAATTTTCTATAGAAATAAAATTTTGACAAAATTTTAAATTTTTTTGGCAATTAACTTTCATAAACAGCAGACGTAAATCCTCTCTACAAATTTTTGATTATTTCTTAAAAATACTTTAATATCCCCGTGGAAGACTAACGATGTTAGTCGAAATATTGGATAATAAATTTAACAAGTAATCAAACATCGTAAAAAGGATTTTTTTATTAAAAGGACCTCAAGCCGAAATAATAATAAAAAAATTAGAACAACAGGTCAACAGAACTAAGGACATTTTCTATAGACATAAAATTTTGACAAAATTTTCTATAGAAATAAAATTTTTACAAAACTTTCTATAGAAATAAAATGTTGACAAAATTTTCTATAAAGATAAAATGTTGACAAAACTTTTTATAGAAATAAAATTTTGACAATTTTTTTTTAATAAAATGTTGACAATATTTTCTATAGAAATAAAATTTTGACAAAATTTTCTATAGAAATAAAATTTTGACAAAATTTTCTATAAAACTAAAATTTTGACAAAATTTTCTATAGAAATAAAATTTTGACAAAATTTTCTATAGAAATAACAATTTTGACAAAATTTGCTATAGAAATAAAATTTTGACAAAATTTTCTATAGAAATAAAAATTTTGACAAAATTTTCTATAGAAATAAAATTTTGACAAAATTTTCTATAGAAATAAAATTTTGACAAAATTTTCTATAAAAATAAAATGTTGACAAAACTTTCTATAGAAATAAAATTTTGACAATTTTTTTTAATAAAATGTTGACAATATTTTCTCTTGAAATAAAATTTTGCCAAAATTTTCTCTTGAAATAAAATTTTGCCAAAATTTTCTATAGAAATCAAATTTTGACAAAGTTTTCTATAGACATAAAATTTTGACAAAACTTTCAATAGAAATAAAATTTTGACAAAATTTTCTATACAAATACAATGTTGACAAAACTTTCTATAGAAATAAAATTTTGACAATTTGTTTTGAAATAAAATGTTGACAATATTTTCTCTAGAATTAAAATTATGACAAAATTTTCTATAGAAATAAAATTTTGACAAAATTTTCTATAGAAATAAAATTTTGACAAAATTTTCTATAGAAATAAAATGTTGACAAAATTTTCTATAAAAATAAAATGTTGACAAAACTTTCTGTAGAAATAAAATTTTGACAAAATTTTTTATAGAAATAAAATTATGAGAAAAATTTCTGTAGAAGTAAAATTTTGACAAAATTTTCTATAAAATTATGACAAAATTTTCTATAGAAATAACATTTTGACAAAATTTTCTGTAGCAATAACATTTTGATAAAATGTTCTATAGAAATAAAATTTTGACAAAATTTTCTATAGAAATAAAATATTGACAAAATTCTTCATAGGAATAAAATATGCAAAATAAATTTTTTTGGTAAAAATGTGACCAAATTTTTGGTAGATTATGCATGGTTCGAGTGGCAACCGGTAGATGGGACAGAAGGTCGTGGCCCTATCCGTGGAGTTTGATTATGACGACGAGGGAGCATTATTATTTGAAAGGGACATTCTTCGTCGAAAAACTTGGCTACAAGGTGTGAACAAGACCATTATCACTTGAAAGGGACATTCCTCCTCGCAAAACCGAGCCTTATATTTTTAGCATCAACTCGGTATTCGATAGGTATAGAGGCGAACCACTTAGAGATGATTTGAAACGCTCAGAAATGTCATCAGCATTACTGAGAGAGAATAATCCACCGCAAAATTTTTTTTTGGTGTTTGGTTCAAAATCATATTGAAACATTTCACCATGGCTCCCAATAATAATTCGACATAGTACCTACCTGTGGTCTCAATCAATTTTCATGTATCTTAAGGTGGGTATTAAGTTCGAGTTTAGCCGCTAAAATCGTAATTTTTCCACGATTACTTTTCTTTAATTATCCATTTTAAGGAATACAAATTTTGTGAAAATTTGCTTTAGCATATTTCCCATCAAGTTATAATAAAATTTGCAACAAATATGTATAATTGTATGGCATTTTTTACTGATTTAATTTTCACTTTAGTGAAAAAATGACGATTTTAGCGGCTAAACTCGAACTTAATATCCACCTTAACACAGAAAAAAATTTCACCAAAATATTTCCAATTAAAATTTTAATCGAATTTTCAAAAATATTCAGTTAAAATTTTAATTAATTCAAAAAATTACTTAAAACAAAAAACAATTACAAAAATTAATAGTATCAATTAATTTTTTAATTGACTTCGGTGATTATACTATCATTTCTGTAATTGGAGATATTTCATTTTTCTTCCAAAAACAAAACAAGAATCGCATAACCTACCGATATTGTTCATTCTCAATTTTATTTCTCACTTACTCCTTACACTTTCATGGGTGGTAAAACTAAAAATATGAGATCCATCTGCTTGACTTCAGTGGTTGTCTACGAGAATGTGAATTACGGTGATCATTCAAGCGAGATGATTGATTGTACAAGCCAGATTGATGATTGCGCAAGTGACATTGGTGATTGTGCCAGCTATCACGATATTGTATTGCCTGTACCTCAGATAGGTATTGTAAAGAAATAACGATTATACACATATTTCAAAAATGTATATTCTATGCCTACAGTTAGACAAATTCATATGTGCTAAATATAGAATTTCATTCGATATTTTATGTTTATTTTATGTTTTTATTATATATGGAAGGAACAATACGACAAAGCAAAATGTTCAACACCATTGCTGATTTGACATAAACCAATTGTCCACGATTTTCCTCTGGTTGGCCGGTTTTATAAAGAGGGTAATAAATCTGAAAGACTGTAGACGTTTCAGTGGACTGATTGCAGTGGACTATAGTGAAAAAGTCTAGGTTATGAAATAATTCAAGTTATTGAAAGTTCTGGAGACGTACAAAGGACGGGGTGCCGTTTACGCAAGTGCATAGAATCTTTATTAAAGTCTATATTAATGAAATACTATGAAGAAGTGTTAATTTAATTCGACTCACTCAATATAAAACTCAAGACTCAATCACTATAAAATCCATAATCATGGTCTATCAAGATTACCCGGGGCTGATGTTATTCTGAGCTGAATTATCCAACTTTATTTTTAATAGTTGAGCCAGAAAAACGAGTAACGTTTAATAGGAATGGAATGTTAATTAGTAGATGATTTGTATTTTATTCGTTTTAATAAAATCGATTGCTAATTATTCTCCTAAATGACATTTATCCCATCAAAAAGAAAATATTGTTCAAATCGATCACTCATAAATCATGGTGGAAAATCAAATGCCTATTAATCGAAGTTGAAAAATTCAGTCTTCAATTATTTAATAACTGCTATGGGTGGGGTACTTCGTCGCAGAATATTAATAAGGCATCATATGGAGATGAGAAATTGCCGTAAGGTTAAATTGTGAGGTTCTATGAAAATTGGGATTAGTTTTATATTATATAAACTTCAAGTAATATCAAATATAAATGCAAAAGTTGATAATAAAAAAAAAATAATTTTTGAATAAATTCAGAAAAATTTATTCGGCATAATTCATTTTTTTATCCTTGTTTAGAAAAATTTCGTATTTTGTAGAAAAAAAAATGGAGTTCAAATTTGTACAAATACCCTTAGTATCAAACGAAGTTCAAGATGGACGCATTTTTGGTAAAAGTTACAAATTTTAGGAAATTCTATACTACATTGTGTGACAGTCAAATTTAGTTTATCCCCTGCCAACATTTGGGTGTTTGTTTTATCGTCTTTCGCTAAGATGTCACTATTTCGGATCTCCAGGAAGTTTTCTGATATTAAAATCTCAAGGACAGCAACAATAAAAACAGCTATCGCTTGGGGTGTTTCCGTTTCGAAACAAATTCGACTCTAACAGCGATCAAAAATCGAAATATAGACTCCGTACATCGACATCGCTAATTTTTCAATAGCACCTCTCTGAGAGTACATGTAAAAGGCCACTATCAACCAACGAGCGTGGGTGGCACAGAGGGAGAGCTTCAGACTTGAAAACGAAAGGTTCCGATTTCAACGCTCGGTGCATCCGATCATCATTTTTATTTTTGAAAAATAGCTATCGATTTTTTGGCTTCTTTTAGCCATTGGTTCGATTCCCCGAGAATACTATCGCGTAGTGGGTCATTTGTTTCTGAACGGGGACACTAACTCGATAAGTAAATGATATCGCCTATGAAAGTTTTATCTTCCATGGTGAAACTACTTCGATATACTTTCGGTAGCAAATGTTTGAAGGGTTCGTCAGCAAAACTTGCTGGCGAAAAAACTTTGCATATTTTTAGGCGTTATGTATATATAAAGGAACGAATATTTAATGTCTATATGGTTACCGAGGGTTTATGGACGCGAATTCTTCATACTTGGAATTCCTCCTTCAAATGAAGAAAATCTGCTATCAATTCCCAGCAAAAAGAGAGCTTCCAAAAAAGTAGTATGGATCCCCAATCTGTGATCCGGAAGTAGTGCAAACTTTGATCATCTCCAATGAATTTTACATGGGCTTATCATAGGACGGAAGTACTCCCTTTTTGGATCCTTTACATTGCTTTAGAAGTTGTGTCCTGGAAGTTAATTTGAATGAAGAAATTTAAAAAGCGAAAAAAAAATTTTTTCAACCAATTTATTTTTTTTTCCGCCATATTTTTTATTACACTATTATTTTGCTATTATCTAATTTTTTACAATTTGAAAAACTTTTTCGCTCCGACCAGGGGTTGATGGCACCATAACAGAACGCCTTCGCACACTCAGCCACAAAGGCCATTGAACATAAAGCGTCGAAAGGTTAATTCAAATGTTTGTGATATGATCGTAATACGACACCAAGGAATAACATTCTAATTGCTTCTCGAGATGTTCTTTATTAGTATGAACGAAAAAATAAGAAACGCAGGTTCAAATCTCACCAGAGGCAATTTTGTTTATCAAATATTTTTCTAAAAAAAAAAATATTTTTTTATGTTATGCATCTTTTTTATTTTTTATTTTCGGCATATATTTTTGTATAAATATATTTTTTTTTCTATTAAAAATCAACAAAATATTAAAAATTCTAGTAATTTGCAAAACCTTCTCAAAAGAACTTCCATGGAAGCGAAAAAGTCAAACGGCATAGGTTCAAATCCCAGCGGGATGAAATTTATTTTTTTGTTTATTATTATTTTTTTACTTTTTTTATAAGTTTTCTATTTTTTTTTATTAATTTTCTATTTTTTTTTTTTGCAAAATTTAATTGTTAAAAATTTACACTTAAAATAGGCTTTCTAATACTTGTCCACAAGGACTGCAGCGGAAGTAGAAAAATAGCATTGGAGGATCCCAAGATGCACTTTAGAAGAAATGTTTGTGGACTTGTCCACAAACTTGTCGGGAGTGGAAAAAATCATTGGGGGATCCCATGATGCGCTTTAGAAGAAATGTTTGTGGACTTGTCCGAAAGGACTGCATCGGAAGTTGAAAAAAATCGATGGGGGATTCTGGGATGGGCTTTAAAAGAAATGTTTGTGGAACAACTTCCAATTTTTTTGCTGGGTTACTAACCCAGCAAGAAAAGAGTGGCCATAAAACCAATGAAAATGTTCTCTTTGGATGTGGATGTAGTGCAAATTTGGCTCACAAGTAATGAACTTTACATGGGCTTGTCATAGGGTGGAAGTCATATTTTTAAGTATCCGGTGTATTGCTTTCGCATTAGTTCTGCAGATGTAATTTTGTTTCATTCATTCAGATTTCATTTATAAAAAATAAGGAAAAACTGTAAAAAATATGTGTTTAATTTTTTCGACTTTTGTCTCTACATGGAGCCGTTTTGAATAATATTAGGAAATATTTTCTCGAAAATTCCACGTCTACCAAGAAATGGATCGGCATATTTTTCACATATTTTCCCATTGTATCCCAGCAAAAAAATTGGAAGTTCTTCCGAAGGCACAACTTTAAAAGCACTTCCAGAAGATGCCCTCCCAATGGTGTTCTTTATTTTAACTACCCAGGAAGTTCTTTTAATTCAATTTTTTATAATTTGGTTTTTTCGTACTTTTAATGGGTAATTTCAACTTTTTTTCTTTCAAATAGTTTAAAAATAGAATAAGAATTCATAAAATGGTACAAATCATTTAAATTTTGTCGAAAAAATGCTAAATCCAATCTGGAAAAATAGTGAATTTTTGAAAATATTTGAGGTCAAATGTTTACCACAAGCGTTAAAATCCATTAAAACATTATAAAAATTATTTATTTGACAAAATATTACAGAATTTTTTTCATTTACATCCAAAACATTGAATTCGGATCACACCTAAAGAAGTGATGCAAATTCAGTGCAACGGCTGTTGAAATAGAGGACTTCCATCCTATGACAAGCCCATGTTAAATTCATCGCTTCTGCGTCAATTATGCACCACTTCCGGATCCAAAAAGAATATTTTCATTACTTTTTTGGCGACGCTTTTTTTGCTGGGATTGTATATTCTTACTGTGTGTTTATATGCAGTTAAATTTAGAAAATCCAAATTTATGGCAAAAACTGCATAAAACAGCAGAAAGAAATTCTTAGGAAGTATTGAACCCCGTGTATTTATAAGTCAATTATCAATAATTATTTTTTAATATACATTCAAAACATTTATTTCGGATCCCACCTTAAGAAGTGATGCAAATTCAGTGCAACGGCTATTGAAATGGTGGACATCCGTCCTATGACAAGCCCATTTTAAATTCATCGCGCCAATTTTGCACCACTTCCAGGTCCAAAAGGAACATTTCCATTACGTTTTTTTCTCCTCCAAATTCATGGTAGAATTGTTCCGAATTTAGTTGAGAATTGTTCAACTTTTTAAATCCATACCCAAACTGGCAACGTTGCCTATGATACAAATATTTCCTTGCATATTTTCAGGCTGCACAAGTGTCATGAGAAGGAAAAAATATCAAAATATAGTATCGCAAGCCGGGCTTTTAATTAAAAAAATCGTACTAAACAGGATTTAATCATAAATTGGCAAATAATCTTAAAAGGTGGCACAAAAACATAAAATGTGTGGAACTAGATGCCACAAAAAAGTCAGCGCTGGAAAAAGCACCAAATTTGTCACTAAAGGTTATACAGTGTATCCACGTCATTTGAAAAATTAATTTATTTTATGTGACTGATTTTTCTCTGATAAAAAAATTGGCAATAATACAACAATATATTTTTTTTTTAGAAAGTAATAAAAAATATTGATTCAAAAAATATTGATGTAGAATATTGAGTTTATATAGAACCAACAAACTGACTAAAACTAGTTGGAAATAATCCTGAAGAATAATTTCCCTGGTCTCAGTCAGCCACCATATGATTTCAATTTTATGACCCTTTCCCATTTTTTCCCTTTCTCTGTCAAACTTTATCGTAAAATTTTAGTAAAACAAACACCATGTGAAAGTCCTTTTCGACTTTATTCGTTAAACGCATTTTACGCATTGTGTATCTCAAAGTATAACATGGCTATAATAATTCAAACACTTAAATAAAACATCTCCTACTTGGCAATATGACTCTCCAAATATGGAATAATGCAAATTGTTATTTCTATAAATATTATAAATGATTTCGTTTATAACAGCATACGACGGATGGCTTGGAAAATATTATTTACATCACGGTTGAGAGGGTTTGCAAATATCATTTAACCTCTTCCATAGGTATTACGACCGCCAAGTGATGGCTCCTGAGGTGGTGGTGGGGCAGTAGCTAAATAGGCTAAAGCCTTTTGTATAGCTTCTGGAATTGGTGGTGGTGTTGGTATATGATCACCTTGTGGTACAAAACCATTTTCATCGGCTGCATAGGTTAAACGTATGGGAGTGCCATCGGGGGCTGTGTAGGAGAAGAAACCTTCGGCCACCTAGAAAAGAAGAAAGGTATGAATACAATGGAAACATATTTTTTGGGCCAGTATATAGAGGAATTGAAAAAATGTAAAATGCTCATGTAAAGGGCAACATAGAAAACTATTAACAAATTAAAATAAATTTAAAAATATATTGAACTAAATTAAAGTACAGTGAAACGTCTGAAAGGTGAACACCCATTGTTATACCCTCCTCCATAGGATGGGGGGTATATTAACTTTGTCATTCCGTTTGTAACACATCGACCCCATAAAGTATATATATTCTGGGTCGTGGTGAAATTCTGAGTCGATCTGAGCATGTCCGTCCGTCCGTCCGTCCGTCGGTCCGTCCGTCCGTCTGTTGAAATCACGCTAACTTCCGAACGAAACAAGCAATCGACTTGAAACTTGGCACAAGTAGTTGTTATTGATGTAGGTCGGATGGTATTGCAAATGGGCCATATCGGTCCACTTTTACGTATAGCCCCCATATAAACGGACCCCCAAATTTGGCTTGCGAGGCCTCTAAGAGAAGCAAATTTCATCCGATCCGGCTGAAATTTGGTACATGGTGTTAGTATATGGTCTCTAACAACCATGCAAAAATTGGTTTACATCGGTCTATAATTATATATAGCCCCCATATAAACCATCCCCCGATTTGGCTTGCGAGGCCTCTAAGAGAAGCAAATTTCATCCGATCCGGCTGAAATTTGGTACATGGTGTCAGTATATGGTCTCTAACAACCACGCAAAAATTGGTCCACATCGGTCTATAATTATATATAGCCCCCATATAAACCGATCACCAGATTTGACCTCCGGAGCCTCTTGGAAGACCAAAATTCATCTGATTCAGTTGAAATTTGGTACGTGGTGTTAATATATACCCTCAAACTCCCATGCAAAAATTGGTCGAAATCGGTTCATAATTATATATAGCCCCCATATAAACCGATCCCCAGATTTAACCTCCGGAGCCCCTTGGAAGAGCAAACTTCATCCGATTCGGTTGAAATTTGGTACGTAATGTTAGTATATGGTATCCAACAACCATGCAGAATTTGGTTCATATCAGTCCATAATTATATATAGCACCCATATAAACCGATCCCCAGATTTGAACTCCGGTGCCTTTTGGAGAAGCAAAATTCATCCGATCTGGTTGAAATTTTGTAGGTGGTGGTAGTATATGATATTTAACAACCATGCCAAAAGTAGTCCATATCAGTCCATAATCATATATAGCCCCCATATAAACCGATCCCGAGATTTGGTTTTGGAGCCTCTTGGAGGAGCAAATTTCATCCGAGTTAGTTGAAATTTGGTACATTGTGCTAGTATATGGCCGTTAACAACCATGCCTAACTAGGTCCATATCGGTCTATAGTTATATATAGCCCTCAGATAAATCGATCCCCAATCACACAAAAATTGGTCCATATCAATAATTGTATATAGCCCCCATATTGCAATTCTGGCTCCCTACGTACCGTGCAAAAGTCCATATCGATTCGTAATTATTTGTAGACTTACCTACACATACTTTTTTTGTCTAATGTATACCACGTATGGACTAACGCACAATTTAGAAAACGATTTAAGATACCACAACCCAAGTAATTCGATTGACGCAATCCATGGTGGAGGGTACATAAGATTCGGCCTGGCCGAACTTACGGCCGTTTATACTTATTTTTATGTTAGCCTGATATCAATGCAGACTGGTTCAATGTCCAAATCATTTAAACTAGAAATTATTACAACATTTATTCGAGCTTATTGGAGAGGAAGATTAAGGGAATTGACACCCATGAGTGCCTAAATTTTGTCCACATTTGGGAGGTGTCCAGTTATGAGAGGTTAATTTAAATGTCCACATTTGGGAGGTGTTCAGTTTTCAGAGTGTCCAAGTTTGAGAGGTTTCACTGTAAATTAAATTTACTCTATGAGCCTATGGTATTTCCAATCACATTTTATGCAATGAACCAAGAGAGCTTTATTTCTCGGTGTTTGCTTATCAAAAGTTGAATTAAGCCCACAAGACTCGTTAATTTTTAAGCCACAAACAATTTGTTTAAGCCATTGGCGTTAAGAGATATTTGGTAGTGGCACGATTGACGCTTTATTTAGATGTGGAGCTGCTTATTCGTACTAATGCCTTGTAAACATGACAGTATTACATTGTAATACATCTTGTGGATGGATGGATGGATGGTTGAGAATACAGTGTGGGCCAATTTACAAGGGAGTTCATTTGTCTGTTCATTTAAATGTCATCTCAGACATGTGGTATTTTATAATGGTGATGACTAAGACGAAGATTATGTGCCACAATTTTATGTGTTCCTCATTCATGGGATACTTAAAGTCGGAAGATTGCCAATAAATGGGTAGTACTACAGTTTTGGCAATTTGTCTATGACCTTTTGCGTTTTTTTTTTCATTGATGAAACGCTTCTTATTGCTTCTGCTATAAACGATTCTTGGCTGGTAATGAAGGAAAAATTACCTGAGCTTCTGCATCAGTACCAGGGTTTTTAAGATAACCTTGTTCTTCGGCTACTATGCCATTTCCGGTTTCATATGCATACTTGTAGGAACCATCATAATTGACTTCCTGCTCCTGCCTAAGGATAGGTATGACATCTTGCTGTGGACGTGCCGCAACCACAGCCAAGTATAAAGCTAGCGTCACGAATATCTGGAAAACATAAAATAATATCTTTTAATGGGAGTATTCAAAAACCCAAATTCTGAACCTACTTAGGTTCTATTGAAATATGAATAAAATTAAAATTAAAACAAAACATGTAAGGAAAGTCTAAAGTCGGGCGGGGCCGACTAAATTTTCGACACCATATCACATACGTGTAATATGTTGGGTGCTATATATAAAGGTTTGTCCCAAATACATACATTTAAATATCACTCGATCTGGACAGAATTTGATAGACTTCTACAAAATCTATAGACTCAAAATTTAAGTCGGCTAATGTACTAGGGTGGAACATAATGTTAGTAAAAACCAGTAAGGAAAGTCTAAAGTCGGGCGGGGCCGACTATATTATACCCTGCACCACTTTGTAGATCTAAATTTTCGATACCATATCACATCCGTCAAATGTGTTGGGGGCTATATATAAAGGTTTGTCCCAAATACATACATTTAAATATCACTCGATCTGGAAGAATTTGATAGACTTCTACAAAATCTATAGACTCAAAATTTAAGTCGGCTAATGCACTAGGGTGGAACACAATGTTAGTAAAAAAAATATGGGAAACGTTTAAATCTGAAGCAATTTTAAGGAAACTTCGAAAAAGTTTATTTATGATTTATCGCTCGATATATATGTATTAGAAGTTTAGGAAAATTAGAGTCATTTTTACAACTTTTCGACTAAGCAGTGGCGATTATACAAGGAAAATGTTGGTATTTCTACCATTTTTGTCGAAATCAGAAAAACATATATATGGGATATATATCTAAATCTGAACCGATTTCAACCAAATTTGGCACGCATAGCTACAATCTAATTCTACTCCCTGTGCAAAATTTCAACTAAATCGGAGCAAATAATTGGCCTCTGTGGTCATACACAGAAAAAAAGTATCTCGTAAATTTAAGAAGATTTTTACAATAATTTATTACAAGAATTTTCCAGAATTTTAGTTCATTTTTCGTATCTTTAACGAAAATTAACTACTCGAAAGGAAATTTTACAAATTTTAAGTAGCAATCGTTTAGTTCATAGCCTACAAAATACGATGGAAATTTCCTTAAAAATTTTCTTAACTGGTAGTTAAAAATTCTTTCGTCATACTATAAAACTACTTATGAAATGTAAAATACTTTCTAAATAATAAGTGTAATTTGCTATAAAGAGTTTTTGTATGAGAAAATATTTTTTTACGAAAATTGAACTTGAAAGCGGATAGCAATTTCTTACTGGCAATTCCTATAGTTAATAATAGTTGGTACAACATTCCTCAATGAAATATTTTTAGTTCACATATAATTAAATTTATAGACATTTTCGTCAAAAATGGGTAGATATCATTTTTGCTAATTTTAAGTTAAACGTTTCGTCGTTCTTATACTGATATGCATTACAGAGTATTGTTTTTAGAGTAAATTGTGGACAGATGCGATGAACTAATGCATAGTACAGAGATCTTTCTCGTCAAAGTGGAATATGTTTAATGTAAAGATGATTTACTTGAAATTTTTTTGAGAGTGAGAGCATGCAATGGAATAATGAGAAATGGTAGCGAGTGATGGGGATGTTGTGTATATCTGAGCGTGGGGTTGTTTTTATTTTTGTTCTTTCAGTGGTTTGTGTGTGTGTGTTTATTATTCGCGAATGGTTTATTTGTCGGGATGAGGTGTTGTTTTCAATGAAGGCATGTTTGGCATGCTTCAGTTGTATAGTTGGCGTTGGCGTGGGTTGTTGCACATTTTTAGCAAGTATGTAACAAGGGAATAGAAAGGTACGGAATATTTTGGTTTTTTGAGACATATATTGGCGTTTGTTTATTAAAACTTTTAAATGAAAGTTATTAATATTTTAGCGATGAGGTGTACAATGGCGAAGTGATGATCGGTAGCTTAGAAAAAAGTTATTTAGAATGTTCAATATATAGGACAAGATGCTGAAATGGAAAGTATATTGAAATTGTTTTATCTAATTTAATTTTTATTCAATGTAAAAAATAAATATTCATTATCAGAGTAACTCCAGATGAATTTGGAAAATTGTTTGTTACACCTTCAGCGTATAGTTTAATCATAAATAGGTAAGTGTTCTTTTTCCAATGTAGTTTTCTTTTAAAAAATAATATTCTTTTGTATATTATTATGTGCTAATAATTATTATTATTTTTTTAACCAGTTTCATGTTTTTCTTTGTTGTAAAAAATATTTAATTTAAGAGCAACCCCAGATGGATTCGGGCAAATTTTTATATTTCTCCTCAGCGTATAGTTTAATAGAGAAGTGGTAAGTTTTCTTTTAAAAATTGGCTTTCTTTTCACTAGAATATTTACGTTTTTATGACCTTTTTATTATCAAAATTACAGGTTTTTAATACCTTATTTTTGTATTACTTTAATCAAATATTTTTGGAAACCAATTTATTATTTTTAATGTAAAAAAAAATATTTAATTTCAGAATAACAATTTGGAAACATTTTTATGAATTGGTAAGCTTTCTTTAACATTCTTTTAACCAGAATATTTACTTTTTTATGCATATTATTTCTTTAATTAGATTTTTTGGAAACCAATTTAATGTTTTTTATTTAATGTAAAAAATAAATATTTAATTTCAGAGTAACCCCAAATGAATTTCGATAACTTTTTAACCTCAGCGTACATTGTAATAGAGAATTGGTAAGTTTTATACTAAAACTTTGGCTTTCTTTTAACAAGAATATTTATTGTATTATGTTCATCACATCGATAACAACACAATTTTATGAGTTAATATATTACTTAATTCATTATTTCTCTAATTGTTTCAGGTACAAACTTTATGAGGTACGTTTATCTAAGAAAAGTTGAATTCCTTACACCATTTAATAAAATGCCCCCAAATACGGTAAGTTCCAAGCTAATTTAAAGAGCTAAAAAAATATATTTTATTACATGTTAATTTTTAACAATTTTCATTATTCCTTCCATTTTTTTCAGCAAGATATGTGAAAAATATACTTACGATGAATAAAAAACTAAGGAAAAGTCAAAATGTCCAAAAAGCGAGTTAAAATAAACTACTTTCTTGTTCCACGTGGTCATAATTTTTATTCACAAAAACATTGTATTAAGAAGTTTCATCATAAGTTTTTATAATAAAGTACTTTTGCTTAAAGAAAGTTTAATTTTATTGTATGAAAATTTTCATGATAGTAAAACGGTTTGTTGTTCCTTTAATTATTTAATTTCTCCGTACTGTGGAATGATTAATTTAAAAATAGTTTAGTCGTCGACATTTTAAAGAGACTGTTAACCAATTTTTATTATCGGGTTTGCCAAAAAATAAGCAAGTAAACCAAAATAATACAGACCTTTTAACTTGGTAGGGGTATATAAATCTTATGGTGTTGTAAAAATGAACTAAAATACAATGTTATGGATTAAGTAAAATTTAAGAGAATTATAAACTAGACAAGTTGAAAAAAATCTTAAGGGCTAAATCATGGTCAATATTACTACAGTTTAGTTAATTTTGCAATGGAAAAGGGTTCACTGTTTTTTCAGTGTAGGAATCATTTATCTACTGTCCTTTAGTTCAAAATTGAAAATGAGTCCTAATTTTATTGTGGTTTTGTTTTCATGCTTCAGTTACATTGTTTGACTCATATTCGTTATGAGGCGTAGCCCTGTTTCTTTTGAGTTTTGGGACTCATTTTGCTGGTGCCCATTTTCGTAGCGTCTCATAATTAATATGATCCCCATGGAAATCACTTCCAAAGAAGCATCTAAATTGACCCCACAATTAAATTGGAGATCATTTTTGATTTAAAAGACCGTGTGAATACTAATTTGAGGATTTAAAGAAAAATTAAATATGTGGTACTGAATAAGAATCTCTTGGGAGTCACGTTAGCCCATAGAAAAACGCCTTAAACCCCGGAAAAAGGCCGGCCACGGAAAAAGCAACTCTGATGCAAAAGTGTGTTGTTTTCAAATCGCAGAAAGCGGAATATCCCATATGCAATCGAAGGACAATATCAAAAAGGAAGTATTCGATTTTATTTTCATAATGCAAACTGGCTTCAAAAATTGAAGAAAGTTTTTCCCCAAAAATCATAAAAATTTGGTGTTGTTGTTATCCACACCCAGAGAAGGAATATGATCACCTCAACCATGTTTCGAGAGCAAAATGTTATTTTTGGACGGAGAACATGTAACATGTGGGCGGCAACCATGTTATTTTCTCAAAAAGCATATGTCCGACTTCGGCAATCATGTATATGTTTGCCGAGAAAACAATATTTTTGCGACAAAAATGTTCCATGGTCACCGTCCAAAAATAACATTTTGCTCTCGAAACATGGTTGAGGTGATCATATTCCTTCTCTGCGTGCAAAGATTTTTTGGGGTGCCACTTTAGATTTTGGACCTAATTTTCATGGGGTCCATATTCATAGCGTCAAAAAAGTATTGAAGCCACTCTTCTACAGATAACTTTTTTATATAAAATCGAAGGAATATTCTGTAAATGTAATGATGATGAAATTGCTTAATTTCAATCAATCCAGCCTGTTCTTAATATTTTATTTTAATCGAAATAATGATGATTTTAGCGCCATCATTGAGAAATGTTTTAAGTTGTTTGTGAAATTCTGGAATTAAACCTACAACTTGATATCAGCAGGCGTTCATGCTTTTTATTTTTATTTGCACAGAAAAATATTTTTTATTATGCACAGAAAAAAATTTCCTTAGTTAAACTAACGCTAAATTTAACTTATTTTTATTGGAAAAAAATTATTTGCTAGTAGTTAAATTTTATTATTATTTTTCGACATTTTCTACAGCTTAATGAAATCTTACTTTTTTTAAGTATGTCTTAAAAATTTTATGAACTAAACGTGGGTATAAAGTTCAATGACCGTACACATAATTTCATTATGAACTAAAGCAAACGAAGATTTTCGTACGATTCCCAAAAATAGTAAGAATGAACTACTGTATAGTTAAAATGGTTATGATTTGGCGCCAATGATTTTCTTCTTTACTTTTTGTTAATTTTTTCTTCTATGAGAGGATGTAATTTCGTGAACTGCAGTTAAAAAGTACAACAGGGCATAAAATTTTCCTGGTTTTAACAACTCTATGTGGAAATCTCAAAATGTGGAGTAAAATTTAGTTAATTTTTTGTGCGAGGTAGTTCATTCTTCCTATAAAATAGTTCACTTTTTTTGGGTGTGGGTAAACCCAGAAAGGCATATAAATGCTGAGGGAAGCAGATGATGAAAAAAGGAAGCTTGTTTGGAAGACCTTCCAAAAAATCTAACTTGATTTATGACAGGGTTTATCAACAAATGGGTTTAGTGTTTTTTTTTTTTAATATTTGGACGAGGATGAGCTTGTTTTCGCAATGTACAAAGAAAAACAGACTTTGGCTTCCCTTATTGCATTTAATTTTTAAGTGCAATCGATTTAAAATTATAAGCGAATACGGCTGAAATTCACGCGATGAAATTGGGATATCGTTTTTTTTTTTCAAATATTCAATAAACAACCCAGCAAAAAAATGGAAGTACTTCTAAAGGCACAACTTTAAAAGCACTTACAGAAATTTTTTTCCAAAGATGTTCTTTATTTTAACTACTCAAGAAGTTCTTTTAATTTAATTTTTTATAATTCGCATTTTTCATATTTTTAAAGGGCAATTTTAACTTTTTTGTTTCAAATATGTTAAAAACAGAGTAAGGATTAATAAAATGGTACAAATTATTTAAATTTTGTTGAAAAAATTTCTAAATTCATTCTAGAAAAATTACGAAATTTTGAAAATATTTGAGGTCAAGGGTTTCAGACAAGCGTCAGAATGTATTAAAAATCATAAAAAATTATACAAATTAATTATTTTTCAAAATAAAATTATTTTTCAAAATTCGGCTCACACCTAAAGCATTGATTCATATTCAGTGCAACGGCTGTTGAAATGGTGGGTATCCTTCCTATGACAATCTCATGTTAAATTCATCGCTTCTGCACAAATTTTGCACCACTTCCGGATCCAAAAAGAACATTATCACTACATTTTTAGCGACGCTTTTTTTACTGAGAAGATCCTAGTATTTCGAATTTCCGATTGATACCGATTGTAGTAGAATAAGCTACGAAAGTGGTGGAAGACCTTGAAATGGAATTGGGATACTCTATCGGTAAATATTTGTGCAGTCACTAATTCCCGTTTTTTTAGACCAACCAATTTTTTCAAATATTCATGAAATAACTACTCGTTCTTCATGGTTTGAATTACGGAAAATAGAATTTGGATCCACTCTGGTGAAATGCCCGTTATGCATTTCACCAATGCATTCCAGATTTTAAATGATTCTAGACATTATTATCTAAACTGTATAAAAGTCGCCTGAACAAATTCAGGAAAATTTATTCGTCATTATTTCTTATTCGTGTTTTCGTATTTTATGTAAATAATTCAAATTTTTACAAAATGTCCTTAGTGTCAAATTTTAGACAAATCTGAACAATATTCTGTGAAATTTAAATTTAGTGAAATTGTTTTATACATTTGTTTTCCTTTCTTTAGATTGATCTTAGCCGAATATACGTCCTTATTCATATATTCACAAAAAAACGGTTAGTCAAAAAAATGCGGAAATTGTGCAAAATTCGTTTGGCAGCAATGAATTCTGTCATAGGGCGGAAGTCAGTTTTTTAAGCATCTGTTTCAAAGATTTGGCATTAGTTCTCCATATGTGATCCTATTTCTGTATTACGGATTTCATTTTAAAAAATATTTTTTTTTTAAATTTTATCAGTTATTATTTCTACAAAAAGTCGATTTGAATATTAATAGGACATTTTTGACTGCTATGTCGAATTTAAATATTTTTTTTAATTTCCATTTTCCATTTGTCCTTGATGTGCTTTATACACAGTAAATTTCAGAAAATTGTAATTTATTGCAAAAACTGCGTAAAACCAATGATTATTATATACCACTTCAAAAGAACTTCTTGTGAAGTGAATATTAGTTCAAGTTTGCAAAAACTGCGTAAAACCAATGATTATTATGTACCACTTCAAAAGAACTTCTTGTGAAGTGAATATTAGTTCAAGTTCAAGTATATTAGTGGAAGTTCTTCAAAAGGCACAACTTTAAAAGCACTTCCAAAAATGTCCTCCCAAAGATGTTCTTTATTTTAACTACACAGGAAGTTCTTTTATTTAATTTTTTTATAACTCGCGTTTTCATATTTTTAATGGGTAATTTTAAGTTTTTTTGGTTTCAAAATAGATTAAAAACAGAGTAAGAATTAATAAAATGGAACAAATTATTCAAATTTTGTCGATAAAAATGCTAAAACCATTCCAGAAAAATTGCGAATTTTTGAAAATATTTGATGCCAAGCGTTAGAATGCACTAAAAATCATAAAAAAAATTATGAAAATTATTTAGTTGTCAAAATATCACAAAATTTTATAATTCACATCCAAAATACTGAATTCAGATCACACTCTCAAAAGTGATTCATATTTAGTGCAAAGGCTGTTGAAATGGTGGACATCCATCCTATGACAAGGCCATGCTAAATTCATCGCTTCTACGCCAATTTTGCACCACTTCCAGATCCAAAAACAACATTTTCACTACTTTTTTGGCGATGCTTTTTTTTGCTGGGTGTATATTAAAGCGATGTCTTGTGAAGAATTTCCCAATTTTACTGATGAAACCTCCTCTATTTCGAAACCGAATGCGAAATTTCGAATTATTTTCAATTCGTTTTCAAAATGATTTAAATTTTCTTATCACACACACATACACATCCGCTTGTTGCACACTTACTAAATTTCTCATATTTTATTTTCTAGGAATTCTAATCCTGACTTATCCACCAAAGAAGCACAGAGACACGAGCTAGAAACACTGGAACGATAAACTGTTCTTTCAAGACTATATGGTTAAGCCCAATTGTCCGGAATATTTATACTCGATGAACATTTCAAGTGATGATGAGGAGATGAACTGAAGTTTGAACATCAATTTGCCCAAGAACACAATCATCCGAACGTACCATGGACTGGGCTGTATGTACAACCGCAGTCACATGAATATGCTGCACAATGCACTTCACTTCACTTAACTGTTACCACGGACTGTGACTACTATGGCTGCTCAAATTCACTTGAACTTTACATTTGGACAACAGCTAGCAGAACTGCAACTGAAACCCCCCCCCCCCCTGTAACAACAACAAAAACCATTGCACTTAGTCAGATATTCATTCATTATTTTCACTGAAGCTGGGTGTTGGTTTTTTCTTTCGTTTGTAGTCGACAAGGATTAGTAATTGTTAATCGTTTCTTTTATGAAAACCAACTAAATTCTAAACGATAGTAATAATTTTGTAGTTTGGAAAATGAGAAGATATTTATATCAAAATACTCGAAATAGCATCCATTAGTATGCTGTAAAAGATTTCGTGAAAACTTGGCCATTACATGCCAATAAATAATTAATTTTCTGCAGAGCAAAATTTTAGATCGATTAAGTTCTTTTAGTCTTTACAATAAGATATTAGTTGCAATAAATTATATATACATTACAAATATAAGAGGACAACCAATTTTTTCTATGTAAATATGACTGTCAGTGACATATGTGTAAAGTTTTATCAAAGTCTTTGTAAAAGGAGGCCGGAATTATGTGCCGAAAACTCTTGCTTTTTCAGTCACTTCGTGAGTTTTTCATTAAAACTTCAACCCATTTCGCCTCAGTATGAATTTAAAATTTTTAAATTTTTTCGCTCAGTATGAATTTAAAATTTTTATTATTATTCAATTTCACAACATATATAATGAATAGTCTATGTGAGCCTGACGGGGAATCCAACCTGATTTAATGCGCCTTGTTTATGTCTAAAGAAATTTGCACGCCCACACTACTTCACTCTAAAAAATTAGGCTTCAAGGTTTTGAGCTTTCTTTATGAATTTTGGCATTGTTTCCGTGCCCTTTTAAATAAGGGCAGTTTTTTATAAAATTAGGATATTTTTATAAAAAATGTTGTAGAAATTTTATTTCTATAGAAAAATTTGTGAAAATTTTATTTCAGTAGAAAATTTTGTAAAAATTTTATTTCTACAGACAAATGTGTCTAAATCTTATTTGTATAGAAAATTTTGCTAAAATTTTAGTTTTAGAAAATTTTGCTATAATTTTAGTTTTAGAAAATTTTGCTAAAATTTTAGTTTTAGAAAATGTTGTCAAAATTTTATTTCTATAGAAATTTTTTCTAAAATTTTATTTCTGCTGAAAATTTTAGCAAACTTTTAGTTCTATAGAAAATTTTCTCAAAATTTTAATTATATAGAAAATTTTCTCAAAATTTTATTTATATAGAAAATTTTCTCAAAATTTTATTTATATAGAAAATTTTCTCAAAATTTTATTTCTATACAAAACTTTGTCACAATTTTATTTCTATAGAAATGTTTGTCAAAATTTCAGTTCATTAGGAAATTTCATTTCTATAGAAAATTTAGCCAAAATTTTATTTCTATAGAAAATTTTGTCAATATTTTATTCTATAGAAAATTTTGTCAAAGTTTTAACATATTTCTATAGAAAATTTTGTGAAAATTTTGTAAAAATTTTATTTCTGTAGAAAATTTTGTAAAAATTTTATTTCTATAGAAAATTTTGTCAAAATTGTATTTTTGTGGAAAATTTTGTAAAAATTTTATTTTTATAAAAAATGTTGTAAAAATTGTATTTCTATAGAAAATTATGTAAAAATTTTATTTTTATAGAAAATTTTGTGAAAATTTTATTTCTGTAGGAAATTTTGTAAAAATTTTATTTCTTAGAAAATTTTGTAAAAAATTTATTTCTATAGAAAATTTTGGCAAAATTGTATTTCTGTAGAAAATTTTGTAAAAATTGTATTTTTATAAAAAATGTTGTAAAAATTGTATTTCTATAGAAAATTTTGTCACAATTTTATTTTTATAGAAAATTTTGTGAATATTTTATTTCTGTAGAAAATTTTGTAAAAGTTTTATTTCTTAGAAAATTTTGTCAAAAATTTATTTCTATAGAAAATTTCGTCAAAATTGTACTTCAGTAGAAAATTTTGTAAAAATTTTATTTTTATAAAAAATGTTGTAAAAATTTGTAAAAATATTTCTATAGAAAATTTTGTCAGAATTTTATTTCTATAGAAACTTTTTGTAAAATTTTATTTCTGCAGAAAATTTTGGCAAACTTTTAGTTCTATAGAAAATTTTTTCAAAATGTTATTTATATAGAAAATTTTCCCAAAATGTTATTTATATAGAAAATTTTCTCAAAATTTTATTTATATCGAAAATTTTCTCAAAATTTTATTTATATAGAAAATTTTATTTCTGTAAAAAACTTTGTCACAATTTTATTTCTATAGAATAGTTGTCAAAATTTCATTTCGTTAGGAAATTTTGTAAAAAATTTCATTTCTATAAAAAATTTTGTAAAAAATTTCATTTCAATAGAAAATTTTATTTCTATAGGAAATTTTGTCAATATTTTATTTCTATAGAAAATTTTATTTCTATATAAAATTTTTACAAAATTTTCTTCCTATACAAAATTTTTGCATAATTTGGTACCTATACAAAATTTTGTGAAGTTATTTTCAGTTAAACATTTTTTGACGAAAATGGACCAGAAGCAACCAAATTCCATTTGGTCTAACCATCGGTCCAAATTCGGACCAATTTTGGTCCGATATTTTTTAATTGCAATAAAAATCAATCACACAAATTAATAGTATCAATTAATTTTTTAATTGGATCAATTAGTTTTTAACTAAGTGTCAATTAATTTTTTAATTGATACTATCATTTCTGTGATTGAAGACATTTCAATTAAAAAATGAATTGGATCAATGAATTTCGTGATTAAATCAGAAAAAATTTATTTTTGTGTGTAGGTGGAGATGTTAGTCGTTACACAATGGTATTTCGAAGTGACGGAATCTGTCGAATGTCCCATTCAGGTGTGGCTTCCTTCTTGGCCAATCTAGATTTTAAGGTATGGCATACGCAGTTTTTATCGCAGGACCACTAGACATGTTCCAATCCCTATCAAATGTAATTTTTTGTACATATGATTTCCTTTTAGGTGCCTTGTAAATTTCAAAACCCAATCGGAGCGCATAACTATCAATAAATGTAATTAAAAAGTTCAAAAAAGTACGAGAAAATCGAGGTACATTGGCAAATACCGACAAATCTCATACCGAATCCACTGTCTGGACCAATTCACATTCCTTGAAAAGTTAGTTTTTAAGAATATCATGCCAAGGAAAAGTCATACTCCCCAACCACATACCAAAAACATATTTTTAACAAAATGTTAACTTTTTCGGTTTCTTAAAATATTCTCTAGTGATTTATTGCATATGTTAAAAAAAAAGAATGAGCACATTAAGACATTTGCAACCTATTTTCTAAATTAGTGTGTGAAATCTAAGATTTATAAATATCATAAAAATAGGTGGAGCCGTTTAAATGATGATCAAGCAATTAAATCGTTTATTTTTAGTATGTATTTTTTTAGTATTATTATCACATTGTGTTATTAAATACTGATTTCATAATTATATGAAATATGTAATAAAAAATCTTATTGCATTTCTAATATAGTATCTCTATCATTACTACAATCGCCTAGCAGGCATTTAATGACCCAAAATGATATGTATTTTCATTATCATTCTTTATGTTTATCAAAATGGTCATAATTCCGGTATGAATTGAATTTGTAATCTTGCATCATCTATACAGCCACAATTGACTCATCCATAAGATTGTGCGATTAAACCGGATTCCCCACAAATCTCAATATCAGCGAAAAAATATACACATATAAACGAAGATATATTACAAAACCCTTGGGGGAGTTGCATGAGCCAATTGCATTTAAATAATTTTAATAAATTTTTAATGTCTCTAATTTGTTTGAGGTTGACCAATGCAGGCAGTGATTCACAAACTTTTCACTACAATTATTTTTGGCAAAGTGAAAATACAAAAATTGTTGAGGGCGATTAACACTATCAAAAATGCCCTTCTTCGGAAGGTTAATAGTCTCGCTGCAAGTAGTGAATACTGATGAGAAGTTTGTCTAGATTTTCGTAGGAAAAATAAAATTCTATTTTAATAAATAAATTTTTCATAGAATTCTTCGTTTGTAATTTGTAATTTGCTTCGTTGTTATTTTACTTATAGCTCTTACTTACAATTTTTTAATTTTGTTTTATTTTATTCAATGATACATTCCATATGATTATTGGGCTATTACATACCATGTCAATAACTATGCTGACATTTTAAAATTTTTGCAACAGTTGAAAAGACAGATATGATAGGTAGCCAAATGGATTTGAGCACCGCTGGACATCTTATGAGTTGATTGCTTTTCTGATGTAGAAAATTGAATTGCAGAGAACCAAAGTTGATTCTACTTTGAGAACATCTTGAATGCACTAAGTGCCATGAATTGACGTTGAGGAACTCAACCAAGTGGCGAATAAATCTTCAAAGCTGTCAGTATCATTATATATTTATATGAATGTGTTTTTTTTTTGGTGATAATACACATATTTTACATAGAAATGTGAAGCAAAAAATATTATCGAAGGTAGGGAAGCCAATTCATGTTAGTTTTTGCTAGATTCAAAGACAAAAGTTTTAATGAGTTCATATCTATTTTCAATTTATTTTTATTTACAAGAGTAATTGTTCAATTACAAGATTAATTGCTTCGATTAATATGTTAATCGATGTACAATACAATTATATTTTTACGAATCAATTATATTGTACGAATCAATTATATTTTTAATGGCATTCATGGTTTTTTAATTGGTGTTGGAATTTAACATCATCTATTTCTTGATTAATTAAATACCAATTAATTTCATAACTGAAGCAAACATAACAGTTTGGCCGATAAGTCCCCGGTCTAATAAAGAAAAACACATTTTTTTTGTCAAAATTCGTTTTTATTATTCAACATAGTTCCCTTCAAGAGCGATACAACGATTACAACGACCTTCCAATTTGTTGATACCATTTTGGTAGTACTCCTTCGGTTTTGCCTCAAAATAGGCCTCAGTTTCGGCGATCACCTCTTCATTGCAGCCAAATTTTTTTCCCTGCGAGCATCCTTTTGAGGTCTGAGAACAAGAAAAAGCCGCTGGGGGCCAGATCTGGAGAATACGGTGGGTGGGGAAGCAATTCGAAGCCCAATTCATGAATTTTTGCCATCGTTCTCAATGACTTGTGGCACGGTGAGTTGTCTTGGTGGAACAACACTTTTTTCTTCTTCATATGGGGCCGTTTTGCCGCAATTTCGACCTTCAAACGCTCCAATAACGCCATATAATAGTCACTGTTGATGGTTTTTCCCTTCTCAAGATAATCCATAAAAATTATTCCATGCGCATCCCAAAAAACAGGGGCCATTACTTTGCCAGCGGACTTTTGAGTCTTTCCACGCTTCGGAGACGGTTCACCGGTCTCTGTCCACTCAGCCGACTGTCGATTGGACTCAGGAGTGTAGTAATGGAGACATGTTTCATCCATTGTAACATATCGAGTTAACAGCTGCATACACCGCTCAGAATCATCAACACGTTGTTGTTTTTGGTCAAATGTGAGCTCGCGCTGCACCCATTTTGCACAGAGCTTCCGCATATCCAAATATTGATGAATGACATGACCAACACGTTCCTTTGATATCTTTAAGGCCTCTGCTATCACGATCAACTTCATTTTACGGTCATTCAAAATCATTTTGTGGATTTTTTTGATGTTTTCGTCGGTAGCCACCTCTTTCGGGCGTCCACTGCGTTCACCGTCCTCCGTGCTCATTTCACCACGCTTGAATTTTGCATACCAATCAATTATTGTTGATTTCCCTGGGACAGAGACCGGAAACTCATTACCAAGCCAAGTTTTTGCTTCCACCGTATGTTTTCCCTTCAGAAAACAGTATTTTATCAAAACACGAAATTCCTTTTTTTCAATGTTTTTTTTCACAATAACAAAAGTTGCTTCACAAAAGACGCTCTATCTCACAAACTAATTGACTTACAGACGTCAAATTTTGACACGAATCATTTGAAGGTTGGTACTATATAAAAATAATATGCATTTAATACTAGCGACGCCATCTATGTGTCAGACCGGGGACTTATCAGCCAACCGTTAGCATTATAGGTCTAATTACTGCCGTGTATAGACAATGCACAATTTTCGGTTTTAATCCCCACTTTTTTCCTATTGCCTTTTTGCACGAGTAGGCTTTTCTCGCCCTTTCTGCAATATTAAGCTTAAAGTTCAGCTTCCTGTCCAAAATAACGCCATGGTATTTTGCACACTTACCAAAGAGAATTTTAATATCCCCTAAGGATATGGGCTTAACCGTGGGAGTTTTTCGATCTTTGCAGTACATGACTATCGTAGTTCTGTCTTTGCAGGATTTATCGCTAGTTGACTAGTTCATGTAATGCAGTCTCAGTGACCTGCCCTTCGAGTATGCATGCTGTCGTTTCGAGAGCAAAAAAAAAATTAATAATTAACTTTCTTGAATTTGTTGAAAAACATTTACTTATTTTTGTCGTATCGGCATTTGTATGTAAAATAGTTTAGTTAAAAATTACTAAAATTATCCTAAATTTTCTTTTCTGGAGGGGTCACTTTTGAGAGTGTGATGTCCTTTATAATCAATCCTAAAACCTCCAAAAAATATTTTAAAAGTGTCTGCTTATGAAATTCATATATTTCTCTCAAATTACGGACTCTTATGGCTCTGAATGAGTTTTAACGAAAATTCCGGAAATGGATTTTGAAAATCCCAATTTTGTGGGATTTTGTATTTTATTTATTGATATTTTCAATTTTTGATCTTTTATAATCCCCCTATTAGGTGAATAGAATTTCATTAAAGAAATTCTATTTCTTGCGATTGTTCTAAACTGAATATTCTAGTTCATTGTAAGTTCGAGTTCGGCAAATCTATTACCAAAGCCTCCTCCACTTACCCGATTCGCTTTCGATAGCGTAAAATCCCATAGAGTGTTTTGTTTTTGTCATAACATGGATGCGGCTTGGCGTGTTCAATATCGAACATCAATTTGTCAGACATTTAATAGTTGGCTGACAATCATGTTAATCGTGAATTTTTGCATTTGGCCGCCAAGTCTTATTTGAACGCTTCAATGGATGCATATTCATGGGACGATAAATGACAGCAGCACACCGTCCTAAACTCCTCTGCAAACTGAAACAAGTGAACTTTTGCATTTGGCCAACTCAAAGTTCTTGATGATGATCATTTATTTCATATTTTACTGCAACATCACTCACATTCAGTCGGCTGTCCAGCCGGGTTTTGAGATTCATATAAAAAGTGGACAAGACCAACGAACGCGCCCCAAATGAAATCAAACATTCACGATCTTGGGGGGAAAACGATGTAGAAAACTCCTACATTGAAGACTTTGGAGAGAAGAACAAAAATATTTTTATATATGAATATAAGTTTTCGATGATGAAACATCTAGTGAAGGTCCATTGTGGTTAATTTTGTGGATTGGTTTTTGTGTGTTACTTGCTGTAGTAATTAAAACAATTACTATAATAAAATAAATAATTATTGCATTTTTGTATAGAATGTCATCATTTGCTTTGTAAGTGGAAGACTCTTCGATACATATTTAAAATATAGTCTAAAACTACATTTCATCCAATTCAGTTTAGAAAACTTCTATCAAGTCAGTAACGATGATGGTTTTGCATTTTCCTAAAGTTTGCCAAATATGAAATTATTTTCATTTTAATTATTTTTGCTTATTTTAATGACATGAAGTAAAAAGGGAGGAGATGTGCATAATTTTATTAAATTCGAAATTTTGCAGAAAAAAGTTCATATTTAAAACTTTTTATTTTATTTTACATTATTTGTATTCATAATTTTCTAAAATGAGTTTAGTGGTGCAATGGTTAGCATGCCCACCTTGCATACACAAGGTCGTAGGTACGATTCCTGCTTCGACCGAACACCAAAAAGGTTTTCAACGGTGGATTATCCCACCTCAGTAATGCTGGTGTCATTTCTGAGGGTTTCAAAGCTTCTCTAAATGGTTTCACTGCAATGTGGAACGCCGTTCGGACTCGGCTATAAAACGGAGGTCCCTTGTCATTGAGCTTAACATGGAATCAGGCAGCAGAGAAGTTCACCAATGTGGTATCACAATGGACTGAAAAGTCTAAGTGAGCCTGATACATCGGGCTGCCACCTAACCTAAGAATTAATTAAATTGTGTATGTCTTGAATGTGGCATAGTGAAGTCCAAAATATACATTTTTCTTAACAAAACAGAAAAAATATATTATTTTTATAAATATTTTATTTATTTATTAAAAGATTTACAATCATAATAAATTATGAAAATAATTATAAAAAAACAATTAGGTGCTAACAACAAAAGTTTTTGACCTAAAAATATTTTAAAATGTTGCGAAAAGTGGGAATTTATTTTCATTATGTGGCAAGTAGTAAAATATTTTAGTTAAAATTTTCTTTGAGTGTATATAAAAGAATTTGATAAAAGTTTCTTCAAAAATACAAATTTCCGTGAAAATTAATTAATAGTTTTTTATTTTCAAACCCCTATCTCCTCTTGGAATTCTTAAGGGTATTGGAGAAAATATTTTTTATGTTATTTGGAGAAATTTTACAATGGCTTAAGTTTTGGTAAAATTAATTTAATGATTTTCTCAGTGGAATGAAATATGTCTGTCCGTCTGCCTGTATTTCTGAATACGCTCAATAAAAGTGAACCCTCTATTTCGCTAAAGCCAATTTAACTTTATTTTAGTTAATTGAATAATTATGTTTGGGGAAAGTTTCCTTTACTTTAATATTTTTTTTGCGTGCGTGAGTTAAATGAACAAAGACAAACGAGAAAAAATTATATACAAATGGATCTTAAAGATTTGCTAAATACGTAATTCTCAAGAAATAGTTCATTAAATTTGTACATTTTACTATCTTCCCATCTTGAACTTCGTATGGTACATTGTTGCTATTGTAAACTCGAATTTTCTAGAATTTTTGGAAAAATATTTACTTATTTTTGAGATATCGGTGTGATATCAGCGTTTCTAATACTGTCCAATTAACATTTTCACAATGGACTGAAAAGTCTAAATGAGTCTGAAACTTAATCGGGCTGCCACTTTAACCTAACTTAGAATTTTATAAAAAAAATCTCAATTTTCTAAAATTAACCAAAAATTTTCTTTCTGTGTTCACTATTTTTTCAGTGTTTCAGTTGAATTGGATAATAACTCTTAAGGGAAATAACAAATTGGGCTTATTATACCCTCCACCATAGGATGGGAGTATATTAACTTTGTCATTCCGTTTGTAACACATCGAAATATTGCTCTAAGACCCCATAAAGTATATATATTCTGGGTCGTGGTGAAATTCTGAGTCGATCTGAGCATGTCCGTCCGTCCGTCTGTTGAAATCACGCTAACTTCCGAACGAAACTAGCAATCGACTTGAAACTTGGCACAAGTAGTTGTTTTTGATGTAGGTCAGATGGTATTGCAAATGGGCCATATCGGTCCACTTTTATGTATAGCCCCCATATAAATGGACCCCCAAATTTGGCTTGCGTAGCCTCTAAGAGAAGCAAATTTCAACCGAACCGACTGAAATTTGGTACATGGTGTTAGTACATTGTCCCTAACAAACATGCAAAAATTGGTTCACATCGGTCCATAATTACATATAGCCCCCATATAAACCGATCCTCCAATTTGGATTGCGGAGCCTCTAAGAGAAACAAATTTCATCCGATCCGGCTGAAATTTGGTACATGGTGTTAGTACATGGTCCCTAACAAACATGCAAAAATTGATCTACATCGGTCCATAATTACATATAGCCCCCATATAAACCGATCCCCCGATTTGGCTTACGGAGCCTCTAAGAGAAGCAAATTTCATCCGATACGGCTGAAATTTGGTACATGGTGTTACCATATGGTCTCTAATGACCATGCAAAAATTGGTCTACATCGGTCCATAATTATATATAGCCCCCTTATAAACCGATCACCAGATTTGACCTCCGGAGCCTCTTGGAAGACCAAAATTCATCCGATCCGGCTGAAATTTGGTACATGGTGTTACTATATGGTCTCTAATGACCATGCAAAAATTGATCTACATCGGTCCATAATTATATATAGCCCCCTTATAGACCGATCTCCAGATTTGACCTCCGCAGCCCCTTGGAAGAGCAAAATTCATCCGATTCGGTTGAAATTTGGTACGTGATGTTTGTATATGGTATCCAACAACCATGCAGGAATTGGTTCATATCAGTCCATAATTATATATAGCCCCCATATAAACCGATCCCCAGATTTGACCTCTGGTGGCTTTTGGACAAGCAAAATTCATTCGATCTGGTTGAAATTTGGTACGTGGTGGTAGTATATGATATTTAACAACCATGCCAAAAGAAGTCCATATCAGTCTATTATCATATATAGCCCCCATATGAACCGATCCCGAAATTTGGTTTTGGAGCCTCTTGGAGGAGCAAATTTCATCCGAGTTTGTTTGAAATTTGGTACATTGTGCTAGTATATGGCCGTTAACAACCATGCCTAACTAGGTCCATATCGGCCTATAGTTATATATAGCCCTCAGATAAATCGATCCCCAATCACACATAAATTGGTCCATATCAAGTTGATAATTGTATATAGGCCCCATATAAGCGACCCCCATATTTCATTTCTGGCTCTCTACGTACCGTGCAAAAGTCCATATCGATTCGCAATTATTTGTAGACTTACCTATACATACCTTTTTTGTCTAATATATACCACGTATGGACTAACTCACAATTTACAAAACGATATTAAGAAGATTTAAGATACCATTACCCAAGTACTTCGATTGTGGATGACAGTCTTTCGCAGAAGTTTCTACGCAATCCATGGTGGAGGGTACATAATCTTCGGCCTGGCCGAACTTACGACCGTATATACTTGTTTTTGAATTATTTCTTAATTGACTAAACTGTTTAATTCGTGGCTATTTTGTTCTATTTTTCGATATAGCCCTCAAATAAATCGATCTACCAATTTTACCTTATGAAGTCTTTGAAGCCATTTTACGAAATATTAATTCATTTTTAAATTTTGTCGCTGATACTTTTTGAGGTGCTTGTATTTTAAATTTGATGATTTTTATAGAATAGGAAAAAACACACTCACTCTATTAGAATCGTAAACTTTCCTATGACGTTTAAATTTTTGTTTGTTACTATAGAAGGATATTTAACAACAAAGAGAAATGTAATTTTGCTGATTGTTGTATTGGAAATTTAAAAACCAAAACCTCTTTTAGATGCATATAAAACAATATGAGAAACAAGAAACATAGACCACCAATAATTGGCAATTTGTTAAAACATGACAACTAGAAAACTTGATTATACCCTCGAAACGAAACGCAAGACCACAAAAAACAACTGATTAACAAAACTTATTCCAAGTATTTCCTAATGTGTGGTGGTGCTTAGATATAATTCTCAAAAATTCTCTACATATAAATGAATGCAAATTTTTCTATCAAAACATTTAGTAGCCAGTTGTCACATCGTATATGTCAGACATTAAGAATTTTTTGTTAATGAAAAAAAAAACATAGAAATAGTCTCAGTATATATAAATTACAATTTTATTCTAGAGTTATCAGAGTTTTATAAGGACTTTTTCGTAGAAATATGTTCTTTGCAGTTACAATAGAAATTGATTTAATGGTAATGTCTTTGCAATTATTACATATAGATTAGTCGTTTGGTTTCAAACACAACATTTTTAAATTTTAATTTAATAAGTTTAAATAATCATATTTGTATTGAAGTACCTACGAGTTTTTTCTTTGTAAAAAATTTAAGATTTCATATAATTTGAAAATTCTGGATATATATTAAAAACTAAATTAGCCGAGACATTCATTTAGCTAACGCTGGTATTAGGATGGAATTATTGAATTAACCCAATGAGTGAAATCGGGAAATCGCTCTTATGGGGGCTATACTAAAACATGGATACTCACCGTTTTCGGCACACCTCTTTATGGTCCTAAAATAATTCTAGATTTCGAATTTCTTGCAAATTGGATAAAAATTATGGTTTCTAAAATCCCAAACAATGAAATCAATTCTTGCACAACTATTTATAGTCCTAAACAAGCTTCAGATTTTCAGATCAGATTTTTTTAGGCAATTGGACAACAACTACGGTTTCTTCAAACCCAAAAAGTACAATCGTGAGATTGTTCTATATGGGTTCTATACTAAAACATTGACCGATACTCACCATTTGCGGCACACCTCTTTATGGTCCTAAAATAATTCTAGATTTCGAATTTCATGCAAATTGGTTAAAAAACTACGGTTTCTATAAGCCCAAGAAATAAAATCGGGAGATCGGTCTATATGGGGGATATACCAAAACATGAATCAATACACGGCATTTTCGGCACACCTCTTTATGGTCGTAAAATACCTATAGATTTCCAATTTTAGGCAAATTGGATAGAAACTACGGTTTCTATAAGCCCAAGATCCCAAATCGGGAGGTCGGTTTATATGGGGACTATATAAAAACCTGGAACGATATAGCCCATCTTCGAACTTGATCTGCCTGCAGACAAAAGACGAGTTTGTGTGGAATTTCAGCACGATTGCTTCATTATTGAAGACTGTAGCGTGATTACAACAGACAGACAGACGGACATGGCTATGTCGTCTTAGAATTTCTCCCTGATTAAGAATATATAATTTGTATAGTCGGAAATCGATATTTCGATGTGTTACAAACGGAATGACAAACTTATTATACCCCCGTCACCATTCTATGGTGGTGGGTATAAAAATAATAACCATCCCAAAAAGCCATACAATCCGTGTACTTAACTATCTCTGGTTATGTTGTAATTGATTTAAAAATGTAGTGGGAGAGAAACGTCTCTCTCCAAATCCAAACATTCTAAATTCATCATATGGCCACTCTGAAAAAAACAAATCTCCCACCCAATCTATTATAACAAATTGTAAAGGGTGGTTAAAATTTCAAGGGCCGATGTTGATTTTGAATAAAACACAAACTATTTAGGAAATTATTGTAATTGTATTTTATTATGATATACTGGTATTACTCAATTATATATGAAACAAAATATCGGCCAAATGGGCGCCGCGAACTCGGTAGCACACCTTCATCCGGTCCAAATTTTCAATGTGGCTGAGGCATAATGGAGGTTCTATGCCGTTAATGTGCCGAATTATCTCATCCTTTAGCTCTTGAATTGTTGCTGGCTTATCGACGTACACCTTTTCTTTCAAATAACCCCAAAGAAAAAAGTACAACGGTGTCAAATCACGTAATCTTGGCGGCCAATTGACATCGCCATTACGTGAGATAACACGGCCATTGAATTTGTTGCGCAAAAGATCCATTGTTTCGATAGCTGTGTGGCAAGTGGCACCGTCCTGCTGAAACCACATATCGTCCACATCCATATCTTCCAATTCGGGCCATAAAAAGTTCGTTATCATCTCACGATAGCGAACACCATTCACAATAACTGCCTGACCGGCCTCATTTTGGAAAAAATACGGCCCGATGATGCCGCCAGCCCATAAACCGCCCCAAACAGTCTTGGATTCTCATTCGCCCAAATGCGGCAATTCTGTTTATTGACGAATGCACTGAGGTGAAAATGTGCCTCATCACTGAAGATGATTTTATTCGAAAATTGATCATCCGCTGTTGCCATTTCTTGGAACCATTTAACACGTTGTTGGATTGTGTATCTCTCCATGGTTCAAATTGAGTAAGTCTGTAATAGAGAAATGTCAAATAAAATTCGAAAAAAAAACTTGGCGTTTAGGTGTGGTTTACATTCAACATTATATGTTCATCTAAGAAACTTCCTCTATGTTCGTCGAAAATTTGAAGTATGTCGTTTGTATTTCCTTTGATCGTAATGATAATTGTAGATTTTTTTTTTATGGAAATTTTTCTACATATTGTCTACTTTAAAAACACAAAAAGTTATTTTCCCATTTCAAAAGTTTAATATGAGAAAAACACATTAATATACCTACGGGAAATGGATCATCCACAGGACCGGTACAGGACTAGTTCCTGGTGTATATGGACCAGTCCCAGTTCTGGTCAAAACGTATGGAAGGGACCGGTCACTTTAACACGAGTTTGTCATTGACGGGATAAATTTACACTTCAGGACACGTCTTGGACTCATTCCAAAGGACACCTTCTGGGACAATTTTGTAGGAGCATCCCATAGACAGGTACTCATGAACCAGTCTCGGACAAACTATTGACTATACTCGTATGTTTCCTTTTTGGCATGAATCGCATCAGAAGTGAAAAACTTTCGGACTATGTTGAACAATAGATTATTCTGATAATCGTATTTCACTAAATGTGCATATCCAATAAGATTTTAATTTCAAGCGAGTATGTAAATCAATAAATTATGACTATTTAAAAATTGTGACAAACTGGAGCACTGGTACCACTTATGTGATGTGTCCGTCAGTAGCAATTTGCATCAATTTCCCGTAGGGATCCCAGCAAAAAAAGCGTCGCCAAAAAAGTAATGAAAATTTTCTTTTTGGATCCGGAAGTGGTGCAAAATTGACGCAGAAGCGATGAATTTAACATGGGCTTGTCATAGGACGGAAGTCCTTCATTTCAACAGCCGTTGCACTGAATTTGCATTACTTCTTTAGATGTGATCCGAATTCAATGTTTTGGATGTAAATTAAAAAATTCTGTGATATTTTGTCAAATAAATAATTTTTATAATTTTTAATGGATTCTAACGCCTGTCGGAAACGTTTGACCTCAAATATTTTCAAAAATTCACAATTTTTTCAGATTGGATTTAGCATTTTTTTCGACAAAATTTAAATCATTTGTATCATTTTATGAATTCTTACTCTATTTTTAACATATTTGAAACAAAAATAGTTAAAATTACCCATTAAAAGTATGAAAAAACCAAGTTATAAAAAATTGAATTAAAAGAATTTTATTTGTAGATAAAATAAAGAACATCATTGGGAGTGCATCTTCTGGAAGTGCTTTTAAAGTTGTGCCTTTGGAAGAACTTCCAAATTTTTTTGCTGGGATGTTATAAAAACGAATTATTTAAGCAACAAACTTGATATGGAGTGGCTACCCTGTCAATCCAGTGATGAGCGTAGCTGTTGAAAATTTTCTAGATATTGTCTATTACATATCATAAAACACAAAGAAACATTTTTCCAATTTCGTAAGTTTAATATGAGAAACACATGCTTATAAAAACAAAAGACTTAAGCAACAAACTTAATTTGGAAAGGCTACCCTTCCAAACCACAAATTAAAAAATTAGCTCCACGACATTAATTCATTGCATGTGGGCGATCTGAAGGATATAATTCCACACTGAGTCTATACCTTACAAAAAAAAATATGCATTTTTGTCACTCACGAAATTAATTGTTCTGATTATTTTTTGTTTGAAATATACCAAATCACAGAAATTTTAGTATCATACACCAACGTTAATTAAAAAATTAAATGATGCATTTAAAAAATAAATGAAATGATTGATTTTTGCTGTGATTTAATATATTCTTTAATCAATTTAATTTTTAATTGAAAAAAAATTAAAATTCAATTCATAATTTAATTGGAAAAATATTGGTGATATTTTTCTGTGTATGACATACCATATACAAACCAAGAGTTTCGGCATGTTCATGACACTTAAAACCAAAACAAAACTATTCCTCTGGAATGAAACTAAAGTAATTTATAATTTGTTATTTTCTCATGTAATTTTTTCATGAACTCATCCTTTATCCTTTACTATAGTATACCGAGGGTGTTGTGATTCGAGAAAATCTTTTCGTCAAAATATGATTGATTTTTGACGATTCGTACGTGTCGGGGCGAATGAAAATTCCACGAACAGACAGTTTATATTTTTCCAATTTCGGCTGGTTAAAACGGGAATGAGCTGATATTATAGAAACAAAAGACTTAAGCAAGAAACTTGATAATGTTAATGCGCCAACAACAAACAATCAACAAGAGAATTTATCGTTCACTACCAACCAGCAGCTTTATCACCTATTCCAAACAAAGTTTTTATTGATTATGATAAAATGATTTTGTCAACGTTTTTGATAACAAAATTTGAACGACATCGGGTCTTCATTTAAAATGGAATTAAAATGCTATAAAGCTACCGCTGACATGAAAATTTTGCAAACTACATTGTCAACATTAGCAAGACAAAAAAAAAATATATATGCATAACACAAGTTATTAATAATAATGGGTATATGGAGATGTTTTTTTTTAAGTTGGCATAAAGATCTATATATGTCTTGATTTTTTGACGAAATAACCAAAGTTTTTATATTCCAAGAAACAGGGGCTTCAAAAAAATCAAAGAATATAAAAAAACAAACAAACGAAACAACAGCTACAATGGCAACAACAAAACATCCAAGTGCATTATTATTTTGTCATCTATGCTAATTATTGGGGGAAAATTTACATAAATAATGAATGACCGCCTCTGTCAATAACGGGTTTTCACATTGATTTGTTTTATTCGATTCTATATCAGTTTTGAAGGAAACTAGCTTTGAATTCGTCAATGGACGACAACGCATAGAGTTTAAAATAATTTTTTTATAGTATTTTTTTACTTCTGTTTTTGTGGGTAACTATCGAAAACAAAAGAACTAACAAGAGTTTCATTGAAACATGTGTGGAAGTATTAGCAACACGAATTAAAAAAAAAAGTTTGCAAAACTATGAAAATTACTATAAATTCCTAAAGTTGCGAAATCAAAATACACAGTTTCAATTGATAAATCATAGAAATCACACACAAAGCTCATCAAAATGAAATTCTTCGTTAGTATATTCTCATTAAGAAATCGTAGAAAAAAAAATAAAACAAAACAAAAAATCATTTTGTAATAATAAACCCTTTTGCATTCACTCCATAGATTGCCCTTGCCTGCATTTTGGCTATTGTCGCTGCCAACGAGGATGCCAATATTATTCGTTCCGATTCTGAAGTTAATATTGATAACTTCAAATATGCCTTGGAATTGGATAACTCTGTCAATACCCAACAAGAGGGTCACTTGAATGGTGAAGAATGGGTTGTCAAGGGTAGCTATGCATTCACTTCTCCCGAAGGTGAACAAGTTTCTGTTCAATATACTGCCGATGAAAATGGTTATCATGTTGATTCTGCCCAACCTTTGTTGCCTACTCCTCCACCAATTCCAGACTATATCCTTAAGGCCATCGAATACATTAAGGCCCATCCCAGCCCCGATGCTTAAGTAAATTTTTATTAATTGTTGTGTTTTTAATTTGCTTTATTTTTAAATAAAAGTTTATTTATAAAATATAATTATGGTTGTTTCATAAAAACTAAAACAAGATTTGACAATTCTTCACCACTTACAACATACCTGGATATTAATGTTAGAACTAAAGTGAGTGGACACGGGGGGAGATAGATTTTTCGGATAATAGGTATAAATATTTTTTTGTTTTTAATTCCTATGGCATATCTTTCGGCTGATTATTAGCCCTTCGCTGTCTAATACCACAGTAATGTAGATGGGATTATGAAATTGAATTTCGCTTGCAAACTTATTTTTATATTCTTCTCCACCATAACGTGATGAAAGGTTGAAAATTGAGTTTTCATGTACTGAAATTTTATTCACGCCAGAGATGGCAGCCTTCTTATTACACCGTTATTGAAATGTATGAAGACAACGGTCAGCCAGAGACTGGCGAGATATATAATCCCGGTTTTGTGGATATTTCCAGGAGACTTTAGCTTCCACCAGGATCTCTTATGAAAGGCAAAATCTCCTATATGTAAAATGCGTAATACCAGCTAGATATTAAAAGTGATCCCTCGAGTAGAATACCAGAAACGTAATCAATGTAGTATGTCAACGACGAATAGGTAAATTGTGGATCGCGGCAGTAGTGATAAAAGAACTTGAGTGAATTGACATTACCATTAGTGCTCCCATGAGATGATTGGATACAGCTGTCAGGTCTGTGGCTGTCTCTCCAGTACAATACCGAAACGTCGCCAATACTCAAGAAAGTGAATCCTCTATTTCACTAGGTTGTGACATCTATTTGACTAAATCCAAGCTAACTTTATTTTAATTCATATAATTATTATATTTGGAGAAAGTTTCCTTTACTCTAATAATTTTTTTTTGAGTACCTTAGTTAAATGAACTAAAAAACTGGGACAAATTATACACAAATGAAGCATAAAGATTTACTAAATTCGTGCTTCTCAAAAAATAATTCATTATTTCTTTAAATTTGTAAATGTTACTACAAATGCCCCTGTAATTAACTTCGTATGGCACTCAAGACATTCTTGCATTTTTGAACTCCAATTTTTTCCTTCTAACTACAAAATTTTTCTTAAAAAGGAAAAAAATTAATAATGTCTGAAAAAATTTTTTGAATTTGTCGAAAAAAAATACTTATTTACTCGTATGTGATATCGTTGTGATGTCAGCGTTTGTAATACTTAGTTGAAAATTACCCAAAATGTTTCTTCCTGGTGAACCCACTGTTTCTTCAGTGAATGTAACAAACAACGAATACAAGAAGAAGGTTGATAGGCCAATAGCCTCTTGTTATACCCTCCATTATAGGATGGGGGTATATTAACTTTGTCATTCCGTTTTTGTAACACATCGAAATATTGCTCTAAGACCCCATAAGGTATATATATTCTGGGTCGTGGTGAAATTCTGAGTCGATCTAAGCATGTCCGTCCGTCTGTTGAAATCACGCTAACTTCCGAACGAAAAACAAGCTATCGACTTGAAACTTGGCACAAGTAGTTGTTACTGATGTATGTTAGGTCGGATGGTATTGCAAATGGGCCATATCGGACCAGTTTTACGTAATGCCCCCATATAAACCGACGCTCAGATTTGGTTTGCGGTTGAAATTTGGTACATAATGTTAGTATATGTTCTCTAACAACCATGCAAAAATTTGTCATGTAGGTCCATAATTATATATAGCCCCCATATAAACCGATCCCCAGATGTGGTTTGCGGAGCCTCTTAGAGAAGCAAATTTCATCCGATCCGGCTGATATTTGGTACACCTAGAGAAGGAATATGATCACCTCAAACATGTTGTAGGAGCAAAATGTTATTTTTGGGTGGTGACCATGTAACATGGTTTTCGCAACCATGTTATTTTCTCGGAAATCATGTATCTGATTTCGGCAAGCAGGTTATATTTGATGAGAAAATAACATTTTAGTGACAAACATGTTACATGGTCACCATACATAAATAACATTTTGCTCTTCAAACATGTTTGAGGTGATCATATTCCTTCTCTGCGTGTACATGGTGTTAGTATATGGTCTCTAATAACCATGCAAAAATTGGTCCATATCGGTCCATAATTATATATAGCCCCCATATAAACCGATTCTCAGATTTGGCATTCGGAGCCTCTAAGAGAAGCAATTTTCATCCGATCTGGCTGAAATTTGGTACAGGGTGTAAGTATATGGTCTCTAACAACTACTAAAAAAATTTTCAACTTCGGTCCATAATTATATATAGCCCCCATATAAGCCGATCCCCCCGATTTGACTTGCAGAGTCTCTAAAAGAAGGAAATTTCATCCTATCCGGCTGAAATTTGGTACGTGCTGTTAGTATATGGTCTCTAACAACCATGCAGGAATTGGTCCATATCGGTCCATAATTATATGTTGCCCCCATATAAACCGATACACAGACTTGACCTCCGGAGCCCCTTGGAAGGGCAAAATTCACCCGATTCAGTTGAAATTTGGCACGTGGTGTTAGTATGGTCTCTAGCAACCATGCAAAAATTGGTCCAAAGCAGTCCTAATTATATATGACCCCATTTAAACCGATCGCCAGATTTGAACTCCGGATCTCTTGGAGGAGCAAAATTCATCCGATCCGCTTGAAATTAGGTATGTTGTTAAATTTGGTACTTTTCGTTAGTATATGGCCGCTAACAACCATGCTAAAATTGGTCCATATCGGTCTATAGTTAAATATAGCCGATCCCCAAAAATAATCTCCCAAAATTTTATTTTTATAGAAAATTTTTCAAAATGTTATTACTATACAAAATTTTTTCAAAGTTTTATTTCTATAGAAAATTTTGTCAAAATTTTATTTCTATAAAAAATTTTGTCAAAATTTTATTTCTATAGAACATTTTGTCAAAATTTTATTACTATTCAAAATTTTGTCAAGATTTCATTTCTATAGAAAATTTTGTTTAAATTTTATTTCTATAGAAAATTTTGTCAAGATTTTATTTCAGTTGAACATTTTGTCAAAATTTATGTCTATAGAAAATTTTGTCAAAATTTTATTGCTATAGAAAATTTTGTCAAACTGAATTATATACGTATTTCATCGGCCATTTTTTTGTTTAATGTATACTAACTTACAATTGGGTAGACAGTGTTAAACAATTTTAAGATACCTTTCCATCAGCAAGTGTTACCGCAACCCAAGTAATTCGATTGTGGATGAAAGTCTTTAGTACAAATTTCTATGCAATCCATGGTGGAAGGTACATAAGATTCGGCCTGACCGAACTTACGGCCGTATATACTTGTTTTTCCTTCAATCTACGAAATTTTCTGCAACAGTATTTCTTTGAGGGTACGAAATAAACTTGCCAGAAGAAATAAAGACTTATAAAGATTATGAACAAAGACTTAAAATGTTTTGGTCATTAGTATATCAACCTATTTTAACAGATAGGACATTATTACTTGGCTATATTACTCGATTTTTCATTTTGATCGTCTTAATTTGAAATGATTGATTGAGTTCCTTGAAATTTTAAATAAGGACTGCAATGCCCACATTTTTATCGATCTACAGATTTGCCACCTTGAGAGTTCTTTTTCTTTTTTCTCACCAATGTAATTTCCCTACAATTAGATCCTTTTAAAGGGTGATTCTTTTGAGGTTGGGATTTTCATGCATTAGTATTTGACAGATCACGTGGGATTTCAGACATGGTGTCAAAGAGAAAGATGCTCAGTATGCTTTGACATTTCATCATGAATAGACTTACGATCTGCCACAACGTCGAATTTTCAGTGAATGGGCCCTAGAAAAGTTGGCAGAAAATCCGCTTTTTTATCGACAAATTTTGTTCAGCGATGAGGCTCATTTCTGGTTGAATGGCTACGTAAATAAGCAAAATTGCCGCATTTGGAGTGAAGAGCAACCAGAAGCCGTTCAAGAACTGCCCATGCATCCCGAAAAATGCACTGTTTGGTGTGGTTTGTACGCTGGTGGAATCATTGGACCGTATTTTTTCAAAGATGCTGTTGGACGCAACGTTACGGTGAATGGCGATCGCTATCGTTCGATGCTAACAAACTTTTTGTTGCCAAAAATGGAAGAACTGAACTTGGTTGACATGTGGTTTCAACAAGATGGCGCTACATGCCACACAGCTCGCGATTCTATGGCCATTTTGAGGGAAAATTTCGGAGAACAATTCATCTCAAGAAATGGACCGGTAGGTTAGGTTAGGTTATGTGGCAGCCCGATGTATCAGGCTCACTTAGACTATTCAGTCCATTGTGATACCACAGTGGTGAACTTCTCTCTTATCACTGAGTGCTGCCCGATTCCATGTTAAGCTCAATGACAAGGGACCTCCTTTTTATAGCCGAGTCCGAACGGCGTTCCACATTCCAGTGAAACCACTTAGAGAAGCTTTGAAACCCTCAGAAATGTCACCAGCATTACTGAGGTGGGATAATCCACCGCCGAAAAACTTTTTGGTGTTCGGTCGTAGCAGGAATCGAACCCACGACCTTGTGTATGCAAGGCGGGCATGCTAACCATTGCACCACGGTGGCTCCCTAAGTTGGCCACCAAGATCATGCGATTTGACGCCTTTAGACTATTTTTTGTGGGGCTACGTCAAGTCTAAAGTCTACAGAAATAAGCCAGCAACTATTCCAGCTTTGGAAGACAACATTTCCGAAGAAATTCGGGCTATTCCGGCCGAAATGCTCGAAAAAGTTGCCCAAAATTGGACTTTCCGAATGGACCACCTAAGACGCAGCCGCGGTCAACATTTAAATGAAATTATCTTCAAAAAGTAAATGTCATGGACCAATCTAACGTTTCAAATTAAGAACCGATGAGATTTTGCAAATTTTATGCGTTTTTTTTTTTTAAAAAGTTATCAAGCTCTTAACAAATCACCCTTTAATTAAATTGCATAGATTAAAAATATTCTTAATTCAATCTTCAAATTTTCAGCACCAGAGTTTTATTATTCCCATGTCTGTTGAAGAATACATTAACTTTGGCCGGGTTGTTGTTTCCGTGTACCTTCGATTAATGACCCTAACTAATGTTACACGTTTGACCAGCCAGAGATCATACTAACTCCGTAGTTTATACCGTTTATTATGCTAAAATCATATTTCATTTCGAATGCCATGTAAATGAAGTTCATTAACCCTAGCCAAGATATTTTCTTGCCTACATTGTCAGCGATATGTGATCAACAATGCCTTGGTGTTAATACAACTAATGATTGTAATGTTGCCTGAGAAAATCACAAATTGAAACTAAAACCGTTTTTGACAAATCGTAATCAATATATAGTTAAAAATTAAAATTAAAAAAAAAAAAACAAGTAAGGAAAGTCTAAAGTCGGGCGGGGCCGACTATATTATACCCTGCACCACTTTGTAGATCTAAGCAGTGGCGATTTTACAAGGAAAATGTTGGTATTTTGACCGTTTGGCACGCATAGCTACAATGCTAATTCTACTGTGCAAAATTTCAACTAAATCGGAGTTAAAAATTGGCATCTGTGGTCATATTCAGATTTAGAGTGTAAATCGGGCGAAAGCTATATATGGGAGCTATATCTAAATCTGAATCGACTTCAACCAAATTTGGAACGCATATCAACAATGCTAATTCTACTCCCTGTGCAAAATTTCAACTAAATCAGAGTTAAAAATTGGCATCTGTGGTCATATGAGTGTAAATCGGGCGAAAGCTATATATGGGAGCTATATCTAAATCTGAACCGATTTCAACCAAATTTGGCACGCATAGCAACAATGCTAATTCTACTCCCTGTGCAAAATTTCAACTAAATCGGAGTTAAAAATTGGCATCTATGGTCATATGAGTGTAAATCGGGCGAAAGCTATATATGGGAGCTATATCTAAATCTGAACCGATTTCAACCAAATTTGGCACGCATAGCAAAATTGCTAATTCTACTCCCTGTGCAAAATTTCAACTAAATCGGAATGAAAAATTGGCCTATGTGGTCATATGAGTGTAAATCGGGCGAAAGCTATATATGGGAGCTATATCTAAATCTGAACCGATTTCAACCAAATTTGGCACGCATAGCAACAATGCTAATTCTCCTCCCTGTACAAAATTTCAACTAAATCGGAGTTAAAAATTGGCATCTGTGGTCATATGAGTGTAAATCGGGCGAAAGCTATATATGGGAGCTATATCTAAATCTGAACCGATTTCAACCAAATTTGGCACGCATAGCAACAATGCTAATTCTACTCCCTGTGCAAAATTTCAACTAAATCGGAGTTAAAAATTGGCATCTGTGGTCATATGAGTGTAAATCGGGCGAAAGATATATATGGGAGCTATATCTAAATCTGAACCGATTTCAACCAAATTTGGCACGCATAGCTACAATGCTAATTCTACTCCCTGTGCAAAATTTCAACCAAATTGGGGTAAAACTCTGGCTTCTGGGACTGTATTAGTCCATATCGGGCGAAAGATATATATGGGAGCTATATCTAAATCTGAACCGATTTCAATAAAATTTGGCACACTTGACTATAGTACTAATTGTTCTACTTGTGCAAAGTTTTTATCAAATTAGGGTAAAACTCTGGCTTCTGGGGCCATATAAGTCCATATAGGGCGAAATATATATATGGGAGCTATATCTAAATCTGAACCGATTTCTTCCAAAATCAATAGGTATCTATTCTGAGCCAAAACACATACTTGTGCCTAATTTGAAGTCGATTGGACTAAAACTGCGACCTAGACTTTGATTAGAAAAATGTGTTCACGGACAGACGGACAGACAGACATGGCTATATCGACTCAGGAGCCCACCCTGAGCATTTTTGCCAAAGACACCATGTGTCTATCTCGTCTCCTTCTGGGTGTTGCAAACATATGCACTAACTTATAATACCCTGTTCCACAGTGTGGAGCAGGGTATAAATACATATGCTATGGTGATGTTGATGTTGATGGTGGTGTTGGTGTCGCCCTGACAACTATTGGGAATGGCAGAAACATGTTAAATTATGCTAATTTAGTTAAAACGGCATACTACCGATTGGGATAACATCCGCATATATGTTGGCTATTAATTTAAATTAATATACGGTGTTAATGTGAGGGCGAATTAGTAAGATAGTTTTTTTTGCTTTAGCTAGTTTGAAAACTAGTATTCATCGACCTATACATTGTAAAGTTGTCATCGCATATCATAAAATTTAATTCATTCATAAAAATGTAAACATTGAGATTTGTACTCCAGCTAATTTAAACATGAAACTGAGACATTTTGTCGTAGGTTCAAAAAAAAAAAAATACCAATAGCTATAGTAATGTCAAAGGCAATTTATGGACACAGAAAAAAATTGTTCTGATTCAATCTAGAAATTAATTCATCCAATTAATTAATAAATCACGAAAACCATAGTATTAATCACAGAATTAATAAGAAAAAAAATAAAATTCATTAAAAATTAATAGATTTTTCAAAATTAGATTTTTTCAAAGTCGCTATCATGGGGCAAATCTTCAAAATTCAACGAAATATCTTTTTTTTTATTTTTTTAGAATATTTTATAAAATTATTTCCAATTAAACAGAGAAAGGAATGCAGTCAAAAAGAGTGAACCCTATATTTCACTAAAGCCGATTTAATTCTATTTTAGTTCTAAAACAGATGAAAAAGTTATACAAAATTGAAGCATAAAGATTAACTAAATTCGTGTCTCCCACAAAAAAATCAGAATTTCTTAAAATTAGTAAATTTAACACATAATGCGTCCATCTTGAACTGCGTATAGTACTAAAGACGTTTTTGCAATTTTTAACTTCAAATTTTTCCTTCAAACTACTAAATTTTCATTAAAAAGTGACAAATAATAATTTTGTCTAATAAATTTACTTATTTTTATGAAAATCTGCGTTTCTAATATAGTTTAGTTAAAATTCTCTAAAATTAATATAATACTTCTAAACTTATGTAAAATTTTCTTTCCATTGTTTTTTCAGTGTGTAATGTCTTTTGTGTGTTGTTCCACGCTTCAGAAAACTGTAAGTCTTAAATTTGGCAAAAAATTGCATTCCTCCAAATATTTAATATATTTTAATATATGAACATTTGTTTGTAACACTTATGTATCCTTCACCATGCAGTGCGTAGAAAGTTTTATTAAATGCTGTCATCTACAATCCACAACCCTATTTGTGGTATGGACCGATATGGACCAAATTTTGACATAATGTAGTAAATTTCAACGGGATCGGATGAAATTTGCATCTTCAGGTACACGGACGAAAAATACTGTTTGAATATGTTTTGATGTAAAAATTATATATTTGGAACTCAAATTTTTTAACACAATATTTTTAAGTGCAAGCATATAATGTTCATAAAGTAGCATTACATGTTTGGGACATATATGTTAATATGTTAGAACATATTATGATTGGGACATAAATGTTTGTAAATATAATATGCTTAAATGCAAACATATATTAATTTAGAAATAACCTGTAAACATATATGTATTTAGAAAGAGAGACCTAGAATTTATGCTGCAAGTAAAATAATGGAAGTAACCAATTGGCGCTTTAAAAATATATCCACACAAAGAAAATTTCAAAATTTTTTTTTTCTACCAGTGTATGCCCTAAGGTGAAACATAATATGTTTGAACAATACAAACAATATTTTGTTTGGACCAATCCTGAAAATATATATGCTTGAAGCAAAATGTGTTTGGCGTATATGTAACAGAAGCAATTTTTTTTGAGGGTGTAGGTATGAAGGCTATATATAATTATGGACCGACCGAGTTTTGCATAATTATTAGAGGCCATAGCTTACATCACCTATCACATTTCAACCGATTGTCATAAAATTTTCTCCTCCAAGAGGAACCACAAACCAAATCTGGGGGTGGTTTATATGAGGGCTATACATAAATATAGACCGATATGGATCTCTTTTGGCGTGGGTGTTAGGGGCATAGTCTAACACCACATACGAAAATTTAACCGGATCCGACGAAATTTATTCCACTGAGAGGCTCCGGAGGCCAAATCTGGGAATCGGTTTATATGGGGAATATATATAATTATAGAACGATCTGGACCAATTTTTGGATGGTTGTTAAACCATATACTTACACCTGTTACCAAGTTCCAACCAGATCGGCTGAAATTTGCTCCTCCAAGAGGCTACACAAGCCAAATTTGGGGTTCGGTTTATATGGAGGCTATACCTAAAAGTGGTCCAATATGGACCATTTACCATACCACTTACCAAACTCCAACCAGATCAGCTGAAATTTGCTCCGCCAAGAGGCTACACAAGCTAAATTTGGGGTTCGGTTTATATGGGGGCTATATCAAAATGGGGTCCAATATGGACCATTTACAATACCATTCGACCTACATCTATAACAAATACTTGGACCAAATTTCAAGTGGATAGCTTCCGTACGGGAAATGGATCAGCCACAGAACCGGTACAGGACTAGTCCCTGGTGTGTATGGACCAGTCCCAGTTCTGGTCAAAACGTATGGAAGGGACAGGTCACTTTAACATGGGTTTGTCATTGACGGGATAAATTTACACTTCAGGACACGTCTTGGACTCATTCCAAAGGACACCTTCTGGGACAACCATGAACCAGTCTCGGACAAACTATTGAGTATATGTTTCCTTTTTGGCTTGAATCGCACCAGAAGTGAAAAACTTTCGAACTATGTTGAACAATAGATTATTCTGATAATCGTATTTCACTAAATGTGTATATCCAATAAGATTTTAATTTCAAGCGAGTATGGAAATCATTAAATTATGACTATTTAAAAATTACGACAAACTGGAGCACCGGTACCAGTTAGGGTTCCCAGATGGACGGGAATGGGCTGGAATCTCCAGATTTTCTATGTCATGTCCAGTTACAAACTATTCAATAATATTTACAGCTAAAATTACTTATGAAATAATACTCGTATTTCAATAGAAACGACTATGCGTTTAATTATTCATTTTTTTAATTCTCAATAAGGAGATTTTTGAGTGTTAATCAGCACTTTTAATCAGGACTTTTAATCAGCACTCAATTACACCCAGATAGAAAGGAAGCGTAGTAACTCAACATTTTGTAATTTTTACTTTTCATGAAAAAATGATACACACTGTAAAATTCTTCCATTTTTTTACTATTCTCTCATTAAAAATGTCGTTATTTCTCTTTTTGTCTTCACAGTTAATACTTTTTTACTACAGTTTATTGTCTCTACTGAAAAAATAAAAAAATTAGTGTTACTACCCTTTTGTTTAATAGGTGTGATATGTATTATATATAAGAACTGCATTAAACCTGTTTTGCCTTTGTCTGTAAATTTAGTTTGTACACCCAGAAAAAAGGGGCTCTAATGCCAACTGAACTTTATTTTAGTTCATGAAGTTTAGTTGATTTTAGTTAAACTTTGCACAATATGAGTAAATGTTCCTTATTTGAATAATTTTTTGCTAACTTTAATGACGTGAACTAAAAATAAGAAAAAAAGATTTACACAAATATAGTGCACAATTTTACTAAAAAATAAAATAGTTCATATTTTCCTAAAATGACAGAAGTTTGCTTAAATTGAGTTCATAAGTCTCTCAAATGAGTAAATTTTACTAAAATTGTACCTGTCATGAACTTCGTATAGCGCTAAAGACATTTTAACAATTTTTAAATCCAATTTTTTCTTTCAACATATGAAATTTTCTTAAACAAGAGAAAAAAATTAATTATTTTTAATAAATTTTCTTCAATTTGACAAAAACTATTAACTTATTTGTAACATGTTGCAATTAGAAAACTATTTTAGTTAACATTTTCTAAACTAAACCTACATTTTCTTCAACGGTGGGTTCACTTTTTTTTGGGTGTAAGAAAAGATTGAATTAAAAATATGTTCTCATTTTTTAAATTTAATTATATTTATTTTATTTATGTTTATGAAAAAAACTGAAATACAAATGTTTATTATTTATTTAAAAATTTTAATAAATAGTTTTATTCCTCATATTTGGGGATTTACGAAATCCAATTTTTTTTTTTAAATCCAGCCAACTTTTGCAAAAATTCCAGACAATAGGTCATTTGAATCTGGCAACCCTAGTACCAGTCCTGTGATAACAGGTTGGCTGATAAGTCAACACATAGATGGCGTCGCTACACACAGAGAAGGAATATGATCACCTCAAGCATGTTTCAAGAGCAAAATGTTATTTTTGGATGGTGACCATGTAACATGTTTATCGCAAAAATATTGTTTTCTCGCCAAACATAACATGTTTTCCGAAAACAGATACATACTTTGCGAGAAAATATCATGGTTGCGATAAAAATGTTACATGGTCACCATCCAAAAATAACATTATGCTCTTGAAACATTTTTGAGGTGATCATATTCCTTCTCTGGGTGTAGTATTAAATGCATATTATTTTTATATAGTACCAACCTTCAAATGATTCGTGTCAAAATTTGACGTCTGTAAGTCAATTAGTCTGTGAGATAGAGCGTCTTTTGTGAAACAACTTTTGTTATTGTGAAAAAATGAAAAAAAAGAATTTCGTGCTTTGATAAAATACTGTTTTCTGAGTTTCCGAACTCTGCCCCAGGGAAATGAACAATAATTGATTGGTATGCAAAATTCAAGCGTGGTGAAATAACCACGGAGGACGGTGAACGCAGTGGACGCCCGAAAGAGGTGGTTACCGACGAAAACATCAAAAAAATCCACAAAATGATTTTGAATGACCGTAAAATGAAGTTGATCGAGGTAGCATAGGACTTAAAGATATCAAAGGAACGTGTTGGCCATATCATTCATCAATATTTGGATATGCGGAAGCTCTGTGCAAAATGGGTGCCGCGCGAGCTCACATTTGTCCAAAAACAACAACGTGTTGATGATTCTGAGCGGTGTTTGCAGCTGTTAACTCGTAATACACCCGAGTTTTTCCGTCGATATGTGACAATGGATGAAACATGGCTCCATCACTACACTCCTGAGTCCAATCGACAGACGGATGAGTGGACAGCGACCGGTGAACCGTCTCCGAAGCGTGGAAAGACTCAAAAGTCCGCTGGCAAAGTAATGGCCTCTGTTTTTTGGGATGCGCACGGAATAATTTTTATCGATTATCTTGAGAAGGGAATAACCATCAACAGTGACTATTATATGGCGTTATTGGAGCGTTTGAAGGTCGAAATCGCGGCAAAACGGCCCCATATGAAGAAGAAAAAAGTGTTGTTCCACCAAGACAACGCACCGTGCCACAACTCATTGAGAACGATGGCATGAATTGGGCTTCGAATTGCTTTCCTACCCACCGTATTCTCCAGATCTGGCCCCCTGCGACCTTTTCTTGTTCTCAGACTTCAAAAGGATGCCCGCATGGAAAAAAATTGGCTGAAATGAAGAGGTGATCGCCGAAACTGAGGCCTATTTTGAGGCAAAACCGAAGGAGTACTACCAAAATGGTATCAAAAAATTGGAAGGTCGTTGTAATCGTTGTATCGCTCTTGAAGTGAACTATGTTGAATAATAAAAACGAATTTTGGCAAAATGTGTTTTTATTTGTTAGACCGAGGACTTATCAGCCAACCTGTTATGTCCGTCAGTAGTAATTCGCACCAATTTTCCGTAGGGTTGTTTCGTTCGGAAATTACCGTGATTTCAACAGGATTCAACGGATATAGCTAGATCGATTCAGAATTTCACTGAGACCAAAAATGTCTGTGTGTTACACACGGAATGACAGAGTTAGTGTATCCTCCGTCCTATGCACAGAAAAACAATTTTTTGTCTTCAATCACGAAATTAATTTATCCAATTAATTTTTAATTGAAATTTCTTCAATCACGAAATTAATTGATCCAATTAAAACTTTAATTTATACTATTGATATCTGTGATTGATTTTTCACTTAAAAATTTATTGAATGAATTAAGTTTTTAATTGCATTTTTTTATAAAATTCAATTAAAATTTTAATTGAACAAATTTTGGTGATAGTTTTTTGTATGCAGTGGAGGTTAAAAACTATTGTAGAGTTTAAATTGAAGAATATTAAATTGCAACAATTAATATGCATTATTATTATTCTTGGAAGTAGAATTAAAATGGTTCAAATAAATCTAAATCCTGAGCTTGAACCTTTCATATTTGCCACCATTTCATATGCTTCATATACGACTATTTACGCTATGTAAGAAGTTTCTTCAAAACCACGATTTCATGGTTTTGAAGAAACTTCTTAATACATTTCCAGCAAAAAATGGAGCACTATTTCAGCAGGATTGTAAGGGAGAGAGGCACTACCAACTGCTTACAAAACAACCGAATCAGCTTTGATTTTTGTTGGCGATGTCCCGATTTAGAGCAGCTTCTAATAGAAATATTGCTTAGAAGTGATATAAAATCTTGAGCATTGTTGGCGTGAAGAAAAACAGCACTACCTTTCATGCATCTATACTGCATGAATTGGTTGCAACAACGTAAACGAATGATCATAAACTAGTTTGATTACTCGTTTACGTTATTTCCACCGATTCATGCAGTGTGGACGCATTGCCTACTTTCACCCAGCAAAAAGGAGCTCTAATGCCAACTGAACTTTATTTTAGTTCTGCGGATTAGTTGATTTTAGTTAAATTTTGCACAATATGAGTAAATGTTCCTTATTTGAATAATTTTTTGCTAACTTTAATGACGTGAACTAAAAACAAGTATATACGGCCGTAAGTTCGGCTAGGCCGAATCTTATGTACCCTCCACCATGGATTGCGTAGAAACTTCTGCGAAAGACTGTCATCCACAATCGAATTAATTTGGTTGTGGTATGTTAAAACTTCTTAACATCGTTTTCTAAATTGTGAGTTAGTCCATACGTGGTATATATTAGACAAAAAAGGTATGTATAGGTAAGTCTACAAATAATTACGAATCGATATGGACTTTTGCACGGTACGTAGAGAGCCAGAATTGAAATATAGGGGTCGATTATATGTGGGCTATATACAATTATGAACTTGATATGGACCCATTTTTGTGTGATTGAGGATCGATTTATCTGAGGGCTATATATAACTATAGACCGATATGGACCTAGTTAGGCATGGTTGTTAACGGCCATATACTAGCACAATGTACCAAATTTCAACTGACTCGGATGAAAGATGCTCCTCCAAGTGGCTCCAAAACCAAATCTCGGGATCGGTTTATATGGGGGCTATATATGATTATGGACTGATATGGACCACTTTTAGCATGGTTGTTAAATATCATATACTAACATCACGTACCAAATTTCAACCAAATCGGATGAATTTTGCTCTTCCAAGGGGCTCCGGAGATCAAATCTGGGGATCGGTTTACATGGGGGCTATATATAATTAAAGACCGATTTCGACCAATTTTTGCATGTGTGTTTGAGGCCATATATTAACACAACGTACCAAATTTCAACCGAATCGGTTGAAGTTTGCTCTCCCACGAGGCTTCGGAGGTCAAATCTGGCGATCGGTTTATATGGGTGCTATATATAATTATGGACCGATGTGGACCAATTTTTGCATGGTTGTTAGAGATCATATGCTGACACTATGTACCAAATTTCAGCCGGATCGGATGAAATTTGCTTCTCTTAGAGGCTCCGGAGGTCAAATCTGGGGATCGGTTTATCTGGGGGCTATATATAATTATGGACCGATGTGGACCAATTTTTTCATGGTTGTTAGAGACCATATACAAACACCATGTACCAAAGTTCAGCCGGATCGGATGAAATTTGCTTCTCTTAGAGGCTCGGCAAGCCAAATCGGGGGATCGGTTTATATGGGGGCTATATATAGTTATGGACCGATGTGGACCAATTTTTGCACGGTTGTTAGAGATAATATGCAGACACCATGTACCAAATTTCAACCGGATCGGATGAAATTTGCTTCTCTTAGAGGCTCCGCAAGCCAAATGCGGGGATCGGTTTATATGGGGGCTATATATAATTATGAACCAATATGGACCAATTTTGTTAGAGACCATATACTAACACCATGTACAAAATTTCAGCCGGATCGGATGAAATTTGCTTCTCTTAGAGGATCGGCAAGCCAAATTTGGGGGTCCGTTTATATGGGGGCTATACGTAAAAGTGGACCGATATGGCCCATTTGCAATACCATCCGACCTACATCAATAACAACAACTTGTGCCAAGTTTCAAGTCGATTGCTTGTTTCGTTCGGAAGTTAGCGAGATTTCAACAGACGGACGGACGGACGGACGGACGGACATGCTCAGATCGACTCAGAATTTCACCACGACCCAGAATATATATACTTTATGGGGTCTTAGAGCAATATTTCGATGTGTTACAAACGGAATGACAAAGTTTAACAATTTTTAAATCCAATTTTTCTTCCAACATATGCAATTTTCTTAAACAACAGATAAAAATTAATTATTTTTAAAAAAATTACTTCAGTTTGACAAAAAGTATTAACTTATTAGTTACATGTTGCAATTAGAAAAATATTTAAGTTAAAATTTTCTAAAATAAACCTTCATTTTCTTCCACGGTGGGGTCACTTTTTTTGGGTGTTATTGTGTACCAAAAGCGATATGTAAGATTCAACCGGACCAAACATATATATCTACCTCTTATACCCTCTACCGTAAGATGGGGGTAAACTAAAATTATCATTTTGTGTCTAACGCATCAAAATTATGGTATCAGGTCCCATAAAGCATATATGTTCGTAGTTGGAATGAAGTTTTCTGTCGATCTAGCGATGTCTGTCCATCCTTCTGTGGAAATTACGCTAATTTGTGGGATATGCGTCAGTGCAGCTCACTGCTTAACCCGAATCAGCCCAGTGTTAGCATATGGTCACATGTAAAATAACTCTATTTTTTTTCGTGTTGTACGAACACAAATCGTTCCCAATGTGACCATATGGTCACACCCTATATCTTTCGATCTGAAAGGACAACATGAAAAAAAGAAATCGATTTATAATCCCTAGGACCTACATAAATGCCCTATGAAATATTTCCGAAAAATTCAAAAAAAAAGTTCTGGGTCGATTCGGGTTAATCAAGCTATAAAACAAGCATTCAAAACTCTAAAGCTGTAAAATGTATCTTTGTACGGAATTATATATGGAAATTGAAAAACTAAGGAACATTGTAGTCACCAAGGAGACCTCAAAAAGTATTTTCTCATATACTTAACAATATGAATATTTATTAAAAAAAAAAAAAAAAATAAAACAACAACAAAGCTTTTAATTCTAACCAAAACTTGTAGAGCCTCCCATAGTTACATTCGTTGTCAAATAGTACGCTTATGGATATGGATATGATAGGCATATATTTAGCTTGTTTTTTTTCCACAATCAAATTTACATAAAGAACAAGTATCTTTTGAACAAGCTTCATCACAAACCAAAAAGAGGTGACCTAAGAAAAAATGCCGGAGGGTAGATTAGGTTAAAGTATAAATTGTCCATCAAATGGTCCAAATGGTATTAGTTACTATTGCCTAGTCTACCAATCAACTAATTTGCAAAATGAAATTCTTGGTAAGATCCTTAATTGCAAGAAAAATAGAAATCAGGAAGCCATTTAAAACAAAATCTTCAATTCTCCCATAGATTGTTTTCGCTTGCCTTTTGGCCGTTGCTTTTGCCAACGAAAATGCCGGTGTCCTACGCAATGAAGCTGAGGTTAATCCTGAAGATTTCAAATATGCCTCGGAATTGGATAACAGTGTAAAGGTTCAACAAGAAGGTCATTTGGAAGGTGAAACCTGGAAGGTTGAAGGAACATACGAATTCACTTCTCCCGAAGGTGAACAAGTCTCTGTGCAATATACTGCCGATGAAAACGGTTATCATGTTATTTCTGCCCAACCCTTGTTGCCTACTCCACCACCAATCCCAGAATATATCCTCAAGTCCATTGAATACATCAATGCCCACCCACATGAGTAGATTCTGATTGTTTGATTTGTTGCTGTTATTTTTTCAAATAAATGTTAATTAAATTCTGAATATTTTGTGTGTTTCGTATGTCTAACGTGGAAATGCTCCACAACGAAATTTTAGACAAAGACAATTTTCTCTTTTCCATAAAAAAAACATTCTTGATTAGTAGATACAACAGATTAGAGACAGTGTTTAAATAATTTGTTACAAAGTTGGATTTATTTGCTCTTAAAGAAACTACATTGTAATGAAGGGAAATTTCGCTTGTCTAAAATTTTGTTTCAGAGGAAAGTTCTTTTAATAATTGTTTTATAGTGGCAAATCGTCAAAAAAAGTAGTGAAAATATTCCTTTTGCATCCGGAGGTGGTGCAAAATTGTTGCAGAAGCGATGAATTTATCATCGGATTGTCATAGAACGTATGTCCACCATTGCAACAGCCGTTGCACTGAATTTTCATCGCTTTTAAATATGTGGCTCGCAATCAGTATTGTGGATATAAATTAAAAGATATTTGTGATATTTTGCCAACCAAATATATTTTTTTTATTTTTAAAGCATTCTAACACATGTCTGAAACGCTTGACCCTAAAAAAATATCACCAAAATATTTCCAATTAAAAAGTTTATTGAAGCTGAAAACTTTTTCAATTAAAAAACAAGTATAAACGGCCGTAAGTTCGGCCAGGCCGAATCTTATGTACCCTCCACCATGAATTGCGTAGAAACTTCTACGAAAGACTGTCATCCACAATGGAATTACTTGGGTTGTGGTATCTTAAATCGTTTTCTAAATTGTGAGTTAGTCCATACGTGGTATATATTAGCCAAAACGGTATGTCAGTCTACAAATAATTACGAATCGATATGGACTTTTGCTCGGTATGTAGGGAGCCAGAATTGAAATATGGGGGTCGCTTATGGGGGCTATATACAATTATGATATGGACCAATTTTTGTGTGATTGGGGATCGATTTATCTGAGGGCTATATATAACTATAGACCGATATGGACCTAGTTAGGCATGGTTGTTAACGGCCATATACTAGCACAATGTACCAAATTTCAACTGACTCGGATGAAATTTGCTCTTCCAAGAGGCTCCAAAACCAAATCTCGGGATCAGTTTATATGGGGGCTATATATGATTATGGACTGATATGGACCACTTTTAGCATGGTTGTTAAATATTATATACTACCACCACGTACAAAATTTCAACCAGATCGGATGAATTTTGCTTCTCCAAAAGGCACCGGAGGTCAAATCTGGGGTTTATATGGGTGCTATATATAATTATGGACTGATATGAACCAATTCCTGCATGGTTGTTGGATACCATATACTAACATCACGTACCAAATTTCAACCGAATCGGATGAATTTTGCTCTTCCAAGGGCTCCGGAGGTCAAATCTGGGGATCGGTTTATATGGGGGCTATATATAATTATGGACCGATGTGGACCAATTTTTGCACAGTTGTTGGAGACCATATAATAACACCATGTATCAAATTTCAGCCGGATCGGATGAAATTTGCTTCTCTTAGAGGCTCCGCAAACCAAATCTGGGGATCGGTTTATATGGGGGCTATATATAATTAAGAACCGATGTGGACCAATTTTTTGCATAGTTGTTGAAGACTATATACTAACACCATGTACCAAATTTCAGCCAGATCGGATGAAATTTGCTTCTCTTAGAGGCTCCGAAAGCAAAATCGGGGGATCGGTTTATATTGGGGCTATATATAATTTTGAACCGATGCGGACCAATTTTTGCATGGTTGTTAGAGACCATATACCATCACCATGTACCAAATTTCAGCCGGATCGGATGAAATTTTTTTCTCTTAGAGGGTCTGCAAGCCAAATTTGGGGGTCCGTTTATATGGGGGCTATACGTAAAAATGGACCGATATGGTCCATTTGCAATACCATCCGACCTACATCAATAACAACTACTTGTGCCAAGTTTCAAGTCGATAACTTGTTTCGTTCGGAAGTTAGCGTGATTTCAACAGACGGACGGACGGACGGACGGACATGCTTAGATCGACTCAGAATTTCACCACGACCCAGAATATATATACTTTATGGGATCTTAGAGCAATATTTCGATGTGTTACAAACGGAATGACAAAGTTAATATACCCCATCCTATGGTGGAGGGTATAATTAATTGATACAATTAACTTTTTAATCACACTAGAAAAATTAATTTAATTAATTAATTAAAATGTTTAACTAAAAAAATAACTGATGCAATTAACTTTTTATCAAACTCGAAAGCCTGCGTTGATATCAGGCTAACATAAAAGTAGTAAGCTACGATGATCCCGTCGTAAAAGGTAAAACAAAACACTACTAATGTTGTCGTCAGAATTGTTGTTGTGTCCTTGAAACCAGTTTCAAATTGTTATCACAGTAGTTGTTGTTGACTAGAAACAAGACAGTGTGTGATCGCACACCAATCAGATGAATTTAGCAATGCCTCTAAAAATAGATTTCAATCTGTTGTTGCAGTAATGTAATAACAAATTGCAATCGAAAAAATAAGATTAAGGGATTGTAACTATATGAGAAGATGATGCGGTGAAGCTATATGAGAAGATGGTGGTGAAAAAATGATTCAACTTGGGAGAAATGATTCTCGTATGTAATTTCCATAAGAAATTTGCATATAAGACCCAAATTTAATCATCTCACCCGGCCGCATCTTACTACACACAAAAAATTATCACCAACATTTTTTCAATTAAACACTTAATTGAATTTGGAAACGGATTCAATTAATATGTTAATTGATTCAATTAATTATTTAATCAAATCCGAATAAAACCCAATTAAAAAAATGATTGATATTTGTTACGTTTCCAATTAAAATATTAATTGATTCAATCAATTTGTTAATCAATTCGGAAATAATTTTCAATTACAAACGTGATTGAAATTTTTTCCGTTTCCAATTACACATGTGATTGATCCAATCACTTTTGTGATTGAAATTTAATAATTTTGAGCAATGGAAAGAGCGAAAAGAGAACAAGAGAATGGGTATTTATTCAACATTGTATGATGGAGAGATCAGTCTGTAGAAGTAACTTGTAACGAACGGTTGGGTTTTTGTTTTTCGCATAAATTGAAAAACATGATTGGCGACATTCTGTCTGCTGCATTGAAAATGTGTACATAAATATTTTGAACGCAACAACAAATCATAGCAAAGGGTTGAAATAAATAAAGTGTGCAACAACAAATGGCCACGTGGTAAAGGTTTGAAAAAATATATGAGAGAACGCATTTGAAATTACCTGTGTTTGTGTTTTGTGGTATTGTAAAAATGGAAAACAATCTACGTTTATTGAAGGTAAGAAATTGTGAAATGTGAATACCGTTTCCATTGAAGCCTGTTTACATTAAACATACTAAAATAATATATTTTTTATTCATTTCTTTTAGTAACCAATTTTATTTCGTGAAATTGACCAATCAATCCCATCAACTCCATCATTTTATCAAATATGTAAGAATATGTTTGCAACAAAAAAGTGGGTACCGTATTGATCTTTTAAAATTATATTTTTTCACTCCTAGTTTTCTTAAAACCAAGAGCGGTATGGGTTTGTTGGAAGATTCACCTTGAAGTTGCGAAGTGGCGTTGGCATTAAATTGTATTTTTGTTTTACCTGCCTCTTTCAGTTTGACTTCAAGTAGAGAGCAGTATATCTATATATATAAAATTCAATCTATGTTTGTTTATTTGTTTGTTTGTTTGTATGTTCCGAGTTGGCTCCGAAACGGCTGAACCGATTTACTTGAAACTTTCAGAGATCGTAGGGGGCGTTCATGTGGTGAAAATAGAGTACCTCATTTTTTGACACCTGGTCGCGGAGGGGGACCTCCCCTTCGTCGGACTTTTTGAAAATTGGACCAAAGTTGACCGATTTGCTTGAAATTTTCATTGAAGATTGGGGTTGGCATCTAGACAAAGGTCCGCTACTTTTTATTTCGATATTTGGTGGCGGAGGGGGGCCTCCCCTTTGTTCGACTTTTTTTTTAAGTACAGTGAAAAAACTAAAATTCTCTAAATTATCTGAGATTTACAGAGAACCTGTCGTGAGGTTATGGAATTAATATGGGGTACCCGATGATTTCATATGTGGATGGGGAGGGGGACCTCCCCCTTGCCCTACTTTTTGAAACTTGGAACAAAATTATGCGATTTGCTTGAAATTTTCATTGAATGTTGGGGTTGGCATCTAGACAAAAATCCGCTACATAATTTTTCGATATTTGGTCGGGGAGGGGGACCACCCTTTTCCCCGAATTTTTTTGTTTGGAAGTACAAACAAAACTAAACTCCCCCGACTGAAATTTTACGGAAAAAATGGGTTATGAAATTTATATCAGGTTCTTGATTTTTTAATAAAAATAAAAAGGCATAGGGAGACATCCGCTTCTCTTAAGTACATACAAAGAAACAATTAAACTTTTACCGAGTTACTTGAAATTTACAGAGGACTGGGGAGAGGTTACGATATTAATAGTTGATACCTGATTTTGTGATATTTGGACGGAAGAGATGCCGCCCTTTTAGGCCTATAATTTGCTTGACATTTTCTGGGACGTTTACAAAAGATACGCTACATCACTTTTCGGTATTTAGTCGGGAAGAGGGTCCTCCTCTAAAACTGCAAAAAAAACAACATTTCTTAAGTTTTCTTGAAATTTACATAGACAGTGGGGGAAGGTTATGAACGAAGAGGCAACCTTCCTTGCCCCACACTTGAAGGAAAGTTTCAATAATTTTCAGGGATCTACTTGAAATTTACAGGGAACGTGGGAGGAGGTGATTAAATTTATACATGATTTTTAAATTAGTATATGATTTTTCGATATCTGGTTGGGGAAGGGGAAAATTGAAATAAACTTTGTCGATTTACTTCGATAGAATTTATAGGGACCATTGAGTAATTGCGAAATTAATATAGGGTACGTGATAGTCCGATATCAGGTCGGAGTGGAGCGATGGTGGGGGGAGGGTTCCCCTTTGTCCGTTTTTTTGTTTTCTTAAATTGAAAATAGAGGGCTGTCCGTCAGTGGGAACTCGGTACATAATTTTATGATTTTTGCACAGACTTCTTTTTAGTAAAGAACTTAAATTTACATGAAATTGGCAGCCAACGTAGAGGGTGCATCATTTTCCAACATTTTAGCAAATGTTAATGTGGTAAAATTTTTTACTATTTTTGCTTTTTCCGATTTATTGGATGGGAAACAGTAATTCTTTGTATGTTATTATAATATAGTGCTTAATTTTCAGATATGTTGAGGAGAAGGATACCTTTCCTTGACAAACCACACTTCAAATTCACAAGAAGTATAGAAGAAGGTACACCCTCTCCCGCCGTATTTGTACTTATAAACGAAAAATCATGTAGTCCGATTTGTTTAAAAGAATTCAAATCTTTTCGAATTTGTTTTCAGCACGAAGGATATAGTTGACTAAGTTAACGCAAAATATTCCTCCAAATATGCTTCGGAAGGCACAGCGAAGCGGGCCGGGTTACGCTAGTCTGATATATAAACTAATGAGCTGAATTATGTAATGGTAAAAAAAGTTCTTTCTTTTGGATTTAAAAATATGAAAAATATCGGAAAATAATAAAAATATGTATTTCCCATTTATATATTTTTTCTATTTTTAGAATTTGCCAAGTATCATCAATATAATACCAAATATTACATTGCTTTCCCATTATTTTTGTCTATGATTGGTTCAAATTTTAATAGACGATTTCAATGTGCGGAAATTTTGGAAAGGAATTGTTACTAAAATTAAATTCCCGAGCTCCTTAATACACCTTTTTATGCTAAAAGACTACAACTGCAAAAGAAGATTATACATCTGCAACCTGGAACTAAGAATTGAACTTGATATTCTATGCAGGTAATGTTTAACAAAATTAACTTTTAATTTAACAAAATTAAATTCGAATTATTCTGTTTACTTTCAGAAAAACTAATTTAGCTTACAGGCTGCTGATTTATTGGAAATCTAGGCGCATCTACATATTAGAAGGACCATGCTAACATGATTATTATTATAAGGAAGATAATGATTTATATAATTTATGTAATAGTATTTGACAAGAACCAAATTTATTTGTCTATTGCATAATTCAAAAAATAATAAAATATTAAAACTGTTTTATAAGAAACACATATTTTCTTTTATTTCAAATAAAATTAAATACGATTTTGGGGTCGCAATATATAAATTTTTTGATTGAAATTTATAGCCAATTTCAATTAATTATTTAATTGAATGAATCAAATAGTTGATTGTTTTTTGTCGCGAAATTAATTAAAATTTTAATTGATTCAATTAAAACTGTGATTGAATTTTATGTTAAAAATCAATCACGTTTTTAATAGATTCAATCACACAATTAATTGATTCCGTGACAAAAGTCAATTAAATTTTTAATTGAAAATTGGATTGGTTTTCAATCAAAATGGGTGATTGATACTATCATTTTCGTGATTGAAGACATTTCAATTAAAAAAATGATTGAATCCGCGATTTTCGTGATTGAAAACAAATTTTTTTTTGTGTGTAGAGACTGTGGAAATGTGGATTAGCCAACACTGAAACATATGTATAGTCAGGCTTGTAAGATGGATATCTGGCATTTTCTTTTCAATAGCATAATAATACCAATTTCTTAATCTTTATATCCAATTAGCTCGCATTTAAAATTGTAATTAATGTAAATTAACGTTTTTAATAAAATTTTCTTGAACATGATCTGTGGGTTAGGTACAAAAATTCGATCTCTTCTTCGAATTTTGTGTCCAAATTTCCTATAACAATTACACACAAAAAAATTTTTTTTGATTTCAATCACGAAAATCGCGGATTCAATCATTTTTTTAATTGAAATGTCTTCAATCACGAAAATGATAGTATCAATCACCCATTTTGATTGAAAACCAACACGATTTTTAATTAAAAATTTAATTGACTTTTGTCACGGAATCAATTAAATGTGTGATTGAATCAATTAAAAACGTGATTGATATTTAACATAAAATTCAATCACAGTTTTAATTGAATCAATTAAAATTTTAATTAATTTCGCGACAAAAATCAATCAACTATTTGATTCATTCAATTAAATAATTAATTGAAATTGGCTATAAATTTCGATCAAAAAATTTATATATTGCGAACCCAAAATCGTATTTAGTTTTTTTTTTCTTTTGAAATAAAAGAAAATATGTGTTTCTTATAAAACATATTTAATATTTTATTATTTTTTGAATTATGCAATAGGCAAATAAATTTGGTTCTTGTCATTTGTGTTTTGTTCTAACATAACTTACAGTTGTATTTGTAAGTTATCTTAGAACAACTATCAATAACAACTATAGGGTGAAAAAATAAATTATATAAATCTTCCTTATAATAATAACCATGTTTGCATGTCCCTTCTAATATGTAGATGCGCCTAGATTTCCAATAAATCAGCAGCCTGTAAGCTAAATTAGTTTTTCTGAAAGTAAACAGAATAATTCGAATTTAATTTTGTTCAATTAAAAGTTAATTTTGTTAAACATTACCTGCATAGAATATCAAGTTCAATTCTTAGTTCCAGGTTGCAGATTTATAATCTTCTCTTGCAGTTGTAGCCTTTTAGCATAAAAAGGTGTATTAAGGAGCTCGGTAATTTAATTTTAGTAACAATTCCTTTCCAAAATTTCCACACATTAAAATCGTCTATTAAAATTTGAACCAATCAAAGACAAAAATAATGGGAAAGCAATGTAATATTTGGTATTATATTGATGATACTTTGCAAATTCTGGAAATAGAAAAAAATATAAATGGAAAATACATATTTTTATTATTTTCGGATATTTTTCATATTTTTAAATCCAAAAGAAAGAACTTTTTACCATTAGATAATTCAGCTCATTAGTTTATATACCAGATATACTGCTCTCTACTTGGGTTCAAACTGAAAAAGGCAGGTAAAACAAAAATGCAATTTAATGCCAACGCTACTTCGCAACTTCAAGGTGAATCTTCCAACAAACCCATACCGCTCTTGGTTTTAAGAAAACTAGGAGTGAAAAAAATTTATAATTTTAAAAGATCAATACGGTACCCACTTTTTTATTGCAAACATATTCTTACATATTTGATAAAATGATGGAGTTGATGGGATTGATTGGTCAATTTCACGAAATAAAATTGGTTACTAAAAGAAATGAATAAAAAATATATTTTTTTAGTCCGTTTAATGTAAACAGGCTTCAATGGAAAACGGTATACACATTTCACAATTTCTTACCTTCAATAAACGTAGATTGTTTTCCATTTTTACAATACCACAAAACACAAACACAGGTAATTTCAAATGCGTTCTCTCATATATTTGTTCAAACCTTTACCACGTGGCCATTTGTTGTTGCACACTTTATTTATTTCAACCCTTTGCTATGATTTGTTGTTGCGTTCAAAATATTTATGTACACATTTTCAATGCAGCAGACAGAATGTCGCCAATCATGTTTTTCAATTTACGCGAAAAACAAAAACCCAACCGTTCGTTACAAGTTACTTCTACAGACTGATCTCTCCATCATACATTGTTGAATAAATACCCATTCTCTTGTTCTCTTTTCGCTCTTTCCATTGCTCAAAATTATTCAATTTCAATCACAAAAGTGATTGGATCAATCACATGTGTAATTGGAAACGGAAAAAATTTCAATCACGTTTGTAATTGAAAATTATTTCCGAATTGATTAACAAATTGATTGAATCAATTAACATTTTAATTGGAAACGTAACAAATATCAATCATTTTTTTAATTGGTTTTTATTCGGATTTGATTAAATAATTAATTGAATCAATTAACATATTAATTGAATCCGTTTCCAAATTCAATTAAGTGTTTAATTGAAAAAATGTTGGTGATAATTTTTTGTGTGTAGGGAGAAAAAGTGAAGGAATCTACATATATTTCATACAATAACATTTTCATACAGTAACCTTTTAATTTGATCACTTTATAGCAATACAATCTATACCTACTCGTATATACTAAAGATATTTGCATCTTTTAAATTATGCATAGAACTTAATGATTGATAAAAACTTTTTATCAATCAATTCATTTGGATAATTAATCAGAAGCTTCAGATGTATTGCCATACATGTATTTAATTTGTTGTGATGGGGCCCAATAGTAGTTCATTCTACAAACATAAAATCAAAAGAAGAACATTTGCTACCATTTACATAGCAAACAAGTTTAATAAAAGAGATCATTAAAACTCATCTAAACGTGTCATGCAAAAAAACAAAAAAAAAAAAAAAACAAAATTCAAATCCAAAAAATGGGATGACAGGTCAAGGTATAAATGGGTATGAGTTTATTGGAATCGTTACTGCACTGAAAAAAAAGCATGGCCGGTTCCAAAGATTTTCTCTTTACTTTAACAATTTTGGTATTGATTCCGAGCCAAAGAAGCGGAAAATTCAAGTAAGGATACTTTTAAGACACAATTCTCTTCTAAATTTGGGTTTCGTGTACTTGACTCTAGGAAGCAAATTTTAATTTTTCGCCTTTTCAGCTTTTTCTCTTCATATGCTATTAAAGTCCTTTAAGTTATCGTTAACGAAAACTTTATTTTCCAAATTTAGACACGACTTCCAGTAGAAATTATGCAATGTTTCAAGTAAAAAAAGTCTTTAAAATAAAGTGTTGAAAAACATGTCCTATATTTGAACGATTTTTTGCTTTGTGGTCAAGATGCAAAAAGACAACAAATTTAAAGACAATTTCATTGATTTTAAAGAATTTTTCTGAATTATTAAAGTCAAGATGACCTTACCCCAAAAAATGTTTCTTTCATGCTATAGTACGCATTTTTAAGTCCAATCACTTAATTATAAGAACAACACGCCTTCATTGAAAAGTTTATCGATTTTTGGACAAGGAAAAAATCTTTATATTAGAGAAATGCGTCTTCTACGCTAAGCAAAATTTGCATTCGCATTTTAAGAACATGAAATATTTGACCTCACGACAATATTTTTTCAGTGTAGGGAGCCATCCTGGTGCAATGGTTAGCATGGCCGCCTTGAATACGCAAGGTCGTGGGTTCGATTCCTGCTTCGACCGAACACCAAAAAGTTTTTCAGCGGTAGATTATCCCACCTCAGTAATGCTGGTGACATTTCTGAGAGTTTCAAAGCTTCTCCAAGTGGTTTCACTGCAATATGGAACGCCGTTCGGACTCGGCTATAAAAAGGAGGTCCCTTGTCATTGAGCTTAACATGGAATCGGGCAGCACTCAGTGATAAGAGAGAAGTTCACCAATTTGCCAAACATTTTTTATAGAAATAAAATTTGACAAAATTTCTTATAGGAATAAAATTTTGGTAGATTATTTTTGGCTCGAGTGGCAACAATGATTATGAACCGATGTTCATAAATTCAACCAAATCGGATGAATTTCTTTAACTAAAAATGTCATTAACTGAAAAATATTTTTTTTTTTACTTTAAAGAAAATTTGCCTTAGTTCAAAAAGATTAAGAAGGAACGCAAATTTGCAAAATTTGAAAATTTAATATAATTATACCCTCCACCATAGGATGGGGGGTATATTAACTTTGTCATTCCGTTTGTAACATATAGAAATATTGTCCTAAGACCCCATAAAGTCTATATATTCTGGGTTGTGGTGAAATTCTGAGTCGATCTAAGCATGTCCGTCTGTCTGTTGAAATCACCCTAACTACCGAACAGAACAAGCTATCGGCTTGAAACTTGGCACAGGTAGTTGTTATTTATGTTGGTCGGATGGTATTGCAAATGGGCCATATCGGACCACTTTTACGTATAGCCCCCATATAAACGGACTCCCAGATTTGGCTTGCGGAGCTTCTAAGAGTAGCATATTTCATCCGATTTGGCTGAAATCTGATACATGGTGTAAGTATATGGTCTCTAGAAACAATGCAAAAATTGGTCCATATCGGTCCATAATTATATATAGCCCCCATATAAACCGATCCCCAGATTTGACCTCCGGAGCCTCTTAGAGTTGCATATTTCATCCGATTTGGCTGAAATCTGATAAATGGTGTAAGTATATGGTCTCTAGAAACAATGCAAAAATTGGTCCATATCGGTCCATAATTATATATAGCCCCCATATAAACCGATCCCCAAATTTGGTTTGCGGATCCTCTAAGAGAAGCAAATTTTAGCCGGTCCGTCTGAAATTTTGTAAATGGTATTAGTAATCGTGTCTAACAACCATGCAAAAATTGGTCCATATCGGTCCATAATTGTATATAGCCCCCATATAAACCGATCCCCAGATTTGACCTTCGGAGCCTCTTAGAGGAGCAAAATTCATCCGATTTGGTTGAAATTTGGTACATGGTGTTAGTATATGTTCTTTAACAACCATGCAAGAATTGGTCCATATCGGTCCATAATTATATATAGCCCCCATATAAATTTATCCACAGATTTGATCTCCGGAACCTCTTGGAGGAGCAAAATTCATCCGATCCGGTTGAAATTTGGTACATGGTGTTGGTATATGTTCTTTAACAACCATGCATAATTGGTTCATATCGGTCCATAATTATATATAGCCCCCATATAAACCGATCCCCAGATTTGACCTCCGAAGCCTTTTGCAGGAGCACAATTCATCCGATCCGGTTGAAATTTGGTACATGGTGTTAGTATATGACCGCTAATAACTATGCCAAAATTGATCCATATCGGTTTATAGTTATATATAGCCGATCCCCAATCACACAAAAATTGGTCCATCAGTTCATAATCATGATTGCCACTCGAGCTAAAAATAATCTACCAAAAGTTTATGCCTATAGAAAATTTTGTCAAAATTTTATTTCTATAAAAAATTTTGTCAAAAATTTATTCCTATAGAAAATGTTGTCAAATTTTATTTCTATAGAAAATTTTTGCAAAATTTTATTTCTGTAGAAAATTTCGTCAAAATTTTATTTCTATAGAGAATGTTGTCAAAATTTTAATTCTATTGAAAATTTTGTCCAAATTTTACTTCTATAGAAAATGTTGTCAAAATTTTATTTCTTAATTAAATATTAATAATTATATATTAATCGGCCTTTTTTAGTTTAATATATACCAGGTATTGACTTCCTTGCAATTTAGAAGACGGCGGTAGGTATTTAATTGAATGAGTTCAAAATTAACAGAATTTGGCTTATTTATGTGAATGGGTTTAAAAACGGCGCTTTGAGAATTGTGAATTAAGTAATTTAAGTTTAAAAATCGGGATTGTTGATGGATATTTTAAATTGCGATTTGGTTAAAGTCTCAGCAAACAAAGTATAACAAATAAGGCAAAGATTGGTATATTTATATAACACCTCAAAAGAGCTTCGTATGAAGTGAAAATTAGGTCCACCTGTAGAGGAGTATTTTGGATGAACATTTTTTTGCTAGAATATAATGACAACTGCATGTGTTACATACAGTTAATAAATGGCATAATATTGAATTTTTATATAAAATATATAAATATTTTATTTCTTTCATAAAATTAGAAATACTAACTAAAACTATATCAACAAAATATACAACTTTGTACAAGAAAAAAATCTCTATTCGTGGCTATGATCAGGGAATGGATCGGAAACATGAACTAAAGGAGCAGCATCAAAATCAAATGCATTACCCAAATCGCTAACATTAATATCGGCATTATTTGAGCTGGCATCGTAATCTTCTCGGGCTCCAAAAACCATCAGAAGGCAGGTGCAAATCAAAAGCAAAGCAAACTATTGTTTAATAAAAATGAGAAAAAGTTCAAAAAAATTATTTAATTAATTTGAATTGAATTGAAAAACTTACCAAAAATCTCATGATTCTAAAGTTGTTCAAATGACTCGTGAATACAAACAAATATTAAATAGTTTAACTAAGGCATTTATATATGGGGGTTTTAGATGCTGCCACATAAATCTATGAACGTCATCGCCTCATTATCTATTAGTCCACATATAGACCAAGAGTATACTAACTCCACATTAAATTAATACTGAATGAAATGCAATTCAATTTATGGCTATTTTTACGATTAGTTGTTCGAAATGACAAAAGTATAAAACCTTCATTCACTTTTATGGGCCATAAATATGGAATTTCAGCGGCTAATTGATTCACACTGACAAAAAGGCAATTGACCTGCTATGGGGAGATACTGAAAAAAAAACTTACCCAGTTCCATATAATTTTTCTTTACATTCATGATTTTGGTATTTAATCCGAGGGGGGCAGAAGCTTAGAATTAGAGGTGTGCACGTGAGTAATAGTTTACTTGCGCTCACGCACACTCACGTCGAAAAAATCTTACTCACGCACGATATTGTTAGGACTCACGCACACTCACGAAAAGAATTTGTACTCACGCACGAAAATGTCATGACTCACGAAAAATGTCGTAACAATTTTTTGAGCAATTTACCTTAGCGACGTGTCTGAAAACATGAGCATTATTAAAATTGAGAGCGTTATTACGCTCTTAACATCCCAGGTGTCACTAAAATTGTAAATGAATTTAACTCTTAAACGTTTTATGTTGGTGAGTGGGATTATTTTCGTGAGCGTAAATCTTTACTCACGCACACTCACGAAGATAATATTTTCGTGACTCACGCTCACGCACGACATTTTGGTTTGTTAATCACGCACACTCACGCCTTTGCCATGAGCAAATGAAAATGTTCGTGAGTCACGGCAATTTCGTGTCACGTGCACACCTCTACTTAGAATTGCATGAAATATGAATTTAAAATGCTATGATTTTTTTAACACTGGAAAACAATACACAATTAAATTTTTTTGTGCTTCAATCACGAAAATAATTGATCCAATTGAAATGTATTCAATCACGAAAATGATAATACCAATCACAGTTTTAATCGGACATTAAAAAAATAATTGATTAAAAAATTAATTGATTTCATTAGCAAATTTCAATTAAATTTTTAATTGATTCAATTAAAAATTTACTTTATGTTGTTGTCTCAAATTTCAAATAATTTTTTCATTATAAACTTAACTATTTTTAATTACTTTGTTAACTGACATAGTGCTTTTAGTTTGATTAAAAAATGATTGTCCGAAATAAATTTTTAGTTAAAAATTAAAAAATAATATTCCATCTCTTTTTTTAATGGACTTAGTCTTCCAAGATTGATAAACAAATTAATTGTATCATTAATTTTTTAATTACACATTTTAAAATTTTCAATTATTGACTTCTTGAACTTAATGTTTCTATATTGATTAAAAAGTTAATTGTATCATTAAATTTACAATAGTCTACACTGAAAATGTACACTTGATGAGAGTCAACTTTTCTTATGTATTTTGATCTGCTGAATTCGAAAAAAAAATGTTTAAAAATGACAAAGTTATAAGCAATTGAATGGTGTCAAATCATGCAAATATGAGCCAGTGGCCAACATCAAAATCCATTTCTCTGTGGCCGAGAAGCATTTTTGTGTGGGTGAGTTACTCATATTTGCATGATTTGACATCGAATTTGTTCACTCAATTGCTTATAACTTTGTCATTTTTCGGTCGTTTTTATACCCTCCACCATAGGATGGGGGTATATTAAATTTGTCATTCCGTTTGTAACACATCGAAATATTGCTCTTAGACCCCATAAAGTATATATGTTCTGGGTCGTGGTGAAATTCTGAGTCGATCTGAGCATGTCCGTCCGTCCGTCTGTTGAAATCACGCTAACTTCCGAACGAAACAAGCTATCGACTTGAAACTTGGCACAAGTAGTTGTTATTGATGTAGGTCGGACGATATTGCAAATGGGCCATATCGGCCCACTTTAACGTATAGCTCCCATATAAACGGACCCTCAAATGTGGCTTGCGAATCCTCAAAGAGAAGCAAATTTCATCCGATCCGGTTGATATTTGGTACATGGTGTCAGCATATGATCTCTAACAACCATGCAAAAATTTACATATAGCCCCCATATAAACCGATCCCCCGATTTGGCTTGCGGAGCCTCTAAGAGAAGCAAATATCATCCGATCCGGCTGAAATTTGATACATGGTCCACATCGGTCCATAATTATAGATAGCCCCCATATAAACCGATCACCAGATTTGACCTCCGGAGTCTCTCGGAAGTCCAAAATTCATCTGATGCAGTTGAAATTTGGTACGTGGTGTTAATATATGGCCTCAAACACCCATGCAAAAATTGGTCGAAATCGGTCCATAATTATATATAGCCCCCATACACCGAAAGAATTTTCTTCGTAAAAAGAACGAAAAATTTCGTTAAATGTACGAAGTTTGTCATTGTTTTACAACCAAAGAAACTTTTCATTAAAAGTACGAAATATTTCGTACTTTTTACCAAAATTTTCGTAGTTTGTAAGAAAAAAATTCGTACTTTTTATGAAGAATCTTCGTACTTTTTATGAAAAATGTTCGTACTTTTTATGAAACAATTTCGTAGTTTTTATGAAAAATGTTCGTACTTTTTATGAAAAAATTTCGTACTTTTTTCTGAAAATTGTTCGAACTTTGAGAAAAAAAATTATAGTCGAAAGTGCATTTGGTTGTAGTTGCAAGTGTGAAAAATGACATCACTACTTTACATCTTAAGTTTTTGAATAATTTTGAGTTTTATTGCTTCACTTTTATTCATAGCGCGCTATCTCCCAAATGAGAAGTAGCATAGACTTGCATACAAAATAGAATAAAGGAATACACTCAAGCACATTATAAAAGACAATTTAATGCCGCGAACGGAAATTTTACAACTTCAATGAAACTTCTTCGTTATTTCAAAGAAAATGTTTCGTACTTTTTATGAAGAAATTTTAACGAAGAATGTTTCGTAAAAACTTCTTCACAAAATTCATGAAATGTGAAGAATGTTTCGTTAAAAGTACGAACTTTTTACGAAGAAAAGTTAATGTAGAATGTTTCGTAGAAGTTTCGTATATTCGTAAAATGCTCTTCGTAAAATTTACGAAAATGAATGAAAATTTCGTTATTTTAATGAAGAATTCAGGAAGAATAGTTAATGAAGAATTCTTCGTAAAATTAACGAAGAGAATTCTTTCGGTGTATAAACCGATCCCAAGATTTGAGCTCCGGAGCCCCTTGGAAGAGCAAAATTCAACCGATTCGGTTGAAATTTGGTACGTAAAGTTAGTATATGGTATCCAACAACCATGCAGGAATTGGTTCATATCAGTCCATAATTATATATAGCCTCCATATAAACCGATCCCCAGATTTGACTTCCGGTGCCTTTTGGAGAAGCAAAATTCATCCGATCTGGTTGAAATTTGGTACGTGGTGGTAGTATATGATATTTAAGAACCATGCCAAAAGTGGTCCATATCAGTCCATAATTATATATAGCCGCCATATAAACCGATCCCGAGATTTGGTTGTGGAGCCACTTGGAGGAGCAAATTTCATCCAAGTCAGTTGAAATTTGGTACATTGTTCTAGTATATGGCCGTTAACAACCATGGCTAACTAGGTCCATATCGGTCTATAGTTATATACAGCCCTCAGATAAATCGATCCCCAATCACATAAAAATTGGTCCGTATCAAGTTCATAATTGTATATAGCCCCCATATAAGCGACCCCCATATTTCAATTCTGGCTCTCTACGTAGCGTTCAAAAGTCCATATCGATTCGTAATTATTTGTAGACTTACCTATACATACCTTTTTTGTCTAATATATACCACATATGGACTAACTCACAATTTAGAAAACGATGTTAAGAAGTTTTAAGATAACACAACCCATGTAATTCGATTGTGGATGATAGTCTTTCGTAGAAGTTTCTACGCAATCCATGGTGGAGGGTACATAAGATTCGCCCTGGTCGAACTTACGGCCGTATATACTTGTTCTTCTATTACTTACGTTAGAGTATCATCGACCATGGAGAGAGAAAAAAGGGCTTATACTTTTCTGGCGGAAAAGGTCCATTGTAAAATACGATTTTTTTGAAAATTTTCGCATCGATATTACTTGAACCACATAACTTATCACAGATCCAATTATAAACGATTATTCGTCATCTTAATTCCTTTCATTTAAGTACTAACAACTATGGTTAGTTTAGGTTAGGTTAGGTGGCAACCCGATATATCAGGCTCACTTAGACTATTCGGTCCATTGTGATACCACATTGGTGAACTTCTCTCTTATCACTGAGTGCTGCCCCATTCCATGTTAAGCTCAATGATAAGGGACCTCCTTTTTATAGCCTAGTCCGAACGGCGTTCCACATTGCAGTGAAACCACTTAGAGAAGCTTTGAAACCCTCAGAAATGTCACCAGCATTACTGAGGTGGGATAATCCACCGCTGAAAACCTTTTTGGTGTTCGGTCGAAGCAGGAATCGAACCCACGACCTTGTGTATACATGGCGGACATGCTAACCATTGCACCACGGTGGCTCCCAACAACGATATAATCGGACATTTCTAACTCGAGATATAATTTGTTTAGTGAAGAGCGAAAAACTTAAAATAAAGGGATATCTCAAAAACTGTTCCATAAAAAAAATTGTTAAAAAATTTTTCGAATTCAGTAGACCAAAATACATAAGAAAAGTTGCTTCTCATCAAGTGTACATGAAAAAAAATTGTAAAGTAGTGTTTATCAATTGATCAGTCAACTGATTGATCAATCACCTTTGTAATTGGAAATATTTTGGTGATATTTTTGTTTTCTTTGAAAGCAATTTTTGTTCAATCTTTGTGTTGACGACAATATTTTTTTAGTGGAATTTCTATGAGTGTATTGAAATTGTTCTATAACGATGTTGGGCCATTAAATAGCCGTTAACATAACTCAATGAACTTCGTAGTTATTCCTACAACAGAATAATCTAGTATTTCAAGATATAGCAAATACCATATATGTTATCTGACTGCTCTACAATTTATTTTATGTTAATTTTGTAAACATGAATTTTTAACAAAAACAATTTTCTAGCTACTGGAGGAATAATTTAAAAATAAATGAATATAAAATTGTAAAGTGTTAAATCGTCTATGTAGAGGTGGCTACATCACCTTTGAAAGAATGATAAATATGCGTTTGAAAAATAAATTCGCAAAGGTTTAATGTTATAACTATAACGAATATTGCATTTATGGTTATATCCAACGAAAATGTTGTAAGTATGAAAAAAGAAAGGGGTTTTCGCATAAAAATCTAATCATAAGCGAAATTCGTATGATTTCAACAAAATGAATTATTGCACAAAAAAATCTTCGAACGGATTTTTTTCTATAAAGAAAAGTTAATCAGTTTGTCGACTTATCCAAATAATGCTAATGGTGAGGAAAATGTGATTGTTCCATACATAATCATACATAATTAATTAATATTGACTTATGTGATTCTATTCTGGTCGATTTGCGCAATCTAGAAGCATAATAGGAATATTAATCACAAACAACGAAATAGATTAAGATTAAGAAGAAATATATACGTCATTACCATGATTTAATTTTATCTGATTAAATTGAAATTTAAAGCATTAACAGAAACTTTTTGGACACTAAATTAATCCTTTTTGAAATGGTTCAACATTAAACCCTTGGCTTTTAATTCATGGAGATTATTATATTTTACATATATGATAGTTTGCATGGCTTTAATAATTTCTTGTGGACAAGAACTCAAAAATTTTAATTTTTTTTTTACTTTAAATATTTTTTTCTTCAAATATAGGACATGAATCTTTGAAATTTGCGTCATTTTGTTAAAATCATTTGTCTTTGAAGTAAGCAAGTATTCTATAAATAATGAAAAACATTTTTAATTTAAAAAAAAAAAAAACTTTAAATTAACTGAGATACTGGATTCTAGGATTAAAAATAAAACAAGTATATACCGTATTTTCGGACAGACCACATGTTATATACCCTCCTCCATGGATTGCGTTGAAACTTCTACGAAAGACTGTCATCCACAATCGAATTACTTGGGTTGTGGTATCTTATAACTTCTTAACATCGTTTTCTAAATTGTGAGTTAGTCCATACGTGGTATATATTAGACAAAAAAGGTATGTATAGGTAAGTCTACAAATAATTACGAATCGATATGGACTTTTGCATGGTACGTAGAGAGGAAGAATTGAAATATGGGGGTCGCTTATATGGGGGCTATATACAATTATGAATTTGATATGGACCAATTTTTGTGTGATTGAGGATCGATTTATCTGAGGGCTATATATAACTATAGAGCGATATGGACCTGGTTAGGTATGGTTGTTAACGGCCATATACTAGTACAATGTACCAAATTTCAACTGATTCGGATGAAATTTGCTACTCCAAGAGGCTCCAAAACCAAATCTCGGGATCAGTTCATATGGGGGCTATATATGATTATGGACTGATATGAACCAATTCCTGCATGGTTGTTGGATACCATATATTAACATCACGTACCAAATTTAAACCGAATCGGATGAATTTTGCTCTTCCAAGGGGCTCCGGAGGTCAAATCTGGGGATCGGTTTATATGGGGGCTATATAAAGGGTGATTTGTTAAGAGCTTGATAACTTTTTTTAAAAAAAAAACGCATAAAATTTGCAAAATCTCATCGGTTCTTTATTTGAAACGTTAGATTGGTCCATGACATTTACTTTTTGAAGATAATTTCATTTAAATGTTGACCGCGGCTGCGTCTTAGGTGGTCCATTCGGAAAGTCCAATTTTGGGCAACTTTTTCGAGCATTTCGGCCGGAATAGCCCGAATTTCTTCGGAAATGTTGTCTTCCAAAGCTGGAATAGTTGCTGGCTTATTTCTGTAGACTTTAGACTTGACGTAGCCCCACAAAAAATAGTCTAAAGGCGTCAAATCGCATGATCTTGGTGGCCAACTTACCGGTCCATTTCTTGAGATGAATTGTTCTCCGAAGTTTTCCCTCAAAATGGCCATAGAATCGCGAGCTGTGTGGCATGTAGCGCCATCTTGTTGAAACCACATGTCAACCAAGTTCAGTTCTTCCATTTTTGGCAACAAAAAGTTTGTTAGCATCGAACGATAGCGATCGCCATTCACCGTAACGTTGCGTCCAACAGCATCTTTGAAAAAATACGGTCCAATGATTCCACCAGCGTACAAACCACACCAAACAGTGCATTTTTCGGGATGCATGGGCAGTTCTTGAACGGCTTCTGGTTGCTCTTCACTCCAAATGCGGCAATTTTGCTTATTTACGTAGCCATTCAACCAGAAATGAGCCTCATTGCTGAACAAAATTTGTCGATAAAAAAGCGGATTTTCTGCCAACTTTTCTAGGGCCCATTCACTGAAAATTCGACGTTGTGGCAGATCGTTCGGCTTCAGTTCTTGCACGAGCTGTATTTTATACGGTTTTACACCAAGATCTTTGCGTAAAATCTTCCATGTGGTCGAATAACACAAACCCAATTGCTGCGAACGGCGACGAATCGACATTTCACGGTCTTCAGCAACACTCTCAGAAACAGACGCAATATTCTCTTCTGTACGCACTGTACGCATTCGTGTGGTTGGTTTAATGTCCAATAAAGTAAACTGAGTGCGAAACTTGGTCACAATCGCATTAATTGTTTGCTCACTTGGTCGATTATGTAGACCATAAATCGGACGTAAAGCGCGAAACACATTTCGAACCGAACACTGATTTTGGTAATAAAATTCAATGATTTGCAAGCGTTGCTCGTTAGTAAGTCTATTCATGATGAAATGTCAAAGCATACTGAGCATCTTTCTCTTTGACACCATGTCTGAAATCCCACGTGATCTGTCAAATACTAATGCATGAAAATCCTAACCTCAAAAGAATCACCCTTTATAATTATGGACCGATATGGACCAATTTTTGCATGGTCATTAGAGACCATATACTAACACCACGTACCAAATTTGAACCGAATCGGATGAATTTTGCTCATCCATGAGGCTACGGAGGTCAAATCTGGGGATCGGTTTATATGGGGGCTATATGTAATTATGGACCGATATGGACCAATTTTTGCATGGTTTTTAGAGACCATATCCTAATACCACGTACCAAATTTCAACCGGATCGGATGAAATTTGCTCATACATGAGGCTACGGAGGTGAAATCCGGGGATCGGTTTATATGGGGGCTATATATAATGATGGACCGATGTGGACCAATTTTTGCATGATTGTTAGAGACCATATACTAACATCACGTACCAAATTTCAACCGGATCGGATGAAATTTGCTTCTCTTAGGGGCTCCGCAAGCCAAATCGGGGGATCGGTTTATATGGGGGCTATATATAATTATCGACCGATGTGGACCAATTTGTGCATGCTTGTTAGAGACCATATACTAACACTCTTCTCTTAGAGGCTCCGCAAGCCAAGCTTTTCTTTTCTTACGGGCTCCGCAAGCCAAATCGGGGGATCGATTTATATGGGGGCTATATATAATTATCCACCGATGTAGACCAATTTGTGCATAGTTGTTAGAGACCACATACTTAGACCATGTACGAAATTACAGCCGGATCGGATTAAATTTGCTTCTCTTAGAGGCTCCGCAAGCCAAATCGGGGGATAGGTTTATATGGGGGCTATATATAATTATGGACCGATGTGGACCAATTTTGGTATGGTTGTTAGCGGCCATTCACTAGCGCAATTTACCAAATTTCACCACGGACCAAATTTCAACCGGATCGGGTGAATTTTGCTCTTCCAAGGGGCTTCGGAAGTCAAATCTGGGGATCCGTTTATATGGGGGCTACATATAATTATGGGCAGATATGGACCAATTCCTGCATGATTGTTAAAGGCCATAAACTAACACCACGTACCAAATTTCAACCGGATCGGGTGAATTTTGCTCTACCAAGGGGCTTGGGAGGTCGAATCTGGGGATCGGTTTATATGGGGGCAACATATAATTATGGACCGATATGAACCAATTCCTGCATGGTTGTTAGAGACCATAAACTAACACCACGTACCAAGTTTCAACCGGATCGGATGAATTTTGCTCATACATGAGGCTACGGAGGTGAAATCTGGGGATCGGTTTATATGGGGGCTATATATAATGATAGACCGATGTGGACCAATTTTTGCATGATTGTTAGAGACCATATACTAACATCACGTACCAAATTTGAACCGGATCGGATGAAATTTGCTTCTCTTAGGGGCTCCGCAAGCCAAATCGGGGGATCGGTTTATATGGGGGCTATATATAATTATCGACCGATGTGGACCAATTTGTGCATGCTTGTTAGAGACCATATACTAACACTCTTCTCTTAGAGGCTCCGCAAGCCAAGCTTTTCTTTTCTTACGGGCTCCGCAAGCCAAATCGGGGGATCGATTTATATGGGGGCTATATATAATTATCCACCGATGTAGACCAATTTGTGCATAGTTGTTAGAGACCACATACTTAGACCATGTACGAAATTTCAGCCGGATCGGATTAAATTTGCTTCTCTTAGAGGCTCCGCAAGCCAAATCGGGGGATAGGTTTATATGGGGGCTATATATAATTATGGACCGATGTGGACCAATTTTGGTATGGTTGTTAGCGGCCATTCACTAGCGCAATTTACCAAATTTCACCACGGACCAAATTTCAACCGGATCGGGTGAATTTTGCTCTTCCAAGGGGCTTCGGAAGTCAAATCTGGGGATCCGTTTATATGGGGGCTACATATAATTATGGGCAGATATGGACCAATTCCTGCATGATTGTTAAAGGCCATAAACTAACACCACGTACCAAATTTCAACCGGATCGGGTGAATTTTGCTCTACCAAGGGGCTTGGGAGGTCGAATCTGGGGATCGGTTTATATGGGGGCAACATATAATTATGGACCGATATGAACCAATTCCTGCATGGTTGTTAGAGACCATAAACTAACACCACGTACCAAGTTTCAACCGGATCGGATGAATTTTGCTCATACATGAGGCTACGGAGGTGAAATCTGGGGATCGGTTTATATGGGGGCTATATATAATGATGGACCGATGTGGACCAATTTTTGCATGATTGTTAGAGACCATATACTAACATCACGTACCAAATTTGAACCGGATCGGATGAAATTTGCTTCTCTTAGGGGCTCCGCAAGCCAAATCGGGGGATCGGTTTATATGGGGGCTATATATAATTATCGACCGATGTGGACCAATTTGTGCATGCTTGTTAGAGACCATATACTAACACTCTTCTCTTAGAGGCTCCGCAAGCCAAATCGGGGGATCTGTTTATATAGGGGCTATACGACCAGTTTTTGCATAGTTATTAGAGACCACATACTTACAACATGTACCAAATTTTAGCCGGATCGAATGAAATTGTTTCTTTTAGAAGCTCCGCAAGCCAAATATGGGGATCGGTTTATATGGGGGCTAAATATAATTATGAATCGATATGGACCAATTTTTGCGTGGTTGTTAGATACCATGTACTAACATCATGTGCCAAATTTTAACCGGATCGGATTAATTTTGCTCCTAAAAGAGGCTTCACCAGCCAAATCTTGTGCTAAGTGTCAAGTCGATAGGTTGTTTCGTTCGGAAGTTAGCGTGACCTCAAAAGAAGGGCGGACGGACGGACATGCTTAGATCGACTCAGAATTTCACCACGACCCAGAATATATATACTTTATGGGGCACTATTTCGATGTGTTACAAACGGAATGACAAAGTTAATACACCCCCCATCCTATGGTGGAGGATATAAAAATAATAATAACAAGTTCTATCCAGCAAAGAAAACTCATGTTCATAACTGCTGACTTGGCAGTTAAAACAAAATTTCATGCAATCGAGATCAACGCCAATAGGCCGGCCCATGGACCAACTAGGGACCCACAAACTTGCAAACTTAGAGTAAAACACAAAAAATTTGTTGATATCGTAATCCATACAAAAGTTACAGAATTATATTCATAAGTAAAAGTGATTTGCAATCAATTTGAGCCGATGGTAATGGTATGGGCCATCATAACGACCGACCGTCGCTCACCGCTCATGAATACGACCGTGGTTTTTAGAAAACTACCTTATTATATTTTTTATTTCGAGTCAGGCTTTCGAGGTCATGAGTTTATTCAAATAAAAGATTATTTATTTCATAAAGGGTGATTCTTTTGAGGTTAGGATTTTCATGCATTAGTATTTGACAGATCACGTGGGATTTCAGACATGGTGTCAAAGAGAAAGATGCTCAGTATGCTTTGACATTTCATCATGAATAGACTTACTAACGAGCAACGCTTGCAAATCATTGAATTTTATTACCAAAATCAGTGGCAGAAAATCCGCTTTTTTATCGACAAATTTTGTTCAGCGATGAGGCTCATTTCTGGTTGAATGGCTACGTAAATAAGCAAAATTGCCGCATTTGGAGTGAAGAGCAACCAGAAGCCATTCAAGAACTGCCCATGCATCCCGAAAAATGCACTGTTTGGTGTGGTTTGTACGCTGGTGGAATCATTGGACCGTATTTTTTCAAAGATGCTGTTGGACGCAACGTTACGGTGAATGGCGATCGCTATCGTTCGATGCTAACAAACTTTTTGTTGCCAAAAATGGAAGAACTGAACTTGGTTGACATGTGGTTTCAACAAGATGGCGCTACATGCCACACAGCTCGCGATTCTATGGCCATTTTGAGGGAAAACTTCGGAGAACAATTCATCTCAAGAAATGGACCGGTAAGTTGGCCACCAAGATCATGCGATTTGACGCCTTTAGACTATTTTTTGTGGGGCTACGTCAAGTCTAAAGTCTACAGAAATAAGCCAGCAACTATTCCAGCTTTGGAAGACAACATTTCCGAAGAAATTCGGGCTATTCCGGCCGAAATGCTCGAAAAAGTTGCCCAAAATTGGACTTTCCGAATGGACCACCTAAGACGCAGCCGCGGTCAACATTTAAATGAAATTATCTTCAAAAAGTAAATGTCATGGACCAATCTAACGTTTCAAATAAAGAACCGATGAGATTTTGCAAATTTTATGCGTTTTTTTTTTTAAAAAAGTTATCAAGCTCTTAACAAATCACCCTTTATTTTTAGCCAACGTTTCGATGGGGATTTCCATCTTCCTCAGGGATTTAATTTATTGAAATCTTTCGTGATGGTGTATAAATTATTATTCTAAGTGTAACGGCACTACTACAGTACAATATTAAATACAAATTTTAAATAATTGCGTAATTAATTGCAAAATTCATCCTAAGCTATCACAGTCATGTTGTTTCTTATGGCTACGATCACAGTTGGAAGTAAACTATCTGTCAAAATAAATGAAGAATATTTTCTGGAAAATATCCCAAAGACAGTATTGAAGACTTAAGCAGACAGACATTTTCGTTGAAGATTGGGGTTGGCATCTAGACAAAGATCCGCTACTTTATATTTCGATATTTGGTGGCGGAGGGGGACCTCCCCTTTGTTCGACTTTTTTTAAAGTACAGTGAAAAAACTAAAATTCTCTAAATTATCTGAGATTTACAGAGAACATGCGGTGAGGTTATGGAATTTATATGGGGTACCTGATGGTTTCATATGTGGACGGGGAAGGGGACCTCCCCCTTGCCCTACTTTTTTAAACTTGCAACAAAATTATGCGATTTGCTTGAAATTTTCATTGAATGTTGGGGTTGGCATATAGACAAAAATCCGCTACATTATTTTTCGATATTTGGTCGGGGAGGGGGACCACCCCTTTGCCCGACTTTTTTTTTAAAGTACAGTGAAAACAAAACTTAACTACCCCGACTGAAATTTTACGGAAAAATGAGTGAGGTTATGAAATTTATATCAGGTTCCTGATTTTTTAATACATAGGGGCATAGGGAGACATCGGCTTCTCTTAAGTACATACAGAGAAACAATTAAACTTTACCGAGTTACTTGAAATTTACGGAGGACTGGGGAGAGGTTACGATATTAATAGTTGATACCTGATTTTGTGATATTTGGACGGAAGAGAGGCCGCCCCTTTAGGCTTATAATTTGTTTGATATTTTCTGGGACGTTTACAAAAGATACGCTACATCACTTTTCGATATTTGGTCGGGGAGTAGGTCCTCCTCTAAAACTGCAAAAAAAAAACAAAAATTCTTAAGTTTTCTTGAAATTTACAAAGGCAGTGGAGGAAGGTTATGAACGAAGGAAAGTTTCAAGAATTTTCAGGGAAGGTTGGTGGTGCTATTCACTACGGTGTTTGTCGATATTGTATCGGGGAAAGTGATGTCCCTTTAAAACAATAAGCAAAATTTAAACATCTCCGATCTACTTGAAATTTACAGGGAACGTTAGGTTAGGTTAGGTTATGTGGCAGCCCGATGTATCAGGCCCACTTAGACTATTCAGTCCATTGTGATGCCACAGTGGTGAACTTCTCTCTTATCACTGAGTGCTGTCCGATTCCATGTTAAGCTCAATGACAAGGGACCTCCTTTTTATAGCCGAGTCCGAACGGCGTTCCACATTCCAGTGAAACCACTTAGAGAAGCTTTGAAACCCTCAGAAATGTCACCAGGATAATCCACCGCTGAAAAACTTTTTGGTGTTCGGTCGTAGCAGGAATTGAACCCACGACCTTGTGTATGCAAGGCGGGCATGCTAACCATTGCACCACGGTGGCAACGTCTGAGGAGGTGATGAAATTTATACATGATTTTTAAATTAGTATATGATTTTTCGATATCTGGTTGGGGAAGGGGAAAATTGAAAGAAACTTTGTCGAATTACTTCGATTGAATTTATAGGGACCATTGAGTAGTTATGAAATTATGTTAATATAGGGTACGTGATAGTCCGATATCAGGTCGGAGTGGAGCGAAGGTGGGGAGAGGGTTCCCTTTTGTCCGTTTTTTTTTTTTCTTAAATTGAAAGTAGAGGGTTGCATAAATTAAATTTACATGAAATTGGCAGAGGATGCATCATTTTCCAACATTTGAGCAAATGTTAATGTGGTAAAATTGTTTACTACTTTTGCTTTCTCCGATTTATTAGATGGGAATCAGTAATTCTTTGTATGTTATTATAATATAGTGCTTAATTTTCAGATATGTTGAGGAGAAGGATACCTTTCCTTGACAAACCACACTTCAAATTCACAAGAAATGTAGAAGTTTGTCCAACTACTTCAATACAGAACATTTTTTAAGACGAACCGTTTTACATATGCATATCCGCCGTTTTTGCACCTATAAACGTAAGCGCAAGTAATCCGATTTGTTTGAGAGAATTCAAATCTTTTCGAATTTGTTTTCAGCACAAAGGATATGGTTGACTAAGTTAACGCAAAATGTTCCTACAAATACGCTTCGGAAGGCGCAGCGAAGCGGGCCGGGTTACGCTAGTCCATTATAAAATCAAGTTGAAGTTATCCGAATGGTAATGAGATTAGTTGTACAATCAATCTTACAATCCCCTTTTGCATTTCATTCAAATTTTCTGAGCTAAATGTTTACAAAATTATTGTTATAGCAAATTTATACTGACGGATTTTGGGTGGAAAGTTAGACATTTTGACATAAAATACAACAATAATTAATAAATTTTTCTTATTTAAAAAAAAACAAGTATATACGGCCGTAAGTTCGGCCAGGCCGAATCTTATGTACCCTCCACCATGGATTGCGTAGGAACTTCTACTAAAGGCTGTCATCCACAATCGAATTACTTGGGTTGCGATAACACTTGCCGATGGCAAGGTATCGTAAAACTTTTTAACACTGTCTTCTAAATTGTAAGTTAGTCCATAAGGGGTATATATTAAACAAAAAAAAAAAAAAGGATTAAATATATATATAATTAAGATTGACAAAATTTTCTATAGAAATAAAATTTTGACAAAATTTTCTATAGAAATAAAAACTTGACAAAATTTTCTATAGAAATAAAATGTTGACAAAATTTTCTATGGAAGTAAAATGTTGACAAAATGTTCTATAGCAATAAAATTTTGACAAAATTTTCTATAGAAATAAAATGTTGACAAAATTTTCTATAGAAATAAAATGTTGACAAAATGTTCTATAGAAATAAAATGTTTACAAAATTGTCTATAGAAATAAAATGTTGACAAAATTTTCCACAGAAATAAATTTTTTACAAAATTTTCTATAGAAATAAAATTTTGACAAAATTTTCTATGGAAATAAAATGTTGACAAACATTGCTATAGAAATGAACTTTTTACAAAACTTTCTATAGAAATGAAATTTTGACAAGACTTTCTATAGTAATAAAATTTGACAATTTTTACATGGCTGTTAGAGGCCATATACTAACGAAATGTACCAAATTTCAACCGCATCGGATGACTTTTGCTCCTCCAAGAGGCTCCGGAGGTCAAATCTGGGGATCGGTTTATATGGGAGCTATATATAATTATGGACCGATATGGACCAATTTTTGCATGGTTGTTAGAGACCATATACTAACACCACGTACTAAATTTCAATTGGATCGGATGAATTTTGCTCATCCAAGAGGCTCCAGAGTTCAAATCTGGGGATCGGTTTATATGGGAGCTATATATAATTATGGACCGATATGGACCAATTTTTGCATGCTTGTTAGAGACCGTATACTAACATCAGGTACCCAATTTCAAAGGGATCGGATGAATTTTGCCCCTCCAAGAGGCTCCGGAGGTCAAATCTGGGGATCGGTTTATATGGGAGCTATATATAATTATGGACCGATATGGTTGTTAGAGACCATATACTAACACCACGTACCAAATTTCAATCGGGTAGGATGAAGTTTGCTCCTCCAAGAGGCTCCGGAGGTCAAATCTGGGGATCGGTTTATATGGGAGCTATATATATTTATGGACCGATATGGACCAATTTTTGCATGGTTGTTAGAGACCGTATACTAACATCAGGTACCAAATTTCAACCAGATCGGATGAATTTTGCCCCTCCAAGAGGCTCCGGAGGTCAAATCTGGGGATCGGTTTATATGGGGGCTATATATAATTATGGACCGATATGGACAAATTTTTGCATGGTTGTTAGAGACCGTATACTTAGACCACGTACCAAATTTCAACCGGATCGGATGAATTTTGCTGCTCCGGAAGGCTCCGCAAGCCAAATTTGGGGATCGGTTTATATGGGGGCTATACGTAAACGTGGGCCGATATGGCCCATTTTCAATACCATCCGACCTACATCAATAGCAACTACTTGTGCCAAGTTTCAAGTCGATAGCTAGTTTCGTTCGGAAGTTAGCGTGATTTCCACAGACGGACGGACAGCCGGACAGACGGACAGACGGACGGACATGCTTAGATCGACTCAGAATTTCACCACGACCCAGAATATATATACTTTATGGGGTCTTAGAGCAATATTTTGATGTGTTACAAACGGAATGACAAAGTTAATATACCCCCATCCTATGGTGGAGGGTATAAAAATATTTTGGATTAATTGGAGGCTAACTTTGAGTCGAGATGAGTCGACATATTTGGCGGCGGCTTCGACTGGCAAAAACTGGTCGGCGGCGCGACTCGGCGGCTTCATTCTCTGATGCGAATATATATGTTGTAATTAGAATGTGGCTTTGGGAGAATATATTACAGAAGCGGTGTTTAAGTATGCCAAGTTGGGATAATTTCAAATTAAAGTTTTAATGTTGTAAAAAACAAATCACGTTGTGTAACTTTTATATTACACAAATAAATCATTTATTATTTAAGAACTTCAATATAAGATGAATAGTTTAACAATCACCACTCAAGTATGGCATATTTTTCTGTCGCACAACTTCTAATAGGCAATTTGTAAAACTGGTATAATTCTACACTTTGATTAAAACCCAGTTTAGCTAAGCAAACATTATACATGGCGCCAAGATGAAACTAAGCCTAAATATTTATAAGTTCATTAACCAATAAAATATGTATTGTTATGGTTAATAGGCAAATATATAGTAGATTTTTGTATTCTGAAGATTTCATGTAAAACAAGTTTATTGGATACTTAGGATAGTCCATAAGAAATGAAGATGATAAGGCCAAACTATAAATTACCAAAGAAGGTCTCTATACGATATTAGTTTCTTTCCAAGAGTCCAACTAAGAACTTGAACATCATGAAATTCTTGGTGAGTTACACGAAACATATTTTAAAATTAAAACAATGTTGATCATTTTGTTATATTCCAAATAGATCGTTTTCGCTTGCCTTTTGGCCGTTGCTTTTGCCAACGAAAATGCCGGTGTCCTACGCAATGAAGCTGAGGTTAATCCTGAAGATTTCAAATATGCCTTGGAATTGGATAACAGTGTAAAGGTCCAACAAGAAGGTCATTTGGAAGGAGAAACCTGGAATGTTGGAGGAAAATACGAATTCACTTCTAACGATGGTGAACAAGTCTCTGTGCAATATACTGCCGATGAAAACGGTTATCATGTTATTTCTGCCCAACCCTTGTTGCCTACTCCACCACCAATCCCAGAATATATCCTCAAGTCCATTGAATACATCAATGCCCACCCACATGAGTAGATATTGATTGTTTGATTTGTTGCTGTTATTTTTCAAATAAATGTTAATTAAATTCTGAATATTGTATGTTTTCGTAGGAAGAGATTTCCTTTCACTGCAACGAAATTTTAGACAAATATTCTATAATAGTAAGTACAGATTGGAGGCAATGCTTAAATAATTTGTTAAAAAGTCCGGTTTATTTGCTCTTAAAGGAACGACTTTGTAATGAAGTTAAATTTAGCTTGTATAAAATTTTGTTTCCAAGGAAAGTATTTTCCTTTTAGGCATAAAAACTACAGTGAAAACAAGTATATACGGCCGTAAGTTCGGCCAGGCCGAAGCTTATGTACCCTCCATCATGGATTGCGTAGAAATTTCATCTAAACACTGCCATCCACAATCGAATTACTTAAGTTGCGGTAACGCATGCCGATGGCAAGGTATCTTAAAACCTCCTAAATTGTATGTAAGTCCATACGTGGTATATATTAAATCAAAAAAGATCGATCCAATACGTTTAATATCAGTTTGACAAAGTAAACATAAAATTTTGACAAAATTTTCTACAGAAATAAAATTTTAACAAAATTTTAACAAAATTTTCTATAGAAATAAAAATTTCACAAAATTTTCTAAAGAAATAAAAATTTTGACAAAATTTTCTATAGAAACAATATTTTGACAAAAATTTTTACAGAAATAAAATTTTAACAAAATCTTCTATAGAAATAAACTTTTGACAAAATTTTCTACAGAAATAAAATCTTGGTAGATTATTTTTGGCTCGAATGGCAACCATGATTATGAACCGAATAAAATTTGAACAAAACTTTCTATAGAAATAAAATTTTGTCAAAATTTTCTATAGAAATAAAATTTTGACAATGATGAAAATTTTATTATGAACCGAATAAAATTTTAACAAAATTTTCTCTAGAAATAAAATTTTGACAAAATTTTCTATAGAAATAAAATTTTGACAAAATTTTCTATAGAAATAAAATTTTGACAAAATTTTCTATAGAAATAAAATTTTGGTAGATTATTTTTGGCTCTAGTGGCAACCATGATTATGAACCGATATGGACCAATTTTTGTGTGATTGGACCAATTTTGGTATGGTTGTTAGCGACCATATACTAACACTACGTGCCTAATTTGAACCGGATTGGATGAATTTTGCTCCTCCAAGAGGCTCCGGAGGTCAAATCTGGAGAATGTTTTATATGGGGGCTATATATAATTATGGACCGATATGGACCAATTCTGGCACGGTTGTTAAAGATCATATACTAACACCATGTTCGAAATTACAACCGGATTGGATGAAATTTGCTTCTCCGCAAGCCAAATCTGGGGATCGGTTTATATGGGGGCTATATAAAGGGTGATTTGTTAAGAGCTTGATAACTTTTTAAAAAAAAAAAAACGCATAAAATTTGCAAAATCTCATCGGTTCTTTATTTGAAACGTTAGATTGGTCCATGACATTTACTTTTTGAAGATAATTTCATTTAAATGTTGACCGCGGCTGCGTCTTAGGTGGTCCATTCGGAAAGTCCAATTTTGGGCAACTTTTTCGAGCATTTCGGCCGGAATAGCCCGAATTTCTTCGGAAATGTTGTCTTCCAAAGCTGGAATAGTTGCTGGCTTATTTCTGTAGACTTTAGACTTGACGTAGCCCCACAAAAAATAGTCTAAAGGCGTCAAATCGCATGATCTTGGTGGCCAACTTACCGGTCCATTTCTTGAGATGAATTGTTCTCCGAAGTTTTCCCTCAAAATGGCCATAGAATCGCGAGCTGTGTGGCATGTAGCGCCATCTTGTTGAAACCACATGTCAACCAAGTTCAGTTCTTCCATTTTTGGCAACAAAAAGTTTGTTAGCATCGAACGATAGCGATCGCCATTCACCGTAACGTTGCGTCCAACAGCATCTTTGAAAAAATACGGTCCAATGATTCCACCAGCGTACAAACCACACCAAACAGTGCATTTTTCGGGATGCATGGGCAGTTCTTGAACGGCTTCTGGTTGCTCTTCACTCCAAATGCGGCAATTTTGCTTATTTACGTAGCCATTCAACCAGAAATGAGCCTCATCGCTGAACAAAATTTGTCGATAAAAAAGCGGATTTTCTGCCAACTTTTCTAGGGCCCATTCACTGAAAATTCGACGTTGTGGCTCGTTAGTAAGTCTATTCATGATGAAATGTCAAAGCATACTGAGCATCTTTCTCTTTGACACCATGTCTGAAATCCCACGTGATCTGTCAAATACTAATGCATGAAAATCCTAACCTCAAAAGAATCACCCTTTATAATTATGGACCGATGTGGACCAATTTTGCATGGTTGTTAGAGACCATATACCAACTTCATGTACCAAATTTCAGCCGGATCGGATGAAATATGCTTCTGTTAGAGGCTCCACAAGCCAAATCTGAGGGTCCCTTTATATGGGGGCTATACGTAAAAGTGGACCGATATGGCCCATTTTCAATACCATCTGACCTACATCGACAACAACTACTTGTGCCAAGTTTCAAGTTGATAGCTTGTTTCGTTCGGAAGTTAGCATGATTTCAACAGACGGACGGACGGACATGCTTAGATCGACTCAGAATTTCACCACGACCCAGATTATATATACTTTATGGGGTCTTAGAGCAATATTTCGATGTGTTACAAACGGAATGACAAAGTTAATATACCTTCATCCTATGATGGAGGGTATAAAAACCATGCCCGGTTCCAAAGATTTTGTCTTTACTTTAAAAATAAAATTTAAAAAAAATTAAAAATTTTGGTATTGATTCCGAAGCGGAGTATACAAGAAAGGATACTTTGAAGACACAATTCTCTTTTAAATTTGGGTTTTGTGTACTTGCTTATAGGAAGCAAATTTTAAAATTTCGTTTGTTCAGTTTTTTTTTCATATGCTATCAAAGTCCTTTAAAAACAAGTTGACGACAACTTTATTTTCCAAATTCAGACTCGACTTCCAGTAGAAATTATGCTATGTTTCAAGGAAAACAAATATATACGGCCGTAAGTTCGGCCAGGCCGAAGCTTATGTACCCTCCATCATGGATTGCGTAGAAACTTCATCTAAACACTGCCATCCACAATCGAATTACTTAAGTTGCGGTAACGCTTGCCGATGGCAAGGTATCTTAAAACCTCCTAACACCATCTTCTAAATTGTATGTAAGTCCATACGTGGTATATATTAAATCAAAAAAAACGATCCAATACGTATATAATTCAGTTTGGCAAAGTAGACATAAAATTTTCACAAAATTTTCTACAGAAATAAAAATTTTGACAAAATATTCTATAGAAAGAAAATTTTGACAAAAATTTCTACAGAAATAAAATTTTAACAAAATTTTCTATAGAAATAATCTTTTGACAAAATTTTCTATAGAAATAAAACCTTGGTAGATTATTTGTGGCTCGAGAGGCAACCATGATTATGAACCGAATAAAATGTGAACAAAATTTTCTATAGAAATAAAATTTTGACAAAATTTTCTATAGAAATACAATTTTAAAAATGATGAAAATTTTATTATGAACCGAATAAAATTTTAACAAAATTTTCTCTAGAAATAAAATGTTGACAACATTTCCTATAGAAATAAAATTTTGACAAAATTTTCTATAGAAATAAAATTTAGGTAGATTATTTTTGACTCTAGTGGCAACCATGATTATGAACCGATATGGACCAATTTTTGTGTGATTGGACCAATTTTGGTATGGTTGTTAGCGACCATATACTAACACCACGTTCCTAATTTGAACCGGATCGGATGAATTTTGCTCCTCCAAGAGGCTCCGGATGTCAAATCTGGAGAACGTTTTATATGGGGGCTATATATAATTATGGACCGATATGGACCAATTCTGGCACGGTTGTTAAAGATCATATACTAACACCATGTTCCAAATTACAACCGGCTTGGATGAAATTTGCTTCTCTTGGAGACTTCGCCAGCCAAATCTTGGGATCGGTTTATATGGGGGTTATATATAATTATGGACCGATGTGGACAAATTTTTGCATAACTGTTAGAGACCATATACCAACACCATGTACCAAATTTCAGCCGGATCGGATGAAATATGCTTCTCTTAGAGGCTCCACAAGCCAAATCTGGGGATCGGTTTATATGGGGGCTATATATAATTATGGACCGATGTGGACCAATTTTTGCATGGTTGTTAGAGACCATATACCAACACCATGTACCAAATTTCAGCCGGATCGGATGAAATTTGCTTCTCTTTTAGGCTCCGAAAGCCAAATCTGGGGATCGGTTTATATGGGGGCTATATATAATTATGGACCGATGTGGACCAATTTTTGCATGGTTGTTAGAGACCATATACCAACACCATGTACCAAATTTCAGCTGGATCGGATGAAATTTGCTTCTCTTTTAGGCTCCGCAAGCCAAATCTGGGTATCGGTTTATGATGGTTTTTGGTTTTGTAGTCAAGATGCAAAAAGACAACAAATTTAAAGAAAATTTTATTAATTTTAAATAATTTTTCTGAATTATTAAAGTCAAGTTGACCTTAGCCAAAAATTTTTTTTCTTGATGTTATTATACCCATTTTGAAGTCAAATCACTTAATTATAAGGACAATACGACTTCTTTGAAAAGTTTATCGACTTGTCCAAAAAGGAAAAGAGCTTTATATTAGAGAAATGTGTCTTCTATGCTAAGCAAAATTTGCATTTGTATTTTAAAGACATGAAATCTGTAGCCTCACGACAATATTTTTTTCAGTGTACCATTTATTTTTTCATTGAATGTTTGTAGGGGCAAAAAGTCGAAGTTAAGTTCGTTTAATACTTATTTTTTGCACATACTCGTCTTTTATCTGCAGGCAGTTCAAGTTCGGAGATAGGCTATATCGGTCCAGATTTTGATGTAGCCGCCATATTGTCGTGAGGCCATAGATTTCATGTCCTTAAACTACGTATGCGAATTTTGCTCAGCTTGAAAGGCGCATTTCTCTGATTTAAAGTTTTTTTCCATGTCCAAAAGTTGATAAACTCTTCAATGAAGTCGTTTTTGCCTTATAGTTAAGTGATTCGACTTGAAATAGAGTATCCTACCATGAAAGTAGGATACTCGTTTTACTAAGGTCAATTAGGCTTTAATACTTCTGAAAATAAACTTCAAAATTAGTGAAATTGCAATTAATTTAAAAATAGGAGATTTTATTTTAAAGACTGTTTTTCTCGAACTCAAATTTAAAAAAGAAATATGTCTTAAATATTTACCAACTCAATTTTCCGCTTCTTTGTCTCGGAATCAATAGCAAAATCATTATGGTAGAGACAAAATCCTTGGAACGGGGCGTGCTTTTTTCTCAGTGTAGAAACTAAAATTTTTATTTATTTGAGTTTTTGAAATTAAAAATCTAGATGTATTTTGGGTGCGTAAATAAGTGTGCCGAACATGGCGTAATTCGGTCCACGTTTTCACGGACGAAAAATACTGTTTTTCATATGTTTGGGTATTAAATTATATGTTTGGAACTCAAAATTTTTAACACAATATGTTTAAGAGCAAGCATATAACGTTCATAAACTAGCATAACATGTTTGGGACATATATGTTAATATGTTAGAACATATTATGTTTGGGACATAAAATTTTTGTAAATATAATATGCTTAGATGCAAACATATATTAATTTAGAAATAGCCTATAAACATATATGTATTTAGAAAAAAGAGACCTAGAGAGTAAGCTGCACGTAAAATAATGGAAGTAACCAATTGGCGCCTTAAAAGTATATACACACAAAGAAAATTGCATTAAAAAATTGAATTTTTTGGGGATTTTCATCAAAATTTTGATTTTTGGGTGGTGGTCATGAATTAACGTCCTTTTGGCTCTAGGACGCATATTTAAAGAGATATGGTCAATTTAAGTTTTTCATATAAAAAATTTGATTTTTTGAGGATTTTCAAAAAAATTTTGATTTTTGGGTGGTGGTCAAGAATTATCGTCCTTTTGGCTCTAGGACGCATATTGAAGGAGATATGGTCAATTTAAGTTTTTCATATAAAAAATTTGATTTTTTGAGGATTTTCATCAAAATTTTGATTTTTGGGGGGTGGTCACGAATTAACCTCAGTATATGCCCTAAGGTTAAACATAATATGTTTGAACAATACAAACAATATTTTGTTTGGACCAATCCTGAAGCAAAATATGTTTGTGGTATATGTAAGAGAAGCGATTTTTTGTTAAGGTGTTGTTATAGCCCTCATGTAGCCCGATCTCCTGATTTGACTTCTTGGGCTTCTTTTTTAATTTCATCCAATTTGCCTGAAATTGTCAATCTAAAGATATGCCGAATGGTGTGTATAGGTCAACCTTTTTGTATAGCCCCCATATAGACCGATTGCCCGATTTGGCTTCTTAAGCTTTTAGACATGCGAATTTTTATCCGATTGGCCTGAAGTGCAAAATGTAGAAGTATTTTCCGTCCATAAATAAGTGTGTGAATTGGTCTATGTTTATACCCTGCGCCACACTGTGGAACAGGGTATTATAAATTAGTGCATATGTTTGCAACACCCAGAAGGAGGCAAGATAGACACATGGTGTCTTTGGCAAAAATGCTCAGGGTGGGCTCTTGAGTCGATATAGCGATGTCCGTCTGTCCGTGAACACATTTTTGTAATCAAAGTCTAGGTCGCAGTTTTAGTCCAATCGACTTCAAATTTGGCACAAGTATGTGTCTTGGCTCAGAATAGAACCCTATTGATTTTGGAAGAAATCGGTTCAGATTTAGATATAGCTCCCATATATATATTTCGCCCGATATGGACTTATATGGCCCCAGAAGCCAGAGTTTTACCCTAATTTGCTTAAAATTTTGCACAAGAAAAAAATATAGCCAAGTGTGCAAAATTTTATTGAAATCGGTTCAGATTTAGATATAGCTCCCATATATATCGTTCGCCCTATTTACACTCATATGACCACATTGGCCAATCTTTTACTCCGATTTAAGTGAGATTTTGCACAGGGAGTAGAATTAGCATTGTAGCTATGCGTGCCAAATTTGGTTGAAATCGGTTCAGGTTTATATATAGCTCCCATATATAGATTTCGCCCGATTTACACTCATATGACCTCAGAGGCCAATTTTTTACTCCGATTTAGTTGAAATTTTGCACAGGGAGTAGAATTAGCATTGTAGCTAGGCGTGCCAAATTTGGTTGAAATCGGTTCAGATTTAGATATAGCTCCCATATATATATGTTTTTTCTGATTTCCACAAAAATGGTCAAAATACCAACATTTTCCTTGTAAAATCGCGACTGTTTAGTTGAAAAGTTGTAAAAATGACTCTAATTTTCCTAAACTTATAATACATATCTATCAAGCGATAAATCATAAATAAACTTTTGCGAAGTTTCCTTAAAATTGCTTCAGATTTAAATGTTGCCCATATTTTTATACCCACCACCATAGAATGGTGACGGGGGTATAATAAGTTTGTCATTCCGTTTGTAACACATCGAAATATCGATTTCCGACTATATAAAGTATATATATTCTTGATCAGGGAGAAATTCTAAGACGATATAACCATGTCCGTCTGTCTGTCTGTCTGTCTGTTGTAATCACGCTACAGTCTTCAATAATGAAGCAATCGTGCTGAAATTTTGCACAAACTCGTCTTTTGTCTGCAGGCAGGTCAAGTTCGAAGATGGGCTATATCGGTCCAGGTTTTGATATAGTCCCCATATAAACCGACCTCCCGATTTGGGGTCTTGGGTTTATAGAAATTGTAGTTTTTATCCAATTTGCCTGAAATTTGAAATCTGGAGGTATTTTATGACCATAAAGAGGTGTGCCAAAAATTGTGAGTATCGGTCCATGTTTTGGTATAGCCCCCATATAGACCGATCTCCTGATTTTACATTTTGGGCTTATCGAAACCGCAGTTTTTATTCAATTTACCTGAAATTGGAAATCTAGAGGTATTGTAGGACCACAAATACGTGTGCCAAAAATTGTGAGTATCGGCCCATGTTTTGGTATGGTCCCCATATAAAACGACCTCCCGATTTGGGGTCTTGGGCTTATAGAAACCGTAGTTTTTATCCAATTTGTCTGAAATTGGAAATCTAGAGGTATTTTAGGACCATAAAGAGGTGTGATGAAAATGGTGAGTATCGGTCCATATTTTGGTATAGCCCCCATATACGCCGATTTCCCGATTTTACTTCTTGGGCTTCTAGAATCCGAAGGTTTTATCCTATCGGTCCATATTTTAGTATAGCCCCCATAAGAACGATCTCCCGATTTAACTACTTGGGTTTCTAGAAACTGTAGTTTTTATCTGATTTGCCTGAAATTTTAAATATTCTGGTATTTTAGGCTCACAAAAACGTGTATCGGATTAAGTTTTTATCGGTCCATTTGGTAATGCCTCCATATAGACCGACTTCACTTCTTGAGGGTGTAGAAGGCGCACTGATCATGAAAATTGCTTGAAACTCAATGTAAAATTTCAGATTTTACTTCTACAGATTTAAGAGTTCAAATCAAGACGTTATTTTATAATTATCTTGCCCACTTACAAGAGATGTTAATGATTCCTCTAAAACTCAAACAAAAATGGTTATTATAAATCCAGAATCTGATATAGTCCTCATAGGTGAAATCTTTAAATTTATCTTCGGGAAGTGTCCTCAAGTCCTCAAGCCCTCCTGAAATTTCAAAGGAAACCCTAATATTTGATTCATGGTGGTGGATATTTAAGATTCGGCCCGGCCGAACTTAGTGCTGTATATACTTGTTTTTTACTAACATTGTGTTCCACCCTAGTGCATTAGCCGACTTAAATTTTGAGTCTATAGATTTTGTAGAAGTCTATCAAATTCAGTCCAGATCGAGTGATATTTAAATGTATGCATTTGGGACAAACCTTTATATATAGCCCCCAACACATTTGATATCGAAAATTTAGATCTACAAAGTGGTGCAGGGTATTATATAGTCGGCCCCGCCCGACTTTAGACTTTCCTTACTTGTTTTTATTAAATTTAGGACTCAAATTTTAGAAATGTGCGTTTCTACGTTAAAGCCGTATGTCTAAGGCAAATTTTCCTTAAAGTAAAGTAAACACACATTTTTAATTTAAAGAAATCGTCCTTAAATTAACTGAAATATTGAATCTTTTGATTGAAGATAAAAGCTCTTCAGATATACGCTAAGACCTATTTTGAGGATTTAGAATCTTTGGTTTCCAGTATTCTATTTGAAATTAAGAAAACATTTTTTTACTTTGAAGTATCCGTTATAATTTGGAGTTTTAATTTTTTTTTTAAATTGGCATTTATTTATACGTGAATAGCTTTATTAATATACTGCGAAAAGAGAATTAAAATTCGACAAATGACCCTGTACCCTAATTTTAATTTTATTGATTCTAGCCAGATAGTTCGCCAAAAATGTCATTATTTTAAAGAAGCCGCATCTTTGGCTCGGAATCAAGATCCTCTTTTTGTTTTTGAGTGTAATTCGTACGAATCTTCACATAGTGGGCCATGTCAGATTTTAGAACTTCCTTAGATTTCTAATTAAAACATTTAATTCAATTGTTGGTTTTCAAATTTTATTTACATTTTTATTAACAGTTTTGAGTTTTTAACTATTTATTGTTCAACAGTTGGGTGGTAACCATGATCATCAGCGGTATAGGTAACCTTAACGTGTTTGCCTTCCTTGGTGACGAATTCGTATTCACCCTTGACAACCCAGTTGTCCTTATCTTGCAAATGACCCTCTTGGACAGCCTTAATGTGGTTGCTCAATTCGAGTCCATATTTGAAATCTTCAGGATTGACTTCTTGGAATTCCTTAACAACTTCAGCTTCTTCGTTGGCATAGGCGAAGGCCAAAAGGCAAGCGACAAGGACAATCTGAAGAAAACAAATAATCACACATTAGACACGAATTTAATTAGAATTAGAGGCTAACATAGATTTTAGCATATTTCCCTCCAATAGAACTGAAATATTTTTCTTTTTTGATTTTTTTGGTTTTCTACTTTTTATTCCATTCCATTAGATAAATACTCACAGCGAATTTCATGTTAAGGCTTTTGATCTTTTTTGATTATCAAAAATGAACTGATGTTTGTTTAAATTTTATTTGCTATTTATACTAAGAATATTGCAATTATCGGCCCATGAATTGCAGCATAACCAGATTAAATATAAAAATTTAAAATAAATTTTGCCAAATATGCATTATTCTGGATGAACTAAGTCAGGCTAGTCGAACTGGTATTATTTATCTCTAAAGCTGACAATGTTGCATATGCAAATCATTGCTATGTTTAGTCTTTGTTTTTTTTTTTTTTGGGAATCTCCAATCCTATGGTCCATATTTTATTCAATTATTATGGTAGCTGGCGCTATCAAAATTCTTGTTTTTTTTTGTAGATGATTATAATGCTATAATACATTATGTTGTGAAATGTTAAACATGTTAGTAATTGAGAAAGTGGAACTACTTCTATGCAAGATTTAGAAAGTGGATAATAACAGTAACAGCTAGAAAGCAGACAAAATTAGAATAATGAATGAAAGCTTTTTGCGAAGAAATTAGTAAGGGACTAGCAAAGCGCCCTTTAATTACTTTATGTCAGCTATGATATGTAGCATAGTTGTAATTTTTATGAATCAGCTTCGTAAAAAATAGTGGAAGAAAAACCTACTGTTTGATTCCTTCGCTCGTACCGAGAAATCCCAAGTGACATCTCAAAAAAAAAAAAAAAAAAAAAAACAAGTAAAGTAGAAAGTCGGGCGGTGCCCACTATATCATACCCTAAACCACCTTTACCGCAGTTGTATATTTAACAAAATTAAGGGGTACATGTTTATGGGTAAAAATAAAATTTTGAGAAATTTTTTTATAGAAATAATATTTTGAAACAAATTTCTATAGAAATACAATTTTGACAAAATTTTCTATAGAAATAAAGTGTTGACAAAATTTTCTATAGGAATAAAGTTTTGACAAAAATTTCTATAGAAATATTTGTTTGGTAGATTTGTGGTAATCTTCAAATTTTGTTAGATTTTTTTTGGCGCGAGTGGTAACTGTTGTTACCACACATTGTTAAAGATCAAGCCTTGCCGGCTTCTAATTTGCTCCTCTAGAGCCACCAAAATGTAAAAATTATTACAAATTGTGTTGAGTGAAAATTTCCCTATATTGTGGTCCTACGTCCCTACAAGACTCTAAATATTAGAAAAAAACCCTACATATAGGGAATTTCCCCTACTTCTAGCAACACTGGCTGTGTTGATATTGCACCTACGGAGTTAGTATGCCACTAATATTGAGCCCATTATTAAACAAGTATATACGGCCGTAAGTTCGGCCAGGCTGAAGCTTATGTACCCTCCACCATGGATTGCGTAGAAACTTCTACTGAAGACTGTCATCCACAATCGAATTACTTGGGTTGCGGTAACACTTGCCGATGGCAAGGTATCTTAAAACTTCCTAACGCCGTCTTCTAAATTACAAGGTAGTCCATATGTAGTATATATTAAACTAAAAAAGGCCGATTAAATACGTATATAATTAAGTTTAAAGTTTCTATAGAAATAAAATTTTTACAACATTTTCTATAGAAGTAAAATTTGGAAAAAATTTTCTATGGAAATAAAATTTGGAAAAAATTTTCTATAGAAATAAAATTTTGACAAAATTTTCTATAGAAATAAAATTTTGACAAAATTTTCTTTAGAAATAAAATTTTGATAACATTATCTATAGAAATAAAATTTTTACAAAATTTTCTATAGAAATAAAATCTTTACAAAATTTTCTATAGAAATAACATTTTGACAATGTTTTCCATAAAAATAAAATTTTGGAAGATTATTTTAGGCTCGAGTGGCAACCATGAATATGAACCAATATGGACCAATTTTTGTGTGATTGGGGATCGGTTATATATAACTATAGACCGATATGGACCAATTTTGGCATGGTTATTAGCGGCCTTATAAAGGGTGATTCTTTTGAGGTTAGGATTTTCATGCATTAGTATTTGACAGATCACGTGGGATTTCAGACATGGTGTCAAAGAGAAAGATGCTCAGTATGCTTTGACATTTCATCATGAATAGACGAACGATCTGCCACAACGTCGAATTTTCAGTGAATGGGCCCTAGAAAAGTTGGCAGAAAATCCGCTTTTTTATCGACAAATTTTGTTCAGCGATGAGGCTCATTTCTGGTTGAATGGCTACGTAAATAAGCAAAATTGCCGCATTTGGAGTGAAGAGCAACCAGAAGCCGTTCAAGAACTGCCCATGCATCCCGAAAAATGCACTGTTTGGTGTGGTTTGTACGCTGGTGGAATCATTGGACCGTATTTTTTCAAAGATGCTATTGGACGCAACGTTACGGTGAATGGCGATCGCTATCGTTCGATGCTAACAAACTTTTTGTTGCCAAAAATGGAAGAACTGAACTTGGTTGACATGTGGTTTCAACAAGATGGCGCTACATGCCACACAGCTCGCGATTCTATGGCCATTTTGAGGGAAAACTTCGGAGAACAATTCATCTCAAGAAATGGACCGGTAAGTTGGCCACCAAGATCATGCGATTTGGCGCCTTTAGACTATTTTTTGTGGTGCTACGTCAAGTCTAAAGTCTACAGAAATAAGTCAGCAACTATTCCAGCTTTGGAAGACAACATTTCCGAAGAAATTCGGGCTATTCCGGCCGAAATGCTCGAAAAAGTTGCCCAAAATTGGACTTTCCGAATGGACCACCTAAGACGCAACCGCGGTCAACATTTAAATGAAATTATCTTCAAAAAGTAAATGTCATGGACCAATCTAACGTTTCAAATAAAGAACCGATGAGATTTTGCAAACTTTATGCGTTTTTTTTTTAAAAAAAGTTATCAAGCTCTTAACAAATCACCCTTTACTAACACCACTTCCAAATTTCAATCGGATCGGATGAATTTTGCTCCTCCAAGAGGCTCCGGAGATGAAATCTGGGGAACGGTTTATATGGGGGCTATATATAATTATGGACCGATATGTACCAATTCTTGCGTGTTTGTTGGAGACCACATTCTAACACCACGTTCCAAATTTCAACCGGATCGGATGAATTTTGCTCCTCCAACAGGCTCCGGAGGACAAATCTGGGGATCGATTTATATGGGGGCTATATATAATTATGGACCGATATGGACCAATTCTTGCATGGTTGTTAGAGAACATATACTAACACCACGTACCCAATTTCAACCGAATCGGATGAATTTTGCTCCTCTAAGACGCTCCGAAGTTCAAATCTGGGGATCGGTTTATATGGGGGCTATATATAATTATGGACCGATATGGACCAATTTTGGCATGGTTGTTAGAGACAATATACTAACACTACGGACCAAATTTCAATCGGATCGCATGACTTTTGCTCCTCTAAGAGGCTCCGGAAGTCAAATCTGGGGATCGGCTTATATGGGGGCTATATATAATTATGGACCGATATGGACCAATTCTTGCATGGTTGTTAGAGACAATATACTAACACCACGTACCAAATTTCAATCGGATCGGATGACTTTTGCTCCTCTAAGAGGCTCCGGAGTTCAAATCTGGGGATCGGTTTATATGGGGGCTATATATAATTATGGGCCGATGTGGACCAATGTTTGCATGGTCATTAGAGAACATATACCAACACCATGTACCAAATTTCAGCCGGATCGGATGAAATTTGCTTCTCTTAGAGGCTCCGCAAGCCAAATTTGGGAGTCCGTTTATATGGGGGCTATACGTAAAAGTGGACCGATATGGACCAATTTTTGCATGGTTGTTAGAAACCATATACTAACACCATGTACCAAATTGGATGAAATTTGCTTCTCTTAGAGCAATCGCAAGCCAAAATTTGGGGGTCCGTTTATACGGGGGCTATACGTAAAATTGGACCGATATGGCCCATTTGCAATACCATCCGACCTACATCAATAACAACTACTTGTGCCAAGTTTAAAGTCGATAGCTTGTTTCGTTCGAAAGTTAGCGTGATTTCAACAGACGAACGGACGGACGGACGGACATGCTCATATCGACTAGCCAACTGTGAGTAAGATCGGTTAATATATAAGGGTTCTATGGCCAAATTTGGAAAAATCGGGCGATACATATATACCCAGCAAAAACTAGGTAACCACATCTCATTACAATTGACATTACCAGGAGTAAAGCTGTCATTACACGTTGCATTACATTGCGGCGAGTTATAATGACTAACTTGCAATGACAAAAATAAATACTTCTCGGTAATTTTCGAATTGTTATTGTCAAATTTTTAGGCAGTTGTAGTTAACGAATTAATAAAATAGAATAAATGTTGGTACCATTAGGTATAATTATTAACATAATCGAGCACTCACATAAAAAATCAAAAAGAATATGTAATGTAACGGTAATTCTGAAAATTTTTCCGTTAAGAAATTTTTATCACAAATATTTCATAATAATTGTGTGTAATGACATTATCATATTATGTTTTAAATAAATGCTTTTTTATACCTCATTCACATTAAACTTCCAAAATGCGCTTAAACTAAATTTCAAATGCCATTTGCCTTATAAAAAAGAGACTTAAAATACACTTTTAGTAGATTTCGAACCTTATGTGAATTGGCTATTGGATATATTATAACGTAATCCACGAATCCAACTCCCTTAAACAACCTACATTTATTTATATTTTAAGTGTGAAATTAATTTGCGTGTAATCTTATTTAGATTATTTATTAGATTTTTTGTTTATTTATACAATATTCGTTTCTATTCAAGTAGTTCTCCTAATACAACATCACTCGCCATATTTTGATCCATTGTAATCGGCGATAGAAATCAATATTTTCGAGATTTGGTTGGCTGAGACAATAAGTGGCTATTTTGCAAACTTTGGTGTATCTACGAATAAGTCATTACATATTAGGTGATTATATGCTTTAAATGCACTACTTATTTTATGGCCGAAAGTATACCTGGGGAGAAGTACTTTCCTCCTAGGACATGCGTATGTAAATGTAATCCGAAGCGATGCCAATTAATAAGTGGTTATTAATTTTTAAATAGGCTTACCTACAAGATTACCGGGTAATGAGAGTTTTTGCTGGGTATGGGAGCTATATCTAAATCTGAACTGATTTCGATGATTTTTTGCACATATAGTTAGTGCTATAGAAGATTACATTTAGCCAAATTTGATTAAGATCGTTTGATAAATAAGGGTTTTATGACATAATTTGGCAAAATCGGGCGATACATATATATGGGAGCTATATCTAAATCTGAATCGATTTCAATGAAATTTTGCAGACTTAAAGGGTGATGCAGAAGATTATTTTGTGCTAAATTTGACGACAATCGGTTAGTAAAAAAGTGCAACGTGACCCCATTTGTCGAAATCGGGCGAAAATTATATATATGAGAGCTATATCTAAATTTGATCCGATTTCTTCCAAATTTAATAGCGTTCGTCCTTGTGCCCAAAAAAACTCCTTGTACCAAATTTCATCAAAATCGGTTAATAATTGCGACCGGAATCCTGTGAACAACAAATACATGGACGGATGGACACCAAACGCTAGATCGACTCAGGAAGTGATTCTGAGTCGATCGGTATATATTTTATGGGGTCTAAAATCAATATTTCTGGTAGTCACATTTTTTGGCTTTGTGGTTTAGGGTATAAAGAGTTGGTAAGGCTTACCAATGCTGGACCCTAGCTTTTAATTAAAAAAATATTTTAATTCCTATTAAACCCTTTTCCAAAATCTTGATATACCACACTAATTGAATGGACGAAAACATTACATTTTAAATTTCAATTTTATTTTCAATATCAATATTCAAATGGCAATTAATGATTTTGTTCAACAGTTGGATGATAACCATGATCATCAGCATGATAGGAGACCTTGACGTGTTTACCATCCTTGCTTACAAATTCATATTCGCCCTTGACAACCCAGTTATCCTTATCTTCCAAATGGCCCTCTTGGATGGCCTTAATGTGATTACTCAATTCCAGGCCATATTTGAAACCATCCTTGTTGACTTCAGAGAATTCTTTAAGTACATCAGCTTCTTCATTGGCATAAGCCATAGCCAAAAGGCAAGCAAGGATAACAATCTGTAAAAAAAAAACATTTTATGGAAATAAAATATATATTTAAAGTTGAACCAGTTGATACTTACAGTGAATTTCATGATTATGATAAACCTAGTCAATTGTTTGTTGCCAAAAAATGTACTGTGATTTGAGCTTCAATTACCTTTCATATTTATATGATAATGCTTTAAGCATTTAAGACCTCTTATAAAAAATTTGTAATATTAAACCAGAAAATTTCTACATAGCTTCTTTTGCCATCTGCAATTTTTATTTTATTGTTCTTTTACTCTAATTAAACTCTATGGTTCAAATTGCCAACATACCGTGGAAGAAATTATAGAAAAAATATGATCTTCGTATTCAGGTTCTATGCATGAACTGGATATTTGAAACAAATACTAAAAGTCATTGCCTAACCAAATGATTTTTGAAAAGATTAATTTTTCACTTTAAAATTAAGTTGCGTTTTATTTTTGGGGAATCTCCAATCTCATGGGGCATATGTTATCCAATTATTGGGTACTCAAATTAGTAATGCGGGATTGACAACAGATGTCGTAGTTCGAGATATATACACTGTTAGAAAAATATGTTTTTCATATGTTCCCATATAAACAAAATGTGTTTCGGGCACAATTTTTAAACACAATATATTTAAGTGCAAACATGTAATGTTCCTAAACTAAAACTAAATGTTTGGGACACATATGTTAATATGTTAGAATATATTATGTTTGGGGCATGAATGTTTTATAAAAATAATATGTGTGAATGTAAACATATATAAATTTACAAATTTCGAGTAAACATATATATGTTGTGATATTTTATTCAGAGAGCGACAGAGAGAGAGAGAGAGAGTATAGAGAAAGAAATAGAGATGGAAACCGGGAGGGTTGACGAAAGATATCAACATAACACAGCGCAAGAATCAAAAGAGAACAATTTCTGTGAAACCGCTTGTATGTTGTTTCGGAAAACTGTTTTATGATAAGGCCAAAAATTTGATATGCTTAAGTCTAAATATTATTTAATTTGAATAAAGAGAATAGACATTCGGAACCAAGAGAATAGACATTTGAAAAACAAACAGCATATGTTTTCGCCTTGAGAGCAGCATTTTATGTATGTGTGGACATGTGTTTTGTTTATCATTTTGGCATTATGGGCACAATTTTTTTCTTCGTTCGTTAAAAGAAATCAGGGGTCTTCATAAAAATAACGAAAGGGCACTATATTCATTTTAGAGTTGGGACAGTAAAATGAAAAAACGAGGAAATAGTGAAAAATTAAACAGTAAAATGTATAAAAACTAAATTTAGTTCCTCTTTATTAATAAGTAGTCCAAGAGGATTTGACGGACACCTTCAAATATAAAAGCGGGCATTAAGTTCGAGTTTGCAGCTAAAACAATTTAAAAAGTTTATTTTCTTTAAAATGAATTATTAAAGAAAAATAAAAGGCATTTTAGAGCGATGGTGTTAAATGCTAGTAAAAACCTGTTCACGCCTAACTAAATTTATGTTTATATTATAAAATTATTTATGTATGTTTATACTCGACTCCACGTTCTTCTTTTGTTAGTTTTTGAATTCCTTCCAAATTTAAAAGTTTTGTACCAAAAACCGTTTTTGTTACAAAATTGTTATTGCAAAAATAACAATAACAAAAAATAATATTTTATCCAAAAATCAGTCAATTTCGTTTATATCAAGCACTGTTACTGACTATAAATCTTTAATAACCCACATTTCGAAGTTTCATTATAAAACTTTAATATAGTATAAATATAAATGTGTAAATTAAAAAAAAAGTGTTCGGTCGGAGCAGGGATTGAACCCACGACCCTTTGCATGCAAGGCAGACATGCTAACCACTGCTCCACGTGGCAAACAAATGTATGTTTCTGTTAAATAATGTTATGTTTGTATGGGCTCGTGGGCGCTGCAAACTATGCTATATAAATGTATCTTATAAGGATAATTATCTACTGGTGACTATAACAGCTACGTAGCCCAGTGGATAGTGTGTTGGCTTACAAACTGTATGGTCCTCGGTTCGATTCTCCGTGCAGGCGAAAGGTAAAATTTATAAAAGTGAATAATTTCTTCAACATTATTTGTATTACAGAAAAAGGTGCCAAGAACTAAAATATTTCGTGGAAGTGAAAATTACGAGTATGTTAAGGAATGAGCACAATCGTCTTTGGGAAAAATTCTTCCAAGCATACCATATTTTTGGGCTCAAAATGCTTCCAAACATATAATATGTTCACATAAAACAAACATATTAATGTTTCGGCAGTATCCAATAATATATGTGCTTCCTGCAAAATATGTTTGGAACATATGTTAAAGAAGCGATTTTTTTTGAGGGTGTATAAATTATAATCACGTCATAACCGTATTTCATAGCTTTCATTTTCAGTAGAGTTTGAATATTTGATTTAAAGTATTTCTTAATTTAAGAAAATATTTTTTACATTGAAGTAAATTGACATTTATTTGTATGTGAATATCGAAAAAAGAATGAAAATTTGTTTTAATTTTATAGAGCCTAGAATTAAATCAATATCTTTGGATCGGTATTAATACCAAAATCCTTAAGGAAAGTTCAAAATCTTTGAGCCCAAGTAATTTTTGTTTTGGGTGCACCGAAGAACTCACGCTGATGTCAACGGCGTGAGTGAACATGAGAGGAAGTGCAACATAAGAATTTTCCAACCAATCCAACAGACATTTTGTCTTGATATAATCGGAGCAAGTGCTTTGGAAACGATACAAAAATACAGCTGCTATTTCATTTTATTTCAATTATTCATTTTATTTCAACTCAAAATTTAATTGTTGTTGATTGCAATACTCAATTGATTTCTTGAATTAAAAACTTGACCATTTTCAATTAAATTCTTACCTGACTTTGTGTTTTTAGTTTTATTACAAAATTGATTGTTTAAAATAATTATACCCTGCGCCACACTGTGGAACAGGGTATTATTTATAAGTTAGTGCATATGTTTGCAACACCCAGAAGGAGACGAGATAGAAACATGGTGTCTTTGGCAATAATGCTCAGGATGGGTCCCTGAGTCGATATAACCATGTCCGTCTGTCCGTCCCTCCGTCCGTCTGTCTGTGAACACATTTGTGTGATCAAAGTCTTGGTCGGAATAGAAGTCCAATCGCCTTCAAATTTGGCACGTGTTCCTTTTTTGGGTCAGAATAGAACTCTATTGATTTTGGAAGAAATCGGTTCAGATTTAGATATAGCTCCCATATATATCTTTCGCCCGATATGCACTTATATGGCCCCAGAAGCCAGAGTTTTGGCCCAATTTGGTTGAAATTTTGCACTAGGAGTACAATTAGTAGTATAGTCATGTGTGCCAAATTTCATTGAAATCGGTTCAGATTTAGATATAGCTCCCATATATATCTTTCGCCCGATATGGAGTAATATGTTCCTAGAAGCCAGAGTTTTGGCCCAATTTGGTTGAAATTTTGCACTAGGAGCACAATTAGTAGTGTAGTTAATTGTACTCAATTTGATTGAAATCGGTTCAGATTTAGATATAGCTACCATATATATCTTTCGCCCGATATGGACTAATATGGACTAATATGGTCCTAGAAGCCAGAGTTTTGGCCCATTTTGGTTGAAATTTTGCACTAGGAGTACAATTAGTAGTGTTGTTAAGTGTGCCAATTTTTATTGAAATCGGTTCAGATTTAGATGTAGCTCCCATATATAGCTTTCGCCCGATTTACACTCATATGACCACAGAGGCCAATTTTTTACTCCAATTTAGTTGAAATTTTGCTCGGGGAGTATAATTAGCATTGTAGCTGTGCGTGCCAAATTTGAAGTCTATCAAATTCTGTCCAGATCGAGAGATATTAAAATGTATGTATTTGGGACAAACCTTTTATATATAGCACCCAACACAATTGACGGATGTGGTATGGTATCGAACATTTAGATCTACAAAGTGGTGCAGGGTATAATATAGTCGGCCCCGCCCGACTTTAGACTTTCCTTACTTGTTTTCATACTTACTTAACAGGGTAAAGGTATGAGTGAAAACATTACATTTTAAATTTCAATTTTATTTTCAATATCAATATTCAAATGTCAATTAATGATTTTGTTCAACAGTTGGATGATAACCATGATCATCAGCATGATAGGAGACCTTGACGTGTTTACCATCCTTGCTTACAAATTCATATTCGCCCTTGACAACCCAGTTATCCTTATCTTCCAAATGGCCTTCTTGGATGGCCTTAATGTGATTACTCAATTCCAGGCCATATTTGAAACCATCCTTGTTGACTTCAGAGAATTCTTTGAGTACATCAGCTTCTTCATTGGCATAAGCAAAAGCCAAAAGACAGGCAAGGAGAACAATCTGTGAAAAAAATCATTTTATTAAAATAGGATACAAAATTTTAAATTTAAGTAGTTGATACTTACAGCGAATTTCATGATTTTAATTGTCAATTGTTTGTTGCCAAAAAATGAACTGTGATTTGAGCTTCAATTACCTTTCATATTTATATGATAATGCCTAAAGTATTTAAGAGCTCTCATCATAAATTTGTAATATTAAACCAGAAAAATGTCTACTTATATGTTCATCTGCAATTTTTATTTCAATGTTCTTTTACTCTAATTAAACTATATGATTGTCAATATACCGTGGAAGAAATTATAGAAAACAGTTATGATCTTCGTATTCAGGTTCTACACATAAACTGGAAATTTAAAATAAATACTAAAAGTCATTGTCTAACCAAACGATGAATAAAAAGATTAATTTTTGATTTTAAAATTAAGTTACGTTTAATTGTTGGAGAATCTCATGCACGATAATATTAAATTATTTGGTGTGCAAAATAGTTTTGCTGGATTGGCAACAGATGGCGTAGTTCACGTTGTACGCATCAGACAATATTGAAAATACACTGAAGAAAAAAAAACATGCCCGGTTGCAAAGATTTTGTCTTTACTTTAAAAATTTTGGTATTGTTTCCGCGCCAAAGAAGCGGAGAATTCAAGTAAGGATACTTTTAAGGCACCATACTCTTTTACAATTGGTTTTTGTGTACTTGCTTCTAGGAAGCAAATTTTAATTTTTCGTTTTTTCAGCTTTTTTTCTTCATATGCTATCAAAGTCGTTTAAAAACGAGTTAACGACAACTTTATTTTCCAAATTAAGACTCGACTTCCAGTAGAAATTATGCTATGTTTCAAGTAAAAAACGTCTTTAAAATAAAGAGTTGTAAAACACGTCCTATATTTGAACGATTTTTTGCTTTGTAGTCAAGATGCAAAAAGACAACAAATTTAAAGAATTTTTCTAAATTATTAAAGTCTAGTTGACCTTAGCCCAAACATTTTGTCTTTAATGTTATACCCATTTTGGAGTGAAATTATCTTAATTATAAGGACAATACGACTTCATTGAAAAGTTAACCAACTTTTGGACAAGGAAAAAAACTTTATATTAGAGAAATGCGTCTTCTATGCTGAGCTAAATTTGCATTCCTATTTTAAAGATATGAAATCTTTGACCTCACGACAATATTTTTTTCAGTGTATACCATGAAAGAAATATAAAAAACGATATGACACGTTTTTATGCATAAACTGTAAAATTTGAAAGACGAGATAAACTCATGCTACATTTGGCAATAATATTGGCCCCTGAGTCGATCTAGTCATGACCGTCCATCTTTCTGTGAACACATTTTTCAAATCAAAGTCTACGTTGCAGTTTTGACCCAATCAACTTTAAATTTGGCACAAGTTTCTAATTTGGGTTCGAATAGAAACCTATTGGTTGTGGAAGAAATTGGTTCAGATTTAGATATAGCTCCCTATACATCTTTCTTCCTATATGTACTTGAGAAGTCTTACCCGAATTTGCTTTAAATTTTGCACAAGGAGGACAACAGTTAGTGTCATAAATTGTTCTAAGTCCACACACGGCAATGTTTTACTCCAATTTACGTGAAAATTTGCCCAGGTACTAGAATTAATGTACTGGATATACATGCCAAATTTTTGTTGACTTCAGTTCAGATTTAGATATAGCTCTATATATATCTTTCGCTCGATTTAGACTAATATCATAAGCGTAGGAAGGCCTCTGGGGAGGGGGCTTAGACCCCCCCAGAAAAAATTTAGCCCCCCCCCCCCAGAATTTGAAAACCTATTGACGATTTTACATTTTTATAAAAATTAAACAAGTATATACAACCGCACAAAGTTCCGCTAAAGATTTCATGCACAATCGAATTACTTGGGTAGTGGTAGCAGTTGCCGATGGCAATGTTTGAAGTCCGATATTTATGAAATAGAGCTGTGATTGAACTTATGGTTTAGTTGAATAACTAACAGCCTGTTTCTGTATGTCGAACGAGTTCAATCGATCGACTGAAATGCATAGAAACAGCGGTTTTTTGGTTATAAATTCAGCTGTTTGTTTCCATTTTAGTCGATAGACAAAGCTCATTCGACCTACAGAAACAGGCTGTAAAGCTCCTTTATTATATTGTTTAGTCTGGTTTAGTCATCTTAATTAAAAAATAGTAATTGGTATTAAAACTATTCTTTCATAAATTAATATCTTAATAATGCTGCAAAAAAGCGTCGCCAAAAAAGAAGTGAAAATGTTCTTTTGGGTCCGGAAAATGTTCTTTGGGTCCTATATTTATAAAGACCTCTAGCTTCAAGAAACAATAATTTATAATAATTTTTATATTTTTTATGATTTTTAATGCATTCTAACGCTTGTTTGAATATTTTCAAAAATTATCGATTTTTGAATAATTTTTACCATTTTATTTATTCTTATTCTTTTTTTTAACTATTTGAAAAAAGAAAACAAAAATTACGTATTAAAATATGAAACAACGGAAGTAAAAAACGTCCTGTGTAGTTAATATAATTAACTTCTTTGTGAGGACATTTTTGGAAGTGCTTTTAAAGGTGTGCCTTTAAAACAAATCCCAATTTTTTTGCTTGGAAAAGTGTGGAACTACTTTTAGTTGCTTTATTATATATTATTTTGATGTCTATTTTTTTATTCTTTTTTATGAAATAAAACAATAATTGAACCTATAAGTTCAGTCTATACATTTTTAGCTAGAGGGGCTATAGCCCCCCCCCCCCCCTAGGAAAATTGTCTAGCTACGCTAATGACTAATATGACTACAGAGACCAAATTTGTACTCCGATTTACTTAAACTTTGCACAGAGAATATAATCTATAGTCTTACTATGCATGCCAAAGTTGGTTAAAATCTGTTGAGATTTACATTGAAAAAATATTGTCGTGAGGCCAAAGATTTCATGTCCTTAAAATACGAATGCGTTTTCTGCTTAGCATAGAAGACACATTTCTCCGGTATAAAGTTTTTTTCCTAGTTCTAAAGTCGATAAACTTTTCAATAAAACCGTATAGTCTTTACAATAAGTGATTCGACTTAAAAATGGGTATATCAAAATTAAAGAAATTTTTGTTTGACTAAGGTCAACTTGTCTTTAGTTAGTGTGAAAAATTGCAAAATTAATGAAATTGTCTTTAAATTTGTTGCCTTTTTGCATATTGACAACAAAGCAAAAAGGCATAGGAGATGTTTTGATATATTCCCGATTTGGGATCTTGGGCTTATAAAAACCGTAGTTTTTATCAAATTTGCCTGAAATTGAAAATCTAGAAGTACTTGAGGATCATAAAAAGGTGTGCCGAAAATTGTGCCCATCGGTCCATGTTTTGGTATAACCCCCATATAGACCGATCTCCCGATTTTGCTTCTTGGACGTCTAGAAACTGTATTTTCTACCCGATTTGCCTGATATCGAAAATCACGAAATATTTTTGGACCTTAAAGAGGTGTATCGAAATGTGGTGTATCGGTCCATGATTTGGTATAGCTTCCATATGGACCGATCTCCCGATTTTACTTCTTGGGCTTCCTGAAACTGTATTTACCATCCGATTTACTTGAAATTGGAAATCTAGAGGTATTTTGGGACCACAAAGATGTGTATCGAAAATGCTCCGTATCGGTCCATGTATATGGGTATAGCCCCCATATAGACCGATCTCCCGATTTTGCTTCTTGGGCGTGTAGAAACTGTATTTTCTATCCGATTTGCCTGAAATTGAAAATCTAGAGGTATTTTGGGACCACAAATAGGTGTGCCGAAATTAAGGTGTATCGGTAAATTTTTTGGTATAGCCGCCATATAGACCGATCTCCCGATTTTTATTCTTTAGCTTATATAAACTGTATTTATTACCCGATTTGCCTGAAATTGGAAATGTAGAGGTATTTTGGGACCATAAATAGGTGTGCCGAAAGTAATGTGTATCGGTCCATTTTTTGGTATAATCCCCATATAGACCGATCTCCCGGTTTTACTTCTTGGGCGTCAAGATACTATATTTTCTAGCCAATTTTCTTGAAATTGTAAATCTAGAGGTATTTAAAGGTCACAAATAGTTGTGTCGCAAATGGTGCCTATCGGTCCATGTTTTGGTATAGCCCCCCTGGAATCCAGCTGACCACAAATAGGTCAGCCGAATATGGGGTATGTCGACCCATGTTTTAGTATAGCCTCCACATAGACTGATCTCCAGATTTAACTCCTTGGGCTTCTAGAAACTGTAGTTCTTATCCGATTTGCACAAAAATGTAAATATACTGGAATTTTAGACCCTCAACAATTTGTATCGCATTTATTTTTACCGGCCCATTTGGTAAGGCATCGATATAGACTGATTTAACATCTTGAGGGTATACCCAAAGAAAAAATATTTTCCTCCGCAATGCAATTTTAGACAAACGAAATTCCCCTTTCGTATAAAGTATTTTCGTTTAGAGCAAAATAATCCGAATTTTTAATAAGCGATTCAACGATTGTCTCTAAACTTCGTTCCTCAGAAAAGAAAACACATCTTTCAGGGTATAGCTGGCACATTGATCATGAAAATTGCTTGAAACTGAAAGTAGAATTTCCAGATTTTACTCATCGTTCCAGCAAAAAAAAAATTGGAAGTGCTTCTAAAGGCACAACTTTAAAAGTACTTCCAAAAATGTCCTCCCAAAGCTGTTCTTTATTGTAACTACTCAGGAAGTTCTTTTAATTCAATTTTTTGTAACTCGGGTTTTTCATATTTTTGAAAGAAAATTTTAACTTTTTTTGTATCAAATAGGTTAAAAACAGAATAAGGATTAACAAAATGATACAAATTATTAAAATTATTTCGAAAAAAATGCTAAATCCATTCTAGAAAAATTGTCATTTTTTTAAAATATTTGATGTCAAATCATATTAAAATCATACAAAAATTTTAAAAATTATTTATTTAGCAAATTAATGCAAAATTGTTTAATTTACGTCCAAAATACTGAATTCGGATCACACCTTAGAAGTGCTGCAAATTCAGTGCAGCGGCATTTGAAATGGTGGACATCCGTCCTATGACAAACCCGTGTTAATTCATCGTTTCTGCGCCAAATTTGCACCACTTCCGGATCCAAAAAGAACATTTTCACTACTTTTTTGGCGACGCTGTTTTGCAGGGCTATTCATTTAAATAATGGCGGAAAAATCTACAGATTTCAAATCAAGGCGTTATTTCATCATATACACGATATGTTTATGATTTCTCTAAAACTCAAACAAAATTGGTTCTCATAAATCCAGAATCTGATCTAGTCTTCATAGGTAGAATCTTTAAATTTTTTCTTCGGGAAGCGTACTGGTTGAACTGATTTGAGTATTTTATCAAGTAACCCGCTACGACGAAGAGTTTTCAAAGTAAACTATTATATTTAATTCATGGCGGTGGATATTTAAGATTCGGCCCGGCGGAATTTACTGCTGTATATACTTGTTTTTAATACCATATTTATACGTTTTGGCATACTTTCAACCAATTCCTGTATAATTTCATCTGGTATATTCTGCCAATCAAGCTGTACTCGTTCCCATAGGTCTTCTAATTTTGATGGAGCTGATTGGTACAATCCCAGCCGTCTTCCCACGATTGACCATAAATTCTCAATCGGCTTGAGGTCGCTGGCCAATTCATCACTTGAAAATTTTTGCTCACTAAGCCATTTTTTCACTATTTTTGCACTATGCTTCGGATCATCATCCTGTTGAAATCCTACTTCATCTTGTCAACAAACTCGGGAAGATGAGTCTACAAAATGGCGAAGTAGTCTTCCCTCTTCATTATACATCAATTATCTGCAATGGCCCAATGTGCCACCAAGTGAAGCAGCCCCAAACCATGACGCTTCACAGTTTGCTTAACATGGTGGCGTTGAATGGTATTACCAAGACGTTTACTGTCCGATTGGAAACGGTTAAATTTTGATTCATCTGACCAGATAACACGTCAGTGCTGCCGCTAGTGAAAAATTGAGTGAAGTAGATTTTGGAAAAAAGTGGAGTAGATTGAATAAAATTTGAGTAGCATACATTTTTGAAAACAAAACAATAGAATTCATTCTATTATACCCTCCACCATAGGATGGGGGTATATTAACTTTGTCATTCCGTTTGTAACACATCTCAAAGACCCCATAAAGTATATATATTCTGGGTCGTGGTGAAATTCTGAGTCGATCTGAGCATGTCCGTCCGTCCGTCTGTTGAAATCACGCTAACTTCCGAACGAAAGAAGCTATCGATTTGAAATTTGCACAAGTAGTTGTTATTGATGTAGGTCGGATGGTATTGCAAATGGGCCATATCGGTCCACTTTTACGTATAGCCCCCATATAAACGGACCCCCAAATTTGGTTTGCGGGGACTCTAAGAGAAGCAAATTTCATCCGATCCAGTTGAAATTTGGTACATGGTTTCAGCATATGATCTCTAACAACCATGCAAAAATTGGTCCATATCGGTCCACATCGTCCCATAATTATATATAGCCCCCATATAAACTAATTCCCCGATTTGGCTTGCGGAGCCTCTAAGAGAACCAAATTTCTTCCGATCCGGCTGAAAGTTGGTACATGGTGTAAGTATATGGTCTCTAACAACTATGCAAAAATTGGTCCACATCGGTTAATAATTCAATGATTAAAACCGCTATGTTCATCGTAATTAAAGGAATAGGAAAAAACAATTTTAAAGTTTGAAGCAGAACAAAAAGTGAAGCAGATTTTTGGGAGAAGGAGTGACGAAGTAAATTTTGTGAAAATGAAGCAAAATACTTCGATTGAAGTAGTAGCGACAGCACTGTAACACGTTTCCAGTCATCTGTCGTCCAATTTTTATGCTCTCTTGCAAACTTCATTCGCGCCTTTTGATTATTTTCGGACACTTTTACGAAGTTATCTAAAAATTGCTTTAGATTTAAATATATCAATTTTTAAATCGAATCTCCTAACTGTCTTTGACTTTAATAGCAAAGTTTCGTTTTTTTTTTTGGTCAAGGAAAAAACTTTAAAGCAGAATATGTTTTTTTAGTGTAATAATGGCACGTCCTAGGGCATGCCCATTATGTTCACCATATAAAGGGTTAAATACAATACGCAAACATTTATTGGTCAAACTTTACTTAGATTTTTGTAATTATACCACTGTGTTTTTTTAGGGAGAATGGTTTTGAATATACGAACATATTTCGTTCATTTCATTTTTGTTATTTATTTATTTCTTGCTTTTTTGCAGATCTTCTGGTTTAATAGAAACTAAAGAGATAACGAATCCCAAATAATTGCAATAAAAAATTGCTAATGGTAATTGAAGTGCATCAATAAATTTCTTGTTTAACTACAGCATTTGCTAATATCTGCATAATTCGGGAATCAAGCTAAAAATTTCATATAAATAGGATCAGCTTTAAATTGATTTCAAGTTAATTTTTTTTTGTGATAGAAAAAGAAACGACACAATTCAACATCATGAAATTTGCAGTAAGTTTACCAATTTTATACCTGGAGAGACATTAAATTAAATTAAATTAAAAACTCCTTTGTCACAGATTGTCCTCCTCGCATGCCTTTTGGCTTTCACTTATGCCAATGAAGAAGCTGATGTCCTCAAGGAATTTTCTGAAGTTGAAAAGGACAGTTTCAAATATGGTATTGAATTGAGTAACCACATTAAGGCTATCCAAGAGGGTCATTTGGAAGATAAGGATAACTGGGTTGTCAAGGGTGAATATGAATTTGTCAGCAAGGATGGTAAGCACGTCAAGGTCTCCTATCATGCTGATGATCATGGTTATCATCCAACTGTTGAACAAAATCATCATTAAGTGATTAATATTTGAATGTGGAAATAAAAGTTAGAATGACGAACTGAAATATGATTATTTAATTTATTTTAACAGTACATTGTGCATTCTTCAGTTGAAGGAGTGCAGTTGATCGAAATACCAATTTGTGGTTAGGTATCAGGATAAAGGGTCGAGTTTTTAAATTTTAGTATGGTTGAACACGATGTGTGTTTGGCTTAGTAGGTTTAATACTTCTATGTTATAGTGTTCCGTAGGAGATATTGTTTGTTCGATGTTATATGCATTCGTCAGACTCTGGGAACAAGTCCGCATTAACTACAGTACGAGTATTTTCATGAATTACTATCAGATCTACACTGAAAAAAACGCATACTCGGTTCCAAAGATTTTGTCTTTTCTTTAAAAAAATTGGTATTGATTCCGAGCCAAAGAAGCGGGGAATACAAGTAAGGATACTTTTAAGACACAATTCTCTTTTAAATTTAGGTTTTGTGTACTTGCTTCTAGGAAGCAAATTTTCATTTTTCGCTTTCTCAGCTTTTTTTCTTCATATGCTATCAAAGTCCTTTAAAAACGAGTTAACGGCAACTTTATTTCCCAAATTAGGACTCGACTTCCAGTAGAAATTATGCTATGTTTGAAGTAAAAAACTTCTTTAAAATAAAGTTTTGAAAAACATGTCCTATATTTGAACGATTTTTTTGCTTTGTAGTCAAGATGCAAAAAGACAACAAATTTAAAGACAATTTCATTAAATTTAAAGAATTTTTCTGAATTATTAAAGTCAAGTTGACCTTAGCCTATAAATTTTTTCTTTCATGTTAAGATACTCATTTTTAAGTCAAATCACTTAATTATAAGGACAATACGACTACATTGAAAAGTTTATCGACTTTTGGACAAAGAAAATAACTTTATTTTAGAGAAATGCGTCTTCTATGCTAAGCAAAATTTGTATTCGTATTTTAAAGACATAAAATCTTTGACCTCACTACAATATTTTTTTCAGTGTATCTAACCTAACGTAGTGGATTACACTTTGGCTAGTCCACTTTTCGACAAAAAGTTTGAGACTCTAATCCCCGATAGTGGTGCGTGGTGCATACAGACACCGGGGAATAAAGAATATATATTTCTATACTGATGGCTCCAAATTGGATGGACAAGTGGGTTTCTCCTTTCAGTTGAAGGAGTGTAGTTGAACGAAATACCAATTTGTGGTTAGGTATCAGGATAAAAATTCGAGTTTTTAAATTTTAGTATGGTTGAATTTGAACACGATGTGTGTTTGGCTTAGTAGGTTTGATACTTCTATGTTATGGTGTTCCGTAGGAGATATTGTTTGTTCGATGTTATATGTATTCGTCAGTCTCTGGGAACAAGTCCGCATTAACTGCAGTACGAGTATTTTCATGAATTACTATTAGACCTATCTAACCTAACGTAGTGGATTACACTTTGGCGAGTCCACTTTTCGACAAAAAGTTTGAGACTCTAATCCCCGACAGTGAGGCGTGGTGCACACAGACACCGGGGAATAAATATATATTTCTATACTGATGGCTCCAAATTGGATGGACAAGTGGGTTTCTGAGTATATTCTAATGATCTAGAACTTCGAATAGCAAAAAGATTACCTAATCACTGTAGTGTTTTTCAGGCTGAAATATTAGCAATAAGAGATGTGGCGAATTGGCTGAGAAGTAATGTTCCAAAAAATGTGGGCATTAATATATACTCAGACAGTCAACCTGCAATAAAATCCTTGGACTCTGTGTTCCTTAACTCGAAAACGGCCATCGACTGCCGCAAATCTCTCAATGAGATGGCTTAGCAGTACAATATTCACCTAATATGGGTGCCTGGCCATAAGAACATACCGGTGAACTGCGAAGCGGATGAGTTGGCAAGGCTAGGGACTACTTTACATATTCCAGGGGAACTAGAATCTGTTGATATGCCCCTGGCTACCTGCAAGCTCATGCTGCGTGAGAAGGCTGTTATGATGGCAAATGATCGATGGGAGAATTGCAAGGGCTGTAACGACACCAAGCAAATATGACCCCATTTGAACTTAAACCGCACACTAGATATGCTAGTGTTCTCGAGTCGTCAGATATCACTCCGAAAAATCGATCACGAACTGAATTGGTTTATAGAGAAATTCGATTTGGTTGATAGTCTTTAGTAGGACTTTCTCTGCAATCCATGGTGAAGGGTACACGCAAAAAAATAATTCTTTCCTCCCAAAAGAAATTTTAGACACACATAGATGGTTTCTCATCTACTTTTCGCAATGAGAAAAAAATAATGAAATAGAAAAAAATCGGGAGGTTCAATTGTAATAAACTTTGGCCCAGCAAAAAAATTAGTAAGTTCTTCCAAAGGCACAACTTTAAAAGCCATTCCAAAAGATGCACTCTCAATGATGTTCTTTATTTTAACTACCCTGGAAGTTCTTTTAATTCAAATTTTTTGATGCAAATTCAGTGCAACGGCTGTTGAATTAAATATCACTCGATCTGGACAGAATTTGGTAGACTTCTACAAAATCTATAGACTCAAAATTTAAGTCGGCTAATGCTCTAGGGTGGAACACAACGTTAGTAATATGGGAAACATTTAAATCTCAAGCAATTTCAAGGAAACTTCACAAAAGTTTATTTATGATTTATCGTTTGATATATATGTACACAGAAAAAAAGGTGTCTTGCTAATTTTAGGACCAGTTTAACTTCCACATAGTTCAAAAAATTTACTGTAATATAGTTCATTTTTAGTAACCACTGCGAAAATTAACTTAGCTAAAGGAAAACTTATAAAACTTCAGTAAATGTTTTTTAGTTCACTAACTACGAAATGGGACGGATTTTTCCTTAAATAAATTTCCAATACAATAGTTAATGCATCGTTGATTGTATTATAAAAAGACATAGGCAATATAAAAATCTTACTACGAAATGTGGACAATTTACTAAGAAAAATTTTTGTATGGAAAAAAAATTTTGTAGTAAAAATTAACTTAACCACAGTACCGATTCGTATGGCGGCTTCCTACAGCTTATTTCGGTTTTTACTATAAGTTGGAGTATATTTCCTCACATTGAAAATTTTAGATAAAGTAGAATAAAAAGTAGTTAATTTAATCCTTGACGGGTGTATATAATTTTTTATGAATTCCTCGTAAATTTTGAATATATTTTACCTTTTCCTATAGATAGAATACCAACTAATCAATAAACGTGATACTGGAAATTGAAGTGAGAAGAAATTATGAAATTATTGCATCATCTTTTTTTTTTTGTTTGTGTTTGTTATTGCGATGATGTTATGGAATGTGTGTTGTTGGTATCTTTTGTGGTGATAGTTGTTTTGTTGCAATAGCGAGATCAAAAAGGGATTATGTGTGTGTGGAGTTGTTTTTCTTTACATATGTGTCCTTTATGACTATTTGTGTCTTTGAGTTTTATTGGTGCATTCAGTTCTGTTGATGAATTTATGAAGCGCACACGTGGTGCGCTTGCGTGCGGTATTTGTGTTTATTAATAAAAATACATTTATTTCGTAACATTTTAGAAACTGATAAGTGAATGGTGTGATGTTAGAGAAAACAAAAACACTTTATATTGATAAAAAATAAATAACTCTAAAATAAATCACATATTAAGAAACTGTATATTTCTATTAATAATTTAAAATTAGTGCGGTTTTAAATTGGTTTACATAAAAATATTCATAATTAGTGGTAATAAAATGATCTATATTTACTCTACATCTGGATCACAGTACAATTTTTTGAGTCTATATTTTTATGTTATAGCGAGTCCTTAAGGTGTGTACTAAGTTCGAGTTTAGGTGCTAAAATCAGAAATAAATCAGTAAGAAAAGTATAAAATTATACGCCTTCGATGCAAATTTAAATATAACTTGATGGAGAATAGCTCGAAACAAGTTTTTTATTAAGTTTATATTCTTTAAATGGATTACACGATTAAGAACAGAAAATCGTTTTTAAGCTTATGTAGAACGCTGTTTTTTTAATTTAATATGATGAATTGTTTTCAAGTTATTCCAATATATATAGCGGAAGTGCCTTAATTTTGAACATAACCGTATATCTCAAAAAGTCGAGCTCTTAAAAAAACAAGTGTAAATTTGGATTCAGCGACCTCAAATGACTAAAAATTTGATATAAATTTTAAATGAACACAAAAACGGTTCAATTTTGTTCCCATGTATTTCTAAAGAAAACTAATCATGAAAAATTGGGATTTTAGCCACTAAACTCGAACTTAATATCCACCATAAATACTAAATGCTATATTGACAAGTGGAAATTATATCTAATTTTATAATATTTTTATTTCATTTATATTCTGAGAAGGATTTCAAAAATGTCCCATTTGTGCATGGATATGATTCCACTAATGTAGTAATTGGATGATTTTTTTCAATGTGGTAAGTTTTTCGTCCATTTGTAATAAAGCCAAAATTTCTATTTATTAAAAATAATTTTCATTTGCAGGATGACAGCAAATCTAATGGTATTTTTTGGAATCTTCTTACTGTTTAATGCTAACTAAGCTGATATCCCTATTTGCTCTAAGAAAATTCTGTTGTAAGATAAAGATCAAAATACCATAGAATTTGTTAATATTTTTATATTTTATATACCTTTTTAACTTCAGAGGCTTATGACGCAAATCCACACAACAAAAACTAGCGAAATCGGTGAAATTGGACAAAAATGAAATGAAAATAGCAACTTATGGCATATATCTTTCATATGGATAGAAAATGGAAATTGATATTAATTAGTTTCATTCTACTAACATAGAATATTACTCTTTTGAAGAAGCAATTACTAACTACCGAAAAGTAACAGCATACAGCGTACGAATAAAAACATTTCTTTTATTGTATATCATAAGCCATAGTTTTATGTAATATAATAATAATTTTTTGAAATAAAATACTGGTAATTATGAAAAATTGTCTTATATTGTACGAAAAATTTCTTAGTTGTATACAGGCTTGTTGTACCTTTAATTCCTCAATTTATTTACTTCTTTGAAAATTATACTGATAAACAGTTTATTTGAAACCAATTTCTAAATATAGGATTCCCAAAAACTTGTTCATTTTTCCGGATAGCAGGAATATTTTGAATGAGTGTAAGTACATTCTTCCCACAGCGTAGTAAGAATGAACTAAAATACGATGCAATACATAAACTTATTTATAAGAAAATCATGAACTTATCTAGATGAAAAAAATCTTTGGCGCCAAATCATGGTCATTCTTACTATGGGTTAGTTCATTTTTCGTAAACAATAGTAAACTTTTTTTTCGGTGTATTAGAAGATTAGGAAAATTAGTCATTTTTATAACTTTTCGAAATTTTTCAAATTTGGCACGCATAGGTACAATGCTAATTCTACTCCCTGTGCAAAATTTCAACTAAATCGGTGTTAAAAATTGGCCCCTGTGATCATGTGAGCGTAAATCGGGCGAAATCTATATATGAGACATACATCTAAATCTGAACCGATTTCAACCAAATTTGGCACGCATAGGTACTTCTACTCCCTGTGCAAAATTTAAACTAAATCGGAGTTCAAAATTGGCCACTGTGTTCATATGAGTGTAAATCGGGCGAACGATATATATGGAAGATATATCTAAATCTGAACCGATTTCAATAAAATTTGGCACACTTGACTACACTACTAATTGTACTCATAGTGCAAAATTTGAACCAAATTGGGGTAAAACTCTGGCTTCTGGGACCGTATTAGTCCATATCGGGCGAAAGATATATATGGGAGCTATATCTAAATCTGAACCGATTTCAATAAAATTTGGCACACTTGACTATAGTACTAAGTGTTCTTCTTGTGCAAAATTTTAAGCAAATTAAGGTAAAACTCTGGCTTCTGGGGCCATATAAGCCATATCGGGCGAAATATATATGGGAGCTATATCTAAATCTGAACCGATTTCTTCCAAAATCAATAGGGTTCTATTCTGAGCCAAAACACATACTTGTGCCAAATTTGAAGTCTATTGGACTAAAACTGCGACCTAGACTTTGATTACAAAAATGAGTTCGCGGACAGACGGACATGGCTATATCGACTCAGGAGCCCACCCTGAGCATTTTTGCCAAAGACACCATGTGTCTATCTCGTCTCCTACTGGGTGTTGCAAACATACGCACTACCTTATAATACCCTGTTCCTCTGTGTGGCGCAGGGTATAAAAATGGTGGAAAGGGAACACGCTTTCCCCGACATTTGTTGAGGCGGACCGCTTCACATCTGCATATCCGCCGTATTTCTATCCATAAACGAAAAAGCAAGTTGTCCGATTTGTTTGAAAGAATTCAAATCTTTTCGAACTTGTTTTCAGCACGAAGGATATGGTTGACTAAGTTACCGCAAAATGTTCCTACAAATATGCTTAGGAAGGCGCAGCGAATCGGGTCGGGTTACGCTAGTATCCGATAAAAATTAAATTGTGAGAAAATTTTCTATAGAAATAAAATTTTGAAAAAATATCCTATAAATTCAATTCTCCCTTTTTGTAGAAGTACATTCCCATCTTGTCACAAGCTAAAATTGTTAGGTTAGGTTAGGTTAGTTGGCAGCCCGATGTATCGGGCTCACTTGGACTATTCAGTCCATTGTGATACCACATTGTTAAAACATTTATAATTCAAGGGATATTTATATGCCCAAAAAAATTGTTGCTAATTAGAGGGATCATTCATTCATTAGGAGAATAAAACATTTGTTTTTTCATACTAACCGCAAAAATTCTTCAAAATAATATTTTTTTAAAAGTGGAGATTGTGGTAAAATTTTCTTTAATTTTTGATAGAATATTTTTGGGACAAGTGGCAACCGTTCTAGAGATCCACAGATACGTTTTTGATGGCAGTCATGTCGGCCCCCTCGAACTTATCTTGTTTGTAAGTAAAATCGATTATTTGAAATCCTTTCCAATATCTTTTGTATAAAGTTCTAAGCCTGAGTACACATAAACAATATCCATAATGTTGAAATATTCTAAAATGCTGATGCTATAATCATTTGATATATTTGCATTTAGTTGTTGCATTTGAAAGAGCTAATTAGAACAGTGTGACAAGCGTTTAGAGAATCGCATGCAAAATCGAAACTTTCCCGTTGAACGAGTTTTATTTAAATTCTACAAAAATTATTCGGTGTCATCGCCAGCATTGTGAATTTCGAATATAAATAGGGTTAAGGAATTAAACAGATCATCAGTTTAGTTTTGATAACAAAAACAGACAACATGAAATTCACTGTGAGTAATCAGATTTTTTTTTGTTATTTCCAGGGAACTTTGTTTAATCGAAAACATTTCATCCACAGATTGTTCTTCTTGCCTGTCTTTTGGCCTTCGCTTATGCCAACGAAGAAGCTGAAGTTCTTAAAGAATTCCAAGAAGTTAATCCTGAAGATTTCAAATATGGACTTGAATTGAGTAACCACATTAAGGCTGTTCAAGAGGGTCATTTGCAAGATAAGGATAACTGGGTTGTCAAGGGTGAATACGAATTCGTCACCAAGGAAGGCAAACACGTTAAAGTGTCCTACACTGCCGATGATCATGGTTACCACCCAACTGTTGAACAATAAGAAGTTTCATTGTTGTTAATAAATCATAGATGTTTTAAATGCTAATTATATGTGTGTGTGTTTTTCCTCTACCTCCTACTAAAAAGCTTTATTAGGCTGACGTGAAACGTATAGTGAAAAGATTAATGGAGAAGAGGTGCAACATCAGAATATTTCAAAAACTACAGAGGATTCATTATCTAATAACAAGTGGGGTAAAGGCGACCACTTCTACTAGGGCTTAGGAGACAGTCTGTCTTGGATATCATACCAATGGACATGCTAGTCAAGCGAAGTTACTAGATTGACAACAATTGTATAGGGACTCAAGGTTAGGAACAAAGTGAATCCTCTTTGGTAATAGTGAGAGATGCAACTCAATCAACCGTAATGCATGACTCGAGGAGAACGTGCGCAACAAGTGTGAGTTTACGATGCAAGAAAGACAGTTATGGGCTAATGGAATATCATTTAAGTAGAACTGGATACATCTGGGGGAACATGCTTAGATGCTAAATTTTTTTGTCTACTTCCCAGAAAGAACGCTTTTAGAATTACATGTCGAAAGAGCGGGCGTAGTTAGACAAGGACTGTATATGTTAGTGAATACGTCACAGGAACTGAGTTCCTATATAAGATGAGTTCTGCATAACTTGGGTACTATATTCGGTTTTCGAGCTGTAAACCACATTATTTCCGCAATTACTTTTCCTTAAATAATCAAAAACAAACACATTCCTATAAACTCTTGCCAAAATCTAGAGGAACAAGAAACTGCGAATCAATTGAGTTAATTTATCTGTTTACTATTGAACTGCTTTAATAGAATTAACGAAATTTTCAACGCGGAAGGCAAAACATAGTACTGACCTTAAGATGGAGAAGAAGCCACGCCTAAGCACAGTCAAAAATAGGACCAACATAAATCATAACCTGTGCTATCAGGGGGCTGCAAAATAACCATAACTAACCTATACAGAAAAAAAACAACTCTGTTTTATACACACAAAAGATATTTTTTGTCTTCAATCAATAAGTTAATTTATTCAATTAATTATACCCACCACCATAGGATGGGGGTATATTAACTTTGTCATTCCGTTTGTAACACATCGAAATATTGCTCTAAGACCCCATAAAGTATATATATTGTGGGTCGTGGTGAAATTCTGAGTCGATCTGAGCATGTCCGTCCGTCCGTCTGTTGAAATCACGCAAACTTCCGAACGAAACAAGCTATCGACTTGAAACTTGGCACATGTAGTTGTTATTGATGTAGGTCTGACAGTATTGCATATGGGCCATATCCGACCACTTTTACGTATAGACCCTCAAATTTGGCTTGCGATTGCTCTAAGAGAAGCAAATTTCATCCGATCCGGCTGAAATTTGGTACATAGTGTTAGTATATGGTCTCTAACAACCGTGCAAAAATTGGTCCATATTAGTCTACTTTTTCGTATAGCCCCTATATAAACGGACCCCCAAATTTGGCTTTCGATCGCTCTAAGAGAAGCAAATTTCATCCGATCCGGCTGAAATTTGATACATGGTGTTAGTATATGGTCTCTATATGGTCTAATCATGCAAAAATTGGTCCATATCGGTCTATAATTACATATAGCCCCCATATAAACCGATCCCCCGATTTGGCTTGCGGAGCCTCTAAGAGAAGCAAATTTCGTCCGATCCGGCTGAAATTTGGTACATGGTGCTGGTATATGTTCTCTAATGATCATGCAAAAACTGGTCCATATCGGTCCATAATTATATATAGCCCCCATATAAATCGATTCCCAGATTTGTCCTCCGGAGCCTCTTGGAGGAGCAAAATTCGTCCGACCTGGTTGAAATTTGGAACATGGTGTTAGAATGTGGTCTCTAACAAACACGCAAGAATTGGTTCATATCGGTCCATAATTATATATAGCCCCCATATAAACGGACCCCCAAATTTGATCTCCGGAGCCTTTTGGAGGAGCAAAATTCATCCGATCCGGTTGAAATTTTCAACGTGGTGTTAGTATAAGGCCGCTAATATCCATGCCAAAATTGGTCCATATCGGTCTATAGTAATATATAGCCGATCCCAAATCACACAAAAATTGGTCCATATCGGTTCATATTCATGATTGCCACTCGAGCCAAAAATAATCTACCAAAATTTTAGTTTTATGGAAAACATTGTCAAAATGTTATTGCTATAGAAAATTTTGTCAAAATGTTATTGCTATAGAAAATTTTGTCAAAATTTTATTTCGTTATTGTTGTTTTTTTGTTTTTTGATCTCAGCTTAAAGCCATGCATTGACTAAACTACAAGAGTAGCTTAACCAACAGAGGAAAAGTATGCTTGTCAAATTTATTTGGGCAAAGCCCTATAGACTGCAAGATGGTTGGATGTACAGCTGTTTCGGAATTACCACATTCCTCATCAGCATCCTCTACTTGCAGCAAAACTATCAACCAATTATCAGAATAAATTCGGGTAATTCACTCAACCCAACGTGAACTACACTTGAACCTCCCGAAAAAGGGTTTGATAGTCGGCTACTGCCTAAACAAATTTGCCAGCATATCTCTTTTCCTTTGCCAAACTCAAATCATCGATTTGTATGTATTTGGCTGGGTTTGTTTTTGAGCGTGCTTCCTCTATCTTCATTCGTTTTGTTTGTTATTGTTGGCTTCTCTTCAATCGTTATTGTTGTTTTTTTGTTTTTTGATCTCAGCTTAAAGCCATGCATTGACTAAACTACAAGAGTAGCTTAACCAACAGAGGAAAAGTATGCTTGTCAAATTTATTTGGGCAAAGCCCTATAGACTGCAAGATGGTTGGATGTACAGCTGTTTCGGAATTACCACATTCCTCATCAGCATCCTCTACTTGCAGCAAAACTATCAACCAATTATCAGAATAAATTCGGGTAATTCACTCAACCCAACGTGAACTACACTTGAACCTCCCGAAAAAGGGTTTGATAGTCGGCTACTGCCTAAACAAATTTGCCAGCATATCTCTTTTCCTTTGCCAAACTCAAATCATCGATTTGTATGTATTTGGCTGGGTTTGTTTTTGAGCGTGCTTCCTCTATCTAACAATAACAAACAAAAAAAAAAAAAAAAATTTTATTTCTATAGAAAATTTTGTCAAAATTTTATTTATATAGAAAATTTTGTAAAAATTTTATTTCTACAGAAAATTTTGTCAAAATTTTATTTCTATAGAAAATTTTGTAAAAGTTTTATTTCTATAGAAAATTTTGTCAAAATTTTATTTCTATAGAAAATTTTGTCAAAATTTTATTTCTATAGAAAATTTTGTCAAAATTTTATTTCTATAGAAAATTTTGTCAAAATTTTATTTCTATAGAAATTTTTTTCCAAATTTTATTTCTATAGAAAAAATTTTCCAAATTTTACTTCTATAGAAAATGTTGTCAAAATTTTATTTCTATAGAAACTTTAAACTTAACTATATACGTATTTAATCGGCCTTTTTTAGTTTAATGCATACTACGTATGGACTACCTTGTAATTTAGAAGACGATGTTAGAAAGATTTAAAATACCTTGCCATCGGCAAGTGTTACCGCAACCCAAGTAATTCGATTGTGGATGACAGTCTTCAGTAGAAGTTTCTACGCAATCCATGGTGGAGGGTACATAAGCTTCGGCCTGGCCGAACTTACGGCCGTATATACTTGATTTTAATTGAAATGTCTTCAAGGAATAGTATCAATTAAAAAATTAATTGAAAGTCAATTAAAATTTCATTTGTTGATTGAAAAAAAAAATTGTTGAATTTTTGAAAATTTTTGATTCAATATTTTTAAAACTCAAGGCTTTAATTGGAAAAATGTTCGTGTTTTTTTTTAATTGCAATTCTTCACATTTTAATATTTCCACAATGCGTTGTTAAAAGCATGAAAATGTAAATCCGCTGGTGAAGGAAAAATGAACTAAAAGTGAAGAAAAACATTATTGGCGTCAAATCATGACCATTTTAACCATACAATAGCTCATACTTTACATATTTGCATATTTGGTAATCGCACGAAAATTTTCTTCCGATTTAGTTCATATTGAACTTATGTGTACGGTCATTGAATTTTATATCCACATTTAGTTCATAAAATGTTTGAGATATACTTAAAAGAAGGACAATTTGGGCTGTGGAAATTTTCGAAAAAAAAAAATGAATAAAAGTTAACTACAAAAATATTTGTTTTGCAAAAACAGAAGTTAAATTAGCTATGGAGATGTAATGCAAGAAAACTCCCTGAAAACTGTCTTCAGCTTAAAGAAGCCGCTTAAATGTCCGATTTCAGCCTCGACTTCAAAGGGTTGTTATACATGTCCTATTTTTGAGCGCTTTTTTGCTTTGTAGTAGAGCTCAACCGAAGAATCGGTTTCGGCATTCGCCCAAAAATCGATAATCGGTCACGAATCGGCCTTCGGCTTGAAGAGGCCGATTAATCTAAGCTTTTAGAATAATTTATTTCATATCGAATTGTTCCAGTGTTGATTTTGTCTTACACAAAAATACCCAGTACAAATAAAAATTTTATAATTTTAAAATGTTATACAAATTCCTTATAAAATCAAACTACCGAATTTTAAATAGTACAGTGTCTGTTAAACCTAAAAAAAATATTATAAGACATGCAATGAACTACATTTTATTGTTATTTCTTATGCATTTTTTGAATAAAAATGCTAATACTGAATGAACTATAGCACATCACATTTCCTTAATTACAAATTTCTGGAAAATAATCGACTTCTGCCGATTTTTGCTTATTTGCCGAACATCGCCTTCGGCCAAAAAACCTGCTTCGTTCGAGCCCTGCTTTGGAGCCAAAATGCAAAAAGATAACCTATTTAAGGGAGCCACCGTGGTGCAATGGTTAGCATGTCCGCCTTGCATACACAAGGTCGTGGATTCGATTCCTGCTTCGACCGAACACCAAAAAGTTTTTCAGTGGTGGATTATCCCACCTCAGTAATGCTGGTGACATTTCTGAGGGTTTCAAAGCTTCTCTAAGTGGTTTCACTGCAATGTGGAACGCGGTTCGGACTCGGCTATAAAAAGGAGGTCCCTTGTCATTGAGCTTAACATGGAATCGGGCAGCACTCAGTGATAAGAGAGAAGTTCACCAATGTGGTATCACAATGGAGTGAATAGTCTAAGTGAGCCTTATTTAACCCTCTAATGTCCCATTTTTTACCAGCTGATAGAATAGTCCAGGTTTACGACGTAAATGCAAGAAAACGAAACAACGAAACAAAGTCTATTGTAGAGTTTAAACTAAGTTTTGATTTTATTTTATATATTTTTGCCGTCTTTAGGTGAGTTTTACTAAAAACTTCTCGTTTTATCGAAGACGTCCTAAAGGCGGGTTAAGGTATTAGAGGGTTAAAGACAATTTCGAATAATTTTTCAGAAGTATTAAAGTCATGTTGACCTCAGTAAAACAAAATTTTCTTTCATGTTAAGATACCCATTTTTAAGTCGGATCACATAACTATAAAGACTTAACTTATGGACAAGGAAAAAATTTTATATCCTTGAAATGCTTCCTCTATTCTAAGTAAAATTTGAATTCATATTTTAAAGACATGAAATGTTTGACCTCAGGACCATATTTTTCAGTGTATTGAAAAATATCGTCATCTTCTGGGTACTTAAACCACATGTGTACTAACTTATGACCTTCCTTTTCCACATCATCGGTACAAAATTTTTTTCAAATATTTACAAAAATTTTATTTTATTAACAATAACGCAAAACCATATTAATGTTCAACAGTTGGATGATAACCGTGATCATCGGCAGTATAGGACACTTTAACGTGTTTACCATCCTTGGTATCGTATTCGTATTCACCCTTGACGACCCAGTTTTCCTTATCTTGCAAATGACCTTCTTGTTCAGCCTTAATGTGATTGCTCAATTCGATGCCATATTTGAAATCTTCAGCATTGACTTCTTGGTATTCTTTGACAACTTCAGCTTCTTCGTTGGCATAGGCAAAGGCCAAAAGACAGGCAAGGAGAACAATCTATTAAAGAGTTTCAAATTAAAATAAAATTCAAAATCTAAATTGCATTAAGATTTTCTATACTTACAGTGAATTTCATAGTGCTGGGTTTTCTTTGGGTGTTTGTATCCAAATATGAACTGCTGAGTGAAGTAATATCGAAGTCTTTTTATATGAGCCACATTCAAAATTTGAACTAAAATTAAATAATGAATTAGTTGTTCTATAATTAGGAGTTCTTAACATTAAACTAGATTAACAACATAGTTGCCGAAGCATATCCTCCTATTGAGATCTTCAAATGATTGTGCAAACAATTATTTATTTTAATTAGATCCATTAAAATCAATTATTGCTCATTAAACTTCAAAACGAACAAAATATCGAGCTACTGCTAAATTAACCTAGACTTTAATTATGACTAAATAAAACTAACAGATATATGTTATGCTAGTTTCAAATTATTATTCTATTTCGTGTTCTCCTATTTGCATTTAAATTTCTAATATGCAATAGTATGCAATAATATAGTTATGCAAAATAATGAAATGAATGAAAAATTCTTTTAAAAATTAAAGTGTTAAATGATTGATTTTTATATGTTAATATATATAGATTATAAATAATGACATTTTATGATCTAATTTAAAAAGCCATTTAATTTAAGTGAAATATTTAATTGCGGTATAGACAAAGACTTCATGAAATTATTAATGAAGTTTGTCGTTAATTCTTTCTTCTTTTCTAATATAAATGCTCTGTGCCATGAAGCAAACATCAGTTGAATAGAAACTATCATTAGTCTAGCCAATATGAAATTCACTGTAAGTATTAAAGAGACAACGGAATACATTTCTATATTGAAATTTTATTGAATTTCACCTTTGCAGATTGTTATCCTTGCTTGCCTTTTGGCTTTTGCCTATGCCAATGAAGAAGCTGAAGTTCTCAAGGAATTCCAAGAAGTCAATGCTGAAGATTTCAAATATGGCATCGAATTGAGCAACCACATTAAGGCCGAACAAGAAGGTCATTTGCAAGATAAGGAAAACTGGGTCGTCAAAGGTGAATACGAATACGATACCAAGGATGGTAAACACGTTAAAGTGTCCTATACTGCCGATGATCATGGTTATCATCCAACTGTTGAACACTAAAAAGTCTCAAAACATTTGTTATTAATAAAATACATATAAAAACAAATAATTAATTTTTCAATTGATTGAAATAGAGATTATATTGGTACAAGTACGAATTCAAATAAGAAACTCTTCAGTCTTTGATCACTGCCTTAAAGTTGTAACTCGTCAGATTATATAAGAATTGTTGCATATTGAATTAAAAAAAAAAAAACAAAAAACAAGCATATACGGCCGAAAGATCGGTCAGGCCGAATCTTACGTACCCTTCACCATGGATTGCGTAGAAACTTCTACTAAAGACGGTCATCCACAATTATATAAACTTCTTAACATCATCTTCTAAATTGTAAGCTAGTCCAGGCGGGATATATAGTAAACAAAAGAAAGGTCTATTAAATACGTACATATATATTCAGTTCTTGACCGGTATATATAGGGAAGAAATAGTTACGAACCGATATGAACTTTTGTGCGGTAATTATAGAGGCAAAATTGAAATATGGGGGTCACTTTATATGGGGGCTATATACAATTATGAACACGAGTCTACCAAAAATGGCAGATTTTTTACTGTTTGGTAGATGTGTGGAATTCTTAATAATTTGGAAGATCTTGCAAAATATTCCTCTAATAAATTTTCTATAGACATAAAATTTTGACAAAATTTTCTATAGAAATAAATTTTTGACAAAATTTTGTATAGAAATTATATTTTGACAAAATTTCCTACAGACATAAAATGTTGACAAAATTTTCTATGGCAATAAAATTTTGGTAGAGTGGCAATCGTGATTTTTGTGTGATTTTCGTGTGGCAATCGTGATTTTTGTGTGATTGGGGATCGGTTTATATGGGGGCTATATATAACATATATCGAAAAGGACCAATTTTGGCATGGTTGTTATCGGCCATACACTAGAGAAATGTACCAAATTTTAACCTGATCGGATGAATTTTGCTCCTCCAAGAGGTTCCGTAGGTAAAATCTGGAGATCGGTGTATATAAGGGCTATATATAATTATGGACCGATATGGACCATTTTTAGCATGGCCATTAGAGACCATATACTAACACCATGTACCAAATTTCAGCCGGATCGGATGAAATTTGCTTCTCTTAGAGGCTCCGCAAGCCAAATCTGGGGATCGGTTTATATGGGGGCTATATATAATTATGGACCGATGTGGACCAATTTTTGCATGGTTGTTAGAGATCATATGCTGACAGCATGTACCAAATTTCAGCCGGATCGGATGAAATTTGCTTCTCGTTAAGTCCCCACAAGCCAAATTTGGGGGTCCGTTTATATGGGGCCCATTTTCAATACCATCCGACCTACATCAATAACAACTACTTGTGCCATGTTTCAAGTCGATAGCTTGTTTCGTTCGGAAGTTAGCGTGGTTTCAACAGACGGGCGGACGGACATGCTCAGATCGACTCAGAATTTCACCACGACCCAGAATATATATATATTTTATGGGTCTGAGAGCAATATTTCGATGTGTTACAAACGGAATGACAAAGTTAATATACCCCTCATCCTATGGTGGTGGAGCCACTGTGGTGCAATGGTTAGCATGCCCGCCTTGCATACACAAGGTCGTGGGTTCGATTCCTGCTTCGACCGAACACCAAAAAGTTTTTCAGCGGTGGATTATCCCACCTCAGTAATGCTGGTGACATTTCTGAGTGTTTCAAAGCTTCTCTAAGTGGTTTCACTGCAATGTGGAACGCCGTTCGGACTCGGCTATAAAAAGGAGGTCCCTTGTCATTGAGCTTAACATGGAATCGGGCAGCACTCAGTGATAAGAGAGAAGTTCACCAATGTGATATCACAATGGACTGAATAGTCTAAGTGAGCCTGATACATCGGGCTGCCCCTAACCTAACCTAACCTATGGTGGTGGGTATAAAAAAACAGTTTTAACCCTAGCTTTGGCACTATATACAAATGTAAATATTTCATTTTTGACACTCTTGCCATTTCAACAATATTTATCCGATTTTTATGAAATTTGGACTCAGTGGCTAAGTTTTCGTGCTCTTTAATAATATGTACAAATTTAACAATATTTTTACAATATCCCAATTTTTCAATACATTTTTTGTATTTTTCTTCAAAATCTGCCACTATTTACAAATGTAAATATTGTGGTAAGATACTTTTAGTTGATTTGTTTTGAATTATTTCATATGAAAATAATACAAATAAAAGAAGAGGAAATAACAACTTAAAATATATATATTTTGGGCAACTGTAGCATTTGGTTTGCATCCAGGTGTGCTCCACACAGACTGGATTTTTACATTGCCCACATTTTTGCCTTATAGGACGCTTCCTTTTCTTTTTCTCACCATGGTAGCACATATAGCAAGCGGCTTTTACTTTTGAATATCCTCTATCACTTTCATCAGGCATAAAAGAAATAGGCAACGATTGTATAGGTTCGCCGATAATGTGTCTACAATGCTCAATTTATTTTTTGTAATTGGTTTAGAGCCGTTAAAACAAGATTCACGAAAAATTTCATGTTTTCGCTCTATTCAGGATTTTTATCCAATTTAAATCCGTTTTTACTAACCAAAAATTGCTACCTGTCTAATTCAGATAGTTCACCGTCGTTTTCCATATAATATTCCCCCACTTAATGCTCATGTAAATCGGAGTAAAATTCGGCCTCTGTGGTCATATATGTATAAATCGGACTAAAGATATACATGGGAGCTATATCTAAATCTGAACCGATTTAAACCAAATTTGGCATACATAGTAAGAATGTTAAGTCTACACCCTGTGCAAAATTTCACGTACATTGGAGTAAAATTTAAGTCTGTGGCCATATCTGTATAAATCGGGCTAAAGATATATATGTGGTAGCTATATCTAAATCTGAACCGATTTCAACCAAATTTGCCATTCATAGTAAGAATATTAATTCTACCCCCCTGTGCAAAATTGCACGTAGTTCGGAGCAAAACTTTGGCGTCTGTGGTAATATGGGTGTATATCGTGAGAAAGATATATATGGCAGCTATATCTAACTCTGAACCGATTTCAATAATGTCGAACAGATAATGTTCCAAAACAAGAATATTTTTTCTGTAGCGAATATCAGAATGCAAAACAAACATAAAAAAGCGGTTATGAAGTTAAAAATACCAAAGGAAACAAAATATTTACATTTCTAAATAGTGGCAGATAATGTAGAAAAACATTGGTGCCTAAGCTAGGGTTAATATTAAGGACAATTCAAACATCTACATCCAGTGTGTAGAATCGAGCTGCCTCCATTATATGGGTGGTCCGCCCTTAATGCAAAATGTATTTCCTTATCCTTCTAGCAGACACTAAATAAGGTGATTAATTAAATTTCGATCCCAGCTGTAGTCATACTTAATGGGTTTACTTTTTTCAGAGGGTATTCTCCTAAATGTGGCATGGTTTTTATTGTATAACCGACCACTCTTGATCAGTTGTTGTTGGGTAAAGAGTGTACAGTGATCCTTTACCGAACATTTTGAAAAGTCGCTATATGACCGTTCTCCCTGCAATCTGAATTCACCATATTTCTTAAAGAATATAGAAGCAACGGTGCCTGCTTGGAAGATTTTTGATGGCAAATTGGGCATGTGACGATATTTTTTAAGCAACGATTTTTTGAAATATTCGACTCAAGTGTTTTACGTTTATAATTTAGCGATTTTTCACAAGTTGTTATGTAAACAAGCTTTTGATCACTTACACCGTAGGATCAAGGTACATTAACTTTGTCATTCTGTTTGTAACACATATCAGCAAAAAATTGGAAGTTCTTTCTTGGTCATTACCTTCAAAGTTATCTAAAAAACCCCTTCTGGAGATGGACTTAATTTTCACATTATAAAAAGTTCCTTTGGGCTGATCCTTTGTTTTACGCAATTTTATCAATAAATTGAAATTTTCTGAATTTTACTGTGCATAAACACAGCAAGGACAAATACACCAATAGATATTTCCAGACTTAGAATTTGTGATAAAATATTGGCTACTATTAGTTAAAAAATGGTTATTTAGAAATACAAGTTGAAAACGTTAAGAGAAATTTTCGCTGGCCTTTAACAACTATGGAAAAATTGCTTCATATCAATTCATAGTAATATAGTCCATATAAACAGATCCTCTGGGACGAGAAAATTTCATCCAATCCGATTGAAATTTGGTACGTGGTTTTGGTGTATGACATATAGCATATAAAGCATATAGCATTAAAAAACTGGGCCATAATTATATATAGCCCCCATATAAAGAGATTTTCAGATTTAATTTACGGAGCTTCCTGGAGGTGCAAATTTCAACCGATTCAATTGAAATTTGGCCCTCTGATTACAGTGCGAAAATTGTTTCATATCGGATCATAATATAAGTCGATCAAGAACTGTTATCATAACGCAAGTAATTGTTCAGTAGAAAATTCTACGAAATCCATGATGGTGGGTACAAAAGATTCGGCCTGGCCGAATTTACGGTCGTATATGATTAGGTTAGGTTATGGAGGATGACACGAATCTGTTCTAAGCGGATTTGTGTCCACTTAGACCATAGTTGGTCCATTGCGGTTCCTCAAACTTCCTTCCATCTTCCTCTTCTTGCCTGTCTCACTCCTGCCGGAATGAGTCCATCCTACGATAATGACTCTTTCGGATGCGCCTAGGTGCTCCACCCCGATGCCTTGATGAAAGCGAGAATACTCCTCAGGCTACATTCTCGCAAGTCGGTCATGGTTAGGTTAGGTTATGTGGCAGCCTGAGGTATCAGGCTCACTTAGACTATTCAGTCCATTGTGATACCACAGTGGTGAGCTTCTCTCTTATCACTGAGTGCTGCCCGATTCCATGTTAAGCTCAATGACAAGGGACCTCCTTTTTATAGCCGAGTCCGAAAGGCGTTCCATATTCCAGTGAAACCACTTAGAGAAGCTTTGAAACCCTCAGAAATGTCACCAGCATTACTGAGGTGGGATAATCCACCGCTGAAAAACTTTTTGGTGTTCGGTCGTAGCAGGAATCGAACCCACGACCTTGTGTATGCAAGGCGGGCATGCTAACCATTGCACCACGTTCGGTCATAGTCTAAAAGAAATAAGAGCCCAGTATCTTGTTTCTTCTGAAACATAGTGCTGGACACAGAAAGTGAAATGAATCTTCCGTAGCCTCGGGGTCCAGACACCACCTACAAATATCATCATTCGTTAGACCGATCCTTACGATATGTTTTCCCAGAGTGTTATGTCCTGTTATGATACCTATTATAGGCTTCACCTCCTCTCTTTGCGATGACATCAGGATTTCAGAGTTCCTAAAATTAGTTTCGTTTGTTCACAGCCCACAAAAGAAGCCATAAATCTTCATATTTGCTATTGATCCTGTAAATAAACACAGAAAGCGGAGGAAAAACGTCCGAAATAACGTTATCTGTGCCATCTGTGCCTTCCTTAGCCCATACATCTGCCTTTTCAATCCCAATTATGCCGTAATGTCCAGGTACCCAGCACAGAATTACATTATGCCGTTCATTGAGAACGGTAAGCTCTCTACGACATTGGATGACTACCTTCCACCTTATGTTCGTATTGCCCAGGGCCTTTATAGCTGCCTGACTATCGATGAAAATGCTGATATCGCATTTAAATAGTGGCCTCATTGATAGAAGTCTCCAGCTTTTGCAATAGCAAATATCTCCGCCTGAAAAATGCTGCATCCATCGTCCAACTTAAAGGATTCCTTAAGCTCCAACTCCTTGCAGTATATTTCGCTGCCTGTACCCTCCAAATCCTTGCAGTATATTCCGCTGCCTGTACACTCGGCCATTTGCGAGCCATCAGTATAGATATTGAGATTACCGAAGTGTATCCTATTTTAATTTTGTAAGATGAACTCTGTTAATGTTTATGACTAACATTTATTTCTTCGTGAATTTTTTCGTTAATATATCGCAAAAGGAGAAAGAAAATTGAGGTTTGATTCAATTTTTATAGAGCTAAGATTGACACATAAATGCTTTTGTTTTAAAGAAGCCGCAAAATCCTAAAAAATGGCCTAAGGAGAATATAAAAATACAAACTATTTTTACTCTCTAGATATTTTTATTCTATTAACATTTTTTAATAATTAGTTCATAAAATGCTATAATATGTATTTCAGGTCAGCTAGCATACCAATTTATTTGTCAATATTTTTGTATATTTATGCAATACATAAGATCGCATAGCAACCTTAGCAAAAATCTATAAAAAAGAAAAACGAACAAAGTCTACAAAAATTGTTAATTGGAAACTATTTCTCTGATCTGTATTAAGTTATATGCAATAGTCTAGAAGCTGCATTTTATTCTCGTTTTGTTAGTATAGTAATGAGCATAATAGATTTTAATGTTTCTAATTAGTGCACACATCAATAGACAAAAAAAGTTCTAGATCAATTTATAATCTATAAGTTTAATTAAATTATTTTGTGATTTTATTTGCACTGGAACTTTTGGATCATTCAAATATAAAAAGGCTTTCACATCACTTCATTAAACAGTTTAAATTTGGAATCCAAAACCAAACAACATCTCAACAAATATGAAATTCACTGTAAGTAGCAAAAATGTTAATGATAATTAAAATTAGAATATGTAATTAAATTACTTTTTTTGCAGATTGTTCTCCTTGCCTGCCTTTTGGCCTTTGCCTATGCCAACGAAGAAGCTGAAGTTGTCAAGGAATACCAAGAAGTCAATGCTGAAGATTTCAAATATGGCATCGAATTAAGCAATCACATTAAGGCCGAACAAGAAGGTCATTTGCAAGATAAGGAAAACTGGGTTGTCAAAGGTGAATACGAATACGATACCAAGGATGGCAAACACGTTAAAGTGTCCTATACTGCAGATGATCACGGTTATCATCCAACTGTTGAACATTAAGAAGTCTCAGAACTTTTTTAATAAAATACATATATAAAAAAAGGACAATTTTTATTTCAATTGATGGGAAGAGAGACGAGGGTTGCCTTCCAGATTTTCCGAAAGAAGAGGATGTTTTTTGTGCGCTAATTTTTTTTGGACTTGGCTTAGCATGAAACACCCATACATCCCACTACTGTTTACTTTTGGCCTAACACTGGCGAATCCTCGATTCATCATCGGTCACTAAGCACCGCTATTGTATTTTTGGAGTATTTCTTTTGACAAATTGTGTGGGATCCAACGCCAACAAATTTTTTTGACCAAATTTTCATGAAATATTGAATGTATGCTAGTCCTACTAATGTCTCGGTTAGGTGTATTGGTAGCCCGATATTTTTGGCCCACTTAGACTATTCAGTTCATTGAGATACCACAGTGTTGAACTTCTCTCTTATCACTGTGTGATGATCGATTCCATTTTTAGCTCAATGACAAGGGACCTCGCTTTTATGGCCGAGTCGGAACGGCGTTTCAAATTGCAGTGAAGCCGTCATTACTGAGATGGGATAATTTGTTTTTTTTTGTGTTCGGTCGAAGCAGGGATTGAACCCACGACCCTATGTGGTAAAATCTCAAAATTTTGAGAAATTCTGCATTTAGTAAAAATATTCTCTTTTAAAATTAAGGACATTTTAAACATTTACGCCCAGATAGTGGAACCGAGCTGCCTCTACTGTATCGTATGGATGCTTCGCCTTTAATGAAAAATGTATTTCCTTACAATTTCATACTTAGGGCATGGTTTTAATTGTAAGTTCGTTTCACTAGGTTCGTCAAAAAGGTGATTAATTAAATTTCGATCTCTTCCGAAGCCAAACCTAAGCTGGAATCTTCACAATATTTGCTAAAGAGGAATAGATTGTTAGTCGTCACACCAAATATTTGGAAATCAAAGGACTGCTCCCCTTCTTTTTGGCCCAAGACGCGAGTATGAATCCTCTATAGTGGACGGGTTAGATTGAAAAGAGGATTAACGTTGACATACACCTAAGCCTGTATTCGGCTTGTCGTGCGTTCCAACTTCTTCTTTTCATAGGTTAGGTTAAAGTGGCAGCCCTATTAAGTTTCAAGCTTACTTAGACTATTCAGTCCATTGTGATACTTCTTATTTCCACTGTATTCTTCCTTTATTCCGGGAACTTGGTGTCTCTAACGAATTCCCTAATTTGTTTCCAAGCCCTGTTCCCAAGATGGGCCAGGTCCCTAATCACCTCTTCACCGATATGGTTAAGCCTTTGTGGAATGCAGCTATGATAGTGACAAAGGTAGTGTTCCAAAGCCTCATCATCCTCAAACCCCTATAAGCACTATCCTCTATTGCTCCTATTCGGCACCGCCGTGCTCTCAATTCTATGTGCCCGGTAATTACTCCCACTGCCCTCCCGACTGTCGTTCTTCTCTCGTTAAGTTGTTCACCAGATTTCTGGATGCCCGGTCATTATTTCCACTGCCCCCCTAAGTATCATCCTTCTCTCCTTAAGAGTTCTCCAGACTGTTTTTTTTGACAGGATCATTTTTATACCCTCCATATTAACTTTGTCATTCCGTTTGTAACACATAGAAATATTGCTCTAAGACCCCATAAAGTATATATATTCTGGGTCGTGGTGAAATTCTGAGTCGATCTGAGCATGTCCGTCCGTCCGTCTGTTGAAATCACGCTAACTTCCGAACGAAACAAGCTATCGACTTGAAACTTGGCACAAGATGTAGGTCAGATGGTAATGTAAATGGGTCATATCGGTCCACTTTTACGTATAGCCCCCATATAAACGGACCCCCAAATTTGGCTTGCGGGGACTTAACGAGAAGCAAATTTCATCCGATCCAGCTGAAATTTGCTACATGGTGTCAGCATATGATCTCTAACAACCATGCAAAAATTGGTCCATATAAACCGATCCCCAGATTTGACCTCCGGAGCCCCTAGGAAGAGCAAAATTCATCCGATTCGGTTGTAATTTGGTACGTGATGTTAACAACAACCCTGCAGGAATTGGTTCATATCAGTCCATAATTATATATACATGGTGTCAGCATATGATCTCTAACAACCATGCAAAAATTGGTCCACATCGGTCCATAATTATATATAGCCCCAATATAAACCGATCCCCCGATTTGGCTTGCGGAGCCTCTAAGAGAAGCAAAATTCATCCGATTTAGTTGAAATTTGTTACATGGTGTTACTATATGTTCTCTAATGACCATGCAAAAAATGGTCCATATCGGTCCATAATTATATATAGCCCCCATATAAACCGATCCCCAGATTTGACCTCCGGAGCCTTTTGCAGGAGCACAATTCATCTGACTCAGTTGAAATTTGGTACGTGGTGTTAATATATGGCCTCAAACACCCATGCAAAAATTGGTCGAAATCGATCCATAATTATATATAGCCCCCATATAGACCGATCCGCAGATTTGACCTCCGGAGCCCCTTGGAAGAGCAAAATTTATCCGATTCGGTTGAAATTTGGTACGTGATGTTAGTATATGGTATCCAACAACCATGCATGAATTGGTTCATATCAGTCCATAATTATATATAGCCCCCATATAAAGCGATCCCCAGATTTGACCTCCGGTGCCTTTTGGAGAGGCAAAATTCATCCGATCTGGTTGAAATTTGGTACGTGGTGGTAGTATATGATATTTAACAACAATGCCAAAAGTGGTCCATATCAGTCCATAATCATATATAGCCCCCATATAAACCGATCCCGAGATTTGGTTTTGGAGCCTCTTGGAGGAGCAAATTTCATCCGAGTCAGTTGAAATTTGGTACATTGTGCTAGTATATGACCGTTAACAACCATGCCTAACTAGGTCCATACCGGTCCATAGTTATATATAGCCCTCAGATAAATCGATCACCAATCACACAAAAATTGGTCCATATCAAATTCATAATTGTATATAGCCCCCATATAAGCGTCCCCCATATTTCAATTCTGGCTCTCTACGTACCGTGCAAAAAGTCCATATCGATTCGTAATTATTTGTAGACTTAACTATACATAACTTTTTTGTCTAATATATACCACGTATGGACTAACTCACAATTTAGAAAATGATATTAAGAAGTTTTAAGATACCACAACCCAAGTAATTCGATTGTGGATGACAGTCTTTCGTAGAAGTTTCTACGCAATCCATGGTGGATGGTACATAAGATTCGGCCTGGCCGTATATACTTGCATTCTCTAAGTTCACTTTCCTATGTTTCCTAGCTCTTATCGTCAATTTATTTGCCTTTACGTGCCCTCTTATAATGCGGATCATGCGGATGCGGATTCCGTGTATTCGTTATCATTGCCCTCCGGGAAATGTTAATGTTTTGTGGCATCGTGTTATATCCGAGCCATTTAACACATTTCGTTATGACACGCACTTCTCCCTGCAATATTGTGCTGTGGTCCGGTAATCGGAATACGATCTCGGTGTGCGAGTCTTCCGTATACACGCCCAGTCGAGTCCACTTATTCATCACCGGAGTAGCATTTTTTATGGTATCTGTTCTGGGATCCAATACTCCCAGGATCATACTGGCGTCAAAATGTCACACTCGGCAGCTATGTCCACCTCAGGTATACGATCATGGATTGTGTCGTTATCCACCTTTACACCCTCTGCAACCCAATTTATCCCTTGAAGGCGCCTTATATATCATTTGTCCACCAGACTATCCACGCGTATTGCAGAATTTGCCTTATTACGCTCTCATATATCCAGTGCGTCACTTTTGGATTCAGGTCCCATTTATAGCTCATCGCTCTTTCACTTTCGCAAGGATAATGTGATATATTGGACAACAGATTATAGGCCGAGTCGAACCTGTCGAGGCAGTGGATAGTGCGGCAGTTAAAACCATCCATTTATAGCCGAAATTACCCAATATTGGTGGACATTTTTGAATATACGTACGTTGCAATGGTGAGTATACTCAATTATCTGCTTCTTATATGTTCAGATTTTAAACACCAGAACTATCACCAATTATTTATTTCGTATTATTCCAGTTTGAACCCAGATTCATTTGCGTACAATACGCACATTATTTTGTTATTTACCATAGCCATTAAATTCATATAAATGTTCAATTCTTTTTTTATTGCAATTTGCTAGTTTTATTAACGATAATAACAGAGTTCAATTTTAAACAACAAAATTTCTTATTGCTCAACAGTTGGATGATAACCATGATCATCAGCGGTATAGCTGACCTTAACATGTTTACCTTCCTTGGTGTCATATTCGTATTCACCCTTGACAACCCAGTTGTCCTTATCTTGCAAGTGACCTTCTTGTTGGGCCTTAATGTGGTTGCTCAATTCGATGCCATATTTGAAATCTTCAGGATTCACTTCTTGGTATTCCTTAACAACTTCAGCTTCTTCGTTGGCATAGGCGAAGGCCAAAAGGCAGGCAAGAAGAACAATCTGCATATAAAAGAAAACGTTATTGATTTGATTTTAGGGTATATTGTCAACACTAATGGATATTCAACATTTAGTTGATCATTTAATTTCTTTCTTCATACTTACGGTGAATTTCATGATGCTACGTTGTTTTTTGATTCCAAACAATGAACTGAAGAAGTGCTTCTAATTTCCAAGTTTTTATACTTCACTTGCACAATTCACAAGGAGATGCATATCTTTGAGTATGCAATAATTTCAAGTTCTAAAGTTGATAAAGATCTATTGTTCTTTTTTTTTAACGAGTTGAACGAGAAAGTTTTATGGTATTGCCTAAATCTTTTATCTCTAAATGTTTATTCTATTGATTTTTCGATTAGAATTAAATTTAGAAATTTCACTCAAGCGTTAATTTTCATAATATACTCGTACATAGCCAAATGTCCAGTTTCTTTTGTAGGCGCCGAAAGTATTGATATAAATGACATTGTGTTGAGTTTCTAAGTTATGCATAATCATTTCAACACTTAATAGCTAATACAATAAAACAAGAGATTCATGGTATTTGGAAATTAAAACAGTTTTCAATGTCCAAAAAATGTATTGTGAAAACGACAAGTAGAAACTATAGGAATTGCAGTCACGGTTCCCACAGTTGGTAGAATTCTACCAACCAATGGTCGATTTTTTACTATTTGGAAGTTTGGTAGGATTCCTGATGTTTTGAGAGATATTGCAAAAAAAAACTTAAATTTTGTATTTGTAAAAATAACATTTTGACAAAACCTTCCATAGAAATAAAATTTTTACAAAATTTTCTATAGAAAGAGTATTTTGACAAAATCTTCTATAGAAATAAAATTTTGACAAAATTTTCGATAGAAATAAAGTTTTGACAAAATTTTCGATAGAAATAAAATTTTGACAAAATTTTCTATAGCAATAAAATATCATCAATATTCTCTATAAAAATAAAAATTTCTATTGAAATGCCATTTTGACAAAACTTTCTATAGAAATAAAACTTTGACGATATTTTCTATAGAAAAAAAATTTTGAAAAAAAATTCTATCGAAGTGAAATTTTGAAAAAAATATATAGAAATAAAATTTTGAAAAAAATTTCTATCGAAATGACAAAATTTTCTATAGAAAGAAAATTTTCACTAAATTTTCTATAGAAATAAAATTTTGACAAAATTTTCTATAGAAATAAAATTTTGACAAAATTTTCTAGAGAAATAAAATTTGGACAAAATTTTCTAAAGAAATAAAATTTTTACAAAATTTTTTTAAAAAAAAATTTTTGGAACATCTTCTTTAGAAATAAAATTTTTATCAAAAAAAACTTTTGGCAACATTTTCTACAGGAATCAAATTTTGACAAAATTGTCTATAGAAATAAAGTTTTGACAAAATTTTCTATAGAAATAAAATTTTGACAAAATTTTCTATAGAAATAAAATTTTGACAAAATTTTCTATAGAAATAAAATTCTGACAAAATTTCTATAGAAATAAAACTTTAACAAAATTTCTATAGAAATAAAACTTTGACAAAATTTCTATAGAAATAAAATGTTGAGAACATTTTCTACAGAAATAAAATTTTGACAAAATTTTCTATAGAAATAAACTATGGACAAAATTTTTTATAGAAATAAAATTTTTACAAAAATTTTACAGAAATAAAATTTTGACAACATTTTCTATTGGAATAAAATTTTGACAAAATTTTCTATAGAAATAAAATTTTGACAAAATTTTCTATAGAAATAAAATTTTGACAAAATTTCTATAGAAATAAAACTTTAACAAAATTTCTATAGAAATAAAACTTTGACAAAATTTCTGTAGAAATAAAATGTTGAAAAATTTTTCTACAGAAATAAAATTTTGACAAAATTTTCTATAGAAATAAACTATGGACAAAATTTTTTATAGAAATAAAATTTTTACAAAAACTTTACAGAAATAAAATTTTACAACATTTTCTATAGGAATAAAATTTTGACAAAATTTTCTATAGAAATAAAATTTTGACAAAATTTTCTATAGAAATAAAATTTTGACAAAATTTCTATAGAAATAAAACTTTAACAAAATTTCTATAGAAATAAAATGTTGAGAAAATTTTTTACAGAAATAAAATTTTGACAAAATTTTCTATAGAAATAAACTGTGGACAAAATCTTTTACAGAAATAAAATTTTTACAAAAATTTTACAGAAATAAAATTTTGACAACATTTTCTATAGAAATAAAATTTTGACAAAATTTTCTATAGAAATAAAATTTTCAAAAAAATTTGTATGGAAATAAAATTTGGACAAAATATTCTATACAAATAAAATTTGGACAACATTTTCTATAGAAATAAAATTTTGACAAACTTTTCTATAGAAATAAAATTTTGACAAAATTTTTTATCGAAATAAAATTTTGACAAAATTTTCTATACATACAAAATTTGGACAAAATATTCTGTAGAAATAAAATCTGGACAAAATTTTCTATAAAAATAAAATTTTGACAAAATTTTCTATAGAAATAAAATTTTGACAAAATTTACTATCGGAATAAAATTTTGACAATATTTTCTATACAAATAAAATTTGGACAAACTATTCTATGGAAATAAATTTTGGACAGCATTTTCTATAGAAATAACAAGTAAGGAAAGTCTGAATTCGGGCGGGGCCGACTATATTATACCCTGCACCACTTTGTAGATCTAAATTTTCGATACCATATCACATCCGTCAAATGTATTGGGGGCTATATATAAAGGTTTGTCCCAAACACATACATTTAAATATCACTCGATCTGGATAGAATTTGATAGACTTCTTTAAAATCTATAGACTCAAAATTTAAGTCGGCTATGCACTAGGGTGGAACACAATGTTAGTAAAAAAATATGGGAAACATTTAAATCCGAAGCAATTTTAAGGAAACTTTGCAAAAGTGTATTTATGATTTATCGCTCGATATATATGTATTAGAAGTTTAGGAATATTAAAGTAATTTTTACAACTTTTCGACTAAGCAGTGACGATTTTACAAGGTAATGTTGGTATTTTGAACATTTTTGTCGAAATCAGAAAAACATATATATGGGAGCTATATCTAAACCTGAACCGATTTCAACCAAATTTGGCACGCATAGCTATAATGCTAATTCTACTCCCTATGCAAAATTTAAATTAAATCGGAGGAAAAGATTGGCCACTGTGGTCATATGAGTGTAAATCGGGCGAAAGCTATATATGGGAGCTATATATAAATCTGAACCGATTTCAATAAAATTTGGCACACTTGACTACACTACTAATTGTACTGTTAGTGCAAAATTTCAACCAAATTGGTGTAAAACTCTGGCTTCTGGGACCGTATTAGTCCATATCGGGCGAAAGATATATATGGGAGCTATATCTAAATATGAACCGATTTCAATAAAATTAGGCACACTTGACTATAGTACTAATTGTTCTTCTTGTGCAAAATTTTAAGCAAATTAGGGTAAAACTCTGGCTTCTGGGGCCATATAAGTCCATATCGGGCGAAATATATCTATGCTATGGAGTTATATCTAAACCTGAACCGATTTCTTCCAAAACCAATAGGGTTCTATTCTGAGCAAAAACACATACTTGTGCCAAATTTGAAGTCGATTGGACTAAAACTGCGACCTAGAATTTGATTACAAAAATGTGTTCACAGACAGACGTACATGGCTATATCGACTCAGGAGCCCACCCTGAGCATTTTTGGCAAAGACACCATGTGTCTATCTCGTCTCCTTCTGGGTGTTGCAAACATATGCACTAACTTATAATACTCTGTTCCACAGTGTGGCGCAGGGTATACAAATTTTCCAAAATTTTCTATAGAAATAAAATAAAAAAATAAAATTTTTATTTTTATGTTAGCCTGATATCAACGCAGGCTGGGTTTTCGTCCAAATAAATTACTTTACATTAATTACAATTTTAAATGCGAGCTTATTGGACATGAAGATTAGGGAAATAGAAAACTTTTCGTGATATTTTTTCTGTGTAATTGTTTTTTCTTTTTTTTTGCAAATTTTTGGCCACAAAAATCTGAAACAGATAAAGATATCATAATATACTATTAGGTTCCCAGCAAGAGAATTTTCGTATGCAAATGATATCTTAAAAATGCAATTGTTCCACATTTAAGTTTAGATAACATTTAGAAATCATTTCATAAGTACTTGACTACTGCAGATATCATATAAACATTTTCTGTGCCTCTTGATAAATTCATTTTTAATGGATCAACTTGAGCGACAAGCAGTTTTGATCCAAATATCAGTTGCTGAATATTTCTATAAAGTCCAATGATGATGACTATGAAGTATAGCAGGTTCCATCTTTACCTATCCAACACAAAATAAGCCAGCATACTTATATGCAAAACAGGCATTCCTCATTCAATCGTTTTATTGAATATTGACAGGTTTTACGATTATCGACATGTTCGTGCTTATGTTAACATTAGATTTTATTCATTTGCGATATTTTGTTCATTTTATTCTGGTCATTTTGCCTATTTATTTTTTTGTATTGTTTTTTTTTCGGTTTTCATTGAAACAAATCTAAATTAATTAACGCGAAGCGGCAAGATAAACTCGCTGTTAATTCGAATATAAATAATACATTAGCATATTATTTAAACAACCACCTCCTCAGTAGTGTTAATTAGAATTAATGTGGTCTCTTATTTCAAAACGTCATCTTGTGGTGCTCTCAACACAGCTAGAAACACGAGTAATACTCTTTTAGAATTAACAGTGGCAAAGACAATTGGGGTCACTAGGGTCAGAATGAGAATTGTTCCTTTCCGCAATCAGAGAACGCTGTATGGTGGAGGAAATAATTCTGAGCGGAACCATGCAGCATTTATTTTGTTTGGCTAGGTCTGCTTTTATGGACTTGCTCAACGTGGATTACCAAGCACAGTTGCCAAAAATAATCCTTCACAATTTTAAGATTGGGTTGTGTTTAACTGTGGCTAAGACAATTGGGGTCACTAGGGTCAGATTGAGAATTGTTCCTCTCCGCAATCAGAGAACGCTGTATGGTGGAGGAAATAATTCTGAGCGGAACTATGCAGCTTTTATTTTGTTTGGCTAGGTCTGCTTTTATGAACTTACTCAACGTGGATAACCAAGCACAGTTGCCAAAAATAATCCTTCACAATTTTAAGAACATTTTACCAAAAATCTACCAAATTAAAAAAAAAACTTATTTGAAAGTTTTTGATAAAATATTTGTTCATTTCTATAGCAAATTTTTTAAAATATTATTTCTATGTCAACATTTTATTTCATTAGAAAATTTTGTCAAAATTTTATTTCTATAGAAAATTTTGTCAATAATTTATTTCTATAGAAAATTTTGTCAAAATTTTATTTCTATAGAAAATTTTGTCAACATTTTATTTCTATACAAATTTTAGTCAAAATTTTATTTTCATAGAAAATGTTATTAAAATTGCATTTTTATAAAATTTTTTGTCAAAAAACCCAGCCAATTACATTCAAATCGATGATTTGAGTTTGGCAAAGGAAAAGAGAGAGGCTTGCAAATTTGTTTAGGCAGTAGCCGACTATCAAAACTTTTTTCGTAAGGTTGAAGTGTAGTTCACAGTGGGCTGAGTGAATTACACGAATTTTTTCTGATAATTGCTTGATAATTTCGCTGCAAGTAGAGGATGCTGATGACGAATGTGGTAATTCCGAAACAGCTGTACATCCAACCATCTTGCAGTCTATAGCGCTTTGCCCAACTAAATTTGACAAGCATACTTTTTGCTCTGTTGGTGAAGCTACACTTGTAGTTTACTCAATGCATGGTTTTAAGCTGAAATCAAAAACAACAATCAAAATTTTATTTCTATGAATTTTTTTTCAAAATTTTAGTTTTATGGAAAATTTTGTCAAAATTTTCTTTCTATAAATTTTTTTTTGTCAAAATTTTATTTGCATAGAACATTTTGTCAAAATTTTATTTTTATGGCAAATTTTGTCAAAATTTTAGTTTTATGGAAAATTTTGTCAACATTTTATTTCTATCGAAAATTTTGTCAACATTTTATTTTTATACAAAATTTTGTCAAAATATTTTTTCTATAAAACATTTTGTCAAATTTTTATTTCTATAGAAAATGTTGTCAAAATGTTACTTCTATAGAAGGTTTTGTCAAAATATTATTTCTATAGAAAATTTTGTCAACATTTTATTTCTATACAAATTTTAGTCAAAATTTTATTTTCATAGAAAATGTTGTTAAAATTGCATTTTATAAAATTTTTTGTCAAAAAACCCAGCCAATTATATTCAAATCGATGATTTGAGTTTGGCAAAGGAAAATAGAGAGGCTTGCAAATTTGTTTAGGCAGTAGCCGACCATCAAAACTTTTTTCGTAAGGTTGAAGTGTAGTTCACAGTGGGCTGAGTAAATTACACGAATTTATTCTGATAATTGCTTGATAATTTCGCTGCAAGTAGAGGATGCTGATGACGAATGTGGTAATTCCGAAACAGCTGTACATCCAACCATCTTGCAGTCTATAGCGCTTTGCCCAACTAAATTTGACAAGCATACTTTTTGCTCTGTTGGTGAAGCTACACTTGAAGTTTACTCAATGCATGGTTTTAAGCTGAAATCAAAAACAACAATCAAAATTTTATTTCTATAAAATTTTTTTCAAAATTTTAGTTTTATGGAAAATTTTGTCAAAATTTTCTTTCTATAAAATTTTTTTGTCAAAATTTTATTTGCATAGAACATTTTGTCAAAATTTTATTTTTATGGCAAATTTTGTCAATATTTTATTTTTATGGAAAATTTTGTCAAAATTTTATTTCTATAGAAAATTTTGTCAAAATTTTATTTCTATAGAAAATTTTGTCAAAATTTTATTTTTATAGAAAATTTTGTCAAAATTTTATTTCTATAGAAAATTTTGTCAAAATTTTATTTCTATAGAAAATTTTGTCAAAATTTTATTTCTATAGAAAATTTTGTCAAAATTTTATTTCTATAGAAAATTTTGTCAAAATTTTATTTCTATAGAAAATGTTGTCAAAATTTTATTTCTATAGAATTATTTGTCAAAATTTTATTTCTATAAAAAATTTTGTCAATTTTTTACTTCCATAGAAAGTTTTGTCAAAATTTTATTTCTATATAAAATTTTGTAAAAATTTTATTTTTATAGAAATTTTTTCATAGAAATTTTTGTCAAACTTTTATTTCTATAGAAAATTTTGTCAAAATATTATTTCTATAGAATATTTTATCAAGTTTTTATTTCTATAGAAAATTTTTTCAAAATGTTGCTTCTACCGAAAATTTTGTCCAAATATTATTTCTATAGAAAATTTTGTCAAAATATTATTTCTATAGAAACTTTTGTCAAAATTTTATTTCTATAGAAAATTTTGTCAAAATTTTATTTCTAAAGAAAATTGTATAAAAATTTTATTTCTATAGAAAATTTTGTCAAAATTTTATTTCTATAGAAAATTTTGTCAAAATTTTATTTCTATAGAAAGTTTTCTCATTTTTTACTTCCATAGAACATTTTTGCCAAATGTTACTGCTATAGAAAATTTTGTCAAAATATTATTTCTATTTAAAATTTTGTCAACATTTGATTTCTATAGAAAATTTTGTCAAAATTTTGTTTCTATAGAAAATTTTGACAAAATTTTATTTCTAAAGAAAATTTTATAAAAATTTTATTTCTATAGAAAATTTTGTCAAAATTTTATTTCTATAGAAAGTTTTCTCATTTTTTACTTCCATAGAACATTTTTGCAAAATGTTACTTCTATAGAAAATTTTGTCAAAATTTTGTTTCTATAGAAAATTTTGTCAACATTTTATTTCTATAGAAAATTTTGTTAAAATATTTCTATAGAAAATTTTGAAATTTGAAATTCTTGCTCCGTACTTTCAGTTTCATTACACTCGTTTTCTATCTTTCAACCACAATAAATTAAATAAAATACACGATTTAAAATTAATGCTGAACGCTACAATTTATTTATTGTTGTTCAACTTTTGGATGATAACCAGTCTCATCAGCAGTATAGGTAACCTTGATATGTTTGCCTTCCTTGGATACATATTCGTATTCACCCTTGACTACCCAGTTATCCTCACCCTGCAATTTACCCTCTTGCTCGGCGCGAATTTGGTTACTTAATTCGAGGCCATATTTGAAATCCTCGGGATTCACTTCAGAATATTCCTTAATGACTTCGGCTTCTTCATTGGCATAGGCAAAAGCCAAAAGGCATGCAACAAGAACAATCTGTAGAAATTTATCGAAAAGGGATATTAGTTTTATAACATTTAAAAAAATAGTTTTTAAGAAAATATCTTTGCATTCCAAAACTTACGGTGAATTTCATTTTGTTTACTTTTTCAACTGTTGATGAACTGATAGTTATTCCCTTTTTGGAGGATGCTTTTATATAATACAAGTTGTGAGTTATTTGCCATTGTCATATGCTATCTACCTGCGATGATGGAATAGCTTGGAATGATAATAAATTATAAATTGCCAAAACAATAGATTTTTTGTCCATTGACAAAATATTAATACGATAATTTAAAAAGCAATTCATTTGGCGCTATTTCAAGTTTTAACATGGATGTTTGAAAGAGTGCAGCTAAAGTGCTAAAATGACGCATTTGACGCATTAAATCCAAATTCTATTATTTATTAAATATTTATACGTTTTTTTTTTTTAATCTCAAAACTTACCTTATTTTAGAATAAATAGCGGTAAATCATAATTGAACACTGTTTTAAATATTTAGACGTATACATTACTGACGGATGTCCATCATTTCAACAGCCGTTGCACTGATTTGGCAGGAATAAACCTAAATGTGATCCAATATGGCGTGGTTGTAATATCATCTGACCTACATCAATAACAATTACTTGTGCCAAATTTCAAGCCGATAGCTTTTTTCGTTCCGAAGTTAGCGTGATTTCAACAGATGGACTTAGAATTTCACCATGATCCAGAATATAAACTATTTATGGGGTCTCTTACCCAAAATATAACTTTACTTAGCAATCTCACCATAAAAAATCATACCAAACTCCCCACAAGAAAAAAAAACAAAAGACTTAAGACACAAACATAGACATAAATTATTCAGCACAATTAATTGATATTATAACATAGAAAAAAAAACTATTAGAAACTTTCTTCTTAATAACTGTGTGTTTGAATTGGACAGCATATGTCTGCATTTACTTGAATTTGTTACAGTTAAACTATGTTTTTAAATTTTTGTCACATTTTCTATAGTAGTATTGTCACTTATAAAGGGTGATACGGTCAAAATTTGGTCAATATAAACTTGACGTATTTCTTTCAATTTTGCATTTAAAAAACCTGAACACCCCTCATTTTGAAGGTGTGTGTGTGTAGAATGTTGCTCCTATTTTGATTTTGTCAAAATGCCGTCCAAGCAAGAAGAGCAACGTATCAAAATTTTGCTCGCGCATCGCGAAAATCCGAGCTACTCGCACGCAAAGCAGGCAAAATCGCTAAAAGTTGCCAAATCAACCGTTACAAATGTAATTAAAGTGTTTGGGTAACGTTTGTCGACAGCCAGGAAGTCTGGATCGGGGGGAAATCGAAAACCGGAAGCCGCTGAGACGACAAAAAAGAGTTGCCGGTAGTTTCAAGCGAAACCCTAACCTTTCTCTCCGAGATGCCGCAAATAAGCTGGGTGTATCGTCTACAACCGTGCATCGAGCCAAAAAACGAGCCGGACTATCGACTTACAAGAAGGTAGTGACTCCAAATCGCGATGATAAACAAAATACGACGGCCAAAGCGCGATCCCGGAGGCTGTACACGACGATGCTGACGAAGTTTGACTGCGTGGTAATGGACGACGAAACCTACGTCAAAGCCGACTACAAGCAGTTTCCGGGACAGGAGTTTTATGCGGCAAAAGGAAGGCAGAGGTAGCAGATATTTTCAAGCACATAAAACTGTCAAAGTTCGCAAAGAAATATCTGGTTTGGCAAGCCATCTGTACCTGTGGCTTGAAAAGCAGCATTTTCATAGCTTCCGGGACTGTCAACCAAGAAATTTACGTGAAAGAGTGTTTGAATAAACGTCTGCTGCCTTTCCTGAAGAAACACGGTTGTTCCGTACTGTTTTGGCCGGATTTGGCATCTTGCCATTACCGTAAAAGGCCATGGAGTGGTACGCCGCCAACAACGTGCAGGTGGTTCCCAAGGACAAGAACCCTCCCAACACGCCAGAGCTCCGCCCAATTGAGAAATACTGGGCTATTGTCAAGCGGAACCTAAAGAAGACCAAAAAAACTGCTAAGGACGAGCAGCAGTTCAAGGCAAACTGGCTTTCTACGGCGAAGAAGGTGGACAAGGTGGCTGTACAAAATCTGATGGCAGGTGTCAAGCGTGAGGCCCGGCAATTCGGATTTGCAAAAGCGAAAGCCTAACTGAATATTTTCCTGAATTTTATACTAATTGAACTTGAAAAAGAAATTTAATTTGATTTTTTAAATAAACGATTTCATCGATTTACACGCATTTTCCCTTGACCAAATTTTGACCGTATCACCCTTTATGTTATTTTCAAAAAATACATTATTTATGACTGGATTTTATTTGTATAGAAAAATTTGCTAAAATTTTATTTCTATAGAAAATTTTATCAAAAATTTTATTTCTACAGAGAATTTTGTCCAAAATTTTGACAAAAAATGTGTCCAAATTTTATTTCTGTAGAAAAATTTGGCCAAAATTTTATATCTATAGAGAATTTTGTCAATTTCAATTTGAACAAAAAAATTTGTCCAAATATTATTTCTATAGAGAATTTTGTCAAAATTTTATTTATATAGAAAATTTTATCAAAATTTTATTTCTATAGAAAATTTTATCAAAATTTTATTTCTATAGAAAATTTTGTCAAAATTTTATTTCTATAGAAAATTTTGTCAAAATTTTATTTCTATATAAAATTTTGTCGAAATTTCATTTCTATAGAAAATTGTGTCAAAATCTTATTTGTATCGAAAAATTTGCTAAAATTTTATTTGTATAGAAAATTTTATCAAAATTTTATTTCTACAGAAAATTTTGTCAACAATTTTGAATAAAAAAATTGTGCAAATTTTATTTCTGTAGAAAAATTTGGATAAAAGTTTATTTCTATAGAGAGTTTTGTCAAAATTTTATTTCTATAGAAAATTTTGTCTAAATTTTATTTCTATAGAAACTTTTTAATTTTTTTCTTTTTTTTTAAATTTTTTCTCTATAGAAAATTTGGACAAAAATAAATTGTCCAAAATTTATTTCTGTAGAAAAATTTGGTGAAAAGTTTATTTCTATAGAGAATTTTGTCAAAATTTTATTTCTATAGAAATTTTTTGTTAAAATGTTGTTTCTATAGAAAATTTTGTCAATTTTTTCTTTTCTTTGCCAAAACTTTTTTCTCTATAGGAAATTTGGTCAAAAATTTATTTCTATAGAGAATTTTGTCAAAATTTTATTTATATAGAAAATTTTGTCAAAATTTTATTTGTATAGAAAAATTTGCTAAAATTTTATTTCTACAGAAAATTTTGTCAACAAATTTTTTTTCTATAGAAAATGTTGTCAACATTTTATTTGTACAGAAAATTTTATCAAAATGTTCTTTCTACAGAAAAATTTTGTCAAAATGTTATTTCTATGGAAAATTTTGCCAAATTTTCGTTCTTTAGAAAATTTTGTCAAAATTTTATTTCTATAGAAAATTTAGTCAAAATTTTATTTCTATAGAAAATGTTGTCAAAAATTTATTTCTATATAAAGATTAGTTAACATTTTGTTTCTATAGAAAAGTTTTGTCAAAATAATATTTCTATAGAAAATGTTTGTCAAAATGTTATTTCTATAGAAAATTTTGTCAAAATTTTATTTCTATAGAAAATTTTGTCAAAATTTTATTTCTATAGGAAACTTTGCTAAAATTTTATTTCTATAGAAAATTTTGTCAAAATGTTATTTCTACAGAAAATTTTTGTCAAAATGTTATTTCTATGGAAAATTTTGCCAAATTTTCTTTCTTTAGAAAATTTTGTCAAAATTTTATTTCTATAGAAAATTTTATCAAAATTTAATTTCTACAGAAAATTTTGTCAAAAATTTGGACAAAAAAAATTTGTCCAAAGTTTATTTCTATAGAGAATTTTGTCAAAATGTTATTCTCTAAAAAAATTCTATAGAAAATTTTTGTCAAAATTTTATTTCTATAGAACATTTTGTCAACAAATTTTTTTTATATAGAAAATGTTGTCAACATTTTATTTGTATAGAAAATTTTATCAAAATGTTATTTCTACAGAAAATTTTTGTCAAAATGTTATTTCGATAGAATTTTTTTGTCAAAATGTTATTTCTATGGAAAATTTTGTCAATTTTTTTTCTATAGAAAATTTTGTCAACATTTTGTTTCTATGGAAAATTTTGTCAACATTTTATTTCTATAGAAAATTTTGTCAAAATTTTATTTCTATAGAAAATTGAAGAAACCGTTATTTGGAGAGGATTATTTTGCAAAATCTACCAAAACAACAAGAGTTCTACCCAACAGTAACTATCTACCATTTTAGGTAGACTTCTACCAACTGTGGCAACAACCGTGGCCTGGGACCCATGTTTCGAAGCGTTACAAACGGAATGTCAAAGTTAGTGTATCCCGATGGGTATAACGGGTTTAAAATAATGTACAAACTTAATGAAACCAAAGGAGACACCGTAGTGCAATGGTTAGTATGCCCGCCTTGCATACACAGTGTCGTGGTTTCAAACCCAGTTTCGACCAAACACCAAAAAGTTTTTCAGCGGTGGATTATCCCACCTCAGTAATGCTGGTGACACATCTGAGTGTTTCGAAAAATTTTGTATGTATGATTTTTGGTACTGCTTCCGAGCGGAGAATTCAAGCAAGGATATATTTAAGGCACAATTCTGTTTTATATATGATTTTTGAGTATCGGATTCCTGGAAACAATTTTTAATTAATTCGTTCTTTTCAGCTTTTTTTAACCAAAACCTAAATTTTCAAATTCAGACTTATGCTATTTTTCAAGTTAAAGACGTCTTGAAAAAAAAAGGTATTGAAAAATATCTCCTATTCTTTAGCATTTTGCTTTGTAGTCAACATACAAAAAGTGGACGAATTTACAGACGGTTTCATTAATTTTGAAGAAGAATTTTTCAAAAGTATTAAAGCCAAATAGACCTTTGTTAAAATAAATTTTCTTTGGTGTAAAGATACCCATTTTTAACTTGGATCATTTAACAACAAGAAATTTATTGACTTTTGGACAAAAAAAAAAAAAATATTTGAAGAATTTGTCAGAATTATTAAAGCCAAATAGACCTTCGTCAAAATAATTTTTTTTATGTAAAGATACTTAAAGTATTGGAAGAGTAAAAGCCGAGAAATGCGTTGAGGACCCCGATGAACTGAATATGAGATTTCTGGATATTAATATTCCTTGTGTGCGATCAGACTTACATGATAGTAATGAATTCACTACTTTTGAAAATAATTTTTCCTTTTACTGTGTCTCTGATAATGACACACTACAATCAATACTTAGCATAAAATCAGACGCTAAGGGTTTGGATAACATGGATCCCCGGTTTGTGAAAATCATTCTTCCATTGATTTTACCGTATATTACGCATACATTTAATCATGTCTTAACGACTTCTACATTCCCCAAAAGATGGAAGATTGCGAAGATAATTCCTATTCTGAAAAGCAGGGGTAAATATAGACCCATATCCCTTTTGCCATTCTTGTCTAAGGCTTTGGAGAATATTATGTTCAGACAGATGAATGATTTTATCTTGCGCAATAATCTGTTAACTGATAGGCAATCGGGATTTCGCACTGATAGTAGTTGTACTACGGTACTGGCCGATATGGTTGAAGGCATAAGGACGAGCATTGACCGTAATAAATTGTGTTTTTTGTTGCTTCTGGATCATTCCAAAGCATTCGATACTGTGTGTCACCATATATTAATAGCAAAACTGAGGCGATCTTTCGGGTTTGATTTTTCAGCCTGTTCACTTTTATCTTCCTATCTAACAGAAAGATGTCAAGTAGTTCTGGCTAATGAAAAATACTCGCAACCCATGAGTCTAAGTAGAGGAGTGCCGCAGGGTTCTGTTCTAGGCCCCTTGCTCTTCTCGCTCTATATTAATGATATAGTGGAGGTCTGTGACGGTTGCGATGTTCATATTTACGCTGATGACGTACAGTTATGCTTTTCTTGTGAAACTGCGAATATTATGGACTGTGTAAACGGTATAAATGCAAGACTTATCGAAATCAATGATTGGGCAGTGAACAATGGTCTAATGCTTAACCCAACAAAGACAAAATGTTTGGTAATATCACGAAATACAGTCGATTTTACTACATTGCCACCTGTCACTATAAATGGATACGACGTGGAATATGCCACATATGCTAAAAATTTAGGTGTTATCTTTGACAACAATTTATCTTGGAACAGACATATAGAGATTACAATAGGAACTGATCTATCCTTTTGCTACATACAGTAATCAATTCTGCCGAACCTAACTATCTATTTCAAAGACTAAATTTTTCTCGATCATCTCGATCAAAAACTATTGTTCCCCCAAGGACACGGTATATGATATCTGATAGACAGTTCTTTTTTTTTTTTTTTATTTATTGTTTCTTTATAACGTTATAAATTTACAAATTTCATAGTATGGCCTCAGCGCCTTAAGGCATTGTAGAGGCTCGTTGGCAACATATAATATAATCTTAGATTTTTAAATTTTCATTCAATACATTAACTTAAAAAAAAAACTCGAGGTTGGAACTAAAATTATATTAGGAGTTCATCGATGTTTGTTTTCAAAAATTCCTTTATTCTCACTTTAAAAACAGAGATACTTGAAACAGACTTGATTTCACTGGGCAAACTATTAAATCTTAAACTGCCAGAATATTCAATTCTTTGTTTAGTTGTTTCACTTCTGCATAAAACCACATTTAGCATATTATTATTACGAGTGTTTATGTTGTGACTATTGGACTATTCTTTGTGTACGCAACTCGACTATGGAATAATCTACCTACTCATTTGAGAAATATCACTAATCATCAACAATTTAAGAATAGACTGAAAAAGCACTTTACTTTGATGTAATAATTACAATTTAAAATTCAATTCAATTTTTTTTAATACATTTTTGTAATAATTTTATATATAGAGAATTTTACAATACAATAACTACATTTTTAAGTTTAAGTATAAAATCACTATATTAATTAATATTTGACACATTTCTTTATGTAATAACTTTTTATACAGTACTTACTATAAGGTTAAACTTGCTGTACTGATATGAAAAATAAAGAATCAATATCAATATCAATTTATTAACTTTGGACAAGGGGAAAAAATGATACACCCAGAGATCATATTCCTTGATAACCTCAAACATGTTTTAAGAGCAAAATATTATTTTTGGGTGGTGACCATGTAACATGGTTTTCGCAACCATGTTATTTTCTCGGAAATCATGTATCTGATTTCGGCAATGCAGCTTCTATTCTAAGCAAAATTCGCATTCGTATTTATTTATGAAATCCTTGGTTTAACGAAAATACTTTTTTTCAGTGCAAAAATTTATAATATATTAATTTCTATTAAGAGTGAACATATATAAACCCAAAATAAGTCATCTCTTTGGCAAGATCAATATAAAATTATATATAAATCCAATTTTCGTTTAGAGAACACAGTGAAGTATCGATTTGTAAATGGAAAGCATTCAGATTTATCCTGAATGCCATAACTAGTGATTTCTATTTGTAAACTTTCGCATCATCGATTTCAATATTGTAAGATATTGACGTCTTTGCGCTAATTGGGATAATTACCTTGAGGTAAACAGTTTCCGGTTAATAATGACAGTAATTGTATATTATATTTTGCCATTCAATTTGGGAAGTATATTTACGATTGTCATATCATATGGTCATTAAAAACAAGTTCTACAAAGCGACGCGTGTTTTGGAAATACAAATTATTGCAATATCAAATAAGATTTGATTAAAAATATTTTTTTAACCACGGTTTTTGGTATAATTTTTTTCCTAGTTCTTCAGTCAAAAAATATTAAAGTCTAACAACAGTATAAAATTAAAAACAAAAAAACAAGTTATATACGGCCATAAGTTCGGCCAGGTCGAATCTTATGTAACCTCCACCATGGATTGCGTAGAAACTTCTACGAAAGACTTTCATCCACAATCGAATTACTTGGGTTGTGGTATTAACCCAACTTCTTAAAACTTCTTAACATCGTTTTCTAAATTGTGAGTTAGTCCATGGTCCACGTGGTATATATTAAACAAAAAAAGTTATGTATAGGTAAGTCTAAAAATAATTACGAATCGACGTGGACTTTTGCACAGCACGTAGAGAGCCAGAATTGAAATATGGGGGTCGCTTATATGGGGGCTATATAGAATTATGAACTTGATATGGACCAATTTTTGTGTGATTGGGGATCGATTTATCTGAGGGCTATATAACTATAGACCGATATGGACCTAGTTAGGCATGGTTGTTAACGGCCATATACTAGCACACTGTACCAAATTTCAACTGACTCGGTTGAAATTTGCTCCTCCAAGAGGCTCCAAAACCAAATCTCGGGATCGGTTGATATGGGGGCTATATATGATTATGGACTGATATGGACCACTTTTGGCATGGATGTTAAATATCATATACTACCACCACGTACCAAATTTCAACCAGATCGAATGAATGTTGCTTCTCCAAAAGGCACCGGAGGTCAAATCTGGGGACCGGTTTATATGGGGGCTATATATAATTATGGACCGATTTCGACGAATTTTTGCATGGGTGTTTGAGGCCATATATTAACGCCACGTACCAAATTTCAAGTGAATCAAATTAATTTTGGTCCTCCAAGGGGCTCCGGAGGTCAAATCTGGTGATCGGTTTATATGGAGGCTATATATAATTATGGACCGATGTGGACCAATTTTTGCATGGTTGTTAGAGACCAAATACTAACACCATGTACCAAATTTCAGCCGGATCAGATGAAATTTGCTTCTCTTAGAGGCTCCGCAAGCCAATTCGGGGGACCGGTTTATATGGGGGCTATATGTAATTATAGAGCGATGTAGACCAACTTTTGCAAGGTTGTTAGAGACCATATACTAACACCATGTACCAAATTTCAGCCAGATCGGATGAAATATGCTACTCTTATAGGCTCCGCAAGCCAAATCGGGTGATGGGTTTATATGGGGGCTATATGTAATTTTTTTTTTTTTTTTTTTTTTTTTGTATTTGTATAACATTTTATTATATTATTATTAATTCATTTTTACAAATTAATTATATATATATATTTATAAAAATATTTGTAGCCTCAGCGCCATAATGGCATTATTGAGGCAATCTGGCAACATTTAAACTGTTAATGAAGTCAAAATTCAATTACAACATATTTCATTAAAAGAAAAAAAAAAAAAAAAAAAGAAAATAAATAATAATAATACTAATAATAATAATTTTAAATCTTGTTCTATTATATTTAGCATAAATTCAAATTCTGCTTATTCCCATCATCATATTATAAGCATTTCAATATTGTCAATTAGATGACGCTTTAATCTTTGTTTAAATATTGATATCGATTGTGCATCTTTAACATACAATGGCAAATCATTATATTCCATGCTTCCCATAAATTCGATTCTCTGCTTTGACATTTCCAAGCGACACCTGACAACGTACAAATTCATATGATTTCTTGTATTTATACCATGATTACTCTGGCGAAATCTTATGGTATGAAATCCTATATTGTGCAAAACTTTATAAACGTACGTTAAAATCTGCATTTTGAATAATCCATATATAGGTAAAATAGTTTTGGCTACATCTTTATACAAGGACAATGTCGAATATGTTCTTGGAAGATTAAAAATTATTTTTAGTGCTTTATTCTGAATTATTTGTATTGATTTTAGATCAGCGTTCCGTTTGTGACCATAAATTAAGGACAAATAATTGATTTTACTTTGAATGAGACATTCGTAAACCTTCATCTTTGTGCTCTCAGTGAGTTTATTTTTAAGTTTGTAAAGTATTCCAAGAATAGGAGAAATTTTACTTCTTAATTCTTGTATATGTTTGCTCCATGACAAATTATTTTGGAGATAAACACCCAAGTATTTAACTACCTTAACTTCTCTGATCTCATTTCCTTCCAACATAATAATATTGTCACTACTTTGTGACTGATGTGGTCTAAACCGCATCAACTGCGTCTTATTTAAATTCAGTTTGAGTTTGTTTAATTTCGCAAATTCCGAAACAATGTTAGCATCATGTTGAATATTATCTAAAAGTACACTATCTATCTTAGACGGGTAAAAAATGCACAGATCATCAGCATACATATATATTCTTCCTCTCAAATTAAGGTTGTTTAAATCATCAATATAAATCTTAAACAGTAGAGGCCCCAGAACACTGCCCTGGGGAACGCCATGTTTAATAATACCCATTGAACTTCTACCGTTATTTATCTGCACATATTGTACTCTATCCCTCAAGTAACTTCTAAAAAATGCTAACTCTCTTCCCCTAATTCCATAAAATGACAGCTTTTCCAACAAAATTCCATGATCAACTAGATCGAATGCCTTAGAGAAATCATAAAACATTCCCCCAACTGTAGAATAACCTTCGTCAAAACAGGAACATATATAATTAACAACATTCACTACGGCTTCGTCAGTTCCACATCCCTTTCTAAAGCCATATTGATTATTTGATAAAAGCTCTTCTTGAAGCAAATACTCACTCAGCTGTTTATATATTATCCTTTCAAATATCTTATCTATAACCGGCAAAAGAGCAATAGGCCTATACATCTCAACGTTAGTAGACTTTTTTTCTTTCGGTATTGGTAAAATTTTCTGCACCTTAAGAACCTGGGGATACACATGACTTCTAACCGAGCTATTAAATATTTCTACCAAATATGGTAACAATTCATCGCAACACTCTACCAAAACATTTGGTGTTATAGAGTCATGACCAGGAGATTTATTCCTATCTAACTGCAAAATGAACTCTCGAACCTCATTCTCAGTAGTTTCATATAGCTGAAAAGTATTTGAGTGATGCCTTATGGATCTGAATGAATTCCAACTATCTCCAGGAAGCGCACTGATTTGACTCTTCAAAACTTCCACAGAATTGAGGAAGTAGTTATTAAATTCTTCAGCCTTAATACTATCTTCCGTAATATCTCTACCTTGACTATCTCTCAATGTGATATCTTGTCTTTTATTTCGACCTAAAGACTGATTTAAAAACTGCCAACACTTCCTTGCATCTTTCTCAAATTTACTTAGGTTATCATAGTAGTAGTTATTCATGTTTTCCCTTGTAGCCCTTTTAATCACTTTACCAATCCTCCTTAAGCTATCGTCGGAGTATACATTAGGATTTTGTCTTCTTTGTTTGAGAAGTTTCCTTTTAAACTTTATCAATGACTGAATATTCAGATTTACCCATGGCGCAATACAATTTTTTATCAGTTCTCTCCTCTTAGTTACCTTCGTAGAATTTGAAATGGCATTTGATATACAAGAAATTACATTAGAAAGATCACTTGACGGATTTCCACTGAGCACTAAAGATTGAAAATCCCGGCGAATGTGCTCTCTTAACAATTCATAGTCACAAAGTGCTTTTGTTTTTACTATGCTATCCCTCAACGTATGTTTGCAGTCTATAACGCAATGAATAAAATTATGGTCAGATATGTGGCATTCAATTGAATCAATTTTCAATTTATCCGGCAAGTTACTAAAAACATTATCTATTGATTTGCCACTCAGAGGTCGAGTGACAAGACTATGGCAATTTCTAACATCAAACGATTCAATTAATACTCTCACATCTTCCGACGCAGCGTTGCTAAGAAAGTCAACATTAGAATCCCCAACCATTACTATTGGACTACGGGCAAACCGAACAAGAATATTTTCTAAATAATTCATGAACTGATTAAGAGAGCATTTCTGCGATCTATAGAAGGACATTACTTTTAATGACTTCGCAAGAAAATTGTGACTCGGAAGAGTCATTAAAATACACTCTATGTAGTTGCTACTTTCACAAACCTCAACATTATACGAGATACCATATCGAATGTACATCGAAGTGCCACCGTAAGAGTCGCTTCTACAACAGTGAATATTTTCATATCCCGGTATTTGATAAAGGTCAATCACTTCATTATTAAGCCAAGTTTCCTGAATACAGATTATCGCAGGTAGTATGGGAAAATTAGACAAAGAAGTTTTAAACTTATTGAACTTAGAAATTGAAGAAATGCTTCTAATATTGATGGACATAATTATTAAATTATTAACATCAGAAATCGCAAAATCAGATTCAAATGAATTAAATGATTTAAAATATTTATTTATAAACAAAAAGAAATATTAATTAAAAAAAAATGGCAATAGTAATATTACAATATCAAAAAATAAGATTTTATATGTTTGGGGATAAATAATCCATATTATTAGCCTCATCACTATCATCCGATACTTCAACATTTTGTACAGTTCGGGACCTTCTGGTAGTTGTTGATTGTAATAAAATTTCATCTACTTCATCTTCACTGTTTATTACTCTTGGTTTAGACAGTTCGCTTCTTTTTGCAAAAACTTTTCCACCGGCAGCGTACACTCTCCTAAATCCAACTGATTTTAAAGCTTTTGCGTGATTGAGCAAACCAAGTGTTTCTTTACTAAGAAAGTCATTTACAAAAATTGATTTCGTTTCTTCGTTCGCACCCAGTTTCATTTTTGCCGACATCACTTTTTGCTTCGCTGCTTTTGTTTCAAACTTTGCCACAACCATTTTTTTCTTGCTTTCCTTTTTTCCGATATAATACGCAGCTTCAAAATCTTCTGGTTTCAAGTTTACTTCCACTTTCTTCATATATATCGATGTGGACCAATTTTTGAATGGTTGTTAGATACTATATACTAACACCATGTATCGAATTTCAACCGGATCGGATGAAATTTGCTTCTCTTAGAGGATCCGCAAGCCAAATCTGGTCCGTATATATGGGGGCTATACGTAAAAGTGGACCGATATGGCCCATTTGCAATACCATCCGACCTACATCAATAACAACTACTTGTGCCAAGTTTCAAGTCGATAGCTCGTTTCGTTCGGAAGTTAGCGTGATTTGAACAGACGGACGGACGGACGGACATGCTCAGATCGACTCAGAATTTCACCACGACCCAGAATATATATATACTTTATGGGGTCTTAGAGCAATATTTCTATGTGTTACAAACGGAATGACAAAGTTAATATACCCCCCATCGTATGGTGGATGGTATAAAAAATGTCATAAATTCTTAAAGGATTCTTAAATTAGATTTGAAATTATTTTTTTTTTTAATTCCCAGGGGCTTTCATAGAAATAATATTTTAAGACATATATATATTTTTTAACATTAATATGAAGAATTAATTTTATGCCCTAAAACATGGCTGAGATGGTCATACTCCATATCTGGCCGTTATCGTTATTGAAATATATATTTTCAGTGGTCTAACATTTAAACTATAATTTTTCTAGAATTTTGCCTAGATACAGCATACACTTTTAATCTAATCTAAAGAATCTAAATACCATATCGAACTATTTCAAATATAAATGAAACATTTTAATCTGCATAACTAATGGAAGCGATTTTAATTTTCTATTTAATTTGTCCGGACACTGAATCTAGTAAAAAACACTTTTACCCTCATCGCTGATTATTCATATCCAAAATTAATTTAGTAAATATTTAAAAAGATTTTTCGTGTATGAGATATACGCCCTAAAATCCAATGTTATAGGCTACATGGAAATCATCAACAAATTTTTAAATTTTGCGTTCAAAATCTACTGGATACAAGAAATAGAGATAAAAACAAGTTTTAATAATATTTGCTTAAAGTTTATATACATTTATGTTTTATTTTTTGTTAAATACCCCCTTTGATGTGATGTTTTAATAAGCGCTGTGAATATTCATGAGACGCCTATGATTTATGGAACTTCTGAATAGACTTTTTGTTAAAACAAAAAAATGAACGAACCGGACATACTTGTCTGTTTAGGGGCGGTATAACGTCATAGCAGGCAGATGTCCAAAATAACATCAGCAAAAATTTTGATATGATTAGAAAATGGGATTCAAACTTATCCAAATTTGGCACTTTGTGGAAAATATCATGGGTATATGGGTTCATATTTAGAACCCAGCACCTTTCTAAATCAGTACACTTGGCCTGGTAATGATGTTGCTGCCCATTTTGTCAAACTTAATTATATATTAATCGGCCTTTTTAGTTTAGTATGGGCTACCTTGCCATTTAGAAGACGGTGTTAGGAAGTTTTAAGATACCTTGCCATCGGCAAGTGTTACCGCAACCCAAGTAGTTCGATTGTGGATAACAGTCTTCAGTAGAAGTTTCTACGCAATCTATGGTGGAGGGTACGTAAGCTTCGGCCTGGCTGAACTTACGGCCGTATATACGAGTACTTGTTTTATGTTAGTTCGTCGAAATTAGTATGTTTTAGCTAAAATGGTCCCATTATGAAAAAGTTCCCTCCACTTTAATTATTTTTTTTTTTTGTATATTTTAGTTAAAAGAAGTAAAAACGAGAAAAAATTGTACAGGTTTATTAAATTCTTATTTTCCTAAAAATATTTAGTTCAGAGAATCCCAAAAATTTAAATTTAACAAAAATTAAATATAACACATGTTTAATGCAGAATTGCCAAAAGATGGCGTAGTTCAGGATATATGCAATACTGAAATTATATTCATGTAATATCATTCCATAGCCTACATTAGCAGTATGTGTCAACTTTTTCCTTCAAACTTTGAAATTTTAATTTAACAAGTGAAAAAAATTAATTATGTCTAATAAATTTTCTTACATATGTCGAAAAATATTTACTTATTTTATAACTGCGTTTGTTACATTTTTCTAAAAATTTTCCAAAACTACAATCTACAATTTACTAAAAATGTCCAGCTTTTTGGCTCTCAATATGTCAAGTTTCTCAAACTTTTGTAAAAATTTTACCATTTTTAATTTTCGGTCCCAAAAAAAAAAAACAAATGCTCCTTATCATAACAATCATCAACCCATTGCTTTTTCTAGCATATGGAAATCATTTATCCTAATCACTAAATTCTGATATTTCCCTATAAAATTGTATATGGACATATTTGTATATTAAATACGTTTATATCGTATTCTTCTTCATCGTCCAGCGGCTTACAAAAAAATCCTGTTTAAGGTGATAATTTTCAACAAAAAAAAACATATTTAAATATTCATTAAAGCTTAGCTTTAAAATACCACACTTGGAGTCTTGTTTCACAAGAGCCACTTGGCAGTATATTATCTGATATTAATGATAATTATTATTTATTATTTTGTTAAGATGACAAGCGTAGAATCTTAATAGAAGTTGATTATCGAGGAAATACTTTATGAAGATATGAACGATTACCCCAGTGGCACATACATGGAAATATGATGAAGTGATTTTGAAGAATATACCACACCTTAATGTATTAAAATATAAAATATTATGAACATTTCCAAGCTGAAAAATAATGACTAATTTCTGAGTTCTATAATATTGCAAATAACAGATATATAAATCGATAGATATAAAGCCCTATACATATTCTGAAAGTGGATGTGAAAAGCGCCCTTTATAATGAACCTAGTCTCTATCAGGGATGGAAAATGCAGTGCTATAGTACTTTTTTCAATACTTTTTCACTTTCGTCAGTACAGTGGTATCCCCATAAATGATTTAGTATCTTTTGTGTATATAGTTTAGAGCCGATATCATTTAAATATATCAGATTTATGATACAACAGTTTTGACAAAATATTTTAATATTTTGAGAAAGTCTTTAATAAACTTATTTACTAATGGTCTTTTACAAATTTTTCAAAGAAAATCTCGATTTTGTAAAAGCTAGGGTAAAAAACGATTTTCTATGCAAAATTTTGTCAAAATTTTATTTGTATAGAAAATTTTGTCAAAATTTTAGTTCTATTGAAAATTTTGTCAAAATTTTATTTGTATAGAAAATTTTGTCAAAATTTTATTTTTATAGAAAATTTTGTCAAAAATTTATTTCTATAGAAAATTTTGTCAAAATTTTATTCCTATAGAAAATTTTTGTCAACATTTTATTTCTATAGAAAATTTTGTCAAAATTTTATTTCTATAGAAAATTTTGCCAAATTTTATTTCTATAGAAAATTTGTCAAAATTTTATTTCTACAGCAAATTTTGTCAAAATTTTATTTCTATAGAAAATTTTGTCAAAATTTTAGATCTATTGAAAATTTTGTCAAAATTTTAGTTCTACAGAAAATTTTGTCACAATTTTATTTCTATAGAAAATTTTGTCAAAATTTTAGATCTTTTGAAAATTTTAGTTCTATAGAAAATTTTGTCAAAATGTTTTCTCTATAGAAAATTTTGTCAAAATTTTATTTCTACAGAAACTTTTGCCAAAATTTTATTTCTACAGAAACTTTTGTCAAAATTTTATTTCTACAGAAACTTTAGTCAAAATTTTATCTTTATAGAAAATTTTGTCAAAAGTTTATTTCTATAGAAAAGTTTTTCAAAATTTTATTTCTATAGAAAATTTTGTCAAAATTTTAGTTCTATAGAAAATTTTGTCAAAATTTTATTTCTATAGAAAATTTTGTCAACATTTTATTTCTATAGAAAATTTGTCAACATTTTATTTCTATAGAAAATTTTGTCAAATATTTTATTTCTATAGAAAATTTTGTCAAATATTTTATTTCTATGCAAAATTTTGTCAAAATTTAAGTTCTATAGAAAATGTTGTCAAAATTTTATTTCTATAGAAAATTTTGTCAACATTTTATTTCTATAGAAAATTTTGTCAATATTTTATTGCTATACAAAATTTTGTCAAAATTTTATTTCTATAGAAAATTTTGTCAAAATTTTAGTTCTATAAAAAATTTTGTTAAAATTTTATTTCAATAGAAAATGTTGTCAAAATTTTATTTCTATAGAAAATTTTATCAAAATGTTATTTCTATAGAAAATTTTGTCAAAAATTTATTTCTACAGAAAATTTTGTCAAAATTTAATTTCTACAGAAAATTTTATTTCTATAGAAAATTTTGTCAACATTTTATTTCTATAAAAAATTTTGTTAAAATTTTATGTCTATAGAAAATTTTGTCAAAGTATTATTTCAATAGAAAATTTATGAAGTACAATTTTGAAAAAGTTCTACCAACTGTGGCAACAGTGATTACAATACTAGTCTTTGTAAGCGTATATAAAACTAAAAAAAGAAAATATTTAAAATTGAGTCGACAAACAAAATTTTATTTTCTTTAAAATTCAGTCTAAAGGAGCTTTAGACAATAATCTTCCAATGGAATTTTTGTTGAAATTTATTGAAAAGTACTTTTACGCTCAAAAAAAAATACCTTTTTGTACTTTCTTAAAAATCGTATTTTCCATCCCTTGTCTTTTTACCGCAGGCGGCTTAGTTTTTGGATAATAAGTCAAATACCAAAAATCCAAATCCGAATTTGAAATCCTAAATTCGAATTGAAAAATAGTTTTGTGCTGGTTTGTGTCTCGGCTAAGTTTTTGCTGCAAATTTCAAATTCGAATTTACCTTCACACTCATCTTCTTTATAAGTTCTAAGTTTTGAAATGACATTAAGCCATTTCTATGAAATGACATTAAACCATAAATTTGTTTTTTTTTATTGAAATTCATAACTAGAATTTCTTATTCGTAGTCTAAAATAAAATTTTGTGAAAATAAAAGCTACATATAAAACGCCCATCACAAAAGAACAATCGAAATTAATTTCATCCCTCATCCAACATGAAATGAAATTGAATACCTAAAGAATGATGTATTAATCTTTAAATCATAATGCCAAGAAGACAATAGCTTGAAAATATTAAACAAGATATATTTCTGGCCATAAGTTATGCCCACATTTATATGTTAGTTAGCGAGACCTCACTACGCTTGCCTCCGACTCTTTTGAAGATGACACCATCAAATTTCTTGCCATGGAAAGCGAGAGTGATGCGAAACCCCATTTTCAACTGGTTACAATGCAAGTTCATTTCACTCATTGATGTCTGGTTGTAGTAAGGCCACTAAGCAGCAGTTCAGTGTCCCCTTGATGTGCCCATTTTCGACACAAAACCAAATCACTTTCTCGCAATTGAAATCGAAAGTGACCTCGAAACCTATATTCCAGTGACACAGTTTCATGGATTTTTCGTAAGCTAAAGAGTATTCGTTTATATATTTTTTTGTACTCTCTCTCTATCTCTTCTTTGCATCTTTGACTGAGGAACATAGTTTTTGGCTTAAACTAAATGAAAATCCAAACTGGTTTTTGGCTAGCTTGAAACTGAGAAATGGTACTTGTATAGGCCTCCAGGTAAAGATGGTTAATTTGTATTTAAATGAAAACGAATATTGTTACTTAAGCTCATATAGAGGGATATGATCGGAGAAATTGTGGCATTTTAATACACTGCAAATATATTGACGTAAGCACAATGATTCATTATCCTTAAAATTCAAACTCTAGTTTTGCTTAGCAGACAAGACACATTTCTCTGATATAAAGATAACACACACAGAAAAAGGTAAAGACTTTTATAGGAAGAATGAACTATCATGTACGAAAATTGAACTAATATATAGTCCATCCCAGCAAAAACAGAGCTTCTAAAAAAGTAGTTTGGATCCCTAATTTGTGATCCGGAAGTAGTGCAAACTTGGATCATCTCCAATGAATTTTACATGGGCTTGTCATAGGACGAAAGTATTTCATTGTTGGATCCTTTACATTGCTTTATCAGTTGTGCCTTGAAAGTTCATTTGGGTGAAGAAATTAAAAAAAAAACTAAAAAAAACATTTGTTTTCCAATTTCACTTTTTATTTTGCTCAGTATATTTTGTCAGACTATTATTTTCTTATTATCTAATTTTTACAAATTGAAAAACTTCTCCGCTTCCTCCGAGAGTTGAACCTGGGTCTGTTGGCACCATAATAAAACGTCTTAGCACACTCAACAACAAACGTCATTGAACACGATGCATCAAAACTTCTATTCAAATTTTTGTGATATGAACCTAATATGACATCACGGCATGGCATTCTAACTACTTCCTAAGATGTTCATTATTTATATGAATGAAAAAATCAAAAATTTATTTCTATAGAAAATTTTGTCAAAATGCTATTTCTATAGAAAATTTTGTCAAAATGTTATTTCTATAGAAAATTTTGTCAAAATGTTATCTCTATAGAAAATTTTGTCAAAATTTTATTTAAAAAAAGACCGATTAAATACGTACATAATTCACTTTGACAAAATTTTCTATAGAAATAAAGTTTTGACAAAATTTTCTATAGAAATGAAATTTTGACAAAATTTTCTATAGAAATAAAATTTTAACAAAATTTTCTATAGAAATAAAATTTTCTATACAAATAAAATTTTGACAAAATATTCCAAAGAAATAAAGTTTTGACAAAATTTTCTATAGAAAAGAAATTTTAACAAAATTTCCTATAGAAAAAAAATTTAACAAAAATTTCTATAGAAATAAACCATGATTATGAACCGATATGGACCAATTTTTGTGTGATTGGAGATCGGCTATACATAACTATAGACCGATTTTGGTATGGTTGTTAGCGGCCATATATCAACTTCATGTACCAAATTTCAACGGATCGGATGAAATTTGTTTCTCTTTGAGGCTCCGCAAGCCAAATCTGGTGATGGGTTTATATGGGGACTATATATAATTATGAACCGATGTGGACCAGTTTTTGCATGATTGTTAGAAACCATTTACTAACACCACGTACCGATTTATTGTCAGGCTCATTTAGACTATTCAGTTCACTGTGATAATATTGCCAAATTGTCATAGTTTCATATATAATCATTTATTAACAGCTAATATACTACGACCTTTTTGCCATTTGGCGGACAGATAGTCATCTTAAGGCCTAGATCGTTATCCATCCGTTTTTCTATGTGGACGTGGACAATATCCAGAAAGCAAACTCTTCCACAAACTACAAACTAAGATCAAGTCCAAAATCCATTGGTATCGATATGAATTTCACTCATACAACTATATTTTCAAAGAGCTTTATTTTGTGAAGCTCTGATGATATACACAGTCTCACATAAGTTTACATACCCTTGAGGTTTTTACCTTATAACTAAACATGTTTCTTGTTGTTGTTTATAATCCAGACTAAAAAATCTTCTTGAAAATTGACAGATACTTTGTTTTTCAAATTAATTTACAAAATCTAAACCATATATATGCATATTTTATTATATTATATTAATTGAAGAAAATACAATTTCTTAAACCGTATGTAAACTTGTGTAAGACTGTGTATGTATAAATTCGTTCAATTATGTGAGCATACCTTTAGGCAGATTTCTTTATTACCCAAGTTAACAGTGGAACAAAATGTCTTCATAGATATTATGAACTGAATAAACTATTAACCTAATATGAAAGATGAAGCAACCTAAATTTTAGGACACGCAATTTACACAATATTAAGGACAAATTTCTTTGAATTAATGAAATTTTCATTAAAAGAAAGTTTATAATATTTGCTTCAAAATTTTTTTAATTAATTTATAACACGAAACTTGGAAATTTGCGTCCCTCCGTTAAAGTCGTATGTCTTTGAAGTAAAGCAATATTTCTTTAAAGTAAAGAAAGTTATTTGTCATGTAAGGAAATCGTCTTTTAATTAATAGATATATTGAGTCCTTGGTTTAACGATATCTTTAGATATATTTTTTTGAATTAAGAAAATGGTTTTTATATTGAAGTATTTATTATAATTTGGGTTCTTAAACTGGCATTTGTTTGTAACTAAATAACTTTATTAATTGTATCGCAAATAGAGAATGAAAATTCGATTAAAGAGATCTGTATACAAATTTAATTTTAATAATCTTAGATTTAATCATTTTCATGTACTTCCTCTACAAAAAAGTTGTAAATAGCCATAAAAAATATTTGATTAAAAAATTAATTGTTTGATTTCAAAATTTAATTGATATTGATTTAAAAAAAAGACAATTCATTTTTTAATTGATTCAATAAAAATTTAATCGATGTCGATTGGATAACTCACTTTTTAATTGAGTAAATTAATTAGTTTTTTACATTTAAATCAATTAATTGAGTTTTGCAAGGATGGGGGGTATATTAACTTTGTCATTCCGTTTGTAACACATCGAAATATTGCTCTAAGACCCCATAATGTATATATATTCTGGGTCGTGGTGAAATTCTGAGTCGATCTAAGCATGTCCGTCCGCCCGTCCGTCCGTCTGTCTGTTGAAATCACGCTAACTTCCGAACGAAACAAGCTATCGACTTGAAACTTGACACAAGTAGTTGTTATTTATGTAGGTCAGATGGTATTGCAAATGGGCCATATCGGACCACTATTACGTGAAGCTCCCATATAAACCGACACTCAGATTTGGCTTGCGGAGCCTCTTGGAGGAGCAAAATTCATCCAATCCGGTTGAAATTTGGTACATGGTGTTAGTATATGGTCTCTAACAACCATGCAAAAATTGGTCCATATCGGTCTATAATTATATATAGCCCCCTTATAAACCGATCCCCAGATTTGGCTTGCGGAGCCTCGAAGAGAAGCAAATTTCATTCGATGCGGCTGAAATTTGGAACGTGGTGTTAGTATATGGTCTCTAACAACCATGCAAAAATTGGTCCATACCGGTCTTAATTATATATAACCCCCATTTAAACCGATCCCCAGATTTGACTTCCGGAGCTCTTGGAGGAGCAAAATTCATCCGATCCGGTTAAAATTTAGTACGTGGTGAAATTTGGTACATTGTGCTAGTATATGGCTGCTAACAACCATGCCAAAAGTGGTCCATATCGGTCTATAGTTATATATAGCCGATCCCCAAAAATAATCTACCAAAATTTTATTTTTATAGAAAATTTTGTCAACATTTTATTACTATAGAAAATTTTTTCAAAATTCTATTACTATAGCAATCTTATTAAGATTTTATTTCTATAGAAAATTTTGTCAAAATTTCATTATTATACAAAATTTTGTCAAGATTTAGTTTCTATAGAAAAGTTTGTCAAAATTTTATTTCTATAGAAAATTTTGTCAAAATTTTATTTCTATAGAAAAGTTTGTAAAAATTTTATTCCTATAGAAAATTTTGCCAATCTGATTTATATACGTATTTCATCGGCTTTTTTGTTTAATATATACCCCGTATGGACTAACTTATAATTGAGAAAACGGTATTAAGAAGTTTTAAGATACCTTGCCATCGGCAAGTGTTACCGTAACCCAAGTAATTCGATTGTGGGTGACAGTCTCTAGTACAAGTTTCTATGCAATCCATGGTGGAGGGTACATAAGATTTGGCCGAACTTACGTCCGTATATACTTGTTTTAATTATATTGTTATAATTAATTGTTAAAAACCCGCGAAAACTTTCACTCATTTTCTTAACTGATTTGATTAAAACAATGATTGTATCAATTAATGTTTTTATTAAAAAGTAAAAAATTAAACATTTTTTTACTAACTCGGTCTTATCAATTAGTAGTATCAATTAACTTTTTAATTAAGAATTTAAAAAATTTCAATCATTGGCCTTATAGATTTAATGTTTCTTTTTTAATTGAAAAAATTTTTAGCTTCAATTAACTTTTTAATTGGAAATATTTTTATAATATTTTTTCTTTCTAATTATACAATTATTTTTCGAGCTTTATGGACAGATATAGATTAAGGAACATGGTTAATAGAGCCATTGAAAAGAAAACGCCAGATACAAATCTATACACGCCTGGACTGTACATGTTTCGGTTCGGGCGAATGAACCTTTCCACAGCCTTTAGTATAGATCTGGCTGGGAGAGATAACTCAATTTTGGGCCCTTTATGCTAACTCCTTATGGACTGTACATGTTTCGGTTCGGGCGAATGAACCTTTCCACAGCCTTTAGTATAGATCTGGCTGGGAGAGATAACTCAATTTTGGGCCCTTTATGCTAACTCCTTATGGAGAAAACATTTGGGAAATTTCCTCTTACAAATTGAATCATCTTTTCTCCCACTGTACACATCTTTTTTTCTTTGTAAATACATCGTCCACCCAAATTTATTTGTCTGCTTCTAATATTAGTGCAAAAAAGTAATGTATCTTAGATTTTAAACTACACTGAAAAAAATATTGTCGTGAGGTCAAAGATTTCATGTCTTTAAAATACGAATGCAAATTTTGCTTAGCATAGAAGACGCATTTCCCTAATATAAAGTTTTTTTCTTTGTCCAAAAGTCGATAAACTTTTCAATGAAGTCGTATTGTCCTTATAATTAAGCGATTTTACTTAAAAATGGGTATCATAAAATGAAAGAAAAAACATTTGGGCTAAGGTCAACTTGACTTTAATAATTCAGAAAAATGCTTTAAATCTAATGAAATTGTCTTTAAATTTGTTGCCTTTTTGCATCTCGACTACAAAGCATAAAATCGTTCAAATATAGGACATGTTTTTCAAAACTTTATTTTAAAGAAGTTTTTTACTTGAAACATACCATAATTTCTACTGGAAGTCGAGTCTGAATTGGAAAAATAAAGTTGTCGTTAACTCGTTTTTAAAGGACTTTAATAGCATATGAAGAAAAAAAAGCTGAGAAAGTGAAAATTTTAAATTTGCTTCCTAGAAGCAAGTACACAAAACCCAAATTTAAAAGAGAATTGTGTCTTAAAAGTATCCTAACTTGTATTCTCCGCTTCTTTGGCTCGGAATCAATACCACATTTTTTAAAGTAAAGACAAAATCTTTGGAACCGGGCATACTTTTTTTTCAGTGTACGACCGACTCGAACTCAGTGATGTCTGATTAACATGCAATAATCAATCATTTCTGTTCAGATTCCGATGTGGCTTTTATAGGTTTATTTACGGAAAATAAGAAATTATTAAAATAAATTTTAGGACGCGGCCTAAATTTAGGTAAAAATTCGTCATAATATTTGTTTAATTTTATTCATTAAATTTCGGACACGAATCTATGTCGTCCCGTTAAAGTCATATGTAAAACTATTTTTTCTTACAGAAAATAAAAACATGTATGTTTTAAAGAAGTAATTTTTAAATGACTAAAATATTGAATTATTCGATTAAAGATAAAACTCTTCTAGTATGAGCTAAAACTTATTTTGAAGATTTTGTAACATTGTTTCAAAGTCACTTTGTTGGTTCGGAATTAATACCCAAATGCTTAAGGGAATATCAAAATCTATGTATACAAGTAAACTTTGTTTAGACTGTAGTCTTCGATTCGGTTCAATATCAATATTTCTCACTTGCATTAAAAAAAAAATCATCTCAACTTGCAAAATTAGTGGATTTTGCTTTTTTCTTTACATGCTTTTTAATTAATAGTACATTGTATCTAGATCGCCCTTTTTGAATTGTTATATTCAACAGTAATTTTTAAAATTGTAATGATAACATTGAATTGTAGTATTCAAATAATTCAATGCCTTTCAATTTAATTTAGATTACCTGCAAACCAATTCAAAATTCTCATACAATACAAATGCATATCTAAACTACAACATTTGTTTTAAAATATTCGAATAATTCGTTATTAGTGTTACACTATATAGCAAACAATAACTTCCCAAATAAATAAATACAAAGAAAAATTTAAAAAAAGGAAAAAAAGTACAAATTTTATTTGTTTGATTTTTTTTTTTTAATTACATTAATTTGTTTTGTGTTATGTATGTGTGTACATTTAAATATAATTTGACTATTTGTTTGATGTTATTGTGTATTTGTAGTAGTGTGCTTATGTTGGTGGTGTAATTAGCATTAAAGGGATTTCCATGTAGAAATTCCAATAGAAAAAAATGTAAAGTTAATGAGAATGTTATTTTTTATAGTTGACAGATGGCAGAAAAAAAGATGCGAAGAATTTATTCGCCAGTCATCATTTCCATGAATTCTAAAATGAAAAGAAAAAAATGAAATAAAATTAGTATATAATCAGATATTTAAAATTGGAATATATAATATACAATATATAATAATACTTATAATATTCAATGGATTTTAATATAAACTCCTTAAATGCAACATATTTTCAATTCTTATAAAACTATTTGACGGAAATATAACCACATAAATATTTTCTAGTTTTAATTTATTTTTTAGCTGATTACTAAAATTAGAAAAATTTAATTAATTTTAGCAGAAATCAAAACATTAACGGAAAGATTGGGGAAGAAACCGATAATAAATAACAGAACGAACATTTTAATTAATTTACAATAAATTTTATAAAATAAACAATAAATTTTATAAATTAACAAATTTTATATTTTATAAAATCAATAAAAAAAATAATTAATTCTTAAAATTTATAAATTATAAAAGGAAAACATATAAAAAATTGACAGAAAAAATACTAATTTAACCCAGCAAAAAAAGCGTCGCCAAAAAAAGTGAAAATGTTCTTTTTGAATCCGGAAGTCGTGCAAAATTGGCGTAGAAGCGATGAATTTAACATGGGCTTGTCATAGAACGAATGTCCACCATGTCAACAGCCGTTGCACTGAATTTGCATCACTTCTTAAGGTGTGATGCGAATTCAGTGTTTTGGATGTGAATTAAGAAATTTTGTGATATTTTGACAAATAAATAGTTTTTAAAAAATTTTTTACGAGTTTTAATGCATTCTTACGCTTGTGAAGAACGACATCAAATATTTTCAAAAATTCGCAATTTTTCTAGAATGGATTTGGCATTTTTATGGGCAAAATTTAAATAATGTTTACCATTTTATTAATTCTGAATATGTTTTTAACCTATTTGAAACAAAAAATTTAAAATTTTCCAATAAAAATATGGAAAAAGCGAGTTATAAAAAAATTTACTCAAATGAATTTTCCGTGCAGCTAAAATAAAGAACATCTATGGGAGGACATTTTTGGAAGTGCTTTTAAAGATGTGTCTTTAGAAGTACTTCCAAATGTTTTTGCTGGGTAATGTAGTAAAATAAATTAATTTGCAGTAGACATCTTTGAATTTTAAATAATTTAGCAGATCTCATACCAATCACGGAGAGATTGGAGAAAAAAACCAATACTAAAAAAACAAAACCAAAATTAAAAAAAAATTAATTAATTTATAAAATTTATAAGTTTCATAAAAAAACAAATTTTTAAAAATTAAATTAAATATACAAAAATTCTAATTTAAGGTCGCCGATTCTTCAAAAAAAAAAAAAAAATAATAATATGCAAAATGGTAAATAAAGAACATCTGCATATTATATTTTTTAACAAAAAAAATATATGTTTTTTTGAAAAAAAAAATAGTAGTTGTATCTTAAAACATACCAGACGTATTAAGCTAAGTTTTTATTTACAAATACACTATTTGATTTTAGTAGAAAATAGAGAAGAGAAATATGTTTACACTACAAAGCTTTTTTTACCAACATTATGTTACTTTCATCTCTGGTAAATATTATTTAACTTCCAATTTGTAGTCTTTTTTAATTTTTGGTCAAAATTTGATTTTTAATTTTGACTGCAGATTACTCAGAAGCACAACAAATATTCCGAAAAAAAAAATATATATTTAGTAATAGTAATAGCGCTATGATGTATTAAATATAATAAACTTGATTTCATAAAATTCGGTCAAAATTTTAAGACGTAAGAATTTTTTTCTGGTTGTATCTTAAAAGATACAGTGCGCATTTAAGGGTTAAATAAGTTTACATATAATAACTCTTTTATATAAGAGCCTTTTTAAACCAAGATGGTGAAGCGATTTTATTCATTTATTGGAAAGAAAATACCAGATATCAATATGTGCAAGCCTTAAAATACGTATTTCAATGCCGGCTAGATCATATTTCTACATTTCCATGCCCAGAAAAAATGGATCACTATTTCAGCAGGATTGTAAGGAAGTACCAACTGCATACAAAACAACCGAATCAGCGCTGATTTCTGTGGGCGATGTCCGGATTTAGAGCAGCTTCTACATAGCTTTTTGCTCATTGCTCATTTTAATAGAAATATTGCTCAGAAGTGATATATAATTTTGAGTATAGCATTGTTGGCGTGATGGAAAACAGCACTACCTTTCATGCATCTACACTGCATGAATTGGTTGCAATAACGTAAACGAATGATCATAAACCAGTTGTATTACTCGTTTACGTTATTGCCACCGATTCATGCAGTGTGGATGCACTGCCTACTTTATTGTATACCAAAAAGCGCAACTAAACCCTTACTGCTGAAGTATTTTTTGTTGGGTTACTGCTGAAATATTTTTGCTGGGTAGTTTCAGCTTATGCATGTCTGGGGATATTTGTTATATTATTGGGTCTTATATCTAATTTTGTAAATATCATTCGAAAAGGCTCTCATCCCAAACAGATATCAACCTCTGCAACATTTGTTTTTTTCTTTTCAAAAAAAGTAAATAGATTTAAATTTGAAATATTTTTGAAAAGAATTCAAGCAAATTAAATTAGAAGAAGTAATGCTTGATTAAAAAAAAAAAGTAATTTGTCAAGCGTATAATTACAAAAATTTACTTGGCAAAAATGTATTTTTTGTCTACTAACAACAATATTATCAATCTAGACCATATCCAGCTGCTCTAATTTATTATGAACCACTTGTGCCTTTGTCATTATGTGTGGGCGATATTTTTCCCTTGAGGAAAAAATTCAACATTTATCATTCATCATTTGTTTTTAAACCTTCCACTTTTTAAGCAACTATAAAATAACAAAACAATTTTCATTTAAGAATTTATATTGTCATTTAATTTAGTTTATCCTCATAATAAATTTACCCAATATTTCATGAGTTTTATTCTTAAGATTTTCTTTGTGATTTATGGGATACATGTCTCTTGTTGGCAAGTGGCTATTTTTCAATTTTATTTTAAACACACGAAGACTAGGAAAATGGAAGGAGGTGTGATTTAATGGGTTAACGGGAATGTTGATTTGAGAAATAAGTAGAGAAAAAAATGGCATATTTTATATACACTCAAAAAACAGTAACACCACCAGGAAGGAAATTTTTGGATAATTATTATTTTTTTTAATTTTAGAAAATTTTAACTAAAATGTATTGTAAACGCAGATTTCACGCTAATATAACAAAAATAAATAAATACGTTCAACCAATTCAAGAAAATTTATAACACAAAAATATTTTTTTTTCACTTGGAAAAGAAAATTTATTAGTGTGAATGAAAAACTTGGAGTTAAAAATTGCAAAAACGTCTTTAGTGCCATACAAAGTTCAAGATGGGTGTATTATTGGTAAAATTTACAAAATTTTAAGAAATTCTGAACTATTTTGTGGGAGACACGAATTTAGGAAATCTTTATGCTTCATATGGCTAAAATGTTTTCCTCTTTATACCCTGCGCCACACTATGGAACAGGGTATTATAAGTTAGTGCATATGTTTGCAACACCCAGAAGGAGACGAGATAGACACATGGTAAGGTTAGGTGGCAGCCCGATGTATCAGGCTCACTTAGACTATTCAGTCCATTGTGATACCACATTGGTGAACTTCTCTCTTATGACTAAGTGCTGCCCGATAAGCTCAATGCCGAGTCCGAACGGCGTTCCACATTGCAGTGAAACCACTTAGAGAAGTTTTGAGACCCTCAGAAATGTCCCCAGCATTACGAACCCACGACCTTGTGTATGCAAGGCGGGCATGCTAACCATTGCACCACGGTGGCTCCACACATGACACACAAGACACATGGTGTCTTTGGCAAAAATGCTGAGGGCTCCTAAGTCGATATAGCCATGTCTGTCTGTCCGTGAACACATTTTTGTAATCAAAGTCTAGGTCACAGGTTTAGTCCAATCGACTTCAAATTTGGCACAAGTATGTGTTTTGGCTCAGAATAGAACCCTATTGATTTTGGAAGAAATCGGTTCAGATTTAGATATAGCTCCCATAGATATATTACGCCCCATATGGACTTATATGGCCCCAGAAGCCAGAGTTTTACCCTAATTTGCTTAAAATTTTGCACAAGAAGAATAATTAGTACTATAGTCAAGTGTGTCAAATTTTATTGAAATCGGTTCAGATTTAGATATAGCTCCCATATATATTTTTCGCCCGATATGGACTAATATAGTCCCAGAAGCCAGAGTTTTACCCCAATTTGGTTAAAATTTTGCACTAGGAGTACAGTTAGTAGTGTAGTCAAGTGCGCCAAATTTGGTTGAAATCGGTTCAGATTTAGATATAGCTCCCATATATATCGTACACCCGATTTACACTCATACGACCACAGTGGCCAATCTTTTACTCCGATTTAATTGAAATTTTGCACAGGGAGTAGAATTAGCATTGTAGCTATGCGTGTCAAATTTGTTTGAAATCGGTTCAGATTTTGATATATCACCTATACATAGCTTTCGCCCGATTTACAATCATATGACCACTGAGCCTAATTTTTAACTACGATTTAGTTGAAAATTTTCACAGGGAGTATAATTAGCATTGTAGCTATGCGTGCCAAATTTGGTTGAAATCGGCTCAGATTTAGATATAGCTCCCATATATATGATTTTCTGATTTCGACAAAAATGGTAAAATACCATAATTTTTCTTGTAAAATCTGCACTGCTTAGTCGAAAAGTTGTAAAAATTACTCTAATTTTCCTAAACTTCGAAAACATATATATCGAGCTATAAATCATAAATAAACTTTTGCGAAGTTTCCTTAAAATTGCTTCAGATTTAAATGTTTCCCATATTGTTTTTTTACTAATATTGTGTTCCACCCTAGTGCATTAGCCGACTTAAATTTTGAGTCTATAGACTTTGTAGAAGTCTATCAAATTCTGTCCAGATCGAGTGATATTTAAATATATGTATTTGGGACAAACCTTTATATATAGCCCCCAACACATTTGACGGATGTGATATGGTATCGAAAATTTAGATCTACAAAGTGGTGCAGGGTATAATATAGTCGGCCCCGCCTGACTTTAGACTTTCATTACTTGTTTTTAGTTAATTTAACTAACGTTTGCAAAAAAATATTAAAGTCAAGAAAACTTTCTCAAAACATGATAATTCAATGAACTAAAGTAGGGTTAAATTGGCTTTAGTGAAATCTAAGGTTGAATTTTTTTTGAGTGTATAGAGCATTTTATAGCCGTGTCATAGTCTTTGGAAAATTATCTCAATATCATATTGAGATTTTATGTTAATATAAAAGTCCGTCCATCCATTTATCAATGCCTTTTTCTTGTCAAAATACAAGGCGCATTTGTTGCTCAAACGAAATGAAATTTCGATTGCTGCTTTTTGGTATAAAAACCAAATTGATTTTGATTTTAAAGATCGAAGGCTTATACATTCGATTCAGATTTATATAGAATACGCATAAATACGTTAGTATACTACCTGTCATCCCATTTGGACAAGTAACATATACGAATTAACCCACGACGAGTCAACCGAAACCCACTAATCTTCACCACGGTTTTGTATCATTCTTCGAAACAATTCTTTTAAAAAGCGTTGATGCTTGCTATTTTCTTTGCCTTGATTAAAGACATTTTAAGAAAAAATTAATTGAATAAAAACAATTTCGTAATAGAAATAAAAAAAATATTTTTTCAGTGAATTTTATCATTGATATTAAAATAGCAATAACAACTGTCAAATACAAGATGCTCCCAAAATAAAAAAATAATTCTCTAAATCCTAAAAGTAAGTCCACAACCTAATCAACGTAACCTCCAAAAAATCTCCTCCGCTAGAATCGATTGACTTCCTCATATTGAGAACAAAAACAAACATTAACTCAATGTTAATTGTCATCTCAAATTACTTGCTAATCACTTTTTCTAGATTTCTATTTGTTAATATCTCAAATAGACAAATGACTACAACACTACACATCTTCCATCACTAGGAAAAAAAATGTTGGCTTATAGCCAACATGGAAGAACTAACAATCATATTTCTACATCAACTAGTTATTTCAATTCTGGGACATTTGCTTAGACATTTTCGACACACAATACAAACAGCATGTCATCATTTTGATATGGGTAATTAGTTACTCATTTCGTTCACACTCACCATCGAAATCAACAGTACCGGAACCATCAGAATCGATTTCTTCAATCATAATGTCCAATTCTTCATTGGTCAATTGATCATCCAATTCACGCAAAATTTCACGCAAGCAAGAGGTGGGAATATAACCATTGCCTTGTTTGTCATACAAACGGAAAGCTTCACGCAATTCCTTTTGCATGGCTTCAGCATCTTCTTCAACAATGAATTTGGCAGCCAATTGAACGAATTCTTCGAATTCCAAACGGCCAGACTTATCTTCATCGACTTCTTCGATGAGTTCTTCCAAGATTTGTCTGTCAAAGGGTTGACCCATCAAACGCAAGATATCGGCAACCATATCGGTGGAGATACTGCCGCATTTTTGACTGTCAAAACTGTTGAAAGCCTTTTGCAAGACGGCAATTTGCTCGGGGGTAAGATCTTCATCCTGAAAATAATAAGAAAGTGAGAGTGAGAAAATTTGTATAGATTTAAGTTTAATATGTAGCTTAACATAAATTGTATTATTTCGATAAAAATAATGTGGAAATTTGAGTGGAATCGATAGAATTAGATTTTTGATAGGGTAAAGATGGCATATAAAGGGGGTATTAAAATGTAGAAAGCGTTCTCATTGTCAAAAGGATCATGAAGAACTTCTGGGAGATATGAGCCATGGCACAAAGCGAAATTAATTTAGAGAATTGCCAACCTTTGACATTTTCACTTTTGGACGTTAATTAAATTTGGGTCCTGGGTTGTATCCCAGTTTCGATCAAAAAACCAAAATTTTCCAGCGGTGGATTATCACCTGCCAATACTGCTGTTGACATTTCTGAGTTTTCAAAACTTCTCTAAATGGTTTCACCGTAATATGAAACACAATTGAGACTCGGAAGGAGGTGTTTTGTTATTAAGTTAAAATCGAGCAGCACTCATTGATAAGAGAGAAATTTACCGCATGTGGTATTGCAAAGGACTGAATAGTATAAGTGAGCATGAAATAAAAGGCTGTCACTATATTTCACCAAACCTACTTCAATGACCACTTATAAAACTGAGGACGACAATCAGTATGTATATGAGACTTCCGCTTAGGACATTTGCAATCAAGTAAAAAAAAAAAACTTTAAAATAAACTAAAATTTTTGCCGAGATGCAAAAATTAACAAAATTAAAGAACGATTTCATTAATTTTGAAGACTTTTCAGATGTATTAAAGTCAAGTTGGCCTTAGTAAAACGACATTTTCTTTCATGTTAGGATAACCAACGTTAAGTCGTATCACTTAACTATAAGGACGAAACGACTTCATTGAAAAGATGTATCAGGCTCACTTAGACTATTCAGTCCATTGTAATACCACATTGGTGAACTTCTCTCTTATCACTGAGTGCTGCCCGACTCCATGTTAAGCTCATTGACAAGGGACCTCCTTTTTATAGCCGAGTCCGAACGGCGTTCCACATTGCAGTGAAACCACTTAGAGAAGTTTTGAAACCCTCAGAAATGTCACCAGCATTACTGAGGTGGGATAATCCACCGCTGAAAAACTTTTTGGTGTTCGGTCGAAGCAGGAATCGAACCCACGACCTTGTGTATGCAAGGCGGACATGCTAACCATTGCACCACGGTGACTCCCTGATCAGGGATTGAAAGCGCACCCAGAGAAGGAATATGATCACCTCAAACATGTTTTAAGAGCAAAATGTTATTTTTGGGTGGTGACCATGTAACATGGTTTTCGCAACCATGTTATTGCCTCGGAAATCATGTATCTGATTTCGGCAAGCAGGTTATATTTGACGAGAAAATAACATTTTAGTGACAAACATGTTACATGGTCACCATACAAAAATAACATTTTGCTCTTGAAACATGTTTGAGGTGATCATATTCCTTCTCTGCGTGCGGAAGAAAAAAGTCAATTTTTCCAAAAATGAGGAATTTTCATATTTTCAAAATTTTAACTTTTGCAAAGGTCGAACTTCCATCACCCAGAGAAGGAATATGATCACTCCAAATATATTTCAAGAGCAAAATATTATTTTTGGATGGTGAACATGGTCCATATGTTTGTCGCAAACATGTGCTTTTCGCGAAATTTATGTATCTGATTTCGGCAAACATTTTTGCCGAGAAAACGATATTTTTGCGACAAAACTGTTCCATTTTCACCGTCCAAAAATATCATTTTGCTCTTGGAACATGTTTGGGGTGATCATATCACTTCTCTGCGTGCACTTGTGGAGAAGTGGATTTTCAATTTATTTCAAATTTGAAGAAGTCAAAATTTTACTTCCCAATTGTGGAAACGTCGAAGTCTTCAGTTTTAGATTTTTCCATATATTATTTTTTTGATATTGAAAAATCTACATCACATTATTTTTTCACTTGAAAAAATTTAAGAATTTGATTAATCGATTTTGGTGCTTCGTCGATTTGGTGGAATTTTCAACAAAAGCAAAAGCTAATTTGTTGTAATCTTTATAAAGTTTCAATAATCGAATTCTTCCGGTTGGATTACAGATTTTATTTCTCGAATATCTCTTTGTTTTAATTTCCATCCTATTGGTCTGAAATTGCGACGATACATCGCCAGAATAAGGGTTAGGTGTTTTTTTGTGGGTAGGATACGAATCTTGTTCGCCAAAAATTCCAACACAAAGGCTCCCTAAGAGATTATCTTAGAAAAAATCTTGAGTTATGAATCCAGTCAGATACACTTGGAAATCCAATTATGCACACCAAAAAACAACAGTGACTCCTCAAAAAAATTTTTGTAAACATACATATTTACAGAATTGATGGAGTATACAGTAATTACTTCATTTATTTTAATTCATTTATACTGATTGTTCTCTTCTATCGATACGGAACTTAGCTCGGATATTTTTTTCAGTTAAACTCACTTAATATTATATATTTACATACGAAACAAATTTAGATTGTCATCTTGGTAATTATTGACCGCTATGATTAATCACAACTTCTTTTTATATTTTATGAATTGTCATTGTATTATGGCACATAAAATTCCATCTTCCACGTGTGTTCATAATTCTTCTTTTTTATTTTTAACTTTTTTTTTCTAAAATTTCATCATTATTTTTTTTTTTTTTTTGAATTTCATTTCACCAGCACTTACAATGAATTGGTTATCCATGGTGAGGGATGTTTTTTGAAATTTAGTTTTCTTAGGAGTAGATCACCGATGTGCCTCTTTGGCGTTTGTTGTTCAACTAAATTTCAATTTCTCCGCCACCATGAGGTTGTTTCCCAGACTTTTTTTGGAAGATTTTCCACCCCCTACCAATAAGCGCTACACGCACACCCACATATCGCATATATTTCAGATATATAGGCCCAGAAAAACAAAAAACACTCATTCGATTTAAATAAAAGAGGAGACGCATTCGACATTCCTTAACAATAAATTTCAACACAAAATTTCTTTCGTCAGAAATTTCGAAATAAAAAAATATATACCATTGGTATTGTTGACCTTTTTTTTTGGTTATTTTTGGCACAGGGTCTAATTTTGGAATTGTGATAGTATTTGGGGCTCTTTGGTTGTGGGGCCAGAAATTACAGAATTCCGGAAAACACCTTAAGTATCGGATTAACGTTTTTACTACAAAACAAAATCCCTTAAAAGACGAGTATTCGAGTTTGTCGGTCATACCCCCCTGTTCTGGTTTAAGAATTCGCAAAACCCAAATTTTCCGCAGTCGCTAGTTTCCGAACCACATACTGTTCTTATGGATAAGGAAATGAAATGGAAGAAATTTCTTAGCAAAATATAAAATAGTTCAGAATTTATTGACTGTTAAAAATGTTGCGTTTTGCGAATTCATAAATCAGAACATGGGGGATAATCTTTAGAATTTAAGGTTAGGTTATGTATAGTGGCAGCCCGCTATTTTAGGTTGTACTTCGACTATTCTGACCATTATGGTACCACAGATGGTGAACTTCTCTCTTATTAATGAGTGCTGCCCGATTCTATGTTTAGCTCAATGGCAAGGGACCTCTTTTTTTCAGCCGTGATCGAACAGCGTTGCACCTTGGAGAGGCTTGTGCATTATTGAGAGGGGATACTCAAAAACTGAAAAACTTTTTGGTGTTCGGTCAAAGCTGGGATTGAAACCACGACCCTCTGTATGCTGTGCTGCCACGCCAACCGCGAAATCAACATTTCAATGAAAATTCTCAAAAAATCCAAAATTTTATATGAAAAACTTAGTTGGCCATGTCTCCTTAAATATGCATTCTAGAGCGAAAAGGACTTTAGTTCGTGACGACCCTCATCAAAATTTCGATGAAAATCTTCAAAAACTTCAAATGTTTATATGAAAAACTTATTGTGGCCATGTCTCCTTAAATATGCATTCTAGAGCGAAAAGGACTTTAGTTCGTGATCACCCTAAAAAATCAAAATTTCGATTAAAATCCTCAAAAAATTAAAATTTTTATATGAAAACCATATTTTGGCCATTTCTCCTTAAACATGCGTCAAAGGGAGAGAAGAGGACTTTAATTCGTGCAAATTCTCAAAAAACTCAAATTTTTATATGAATAACCCCCATTTTAGCTATTTCTCCTTAACTATGCGTCCTAGAGTGAAAAGAGCTTTAATTCGTGACCACACTCAAAAAATTTAAATTTCGATGAAAATCTCAAAAAATTCAAATTTTTATGTGAAAACTTTATTTTGAACATTCTCGTTAAATATGCGTCCTAGAGAGAAGAGGACTTTAATTCGTGACCTAAAAATCACAATTTTGAAAATTCTTAAAAAATTCAAATTTGTATATGAATAACTCATTTTGGCTATTTCTCCTTAATTATGCGTCCTCCCTTAACTATGAAAACCATATTTTGGCCATTTCTCCTTAAACATGCGTCAAAGAGAGAGAAGAGAACTTTAATTCGTGAAAATTCTCAAAAAATTCAAATTTTTATATGAATAACTCATTTTGCCTATTTCTCCTTAACTATGCGTCCTAGAGTGAAAAGAGCTTTAATTCGTGACTACACTCAAAATCAAAATTTCGATGAAAATCTCAAAAAATTCAAAGTTTTATGTGAAAACTTTATTTTGAATATTCTCCTTAAATATGCGTCCTAGAGAGAAAATGACTTTGACCAGCCTAAAAATCACAATTTTGAAAATTCTCAGAAAATTCAAATTTTTATATGAATAAATCATTTTGGCCATCTCTCCTTAAATATGCGTCCTAGAGCGAAAAGGGCGTTAATTCGTGACCAACCTCAAAATCAAAATTTCGATGAAAATCTCAAAAAATTCAAATTTTTATATGAATAACTCATTTTGATCATATCTCCTTAATTATGCGTCCTAGAGCGAAAATGACTTTAATTCCAAAAAATCACAGCCTCAAAAAATCACAATTTCGTGAAAATCCTCAAAAAAACAAAATTTTTATATAAAAAACTTATGCGTCCTAGAGCGAAAAGGTCTTTAATTCGCGACCACTCTCAAAAAATCAAAATTTCGAGGAAAATCTCAAAAAACTGTAATTTTTATATAAAAACCTTATTTTGGGACTTCAATTAGTGACCACGCTCAAAAAATCAAAATTTCGATGAAAATGCTCAAAAAATCCAAATTTCTATATGAAAATTTTAATTTGGCCATATCTCCTTAAATATACGTCCTAGAGCGAAAAGGACTTTAATTCGTGACCACCCTCAAAATGAACATCTAAAAAATGTGACTTGTATTCGAACTTGTTATGCCGATATTAAAAATCCTCAATTTTATTTTATATGTTTAAAATGTTCCTCATATTACAATTTAAGTTTTTTTTTTAACAATAAATTGAATAAAATGTCATGCAAGGTACAACTTTGAGGGGTTTTAAACGATGCAATTGGTTGCGTGCAATTTTTTGTATTCTCTTTTAAAGTTGCTTCTTAAAAACTTCAGCATTTATACGTTGAAATTTTTCATGCAATCGCTTGAAATTTCAAGTTTCAGAAATGTCAAAAAATTGCAAGAGGAACGGAAAACTTGAAATTTTTTCTACCCCCTTTGCTTCTCTACCCCGTTTGCCTACAAACAAGAATTGCGTGCAATTATTGCATGCAATTATTGCATCGTCTAAAACCCTTCTTTCTAAACACTTCTAAAAATTCTTCCATTAAATATTGCAATGAATGCATTTTAATGTTTTTTATCAAAATTTAACTTGACATATTTCAATTATTATTGTCTTTCCAAAGTCAAAAAATTTTTACAAAAGGCCCTGTTGGCATTAAAACCCTCCAATTGTGACACACATTGTTAACAATTTTTCATGTTGTATACAATCGGAAAAATCGGAAAATTACTGTATAGCTCCTATCAAAAGAGGAAAAATAAACAAGAAAATCAAGGCACTTCGTAGAAGATGTGAGTGTTTTTGTTTTTTTTTTGTTTGCTGTACAGAAATCTTCAAAAACAACAACATTTTTGTAGTCGATTGCTAAGCATTAACAATTGTGAGAATCGATTTTTATTTCCACCCAACTGTCTGCTTTAAAATGTTTATAAATATTCCACTCATTCGTTTTATATTTTTCCATATAGGAATCGAAATTTACAATACAATGCAATACTAAAACTACTTCCAGTGTTTAAAATTATTCGGCTGATTGGGAGGAGGGAGGATACACTTCGTAAAAAAAACACTTGTTAATTAGTTAAATTGCATTGCTACAGTTTAGCAAGATTTTCTTTATACACTGGAAGAAATGCTATCTTTGTTTGGTTAGATTGCACTATACAACAAAAAAGTTTAGAATAAATTTGAAAAAAAAAATCAAAATTTCGATGAAAATTCTCAAAAAATCCGATTTTTCCGATGAAAAACCTGTTTTGGACATATGCTCTAGAGCGAAGAGATTATTAGTACCACCCCCAAAGAACTAAATTTCTATGTTGATCCTAAAAAACATCAAATTTTTTATACGAGTATTAACAAATTGTTCTGCCCATATTTCCTTAAATACTCGTATGCGTCCTAGAGCAAAAAAAGTAACTAGTGACCACCCCCTAAAAATCTAAATGTGACGCAAATCATAATAAATTAAAATTTTATATGAAAAACTCTTTTTTTCTTATTACAATGCAACTCCGAGCCACCATGTATTTTTCGTAAATTGATACAAATTATATTTATATTTGTGCACTCTGCCAGATTTCTGGAACTCCCTGATAACTCCACTTAAAAATATTTTCCCAGTGTACAATCTACTCATCCATTGGTTAACCACAATGACAATAGGGCAATTGGCTATATGCCCCCACCCACCCATAGCAGGGATTTTTATTTTGTTTAGACGAGTGTGTGTAAGAAGAGTGCGTAAGCATCGTAAAATTTGCCGAACATTCTTCGGATAGAAAAACAAAATAATCGTGCTATAAAATCATTTTCATTTTGGACGAGGGAGAGAGAAGAAAAATATGCCACAATAGTATAGTGTGTGTGTGTGGTCTGTTGAACAATATTTAGAAGAGATAGGCAAATGGGTGGGTGGCAGGTTGTGAGGAGCAGAGAGAGAGAGTCCCCGATAGCCATATCTATGTTGTGTTTTCCAAACGATTATCAGTGTTGTTGCTATTGTTGTGGCCTTTTGAATGATAAAGATTTCATTCTTCAATGGATTATAAGCGATTCGAATATTATTGCCTTTTACAAAATAAAAATACTCTCTTAAGCATGGAGAGGACAGACATTTCGGTTTAATTATAAAATCATTTTTGATGATCTACCCTCTGTATTCTTCCGTTTGGCTAATGACCACTAGACATAAATACTGCCCCAGGCTGACGTAGCTCCTTCGTAGACTTCTGGCATTTACTGTGATTTTTGTTTTTTTTTATTATTTATGGTGACTTTAAAAAACAATGATAATTTATCATTTCGTTTTTCATTATTCATTAAAAATTGCACTGAAGAACACAATCGACAATAAAAATATACTAATAAACGCGATATAAATCAGTCAGGGAAAATGAATTGGAACAAATCACCTACTATAACTATATGCGACAAAGAGAGTATCTTCGCCTCGCCTCGCCTCGCCTTTGCCATGTTTTATCATCAAAAGTGATTGATCAAGCAATGATGCGGTTGTTGAGAATGTCATCATTTCCATTTGTTTCGAATAAAAAGCTTCCAATTAAATTAGAAAATTTATGCTAACATCTGTTTGGGGGTTGGTGAAAAATATGCAAATTGATCATAAATATTAGATGATTTTTTTTATATGAATATAAAGTGTTTAAATTAATTATAAAAAAACGACAAAATCTGCAAAACTTCCGTAGCATCGTGACGCCTTAGCTATATAGAAGGTATCGGCGAATTTGTTTAATAAAAATTTTCTTTATTTGCATACGTAGATATGTATGCTGAAAGGAGGATATTTCCATCGCAATACTGCATTTTTATTTTTTGGCAACAGATGTGAGTGACTGAGATTAATAAATAAAAAAGAAGAGCAGTAAGAAACAAGTCATAAAAGAAAAAAATTGTCCTTAACAATTTGATGATTTGTTTTCAGGAATATATAACAATTCGATTATATTTCAAACTAAATAACCAAACCTTACCAGACAGACGGACGAATGGAAATATTTCGTTTGGATCCGAATCAATGAATTTTACATGGGCTTGTCATAGGGCGAAAGAAATCGTTTAAGCATCCTCTGCATTGATTTCGCATTACATCTATATATGTTATGCTTATTCCAACGTATGTTATGTTAATTTTTTTTTTTTGCAAATTCTACGTTAGTTGAGAAATGAATGGGTACACTTTTCAAATATTTTTTTGTTATTCTTACTGGGATATATAGCCGTTAAAATTGAGAAAATTTAATTTTAGTGCGGAAACTTCGTAAAACAAATGGATGTTGCGACCTCTATATCACCAAGAAGTTGTAATTCGGAGTCCAGTAATTCTGTTAGGTAGATTTTCATAAAGTACAAAGTCATTATATTCCGAAATTAAAAATATTCTATACTGAAGAAAATAGTGAATATTATGAAGCTTGAATTTTAGCAGAAATTGAGCAGTTTGTCAAGAAAAAAATCACTGGGTTTAATTACCAAAGAGTTCAGCTGAAAAAAAAATTAAATTGGCCTACAGATTACACCTTTGCGGGCCACCGTGGTGTAATGGCCAGCATACCCGCCTTGCATACTAAGGGTCATAGGTTCTCAGTTTCGACCAAACACCAAAAATTTTTCCAGCAGTGGATTATCCTCTCTCAGTAATGCTGATGAGTGATTTCTGAGTGGTTCCGAGCTTCCTTAAGTACACACAATTTTTTTCCGATTCAATCACGAAATTAATTGATCCAATTATTTTTTTAATTGAAATGTCTTCAATCACAGAAATGATAGCGTCAATTAAAAAATTAATCGATAGTAAATTAAAAATTTATTGATCCAATTAAAACATCAATTGATACTACTAATTTGTGCGATTGATTTTTATTTCAATTAAAAACAAGTATATACGGCCGTAAGTTCGGCCAGGCCGAAGCTTATGTACCCTCCACCATGGATTGCGTAGAAACTTCTACTGAAGACTGTCATCCACAATGGCATTACTTCGGTTGCGGTAACACTTGCCGATGGCAAGGTATCTTAAAACTTCCTACCGTAATATATACCACATAGTACATATATATTAAACTAAAAAAGGCCGATTAAATACGTATATAATTAAGTTTAAAGTTTCTATAGAAATACAATTTTGAAAACATTTTCTATGGAAGTAAAATTTGGAAAAACTTTTCTATAGAAATAAAATTTTGACAAAATTTTCTATAGAAACAAAATCTTGACAAAATTTTCTATAGAAATAACATTTTGACAAAATTTTCAATAGAAATAACATTTTGACAATGTTTTCTATAAAAAAAATTTTTGTAAATTATTTTTGGCTCGAGTGGCAATAAATATGGACCGATATGGACCAATTTTTGCATGGTCATTAGAGAACATATACCAACACCATGTACCAAATTTCAGCCGGATCGGATGAAATTTGCTTTTCTTAGAGGCTCCACAAGCCAAATCGGTGGATCGGTTTATATGGGGGCTATATATAATTATGGACCGATGTGGACCAATTTTTGCATGGTCATTAGAACATATACCAATACCATGTACCAAATTTTAGCCGGATCGGATGAAATTTGTTTCTCTTAGAGGCTCCGCAAGCCAAATCGGGGGATCGGTTTATATGGGGGCTATATATAATTATGGACCGATATGGATCAATTTTTGCATGGTCATTAGAGAACATATACCAATACCATGTACCAAATTTTAGCTGGATCGGATGAAATTTGCTTCTCTTAGAGGCTCCGCAAACCAAATCGGGGGATCGGTTTATATGGGGGCTATATATAATTATGGACCGATGTGGACCAATTTTTGCATGGTTGTTAGATGCCATATACTAACACCATGTACCAAATTTTACGTATAGCCCCCATATAAACCGACGCTCAGATTTGGCTTGCGGAGCATCTTGGTGGAGCAAAATTAATCCGATCCGGCTGATATATGGTACATGGTGTTAGTATATGGTCTCTCACAACCATGCAAAAATTGGTCCAAATCGGTCTATAATTATATTTAGGCCCCATATAAACCGATCCCCAGATTTGCTTGGCGGAGCCTCTAAGAGAAGCAACTTTCATCCGATCCGGCTGATATTTGGTACATTGTGTTAGTATATGGTCTTTAACAAACATGCAAAAATTGGTCCACATCGGACGATAATCATATATAGCCCCCATATAAACCGACCCCAGATTTGGCTTGCGGAGCTATTGGAAGAGCACAATTCATCCGACCCGGTTGAAATTTGGTACGTGGCAAAATTTGGTACATTGCGCTAGTATATGGCCGCTAACAACCATGCTAAAATAGGTCCATATCGGTCTATAGTTATATATAGCCGATCCCCAAAAATAGTCTACCAAAATTTTATTTCTATAGAAAATTTTGTCAAAATTTTATTACTATAGAAAATTTTGTCAAAATTTTATTACTATAGAAAATTTTGTCAAGATTTTATTTTTATAGAAAATTTTGTCAAAATTTTATTACTATTGAAAATATTGTCAAAATTTTATTACTATACAAAATTTTGTCAAAACTTTATTCTATAGGAAATTTTGTCAAAATTGTTTACTATACAAAATTTTGTCAAAATTGTTTACTATACAAAATTTTGTCAAGATTTTTTACTATACAAAATTTTGTGAAGATTTTATTTCTATAGAAAATTTGGCAAAATTTTATTTGTATAAAAAATTTTGTCAAAAATTTATTTCTATAGAATATTTTTAAAAAAATTTATTTCTATAGAAAATTTTTAAAAAAATTTATTTCTATAGAAATAAGTTTCTATGCAATCCATGGTGGAGGGAACATAAGATTCGGCCTGGCCGAACTTACGGCCGTATATACTTGTTATACCCACCACCATAGAATGGTGACGGGGTATAATAAGTTTGTCATTCCGTTTGTAACGCATCGAAATATCGATTTCCGACTATATAAAGTATATATATTCTTGATCAGGGAGAAATTCTAAGACGATATAAGCATGTCCGTCTGTCCGTCTTTCTGTCTGGCTGTCTGTTGTAATCACGCTACAGCATTCAATAATGGAGCTATCGTCCTGAAATTTGGCACAGAATCGTCTTTTGTCTGCGCGCAGGTCAAGTTCGAAGATGGGTTATATCGGGCCATGTTTTGGTATAGCCCCCATATAAACCGACCTCCCGATTTGGGGTCTTTCGATTATAGAAACCGTAGTTTTCATCCAATTTGCGCGAAATTGAAAATCTAGAGGTATTTTGGGACCTTGAAGAGGTGTGCCAAAAATGGTGAGTGTCGGTCCATGGTTTGGTATAGCCCCCATATAAACCGACCTCCCGATTTGGGGTCTTTCGCTTATAGAAACCGTAGTTTTCATCCAATTTGCGCGAAATTGAAAATCTAGAGGTATTTTGGAACCTTGAAGAGGTGTGCCAAAAATGGTGAGTATCGGTCCATGTTTTGGTATAGCCCCCATATAGACCGAGCTCCCGATTTAGTTTTTGGGCTTCTAGAATCCGTAGTTTTTACCCAATTTGCCTGAAAATGGAAATCCAGAGGTATTCTAGGACCATAAAGAGGTGTACCGAAAATGGTAATTATTCAACCATGGTTTAATATAACCCTCATATAGACCAATCTGACGATTTTTATACCCACCACCATAGAATGGTGACGGGGGTATAATAAGTTTGTCATTCCGTTTGTAACACATCGAAATATGGATTTCCGACTATATAAAGTATATATATTCTTGATTAGGGAGAAATTCTAAGACGATATAACGATGTCCGTCTGTCTGTCTGTCTGTCTGTCTGTCTGTTGTAATCACGCTACAGTCTTCAATAATGAAGCAATCGTGCTGAAATTTTGCACAAACTCGTCTTTTGTCTGCAGGCAGGTCAAGTTCGAAGATGGGCTATATCGGTCCAGGTTTTGATATAGTCCCCATATAAACCGACCTCCCGATTTGGGGACTTGGGCTTATAGAAATCGTAGTTTTTACCCAATTTGCCTGAAATTGGAAATCTAGAGCTATTGTAGGACCACAAATACGTGTGCCAAAAATTGTGAGTATCGATCCATATTTTGGTATAGCCCCCATATAGACCGATCTCCCGATTTTACTTCTTGGGCTTATAGATATCGTAGTTTTTATCCAATTTGCCTGAAATTTGAAATGTAGAGGTATTTTATGACCATAAAGAGGTGTGCCAAAAATGGTGAGTATCGGTCCATGTTTTGGTATAGCCCCCATATAGACCGATCTCCCGATTTTACTTCTTGGGCTTATAGAAACCGCAGTTTTTATTCAATTTATCTGAAATTGGAAATCTGGAGGTATTGTAAGACCACAAATGCGTGTGCCAAAAATTGTGAGTATTGATCCATATTTTCGTATAGCCCCCATATAGACCGATCTCCCGATTTTACTTCTTGGGCTTATAGAAACCGCAGTTTTTATTCAATTTACCTGAAATTGAAAATCTAGAGGTATTGTAGGACCACAAATACGTGTGCCAAAAATTGTGAGTATCGGTCCATGTTTTGGTATGGTCCCCATATAAAACGACCTCCCGATTTGGGGTCTTGGGCTTATAGAAACCGTAGTTTTTATCCAATTTGTCTGAAATTGGAAATCTAGAGGTATTTTAGGACCATAAAGAGGTGTGCCGAAAATGGTGAGTATCGGTCCATATTTTGGTATAGCCCCCATATAAACTGATTTCCCGATTTTACTTCTTGGGCTTCTAGAATCCAAAGTTTTTATCCTATTTGCCTGAAATTGGAAATCTAGAGGTATTTTCGGGTCATAAAGAGGTGTGCCGAAAACGGTGAGTATCGGTCCATATTTTAGTATAGCCCCCATAAGAACGATCTCCCGATTTAACTCCTTGGGTTTCTAGAAACCGTAGTTTTTTTCTGATTTGCCTGAAATTGTAAATATTCTGGTATTTTAGGCTCACAAAAACGTGTATCGGATTAAGTTTTTATCGGTCCATTTGGTAATGCCTCCATATAGACCGACTTCACTTTTTGAGGGTGTAGAAGGCGCACTCATCATGAAAATTGCTTGAAACTCAATGCAAAATTTCCAGATTTTACTTCTACAGATTTAAAATTTCAAATCCAGACGTTATTTTATAATTTTCTTGCACACTTACAAGAGATGTTAATGATTCCTCTAAAACTCAAACAAAAATGGTTCTTATAAATCCAGAATCTGATATAGTCCTCATAGGTGAAATCTTTATATTTATCTTCGGGAAGTGTCCTCAAGTCCTCAAGCCCTCCTGAAATTTCAAAGGAAACGCTGATATTTGGTTCATGGTGGTGGGTATTAAAGATTCGGCCCGGCCGAGCTTAGTGCTGTATATACTTGTTTTAACTAAGTTTTGTTTTCATTTAACCGTTTTTATTGTCTGTAGGTGTGGTTTACTAAAAGCCCGTCTAAAGGCGAGTTTGGCCATTAGAGGGTTAAGTTTATATTTTAAAGAAAACCTTGGCGTTTTATTGAGATACAATTAAGTAGAAGTTTTGTTTGCACTAAAGCATGGGACAATTACCTACATTCTTTAAACTTTTCATTTCTCACTTCATGCCCTTGATATTTTTCCTCTGCCAAATTTTCCTTAAATGGTCATATAGTGTATCCATTCATGTGTGACCACAAAAAGAAACCATCAATTGCATTTCATACAATGTTGATAATGTGAAATAATTGCCTGGCTAGCTGCCTGCCAGCCAAAGACCAAGTAATTAGCACAGCTTTCATTCCTCCATTAAATTGTTTATTTTATTAATTGTGGCACATTCAATGTGAATCAGAGACACACACTAGCCAACAGGCCAGCCAGTCAGCCTACTACCAGATATCCAGCTGTTTCATGCCACTAGCCATGGTCAATGCATCGAAGCTTATGGATGAATGGATGGTCATACAGATGAATGGACTATAGTCATGTATTCACGACGTACAATGCTAAAATATTTGGAATTCTCTTTGGCGAGAATGATGCCAAATGCGAAAATTCTATACTGGAACATACAGTAGCTACCCTTTTCAAATTGTATCACTAATCATGTTTACATTTCATCTTAAGCATTTTATATTCACACTCAAAGATGCCAGGAATATTTTATTGAACGTCCACCCATGCGTCAGGTTCATTTGTCCGTCTTGTTTTCGAAAAAATACCACAAAATTCAGTAGCAATGGTTGATGGGGCAGGGAATCGAAGGTGTTATAATTTGTGCTCATATCAATTAAAACAAATTTTCCACACTTTGAATAATTGACCATCAATTCAATTGTTTCGGACACATTCATGGTTGGCTGTGCAATGGAATTTGAAATCATTTCAAAGAATTTGGTGAAAAATGTGTTCGTTACAATTTAAAGAATTTATGCAATGCATATTCAGAGATTCTTCGATTCAGGTGCAGTAAAATTATTCTTTAAATCTGTGGTTAGAAACAAGTGTATGCAATGGCAGATAAAAATTTTTTATATGATATTAACAAGCATAGGAACATTGTTTATATTCGAAATTTAATAGAAATTTTATTCTGTTATAAAATACTGATTTTGTATTTTTTTTTTTTTTGAAAATGACAGTATGTTCCTGCTTACGTACGATACCCACAAAGAAACAAGAAATATTTCTGGAACAAAATTTCAGGCAAACTAAATTATGACAAGTGGTTAAGAGTTGTATTTAATTTTTGTCAAATTGAAGAAAATTTATTAAAAATAATAAATGTAATAAAATTTAATATTTAGAATTAAAAATTGTTAAAATGTCCTTAGAGCTATATGAAGTTCTAGACACAATTTAAGTAAAATCTACTCACTTGAAAAACGTATGAATTTTATTTTATTTCCATATTTAGTAAAATTGTGTACTTCATTTCTATAAAACTTTATTTTTTCTCATTTTTAGTTCACGTCATTAAAATAAGCAAAAAATAATTAAAATATGAAAATTTTTTCTCATATTTAGTAAAATTGAACTAAAATCTACTTATTTTTATGAACTAAAATAAAGTTAAATCGGGGGTTCCGACATTTTTTTGGTTTTGGACAATAAAATCAAAACAATTAAATATTTTATCGTCCAAAACCAAAAATGTCGGAAATAATATAAAATTTTAGAATCAGTTTAATTTTGTTCAATTTGGCTACCTTTGGCATGAATTGTAGCCTCCAAAGGACTGAAATGGGCATCACACACGCAGCACGATAGTAGTTCTGCGGTACTTTTATCCACTTTTGCCGCAAAAGTTCAACGGACTGGTCCAACGGATTGATCTCCGGAGATTTTGATGTCCATTTTCCTTCTTTCTTTTGTAAGCTTGTAAAGGATAAAATAAACTGTCACTGGAATAAAGCTGCTAGCTGTTAAACTTAGGGAGGCTTAGACATGATAGTAATCAGAAATTGGTTGTCCTACATATAAGCCACCCCGTAAACCTAAAGAAAAATACGTTTGGAACGTTTTTCTTTTGTTAGAAATTTTTGAATTTCTTCGCAAATATTTCTCTCAAATTTTATTTTTGTATATCGAATCGTCGGCGCCAAAAGCTATGCTATATAAATTTAATTGTTTGCAATGCTTGTGCGTTGATGCCAATAACAATTACGTAGCCCAGTGGATAGTGTGTTGGCATACAAACTGTATGATCCGCGGTTAAATTCTCTGTCCAGACGAAAGGTAAAAATTAAACAAGTACGAGTATATATAGGGAAGCAATAATTACGAACCGATATGAACTTTTGTGCGGTAATTATAGAGCCAGAATTGAAATATAGGGGTCGCTTTATATGGGGGCTATATACAATTATGGACACGAGCCTACCAAAAATGGCAGATTTTTACCTGTTTGGAAGATTGATAGAATTCTTGATGTTTTGGAGGATTTTGCAAAATATTCCTCACCAACTAAGGTTTTACAAAATTTTCTAAAGAAATAAAATTTTGACAAAATTTTCTATAGAAATTATATTTTGACAAAATTTCCTAAAGACATAAAATGTTGACAAAATTTTCTATAGAAATAAAATTTTGACAAAATTTTCTATAGAAATAAAATTTTGACAGAATTTTCTATAGAAATAAAATTTTGACAAAATTTTCTATAGAAATAAAATTTTGACAAAATTTTCTATAGAAATATAAAATTTTGGCAATAAAATTTTGGTAGATTATTTTTGGCTCGAGTGGCAATCATGATTTTTCTGTGATTGGCGATCGGTTTATTTGGGGGCTATATATAACATAGATCGATACGGACCAATTTCGGCATGGTTGTTATCGGCCATACACTAGCGAATTGTACTAAATTTCAACCGGATCGGATGAATTTTGCTCCTTTAAGAGACTCCGGAAGTCAAATCTGGGGATCGGTTTATATGGGGGCTATATATAATTATGAACCGATATGGACCAATTTTTGTATGGTTGTTAGATACCATATACTAACACCACGTACTAAGTTTCAACCGGATTGGATGAATTTTGCTCCTCCTCAAATCCGGGGATCGGTTTATATAAGGCTATATATAATTATGGACCGATATGGACCAATTCTGGCATGGTTGTTAGATGTCATATACTAACACCATGTACCAAATTTCAGCCGGATCGGATGAAATTTGCTTCTCTTTGAGGCTCCGCAATCCAAATCTGGGGATCGGTTTATATGGTGGCTATATGTAATTAAGAACCGATGTGGATCAATTTTTGCATGGTTGTTAGAGACCATATACCAACACAATATACCAAATTTCAGCCGGATCGGATGAAATTTGCTTCTCTTTGAGGCTCCGCAATACAAATCTGGGGATCGGTTTTATGGCGGCTATATATAATTATGGACCGATGTTGACCAATTTTTGCATGGTTATTAGAGACCATATACTAACCATGTACCAAATTTCAGACGGATCGGATGAAATTTTCTTCTCTTAGAGGCTCCGCAAGCCAAATTTGGGGGTCCGTTTATATGGGGGCTATACGTAACAGTGGACCGATATGGACCAATTTTTGCATGGTTGTTAGAGACCATATACTAACACCATGTACCAAATTTCAGCCGGATCGGATGAATTTTGCTCCTTCAAGAGGCTCCGCAAACCAAATCTGAGCGTCGGTTTATATGGGGCATTACGTAAAAGTGGTCCGATATGGCCCATTTGCAATACCATCCGACCTAACATACATCAATAACAACTACTTGTGCCAAGTTTCAAGTCGATAGCTTGTTTCGTTCGGAAGTTAGCGTGATTTCAACAGACGGACGGACATGATCGACTCAGAATTTCATCACGACCCAGAATATATAAACTTTATGGGGTATTAGAGCAATATTTCGATGTGTTACAAACGGAACGACAAATTTAATATACCCCCATCCTATGGTAGAGGGTAAAAAAATTATAAAATTGAATAATTTCTTCTACATTGTTTGTATTACAGAAAAATGCGCTAAGAACTCGAAACTCTCGTGGAAGTAAGAAAGATGTGAGGGAAGTTGCAATTAGCCAGAAAAGATTTTTTTTAGTTAGTTTTTATTAAATTATTTTTACATCCTATCAACGTTCCTCCAAACAACCTTCTTTACAGCGAAAAGCAAATGGGAAACGATATATGTTTGTCTAAAATTTCGTTTGGGAGGAATAATAACTTTTGCGTGCACACCCTCAAAAAATATAGCTTTTGTAACATAAACCCCAAACACATTTTGCTTCAAGCATATATATTTTCAGGATTGGTCCAAACAAAATATTGTTTGTATTGTTCAAACATATTATATTTCACCTTAGGGCATACACTGGTAAAAAAAAATTAATGAAATTTTCTTTGTGTGGATATATTTTCAAGGCTCCAATTGGTTATTTAAATTATTTTACTTGCAGTATACTATCTAGGTCTCTCTTTCTAAACACATATATGTTTATAGGCTATTTCTAAATTAAGATATGTTAGCATCTAAGCATATTATAGTTACAAACACTTTATGTCCCAAACATAATATCTTCTAACATATTAACATATATATCCCAAACATTTTATACTAGTTTATGAACATTGTATGCTTGCACTTCAAAATATTGTGTTAAAAAATTTGAGTTCCAAACATATAATTTTTACACCCAAACATATGAAAAACAATCTTTCTCGTCCGTGTCGATATTCGTTACCATAGTCTTTATAATATTTTTATTGTCTTCAATTACGAAATTAATTGATCAAAGTAATTTTTATTGAAATTTGAATGCTGTTGACATTTTTCTCGGTGTACATTATCATAATATTTACATTTTCTTCGAAATAGGAAATCTGACTACGTATCCAAATCATACATTACAAATTATTATTATGCTTATTTCCGAATGTTCTTCATAAACGTTTAATAAAAACGCCAAAATTATGATCCACTTCAAAAGAATTGCGATGTGATTATGACAATTGCTACAATCAATTGATGACTCAAAGACATCATACCGACGACAACTTGTTACAGATACAGCTTCAATCGAGAACTTTAAACTTCATTGCGATAACCTTGGCATATCAAGAACCACATCAACATAAAAGCACCCATCTCATGTTGCTGGAAATATTTAATCGACATATTTTTGTTGTTCACTTAAATGGCGACTAAATCAAAAGCATTCAGATTGTCATAAAAATCATCGCCGACAAAAGAACGCAAAATTGTTGTACTTTCTAAAGCAATCTGTCATAAACGGCGGATCTCCAGTAATATCAAATACTTTTTTTGTTTTTGTTCAATAGAATAAATATTTTGAAAGTAATTAGTGATGGCAATTTAAAGGTGAACATCGTATTAATATTAAATACAAGGAATTCTAAATTATTAATGAAAACAAAAATAGAAAAACTCGAGACATTTAAATAGTTTTGTATTGCCCTAAGTAATTGATCACTATTCTAAGATATTATGGAAGTAATATTCATCTGCTTCTTTAATATACCCAGCCATATGTCATTTTAATGACGGCAACAATGATGGCTGCGTCTGATGTCAACATTTGTGATTTCATCCAAGTAATCGGATTGCATTGGACTAAGTCATTGGCGAATAATCGTAACCAGAAAAGTCACTTCATTGGGTTCCTTGTTGCATGAACTCATTCTGACAACCTAATTTTTTTTTTTCAAGAATAAAGCAGGAAAGCTTAATCAAGTTTTAAACAATAAATGACATATTGAGTTCAAGGGCCAAGTTTATGAATTTTTCTTTAACTTCAATGTTATTAGATCGGTAATTTATTCCCAATGGGATTGGTATGAAATGGTTGTTGATTACATCAGTATTTTCCATCTAACCATATTGTCTTGGTAGAAGCGAAAAAATTACAATGATTAAAAAAATAGATAAAAGAAATAATGACTAATGGGGAAATTTTACGAAAGATTTAAATAAATATGAAAAATTATATCTAATTGAAAAATAAATTACAATTGAATTGGATGAAATTATTGTAAATTGATTAAAATATTTGGCAAACATTTACAATGATTTTACAATACCATAAATCCAAATGGGTCGTAACAGAAGACCAATTATTTAATTTTTTACATGTCAAGGATAGGTAATTTGTCGTCACGGTTGGCAGAGTTGGTACAATTTTACCAAACATGGTAGATTTTTTACTGTTTAATGGATTGGTATACCAAATATTTTGCAAAATATTCCTCTTCAACTTCTTAACAAACTTTGTTTTAAAAATAAAATTCTAACTAAATTTTCCATAGAAAAAAAAATTCTGACAAAATTTTCCATAAAAATAAAATTTTCAAAAAGAAATAATTTTTTTACAAAAATTTCTATAGAAATAAAATTTTGACAAAATTTTCTATAGAAATAAAAATTTGACAAAATTTTCTATAAAAATCAAAATTTTGAAAAAGAAATAAATTTTTGAAAAAAATTTCTACAGAAATAAAACTTTGACAAAATTTTCTAGAGAAATAAAAATATGAAAAAAATTTCTAGAGAAATAAAATTTTGACAACATTTTCTATAGAAATAAAATTTTGTTATTGTTTTTTTGATTTCAGCTTAAAACCATACATTGACTACACTACAAGTGTAGCTTAACCAACAGAGGAAAAGAATGTTTGTCAAATTTATTTGGGCAAAGCCCTATAGACTGGAAGATGGTTGGATGGACGCACGTTTCGGAATTACCACATTCCTCATCAGCATCCTCTACTTGCAGCAAAACTATCAACCAATTATCAGAATAAATTCAGGCAGTTCATTAAACCACACTTGAACCGTCCGAAAAAATGTTTTACATTGATAGCCGGCTTACGCCGAAATAAATTCGTACAATCATCTCTCTTTTCCTTTGCCACCGTCAAATCATCGATTTGAATGAAGTTGGCTGGGTGTTTGACAAAATTTTCTATAGAAATCTAAATTTTCAAAAAGAAATAAATTTTTGACAAAAATGTCTATAGAAATAAAATTTTGACAACATTTTCTAGAGAAATAAAGATATGAAAAAATATTCTAGAGAAATAAAATTTTGACAACATTTTCTATAGAAATAAAATTTTGATAAAAAATTTTGATAAAATTTCCTATAAAAATAAAATTTTGACAAAATTTTCTATACAACTAAAATTTTGACAAAATTTTCTATAGAAATTAAATTTTGACAAAATTTTCTATAGAAATTAAATTTTGAAAAAATTTTCTATAGAAATTAAATTTTGACAAATTTTTCAAAAAAAAAAAATTTTTTTTGACAAAAATTTCTCAAGCTTAATAAAACTATTGACATTTATTAAAAAGAATAAGATCGAATAAAACACCAAGAAACAAAAACTTCTATAGAAATATAATTTTGACAAAACTGTCTATGGATATAAAAATTTGACAAAATTTTCTTTAGAAATCAAAATTTTCAAAAAGAAATACATTTTTGACAAAAATATCTATAGAAATAAAATTTTTACAAAATTTTCTAGAGAAATAAGATTTTGACAACATTTTCTATAGAAATAAAATTGTGATAAAATTTCCTATAAAAATAAAATTTTGACAGAATTTTCTTTAAAAATAATATTTTGCCAAAATTTTCAATAGAAATAAAATTTTGACAAAATTTTCTATACAACTAAAATTTTGACAAAATTTTCTATACAAAAAAAAATTTGACAAAATTTTCTATAGAAATTAAATTTTGACAAAATTTTTTATAGAAATTAAATTTTGACAAAATTTTCTATACAAATAAAATGTTGACAATATTTTTTATAGAAACCAAATGTTAACAAAATCTTCCATAGAATTAAAATGTTGACAAAATTTTCCATGGAAATAAAAGTTTAACAAAATTTGTTATAGAAATAAAATGTTGACAAAATTTTCTATAGAAATAAAACTTTGACAAAATTTTCTATAGAAATAAAATGTTGCCAATATTTTCTATAGAAATAAAATTTTGACAAAATTTTCAATAGATATAAAATAATGACAAAATTTTCTATAGAAATAAAATTTTTACAACATTTTCTATAGAAATTAAATTTTGGATAAAAATTTCTATAGAAATAAAATTTTAAGAAAATTATCTATAGAAATAAAATTTTGGCAATATTTTCAAAAAGAAATAAATTTTTCACAAAATTTTCTATAGAAATAAAATTTTGACACAATTTTCTATACAAATAAAATTTTGACAAAATTTTCTATAGAAATAAAAATATGAAAAAAATTTCTAGAGAAATAAAAAATTGACAACATTTTCTATAGAAATAAAATTTTGATAAAAAATTTTGATAAAATTTCCTATAAAAATAAAAATTTGACAAAATTTTCTATACAAATAAAATTTTGACAAAATTTTCTATAGAAATTAAATTTTGAAAAAATTTTCTATAAAATTAAATTTTGACAAAATTTTCAAAAAGAAATAAATTTTTGACAAATATTTCTCAAGCTTAATAAAATTATTGACATTTATTAAAAGGAAAAAGATCGAATAAAACACCAAGAAACAAAAACTTCTATAGAAATATAATTTTGACAAAACTGTCTATGGATATAAAAATTTGATAAAATTTTCTATAGAAATCAAAATTTTCAAAAAGAAATACATTTTTGACAAAAATTTCTATAGATATAAAATTTTTACAAAATTTTCTAGAGAAATCAAAATATGAAAAAAATTTCTAGAGAAATAAGATTTTGACAACATTTTCTATAGAAATAAAATTGTGATAAAATTTCTTATAAAAATAAAATTTTGACAGAATTTTCTTTAAAGATAATATTTTGACAAAAATTTTGACAAAATTTTCTATACAAAAAAATTTTTGACAACATTTACTATACAAATAAAATGTTGACAAAATTTTCTATAGAAATTAAATTTTGACAAAATTTTCTATACAATTAAAATTTTGACAAAATTTTGTATAGAAATCAAATGTTAACAAAATCTTCCACAGAAATAAAATGTTGACAAAATTTTCCATGGAAATAAAATTTTAACAAAATTTGTTATGGGAATAAAATGTTGACAAAATTTTCTATAGAAATAAAATTTTGACAAAATTTTCCATAGAAATCAAATGTTGACAATATTTTCTATAGAAATCAAATTTTGACAACATTTTCTATAGAAATAAAATTTTGACAAAATTGTTTATAGAAATCAAATGTTAACAAAATCTTCCATGGAAATAAAATGTTGACAAAATTTTCTATACAAATAAAATGTTGACAAAATTTTTTATAGAAATAAAATTTTGACAAAATTTTTATACAAATAAAATTTTGACAAAATTTTCTATACAAATAAAATTTTGACAAAATTTTTTATAGAAATAAAATTTTAACAAAATTTTCTATAGAAATACAATTTTTACAAAAATTTTACAGAAATAAAATTTTGAAAAAAAGTTCTTTAGAAATAGAGGAAGAATCATCATCAGTTTAAGATAAATATATTAACATTTTTTAAAATTGTTTTTTATAATTCTTGAATACGCGTTAGGATATTATAAAAATATTTTGAAATCAAATTGAAGGACCTTGGGTTAGTGTAATTTTTTTATGTTTTCGACGTTCAATTTTTTTTTACAATCGAAAGTCGAAAAAAGTACATAAAGACTATCACTGAGTTGAATAAAAATAAAATAAATTAAATTAATCTAAACTAAAAAATCGTATGAATGTTCAAATTAGGATTGTGTAAAAATTTAACATACACACATAAATTGTTTTTCTGATTCAATCAAGAAATTAAGTGATCCAATTAATTTTTAATTGAAATGTTTTTAAAGTTTTAGTTGGCATAAAAAAGATGCTTTATTAAAAATAAAAAAAAAAATAATTGATTTCAGTTGAATCTATTAAAAATGTAATTGATGTTGATTGCAAAACTCAATTGATTTTCTAATTAAAAAAATAACTTCTGACTGACTGACTTAGTATTTTTAGTTTGATTACAAAATTGATTGCTTGAAATAAATGTTTAATTAAAAAATTTGAAAAAATGCCATCGTTTTTGTTAACTGACTTATTCTTCCGAGTTTGAGTAAAAAGTCGATTGATTTTTTTAATAAAAAATTCGGACATTGACTTAATTAACTTAATGTTTCTATCTTGATTAAAATGTTAATTGTATCAATTAATTTATTAATTGGAAATATATTGGTGATATTTTTTTTGTGTAATAGACCAAAAATGAATATGTTCCTATTCCTAAGATTTGCATACTGTATTTTACAAAAATTATTACATCATTTCGTGACCGTATTTAAATTATATTATATAAATAAATAAAAAAGTCATCTTTTGACATTTACAATTATATTACCCAGAGCCCTAAAACGGTATTGCAGTTTAAAAGAAAAGATCAAAGACCAAAACCTTTGTGTATTCAAGTTTTCTAAATCACAACAAAAAATAAAACCTGCTCCAGAAGGGATGGATATTTGATATAGTTTTGACATATAACAATAAATTTAAAATCGTGTCTACAACTTATTCCCATGCAGTGGAACATTTAAAGCCTTTTTCAGAGATTTTTCTTGTGAAGAAGATACTAACACTTAGGGTAAGAGGGAATATGAGGGGTACTTTATTATTACAATAAAAAAGAAAAATAAAAACACAAACAAAGCAATAAAATCGAGGAAAATCGTGTATCATCCAAGAAAAACTTTGTTGCAACTCATGTTCATGATCAGCACCCACAATATTTCGTATATTTTTATCCCATGGAAAAATTCAAGATATTCTTGAAAACTCTGAAAATAAACAGTACATGTGAGTATGCAACGAAATGAACAGATGGAAAATTATTTTGACAATTGTTGCACCATGGGTTGAAGAATTAACATATGTGAAATATAAAGAAAAAGGAAGAACATTGTAATGGGGTATAACAATTTAAATTAATTTTCAGCCAAACTTTCGGCAGTATATACATAACATACTTGCACCCCCATATACCGAAACAAATTAAACTAAACTAAACTATCAATAAATTGTTCTGCATATGGGCATCGTTATCTTCTTCGTTATATTTTAAGAATTTCGAAATAGAAAAGGATACATCAAAGGGGCACAACACTACTAATGTGTGAATATGGTGAGAATTCAAATATTTTGCAAACATATGAGATGGTAGCTCAAGTCAAAATGGCTTTAGTACCCTGGGAACTAAATCGAATTCTATTCCATTTTAGTTCATGTTTTTTTTTTTAATTACTAATAATTATTAATAAATAAATACATTTTTTTGACTTTTTTTTGTGTAAGCAGTTCAGATTTTTTTAAAATTTGTAAATGTTACCACACATGCGCTCATCATGAACTTGGTGTAGTGCTAAAGGCATTTTCTGCAATTTTGCAGTTAATTTTTCAATTTTAAAAAGTGAAAAAAATTAATTAGGTCTAGCAAAATTTATTGCATTTGTCCAAATATATTTCGTCAATTTTGTGATATCGGCGTTTTTAATACAGTTTTGTAAAATTTATTAAAATTAATTGAAATCCTCTAAAAGTAACCTACATTTTCCTTCCTGGTGGGTCCACAATTTTTATACCCACCACCATAGAATGGTGACGGGGGTATAATAAGTTTGTCATTCCGTTTGTAACACATCGAAATATCGATTTCCGACTATATAAAGTATATATATTCTTGATCAGGGAGAAATTCTAAGACGATATAACGATGTCCGTCTGTCCGTCTGTCTGTCTGTCTGTTGTAATCACGCTACAGTCTTCAATAATGAAGCAATCGTGCTGAAATTTTGCACAAACTCGTCTTTTGTCTGCAGGCAGGTCTAGTTCGAAGATGGGCTATATCGGTCCAGGTTTTGATATAGTCCCCATATAAACCGACCTCCCGATTTGGGGTCTTGGGCTTATAGAGATCGTAGTTTTTATCCAATTTGCCTGAAATTGGAAATCTAGAGCTATTGTAGGACCACAAATACGTGTGCCCAAAATTGTGAGTATCGATCCATATTTTGGTATAGCCCCCATATAGACCGATCTCCCGATTTTACTTCTTGGGCTTATAGATATCGTAGTTTTTATCCAATTTGCCTGAAATTTGAAACCTAGAGGTATTTTATGACCATAAAGAGGTGTGCCAAAAATGGTGAGTATCGGTCCATGTTTGGTATAGCCCCCATATAGACCGATCTCCCGATTTTACTTCTTGGGCTTATAGAAACCGCAGTTTTTATTCAATTTATCTGAAATTGGAAATCTGGAGGTATTGTAAGACCACAAATGCGTGTGCCAAAAATTGTGAGTATCGATCCATATTTTGGTATAGCCCCCATATAGACCGATCTCCCGATTTTACTTCTAGGGCTTATAGAAATCGTAGTTTTTATCCAATTTGCCTGAAATTTGAAATATAGAGGTATTTTATGACCATAAAGAGGTGTGCCAAAAATGGTGAGTATCGGTCCATGTTTTGGTATAGCCCCCATATAGACCGATCTCCCGATTTTACTTCTTGGGCTTATAGAAACCGCAGTTTTTATTCAATTTATCTGAAATTGGAAATCTGGAGGTATTGTAAGACCACAAATGCGTGTGCCAACAATTGTGAGTATCGATCCATGTTTTGGTATAGCCCCCATATAGACCGATGTCCCGATTTTACTTCTTGGGCTTATAGAAACAGCAGTTTTCATTCAATTTATCTGCATTTGGAAATCAAAAGGTACTTTAGAACCGTAAAGAGGTGTGTCAAAAATGGTGAGCATCGGTCCATGTTTTGGTATGGTGCCCATATAAACCGACCTCCCGATTTGGGGTCTTGGGCTTATAGAAACCGTAGTTTTTATCCAATTTGCCTGAAATTGGAAATCTAGATGTATTTTAGGACCATAAATAGGTGTGCCGAAAATGATGAGTATCGGTCCATATTTTGGTATAGCCCCCATATAGACCGATTTCCCGATTTTACTTCTTGGGCTTCTAGAATCCAAAGTTTTTATCCATTTTGCCTGAAATTGGAAATCTAGAGGTATTTTCGGGCCATAAAGAGGTGTGCCGAAAACGGTGAGTATCGGTCCATATTTTAGTATAGCCCCCATAAGAACGATTTCCAGATTTAACTCTTTGGGTTTCTAGAAACCGTAGTTTTTATCTGATTTGCCTGAATATTCTGGTATTTGAGGCTCAGAAAAACGTGTATCGGATTAAGTTTTTATCGGTCCATTCGGTAATGCCTCCATAAAGACCGACTTCATCTTGAGGGTGTAGAAGGCCAACTGATCATGAAAATTGCTTGAAACTCAATGTAAAATTTCCAAATTTTACTTCCCGGGTGAAAATCTACAGATTTAAGATTTCAAATAAAGACGTTATTTTATAATATTCTTGCACACTTACAAAAGATGTTAATAATTCCTCTAAAACTCAAACCAAAATTGTTCTTATAAATCCAGAACCTGATATAATCCTCATAGGTGATATCTTTAAATTTATCTTCCGGAAGTGTCCTCAAGCCCTCCTGAAATTTCAAAGGAAACCCTAATATTTGGTTCATGGTGGTGGGTATTTAAGATTCGGCCCGGCCGAACTTACTGTTGTATATACTTGTTTGAGTGTAGCTTTGGGATTTTTTTTTTTTTTTTTATTTTCCCAAATATCTTTACCCAACCCAGGGTATTTCATTTTCGAATTCTTCTTCGAACATTGTGTGTACTATGATGAATTTGTCTTCCATGTATCCAAAAATTATTCACACAATTGCCACCTTCAACTAGCCCCGGCACGTCCCACATTGTGTCAACTATGAGGCGATTCCACTTGTCTGCACTCTTGGCGTGCACTTGATATACTCTTGAGTGTGCATAGAAAATTTCAAATAATTTGGTTTCATGGGTGATAATGGAAAATGGCATGGAAACGAAGAAAAAAATCCATTTGCACTTCTTTTGTCCAATATATATACACGTGCATGAAATTGACATGGTAAGACCCAAATAATTTCTTGCTGTCATCAAGTTCTTACAAGATGTAATAAATTTTTATACAGGAGGAATATGGTTCGCGTTAAAGCTTATATAGAAAAATTTATGATTGCAAAAAACATGTACATTTTCATTGTTAGTAGAGGTTTAGGCGAGACACATACCATAATAGGAAACATACAATTCGTAAAATTATATCGATGTCTCCATTCCAAAGTACGCTAAGTGTAAAAAGTGTATTTTACAGGAAACAAGTTAAAAGTTTTTTTTTTTAATTTCTCAAACCCCGTAAACGATATAAATTCACTCATATTTATTGTAAATTTGTTTAGTATGTACAAATTCAAAATAGTGATAATAGAACATGGCTAAAAATGACTTAGACCACTTTAGACCGAACAAAGCTTTATGCCCTTTTTGGTTTGGAAATTTTTAAAACTTTAGTCACAAAAAAAAAAGCTTCTGTAACATATACTCCCAAACACATTTTGCTTCAAGCATATACATTTTTGGGTATTGCCCAAACATTTATATATTTGATTTGTTCCAATGTGTAATATGCTTGAAAGCATATTGGTCTAAACAATACAATATGTTATGTTTGGGTAGTCTAAGTTCCAAACATTATGTATTTTTCCATCCAAATTCAATAATGTTGTCTTCCAAAAAACTATATGTTATTGTGTGAACATATAATATGTTTGGAAACAATTTGAACAAAAAAATATTATATGCTTAGAAGAATTTTTCTCCCAAAGAAGATTGTGCTCAAAAATTTTTTTCTGCTTAGTTGTATATTCTCTCACATTTTTCTCTCTTCCACGAATTTTTTAGCACCTTTTTCTGTAGTACAAGCATTGTAGAAGAAATTATTCAATTTTATAATTTTGTTTAAATTTTACCTTTTGCCGGACGGGGATTCGAACAGCGGACCACAAAGTTTGTAAGCCAGCACACTATCCACTGGGATACGTAGCTGTTATGGTCATCAAGCGATAATTATCGTTATAAGTTATATTTATATAACATAGCTTGCGGCGCCCACGAGCCGATGCAAACATAACATTGTTTAACAACATAACATTCCCAGCAAAAAAAATTGGAAGTTCTTCCAAAGACACAACTTTAAAAGCACTTCCAGAAGATGCACTGCCAACGATGTTCTTTATTTTAACTACACAGGAAGTTCTTTTAATTCAATTTTTAATAACTTGGTTTTTTCATACTTTTAATGGGTAATTTTAATTTTTTTGGTTTCAAATTGGTTAAAATCAGAGTAAGAATACATAAAATGGTACAAATCATTTAAATTTTGTCGAAAAAAATGCTAAATCCAATCTGAAAAAATTGTGAATTTTTGAAAATATTTGAGGTCAAACGTTTCCGACAAGCTTTAGAATCCATTAAAAAGTATAAAAAATTTATAAAAAATATTTATTTGACAAAATATCACAGAATTTTTTAATTTACATCCAAAACATTGAATTCGGATCACACCTAAAAAAGTGGTGCAAATTCAGTGCAACGGCTGTTCAAATGGAGGACTTCCGTTCTATGACAAGCCCATGTTAAATTCATCGCTTCTGCGTCAATTTTGCACTACTTCCGGATCCAAAGAGCACATTTTCATTACTTTCTTGGCGACGCTTTTTTTTGCTGGGTTGTTAAACATACATTTGTTGGCGACGTGGAGCAGTGGTTGGTACGTCCGCCTTTCATGCCAAGGGTCCTGGGTTCGATCCCTGCTTCGACCAATACCATTTTTTTTACATATATTCCAGATACGTTCGGAATATCCCAAAAAGGTGTTCAACATTACATACTACTATATAAAATTTTTACTACGAATCTGTAAAGTGTGTCTTATAAAAGACTTAAAGTCAGAAAAGAACAGTGCTTGATATAAACGAAATGGTCTGAGTTCAAATCATATAATATTTTTTTATTGCAAAAATAAAAATTTTGTAAAAAAAAAGTTTTTTGTAAACAAGTGTGAAATTTTCGAAGAAATTCAAAAACTCTTACAAAAGAAGAACGTGATATACACATATATATATATATATATATATATATATATATATATATATATATATATATATATATATATATATATATATATATATATATATATATATATATATATATATATATATATATATATATATATATATATATATATATATATATATATATATATATATATATATATATATATATATATATATATATATATATATATATATATATATATATATATATATATTTATACATATATAAATATTTTTTCATCGAATCCTAAAGTTAACGATAACCATTCAAAAGCACATTACATTTAAATTCTAAACAATAATTTTACAACCAACACATACATTTATTTAGGTGTGAACAATTGTTTGCTCTCTTTAATAATTTATTTTAAAGAAAATAAACTTATTCAATTTTTGCTTTGGATCATTCCCCACCAAGTTATAATACAATTTGCCGAAAAAAGTTATAATGTTATTCTGGTTTTACGGATTCGAGTTTTGCAGCCAAAATGAGAAATAATTTTAGCGGCAAAACTCGAACTCAATGCTTTTATTTTCGAAAGTATCCGTCAACTCCTCTTGGACTACTTATTAATAAAGAGGAACTAAACTTTGTTTTTATAGATCTTACTGTTTAATTTTTCACTGTTTCCCAATGTTTTCATTTTACTGTCACAACTCTAAAAAGAGTACACTGAAAACAAAAAAAATATTGTCGTGAGGCCAAAGATTTCATGTCGTTAAAATAAGAACACAAATTTTGCTTAGCTTAGAAGACGCATTTCTCTAATATGAAGTTTTTTTCCTTGTTCAAAAGTCAATAAAATTTTCTATGAACTCGTGTTGCCCTTATAATTAAGTGATTTGACTTGAAAATGGGTATCATAATATGAAAGAAAAAAATTTTGGACTAAGGTCAACTTGACTTTAATAATTCAGAAAAATTCTTTAAAATTAATGAAAAATCGTTAAAAATAAATAGAACATGTTATTCAACACTTTACTTTAAAGACGTTTTTACTTGAAACAAAATTGTTAAAGTAGATACACAATCTTTGGAATCGGGCATGTTTTTTTCAGTGTATAGTGCCCTTTCGTTAGTTTTTATGAAGATCCCTTTAATTACCTTTGTTTGAATATTTTGACTTACTCGTCCTACGTTCCGATTTGTTTTGACGAAACAAAAAAAATTTTGCCCGTAATGTGAAAATGATAAACAAAACTCATGCTCTTTTTTTCAAATGTCTTTTCTCTTGGTTCCGAATGAATTTTCTCTCCGAATACTCATTTTAATATGTTTGCTTAAGCATATACAATTTTTGGCGAAGTCTTATATCACAACATATATATGTTTACTCCAAATTTGTAAATTGAAATTTTCTTTGTGTATATATATTTTTAAGGCGCCAATTGGTTACTTTCCTTATTTTACTTCCAGCATACACTTTATATCTCTATTTCTAAACACATATATGTTTATAGTCTATTTCTAAAATAATATATGTTTGCATCCAAGTATATTATATTTACAAATATTTTATGTTCCAAACATAATATGTTCTAACATATTAACATATATGTCCCAAACATGTTATGCTAGTTTATAAACATTATACTTAATAATATTGTGTTTAAAAATTTGAGTTCCAAACATATAATTTTTACACCCAAACATATAAAAAACAGTTTTTTTCGTCCGTGTGCCTATAATATTAACCATAAATTTTTTCCTATAAAAATACCGTTTTTATAAAGAAAAGTATCTGAGAGAAGTTTGGTCTCACGACGTTTTTGTGAGACTTTTTCTCTGAAAACAGCTTCAGTGATATTTTTTTCATCAAAAAATTTCTGTGGGACTTTTTTCTCAGAAAAAAATTTTTTGTGATACTTTTACCTAGAAATAGTGTCTGTGGAAAGAGTGTCCTAGAAAGAGTGTCTGTGGTGAGACTTTTTTCCTCGAAAAGACTTTTTTCTCAGAAAAAAAATTTGTGAGGCTGTGTTTCAAGAAAGTGTGTTTGTGAGACATTTTTCCATAGAAAAAGCCCGTTTTTTCTAAAGAAACGTATCTGTCAGTCTTTTTTGCTGCACGAAGTGTTTGTGAAACTTTTTTCTCTGAAAACAGTTTCAAAAAATTCCTGTGGAACTTTTTTCTCAGAAAAACATTTTGTGAAATTTGTTTCTAGAAAGAGTGTCTTTTTCCTTGAGAGAGAGAGAGAGATAGAGAGTCGGTGAGACTTTTTCCTAGCAATAGGCTGTTTTTCTAGAGAAACGTATCCGTGAGACTATTTGGCCATACAAGTCTTTTACAGAAACCGTAGGATCGTTTTCCTAGATATAATGTCTGTGTTACTGTATTATACGCATTTGGAACTTTTCGTGTTTTTTTTTTTCAACCTACACGTCATCATCATCTTCGTTGCCAAGCGCACCCAATATAAAAGGTTATGAAAAAATATATATATTACAAAAATAAGTTTTGTGGTAGTTGTTTTTTTCTTAACCTTTTAAATTTTATTTAGTCGAGAAGGAAACTAAATATGTTAGATCCCTCTTATCTTTGTCAAAATGATTCAGAAACACTTCCTGTTTTTAATAAATAATGTGCGCTTATCCATCTCTGCATAGTCAATTTGTTGGACAGTGTCACATGCCTCTGTTTGGACCACATAACGAATTTTAGAATGTACACTGAAAAAAATATTGTCGTGAGTTCAAAGATTTCATGTCTTTAAAATACGAATGCAAATTTTGCTTAGCATAGAAGACGCATTTCTCTAGTATAAAGTTTTTTTCCTTGACCAAAGGTCGATAAACTTTTCAATGAAGTCGTATTGTCCTTATAATAAAGTGATTTGATTTAAAAATGGATATCATAACATGAAAGAAAAAATGTTTGGGCTAAGGTCAACTTGACTTTAATAATTTAGAAAAAATCTTTAAATTTAATGAAATTGTCTTTAAATTTGTTGCCTTTTTGCATCTTGGCTACAAATCAAAAAATCGTTCAAATATAGGACATGTTTTTCAACACTTTATTTTAAAGACGTGTTTTACTTGAAACACAACATAACTTCTACTAGAAGTCGAGTCTTAATTTGGAAAATAAAGTCGTCGTTAACTTGTTTTTAAAGGACTTTGATAGCATATGAAGAAAAAAGCTGAAAAAGCGAAAAATTAAAATTTGCTTCCTAGAAGCAAGTACACAAAACCCGATTTTAAAAGAGAATTGTGTCTTAAAAGTATCCTTACTTGTATTCTACGCTTTTTTTGGCTCGGAATCAATACCAAATTTTTTAAAGTAAAGACAAAATCTTTGGAACCGGGTATGATTTTTTTTTCAGTGTAGGTTAGATAGAAAAGATTCACTTATTTATTAAAATTTTTATTATAAATAAAAATTTTAATAAATGTATAAGAAATTTTAATTAAAAGAAAATGTATAATCTTTGCTTCAAAAATTGTTTTCATTAAATTGAGGACACACATTTTGAAAATTTGCGTCCCTTCGTTAAAGCATGTCTTTAAACTAAGGCAAAAGTAACGAAACAGATTTTTGATCTAAAGAAATCGTCCTTAAATTAACTGAAATATTGAATCTTTAGATTTAAGTTAAACCCCCTTCAAATATAGGCTAAGACTTATTTTGAGGATTTTGCATCTTTGGTTTAATTTTTTTTTTTTTGGAATTAAGAAAATATTTTTTACTTCGAAGAATCCGTCATAATTTGGATTTTTATACTGTCATTTGTTTGTACCTGAATAGCTTTATTAATATACCGGAAAAATAGAATGAAAATTCGATAAATGAGATCTGTATTCTAATTTTAATTTTATAGATCCTAGATTGAAAGCCAGCTAGGTCTACAAAATTTCCTTATTTTAAAGAACCCGCATCTTTGGCTCGGAATCAATACCAAAATCCTTAAAGGAAGGTCAAAATCTTTATAAATAAAAATTTTAACAAATGTATAAAGCAACTTGGCTACTGGCTACATCAGTAGACAGTTCCTTCCGGCTTTACTTTAGCTTCATATGGTTCTATATATAAGTTATTCGCATTACTTGAAAAACATTGAAAGATTTCATCATCCCATTTGCATCACCCTTTCATTTTAATAATTCTATTGTCAAATCTCAAAATAGTTGCTAACACACTCAACATCCAATACTGTGAACGGATTAGTTAATATAACAATGCAAATACCAACAGACAAATACAAATTCTTTATATTTGGTTTGCCAAATTTTCTGGCTAAATATGAGAATCACAGAAACAACTCTTCTTTCTGTATCTTCTTTGTGGAATTAATGAAATGCGAATATTAAATGTGAATATGAATTTTTATTACAATTGAGATAATTATATATTCTCAGTCTGAAGATATCCCATCAGTTAATAGGATTAACGAAAATAATTTCGTAATATTTTTGTATTGAAATATGTTTAATTTATTTGTTTATATTCTTTTTGACAATGTATTTCTTGTAACCCAGTTGATGGTCTATTTGCGAGTCTATTTAAGGTCTAAAAGTTCATAGCAATTTTATACCAACAAAAATCTGCAATAAATCTTCTGCAAATGGCATATAGTAAACTTTTTAAAAACAATTTCATTAATCAATAGAACGCTCTGTTATAAAAGCAAACAAACAAATAGGCATAAATTATAGTCACTCTAATGATAGTGCTTTAAATTGCCATCATTTCAACTATACTACAAAGAGCATATTTCTCACCTCCATTTTTGAAGTTCCATGAATCAATTTTCAACACTATTGTTATTAATTAGCTGTTAAGGTGAACCTGGGCCAAAATCAAATAATACAAGAGTGTTAAATTATTCTACCATTCAATGTTCTTCGATGGATTTTTAATACAAATACATTTTTTGGCAATCGATCGTGACCCAATCAGATGTTTTTTTTTCTTGTTTTTTTTTTTTTTGGCCAGTAGCTACCCAGTTAGAACATCTTATTTATCGTCAATCATCTACACGATTGCCAGATTGTGATGACACCTTAAAAAAATAGATTTTGACATTCTATCTCCTTCGCTCTTTTACAAGAAGTACACTTTTGATTGTTTTTTAAAATATTTGACATTTAGAAGGTGGGTGAAGAAAAAAAGTAAATAAAGAACAGAACCAATAATTGATAGGTAATTGCAACTGATATTCCAATATACTATATTTATTGAAAATAAAAAATAATGATATTGGACATAAAATAGCCAAAAAATACTACACCATTTTCACAGTTAATTGAAAATAATTAAATCTAAATAAGTTAGTACCTTTATTATACCCTCCACCATAGGAAGGGGAGTATATTAACTTTGTCATTCCGTTTGTAACACATCGAAATATTGCTTTCAGACCCAATAAAGTATGCATATTCTGGGTCGTGGTGAAATTCTGAGTCGATCAAAGCATGTCCGTCCATTCGTCTGTTGAAATCACGCTAACTTTCGAATGAAACAAGCCATCGACTTGAAAACTGGTACAATTAGTTCTTATTGATGTAGGTCAGATGGTATTGCAAATGGGCCATATCGAATCACTTTTACGTATAGCCCCCATATAAACGGACACCCCAGATTTGGATTGCGGAGCCCCTTGGAGGAGCAAACTTCATCCAATCCGGCTGAAATGTGGTACGTGGTGTAAGTATATGATCTCTAACAACTATGCAAAAATTGGTCCATATCGGTTCATAATTATAGCCCGCATATAAACCGGTCCTCAGATTTGACCTCCAGAGCCTCTTGGAGGAGAAAATTTCATCCTATCCGGTTGAAATTTGGCATTTAGTGTAAGTATATAGTCTCTAATAACCATGCAAAATTGGCCAATATAGGTCCATAACTATATATAGCCCGCATATAAGCCGATCCCCAGATTTGACCTCCGGAGCCTCTTAGAGGAGCAAAATTCATCCGATCCTGTTGAAATTTGGTACGTGGTGTTAGTATATGGTCTCTAACAACCATGCAAGAATTGGTCCATATCGGTCCATTATTACATATAGCGCCCATATAAATCGATCCCCAGATTTGGCTTGCGGAGCCTCAAAGAGAAGCAAACTTCATCCCATCCAGCTGAAATTTAGTACATGGTCTTGGTATATGGTCTCTAACAACCATGCAAAAATTGGTCCACATCGGTCCATAATTATATATAGCCCCTTTATGAACCGATCCCCAGATTTGGCTTGCGGAGCCTCAAAGAGAAGAAAATTTCATCCCATCCGGCTGAAATTTGGTACATGGTGTTGGTATTTTGTATCCAACAACCATGCAAAAATTGGTCCACATCGGTCCATAATTATATATCGCCCGAATATAAACCGATCCCCAAATTTGGCTTGCGGAGCCTCAAAGAGAAGCAAATTTCATCCTATCCGGTTGAAATTTGGCACATGGTGTTGATATATGGTTTCTAACAACCATGCAAAAATTGGTCCACATCGGTCCATAATTATATATAGCCCCCATATAAACCGATCCGCAGATTTGGCTGGCGGAGCCTTTGGAGAAGCAAATTTCATCCAATCCGTTTGAAATTTAGTATATGGTGTTTGTATATGATCGCTAACAACTATGCACAAATTGGTCCATATCGGTCCATAATTATATATAGCCCGCATATAAACGGATCCTCAGATTTAACCTCCAGAGCCTCTTGGAGGAGCAAATATCATTCTATCCGGTTGAAACTTGGCATGTGGTGTAAGTATATAGTCTCTAATAACCATGCAAAATTGGTCAATGTCGGTCCATAATTATATATAGCCCGCATATAAGCCGATCCCCAGATTTGATTTGCGGAGCCTCAAAGAGAAGAAAATTTCATCCCATCCTTCTGAAATTTGGTACATGGTGTTGGTATATGTTCTCTAATGACCATGCAAACATTGGTCCACATCGGCCCATAATTATATATAGCCCCCATATAAACCGATCTCCAGATTTGACCTCCGGAGCCTCTTAGAGGAGCAAAAGTCATGCGATCCGATTGAAATTTGGTCCGTGGTGTTAGTATATTGTCTCTAACAACCATGCCAAAATTGGTCCACATCGGTCCATAATAATATATAGCCCCCATATAAACCGATCCCCAGATTTGACCTCCAGAGCCTCTTGGAAGAGCAAAATTCATCCGATCCGGTTGAAATTTAGTACGTGGTGTTAGTTCATAGTCTCTAACAACCATGAAAGGATTGGTCCATACTGGTTCATAATTATATATAGCCCCATATAAACCGATCCCCAGATTTAATTTCCGAAGCCTCTTGAAGGAACAAAATTCATCCGATCCAATTGAAATTTTGTACATTTCGCTAGTATATGGCCGAAAAGAACCATGTCAAAATTGGTCCATATCGATCTATATTATATATAGCCCCAGGTTAAACCGATCCCCAATCACAGAAAAATCACGATTGCCACTCGAGCCAAAAATAATCTACCAAAATTTTATTACCATAGAAATCTTTGTTAAAATCTTATAGTTCTATAGAAAATTTTTGTCAAAATTTTATTTCCATAGAAAATTTTGTCAACATTTTATGTCTTTAGGAAAATTTGTCAAAATATAATTTCTATACAAAATTTTGTCAAAAATTTATTTCTATAAAAAATTTTGTCAAAATTTTTTTTCTGTAGAAACTTTTATCAAAATGTTATTTCTATAGAAAATTTATGAAGCATTTCATAGTTGGAGAGGAATATTTTAAAAAATCTCCCAAAACATCAAGAATTCTACCAATCTACCAAACGGTAAAAAAATCCGTAATTTTTTGTAGACTCGTGTTCATAGTTGTATATAGCCCTCATAAAAAGCGTTCCACATATTTCAATTCCGGTTCTATAATTACCGCACAAAAGTTCATATCGGTTCGTAATTATTTCTTCCCTATATATACCGGTCAAGAACTGAATATATACGTATTTAATCGACCTTTTTTGTCTAATATATATTCCGCATGGACTAACTTACAATTTAGAAGATGATGTTAAGAAGTTTTAAGATGCCTTGCCATCGGCCGCAACGCAAGTAATTTAATTGTGGATGACAGTCTTTAGTAGAAGTTTTTACGCAATCCATGGTGGAGGGTACATAAGATTCGGCCTGGTCGAACTTACGGCCGTATATGCTTGTTTTTGTATTTATTTTCATAATTATTTTTTTAAATAAACTAAAAATAATAATTAAATTTAAATATATTTTAATTGTGTCATATTTTATTGAATTTTGGTTACGAAAATTGAATGCTTTATGCCCATGGCAGTGTGTCCAATCGGAACCATGTTCGCATTACCTCGAGGTGGACCCTGTCCGTGATCCGTGAAAGTCTCCTTTTAGTTCGCATCCAGACTAAAGCTTACATTACATTAAATCCTTATAGGCTCCCAGTTCTTCTCTTTTTTTAACATCTTGTGAATTATATTTCTCGTAGAGTACAATTTCATTTCATCTTCAAGAACTGTCTGCAGTTCTGCCTACCGGGTACATTTAAAGAATGTATGTCCGGCATCATCCGTGATCTCTGCTTCTTCGTAGATACAGATACTTTCGAAAGTACCCGAGACCAGACTTATAATTGTATGTGGATTATAATTCGGTGTGTCCATCTTCATTTTTGGTAGTTCCTCCATCTTTCCTGCCATTTAACTCTGCTCTCTTATCGGATGTTCGCGCCTTGTTGTTTAGCCTCGAAAATCCTTTGCCGCTCAATTGCTAATAGGTCTATTGGGATCGTTCCTGATATTACTAACGCGGCTTCCTCTGATACAGTACGATATGCTGAAGTGATTCTCAGAGCTTTCGTTCTCTGTACTGCAAGCAGATTTGTCGTCTCAGTAGAGTCGACGCCCAGATCTCACATCCATAGTTGAGTTACTGCTATTTATCCTTCTTCTGCTTGAAAGAAGGTCTCCTAGGTTTGCCATCGACGTTATCATAGGAGTACATTTGTTTTGAGTCCAGTCTAAGTCCCAAGTACTTGACTGACTGATTTGTTGGGATTACTAAGTAGTCTAAGTAAATCTAAATTTTTAGAGTCAGATGCCGTCTCGCTATTAGTAGTAGTTCGCTCTTCTGCATGGCTAATTGTAAACCATGCGTGTCAAACTAGACTGCCAGTTTTTCTGCTCTCTTGTCGGATATTTGGTATCAAGACTAGCATGCCTTATTGTTTGGCAACAAAGACATTTTGCCGCTCAATTGACTGGAGGTGTATTGGGATCGTTCCTGCTATTACTAAGGCGACTTCCCCTGATACTGTATGTCGAAGTGATTCTCAGAGCTGCCGTTCTCTGTACTGAAATCAGCTTTTTCGCTCTAGTTCGTATCTATAGGGTCGACGCCCAGATTTCACATCCATAGTGGAATATATTGTTAATCATCTCCATGAGTATCCTTCATCTGCTTGGAAAAGGGCCTCCTATGTTTGCCATCCAGTCTGTCCAGTCGCGACGTTATCGTAGCTGCTTTCTCCGTTGCGTACTCTATCTGCTTGGAGTACGTTAGTTTTGGAGTCCAGTCTTAGTCCCATGTAGTCGATTGACTGCATTGTTGGGATTATTATTAGGGGCAGATGCCGTCTCGTTAGTATTAGCAGTTCGGTCTTTTGTACGGCTAATTGTAAACCATGCGTGTCAAACCACTAATTCTCGCGTATCATGGTTTGGTGAAGTTTGCTTTGAGCCTCTTCAGTATTTTTCGCTTTTATCACAGCGACCATGTCATCAACAAGAAATGTATCGTCTGGCATGGGCATCTTCAGTATCTTCAGTCGAATGTTCCGTTCGAGAGATCTGATCCGAGGATTGATTCCCGCGCTGCACTTTACGTTAGGTTAGGTTATGTGGCAGCCCGATGTATCAGGCTCACTTAGACTATTCAGTCCATTGTGATACCACAGTAGTGAACTTCTCTCTTATCACTGAGTGCTGCCCGATTCCATGTTAAGCAGCACTCAGTGATAAGAGAGAAGTTCACCAACGTTGGTATCACAATGGACTGAATAGTCAAAGTGATCCTGATACATCGGGCTGCCACATAACCTAACCTAACGTAACCTAAAGTGCTGCACTTTAGGTTACTTCCATTCTTCTTGGGCCCTGCATAATGCCATATATCAAAACTCGGTCCTTAAGAAAGTCTTTCAATCCTCTCGTTAAGTATTTCGGTATGGGAAATATCGACTATAGGTTGTATATTACGTCTGCCCACCTTAGGCTTTTAAAAGCGTTGTAAAGATAGGGATTTTTGCGAGCCCTTCTCACTTCTATGATATCTTGTCTTGGCAATAAAGTTTCCACGATATTTCGCATCGCATTCTCGTCCATCTTGCCCAGCGGACTTCTAGGTTTTGCATAGCTATTTGGTATCACAGTCCCCATGGCTTATGGTTGATGTCTAATCTTATCTCTTCCCATTTATTTCTCTTGCTCTTACTTATACTGTACTATAATTGTTTCTTCTTGTACGCATTGTCTTCTATCTCTGCATCACCGCAGAAATAGACATCGGTATTCATCGACATCGGTATTCCACCAGTATACTGCATTGCGAACAGTGTTACGCTTCTTATTTGGCAAGACGTTATTGCAGCAGGCCTTTTCAGGCAATTCGTCTCGTCTGTTCAGACTCTCCTCCGAGTGACTGTCCAGTTCAAGGATTAATGCATCCATTTCGATCTTTTTGTTATTCCGTTAAATTAATTTAATTTACTTAATAACACTGTTATTTAATTGAATCCTCAGCTTAATTTATTTTTTATCGTTTTAATGTAAATTAAATGGAATTAATAAATCAACAGAAAATGGTGTATTGCATATTAAATGCCATTCTGCCACGGCTAAATCAAATGGAACAATTTTGTTTTATGAACAAAAACAAAACCTTCCAAACCATTCCCTTCATTTTTTCCATTCATGTCACCACAATTGGTAGGATTGGTATATGAATAGATAGTTTGGTCTATTACAAAATATTCCTCCAAAAACTAAGATGTGAAAATGGAATCATGCAACGATTTCCGTTGCATTCACTTGACTTACGTGCCATCATCGAGGCGATGAGAAACATTTTGATGAAATCGATGATAATGGAACATTAAATGCAACAAGTATTCATCAAAGTGTCATCAATAGGTCGTAGTCAAAAACAAATAAGTGGAGGCACTACCATGTCTTATGTATGGCATCAGGTACATCTTCTATTCATCGTTGGAGCTTTTGGAGCTTGGCGACATTATAAATTTATGACAATGAATAAAGCATCGAAGATATCTTTTGATTTTTAGTTTAAATAACAAAGTTTGGATAAAATCCAAAAAAATTGACATTAAAATCTTATCATAGTTAATTGGAATGAATTATGTGCGTATTTGAATGATTTAAGAGATTTAATTATTTAATAAAAAATATAAACAACTGCGCTATAGCATTTAGATTTATAATTCGTGGCAGCATTATGAGCTAGCAACCTTTTTAGGAAGACACTATATTTTGGGCGGAAGGACAATTAAAGAAGAAGTAGTGTAGCGTTACTCCTTTCAACCGAATCGAAATCGCCTTTAATTCTTCGACTGCCCTTAAATGATTATTCTAGCGAAAATTTTTGGTTTGACAAAATTTTCTACAGAAATGAAATCCTGACAAAATTTAATAAAGAAATAAAATCTGTACAAAATAGAAACAAAATTGTGACAAAATAAAATTTTGTAAATATTTTCTATAGAAATAAAATTTGGACAAAATTTTCTATAAAAATAAAATGTCGACAAAACTTTTCCAAAGAAATAAAATTTTAACAAAATTTTTATAGAAATAAAATTATTATAAAATTTTACATAGAAATAAAATTTGGACAAAATTTTCTATAAAAATATAATTTTGAAAAAAAAAATTCTATAGAAATAAAAATTAGAGAAAACTTTCTGAAGAAATAAAATGTTGACAAAATTTTCTATAAAAATAAAGTTTCATCTATTAATCACGATTACCACAGTTGGTAGAATTCTACCAAAAATGGTAGATTTTATACTGTTAGGTTATGTTAGGTTAGGTTAGGTGGCAGCCCGATGTATCAGGCCCACTTAGACTATTCAGTCCATTGTGATACCACATTGGTGAACTTCTCTCTTATCACTGAGTGCTGCCCGATTCTATGTTAAGCTCAATGACGAGGGACCTCCTTTTTATAGCCGAGTCCGAACGGCGTTCCACATTGCAGTGAAACCACTTAGAGAAGCTTCGGAAGCCTCAGAAATGTCATCAGCATTACTGAGGTGGGATAATCCACCGCTGAAAAACTTTTGGTGTTCGGTCGAAGCACGACTCGAACCCACTACCTTGTGTATGTAAGGCGGGCATGCTAACCATTGCACCACGGTGGCAATGGTTAGATTAAAGAACAAAAACCAACAATAACAAAACAAAACGAATGAAAGAAAGAAGAGGAAGCACGCTCAAAATAAAACCCAGCCAACTTCATACAAATCGATGATTTGATGGTGGCAAAGGAAAAGAGAGATGTTTGCACGAATTTATTTCGCAAAAGCCGGCTATCAATGTAAAACCTTTTTTCGGAGGGTTCAAGTGTGGTTTATTGTTGGAATTAATGAACTGCTGAATTTATTCTGATAATTGGTTGATAGTTTTGCTGCAAGTAGAGGATGCTGATGAGGAATGTGGTAATTCCGAAACGTGCGTCCACCATACCATCTTGCAGTCTATAGGGCTTTGCCCAAATAAATTTGACAAACATTCTGAAATCAAAAAAACATCAACAATGATTAAAGAACTAAAAACCAACAATAACAAAACAAAACGAATGAAAGAAATAAAATTTTGACAAATTTTCTATAGAAATAAAACGTTGGCAAAATTTTCTACAGAAATAAAATTGTGACAAAATTTTCTATAGAAATAAAATTTTGATCAAATTTTCTAAAGAAATAAAATTTTGATAAAATTTTCTGTACACACAAAAAATTTTTTTCTGATTCAATCACCAAATTAATTGATCCAATTAATTTTTTAATTGAAATGTCTTCAATCACGAAAATTATAGTATCAATCACTGTTTTAATTGGGCATAGAAAAAAATCTTGATTAAAAAATTAATAGATTTTTTCAGCAAATTTCAATTAATTTTTTAATTGATTCAATTAAAAATTTAATTGATGTCGATTGCAAAACTCAATTAATTTATTAATTAAAAAAATAACTATTTTTAATTACTTTCTGAATTGGCTTAGAGTTTTTATTTGGATTAACAAATGATTGTTTGAAACACTGAAAAAACAGTGAACCCACCAGGAAGAAAACTTTCGGTTAATTTTAGAAAATTTTGAATATTTGTAGAAAATTTTAACTAAACAGTATTACAAACGTTGGCATCACGCCGATGTTATAAAAATAAGTAAATATTTTTCGACAAATACAAGAAAGATTATTAGACATAACTAAGTTTTTTCACTTGTTAAAGAAAATTTTGTAGTTTGAAGAAAAATCTTGGAGTTCAAAATTGCAAGAATGTCTTTAGTGACATACGAAGTTCACGATGGACGCATTTTTGGTAAAATTTACAAATTTAAAGAAATTCTGAACTATTTTGTGGAAGACACGAATTTAGTTAATCTTTATGCTTCATTTGAGTATATTTTTTTCCTCGTGTTTAGTTAATTTAACTAACGTACACAAAAAAGAATTAGAGTAAAGAAAACTTTCTCCAAACATAATATTTTTATGAACTAAAATAAAGTTAAATTGGCTTTAGTGAAATAGAGAATTCACTTTTTTTTGAGTGAATTTATTTTTAATTACGAATTAAAAAAACAGCACTTTTTTTAAATTTAATTAGTCTTCCGAATTTGATTAAAAAGTTAATTGTATCAATTAATTTTTAATCAAAAATTTTAAAACTTTCAATCATTGAATGTTATTTGTATCAATTAATTTATTAATTGAAAACATTTTTAACTTCAATTAACTTTTTAATTGGAAACATTTTGGTGATATTTTTTTCTGTGTAGAAATAAAAATTTGGCAAAAATTTTATAGAAAAAAGTTTTGACCAAATTTTCTAAAGAAATAAGATTTGGCAAAATTCTCTAAAGAAATAAAACGTTGACAAAATTTTCTGTAGAAATAAAATTTTGACAAAATTTTCTATAGAAATAAAATTTTGACAAAATTTTCTATAGAAATAAAAGTTTGACAAAATTTTCTAAAGAAATAAAATGTTGACCAAATTTTCTAAAGAAATAACACGTTGACAAAATTTTCTATAGAAATAAAATTTTGACAAAATTTTCTATAGAAATAAAATTTTGACAAAATTTTCTGTAGAAATAAAATTTTGACAAAATTTTCTAAAGAAATAAATTTTTGACTATATTTTCTATAGAAAAAAAATTGACAACATTTTCTATAGAAATAATATTTTGACAAAATTTTCTGTAGAAATAAAATTTTGACAAAATTTTCTATAGAAATAAAATTTTGACAAAATTTTCTATAGAAATAAAATTTTAACAAAATTTTCTATCGAAATAAAATTTTGACAAAATTTTCTATCGAAATAAAACGTCGACAAAATTTTCTACAGAAATAAAATTTTGACCAAATTTTCTATCGAAATAAAATATTGACGAAATTTTCTATCGAAATAAAATTTTGACAACATTTTCTATAGAAAAAAATTTGACAAAATTTTCGACGGAAGAAGAAGTTGAGGAAAAACGTTGGAATCACAATGGATCTATAGTGGTCTAGGTGGACATCAATTCGACCCAAATATTGTTGTCATCCTCCCTTACCTAGACTTACCTTAACGTCTTTTCCAATTTACCGTCCCTGTTTCTTCTTTATGGAAGACTGCTAGGTGGAAATTCTTGAGCGACTTTAATGAAAACCACTTAAGGAGAAAGAAGATGAGAAAATTTCCATGAAGAATTACAATGGACCTATAGTGGTCTAAGTGGACGTCAATTCGATCCAAAAACTGTTGCCATCCTCTATTACCGAACCTAACCTTAACGTCTTTTTCAATTTACAGTCCTTGTTTCGAATCCAAAGAGCTGAATCAACATTTTTCTGTATGACGCATCTATTTGGGATGAACATTTGTGCTCCATGTTTCCTTTAGAATTAGACCCATTTTCGAATCTGCTGATCGTTTGCATAGTACATGGAGAATGTGGAATCCATGTAATATTTATGAAATTATTTAGACATCGTTAGATCTCAAAATTTAACTAAAAAACTAAGAATATTGAAAAATGCTTTCACATTTTTTGGGGAGACCTATTCAAATACCCCATACTGTATATTTGAAGAAGCTTCCAAGAAGATGCTACCACATCACAATGGGATTCTAGTTAACATTATGTTGCCGCCATCGGCAACACGTTGACAAAATTTTCTATAGAAATAAAATTTTGACAAAATTTTCTGTAGAAATAAAATTTTGACAAAATTTTCTAAAGAAATAAATTTTTGACTATATTTTCTATAGAAAAAAAATTGACAACATTTTCTATAGAAATAATATTTTGACAAAATTTTCTGTAGAAATAAAATTTTGACAAAATTTTCTATAGAAATAAAATTTTGACAAAATTTTCTATAGAAATAAAATTTTAACAAAATTTTCTATCGAAATAAAATTTTGACAAAATTTTCTATCGAAATAAAACGTCGACAAAATTTTCTACAGAAATAAAATTTTGACCAAATTTTCTATCGAAATAAAATATTGACGAAATTTTCTATCGAAATAAAATTTTGACAACATTTTCTATAGAAAAAAATTTGACAAAATTTTCTATAGAAATAAAATTTTGACAGAATTTTCTATACAAATAAAATGTTGACAAAATTTTCTAAAGAAATAAAATTTTGACGGAATTTTCTATTGAAATAAAATTTTGACCAAATTTTCTATAGGAATAAAATTTTAACCAATTTTTCTAAAGAAATAAAATTTTGACCAATTTTTCTATAGAAATAAAATTTTGACAAAATTTTCTGTAAAAATAAAATTTTGACAAAATTTTCTATAGAAATAAAATTTTGACAAAATTTTCTGTAGAAATAAAATTTAGACAACATTTTCTATAGAAATAAAATTTTGACAAAATTTTCTAAAGAAATAAATTTTTGACTATATTTTCTATAGAAAAAAAATTGACAACATTTTCTATAGAAATAATATTTTGACAAAATTTTCTATAGAAATAAAATTTTGAAAAAATTTTCTGTAGAAATGAAATTTTGATAAAAACTTTTATAGAAATGAAATTTTGACAAAACTTTCTATAGAAATAAAATTTTGACAACATTTTCTATAGAAATAAAATTTTGACAAAATTTTCTAAAGAAATAAAATTTTGACAAATTTTCTATAGAAATAAAATTTTGACAAAATTTTCTGTAGAAATGAAATTTTGACAAAATTTTCTATAGAAATAAAATTTTGACAAAATTTTCTGTAGAAATAAAATTTTGACAACATTTTCTATAGAAATAAAATTTAGACAAAATTTTCTAAAGAAATAACATTTTGACAATATTTTCTATAGAAATAAAATTTTGACAAAATTTTCTGTAGAAATAAAATTTTGACAAAATTTTCTATAGAAATAAAATTTTGACAAAATTTTTTACAGAAATAAAATTTTGACAAAATTTTCTATAGAAATAAAATTTTGACAAAATTTTCTATAGAAATAAAATGTTGAAAACATTTTCTATGGAAATCAAATTTTGACAAAATTTTCTATATAAATAAAATTTTGATAGAAACTTCTATAGAAATGAAATTTTGACAAAATTTTGTACAGAAATAAAATATTGTCAGAAGTTTCTATGGAAATAAAATTTTGACAAAAATTTATATAGACATAAAATTTTCCAAAATTAAGATTTTTGATAGTTTGGTAAAATTTTCTCGAAATTTTGGTAGATTATTTTTTGCCAACCTTGCTACCAAACCTATTTTCAATAAAATTAATCAAATGTAACTATCATAAATTAATAATGTATCCATATGTTTAACATATGCTTAGCAAAGTTTAAACAAATTTACATATGTCTTTTAGAAGTATTTCACTATTTCGATTTTGTTTTTCATGTTTTAACAATTACTTAAATCATATATTGTGACAAGTGTAGCTAGCATAAATATTAATATCAATAAGCATTTGCTTCATTCATGGATCACATCATGAATTCTGTACATTTAGTCAAAGACATAATAAACAGACGTTTCGAAAAAAAAAACCCTGCAAAACTCTGGCACACAAAAGTTCATCAAGAATAATTCTAAAAACACAATAAAAAGTTCTTCATCGCCTCTTGTGAATAAACACAAATGTTTATTGTTAGAGAACTCTTAAAGTCCACAAAACCAAAGTCGTGATAATTTTTAAATATTTACTAGAATCTGTCACTATGTAAACTGCGTGCGATGACTTCGAAATGCATGCAATCCAATGTAAAAATCCTTTTAAAATGTCATTCATATTTTTTTTTTGGCAGTGGTGAGAAATTGCATATGACTTCAAAATGAAAATATGAGAGTTATGTGACTATCTGTGGATATAACTTAAATAGAGGTAAGGACGTGACCCACTAATTCTGAAATTGAACTCACATGTGGGTGGACTAGAGAAAACTCTGGGTTACATGCTAAGAGAGATTGATATTTCAAAATCTAATCATTTTCAATATCTCGGAGGGGTGCCTTAACATATTGGCACCCCAGCAAAACAAACGTCGCCAAACAATAGTGAAAATATTAATCTTAGACTTTGAAAGAGTGACTCCTCCAGTAAATGCTGTATTTCACTGTCATTTTTACTAATTGCGATTTGCAGAAGTGGCACAGAAGCGATTAATTTAAATGGGCTTATCATAGGACCTTAACGTCGAAATATGTTGTTCCAATTATGTAGGAGTGGGAGGATACATTTTGGAACTCTGAGTATGTATACAGATGCATCTAAAATGGACGAAGGAGCTGGTAGCGGTACATATACATATTCCTCTTATAATATAATGATTGCAGTGTCTTTCAGGTAGATATTTCTGCACTCACAAAAGCTGCTGAGTCGTTGGTAGCGATATCAGTTTCTTTATCGAGAGTCAATCAACTACAAAGGCCTTAGGCAATGCAGACATAAGAGCAATAAGACAAAAGAATTGAGTCGTAGAGAGCCTATTGTTCTCCGGCATCGTGGCATAATGGGAAATGAAGAAGCAGATGTACTGGCTAAGGAGGACGTTTATGGGACGACTGATGTCATTGCGGACTTGTTTCCTCCGATATCTTCTATCTTTACTTCAGGATTCAGGAGGACGTTGGGTCTCTTCCGAAGGTTCCAAGCAATCCAATTTGATATTGAACGAAGAAAACCGTAGTAATTGCGAAATTCTGATGGCAGCAGGAGTTGAGAACTTTAATTGGAATTATAACTGGACATAACACACTTGGGAAACATATGGTAAGAATTGGCCTCAAAGGTAATGGTATTTGGCGACGGAAGAAGAAGTTGAGGAAAAACGTTGGAATCACAATGGATCTATAGTGGTCTAGGTGGACATCAATTCGACCCAAATATTGTTGTCATCCTCCCTTACCTAGACTTACCTTAACGTCTTTTCCAATTTACCGTCCCTGTTTCTTCTTTATGGAAGACTGCTAGGTGGAAATTCTTGAGCGACTTTAATGAAAACCACTTAAGGAGAAAGAAGATGAGAAAATTTCCATGAAGAATTACAATGGACCTATAGTGGTCTAAGTGGACGTCAATTCGATCCAAAAACTGTTGCCATCCTCTATTACCGAACCTAACCTTAACGTCTTTTTCAATTTACAGTCCTTGTTTCGAATCCAAAGAGCTGAATCAACATTTTTCTGTATGACGCATCTATTTGGGATGAACATTTGTGCTCCATGTTTCCTTTAGAATTAGACCCATTTTCGAATCTGCTGATCGTTTGCATAGTACATGGAGAATGTGGAATCCATGTAATATTTATGAAATTATTTAGACATCGTTAGATCTCAAAATTTAACTAAAAAACTAAGAATATTGAAAAATGCTTTCACATTTTTTGGGGAGACCTATTCAAATACCCCATACTGTATATTTGAAGAAGCTTCCAAGAAGATGCTACCACATCACAATGGGATTCTAGTTAACATTATGTTGCCGCCATCGGCGATACTGCCAAATGTGATATCGATTGTCAATAGATGTGAATAAAAATGTGTGTTGTTCTGCAAATCGCAATTAGTAAAAAATGACAGTGAAATACAGCATTTACTGGAGGAGTCACTCTTTCAAAGTTTCAGTCGATATGAAGGTTAAGTTTATAGCCATTCCTATGTCATCATTGAATTTTTCCATTTGTTGCAATCCTCAGTCAGTAGGGTACAATTGTTAACATTTCAGAAAAACAAAACAACCCAATGGAAGTGGAACTTTTCAATAAACCAAATGCAAATAATATTTTCCATTTGTTCTGGTTAGTGGAACGTATTATAGTAAGGCTTGTTTGTAGCTTTTTATGGGCTATTAATATTTCTTTGACATCTATGTTGACATTTTTAGTCATCAAAATATTTTTGAAAATGATAAATTGACATCGTGAAACGATAGTAGTAGTGGTAGCATAGAACTTTTTTGAATCACTGCCAGTAACAGGGTGACCTGCGATAAATATGGTATCATATCGTTGATCTTAAACAACAAACCTCACCTTTGGGCTGATGATCTGTGCACAAGTGGCACCTCACAATTGAATTTTAATTAATGCAAATTTGTACTTTATTAACATCTTAATTGGAATCTTTGATTCGATTGTGTCATGTAATGTAATGAAAAATTCCCCCATCTTTCCGTCTTGACCTCTGCTGATTTAGTGAGCATTGGATGAATATTAAATTAGAGATGTCATTTAGGGTATTCTGGAATTATTCTCGAAAAAAATTAGTGTGATGGGATCCAAAAAGTCGACGGTCGAAATTTTATTTCTTTAGAAAATGTTGTCAACATTTTATTTATATAGAAAATTTTGTCAAAATTTTATTTCCATAGAAAATGATGTCAAAATTTTATTTCTATAGAAAATGTTGTCAAAATTTCATTTCTATAGCAAATGTTGTCAAAATTTCACTTCTATAGAAAAATGTATAAAAATTTTATTTCTATAGAAAATTTTGTTAAAATTTTATTTCTATAGAAAATTTTGTTAAAATTTTATTTCTATAGAAAATTTTGTCCAAATTTCCTTTTTATAGAAAATTTTGTCACAATTTCTTTTTTATAGAAAATTTTTTTCAACATTTTATTATTGTCAAAATTTATTTTGTAAAAATTTTACTTCCATAGAAAATTTTGTCAAAAATTTATTTCTATAGAAAATTTTGTCAACAGTTTACTTTTATACAACGTTTTGTCAAAATTTTATTGCTATAGAAAATTTTGTCAAAATTTTATTACTATAGAAAATTTTTTAAAAATTTTGTTGTTATAGAAAAATTTGTCAAAATTTTATTTCTATAGAAAATGTTGTCAAAATTTTATTTCTATAGAAAATTTTGTCAAAATGTTATTTGTATAGAAAATTTGGCAAACTTTTTTTCTATAGAAAATTTTGTCAAAATTGTATTTTTCTTTAAAATTTTGTCAAAATTTCATTTCTTTAGAAAATTTTGTTAAAATTTTATTTCTATAGAAAATTTTGTCAAAATTTTATTTCTATAGAAAATTTTGTCAAAAATTTAATTTCTATAGAATATTTTATATTTAAAGATTTTTTTTTTCAAAATTTTGTCAAAATTTTAGTTTTATAGACATTTTTGTCAAAATTTTATTTTTATACCCTTCACCACTACTGTGGTACAGGGTATTATAAGTTTGTGCATTTGTATGTAACGCCAAGAAGGAAAAGTCTGAGACCCATCGTTTAGTATACCGATCGTCTTAGAATTAAATTCTGAGTCGATTTAGCGATGTCCGTCTGTCTGTCTGTCCGTCTGTCTGTCTGTTGGTGTATTTTTGTGTGCAAAGTACAGCTCGTAGTTTTAGTCCGATTATCCTAAAATTTGGTATAGGGTCCTGTTTCGGCTCAAAGACGATCCCTATTGATTTTGGAAATAATCGGTTCAGATTTAGATATAGCTGCCATATATATTTTTCACCGATCTGGTCATAATTGGCGTGTATATCAACCGATCTTCTTCAAATTCCGTATATCCGAATATTTTATCAGTTTCGAAAAATTTGCAAAATATCAGCCAAATCGGTTCAGATTTAGATATAGCTCCCATATATATCTTTCGTCCGATTTGGACTTATATGGCCACAAAAGCCAGAGTTTTGCCCTGAATTGCTTCAAATTTTGCACAAGGAGTACGTTTAATAGTACCGGTAAATGTGCCAAATTTGGTTGAAATCGATTCATATTTAGATATAGCTCCCATATATATCTTTCGTCCGATTTGGACTTATATGGCCTCAAAAGCCAGAGTTTTGCCCTGGATTGCTTCAAATTTTGCACAAGGAGTACGTTTAATAGTATCGGTAAATGTGCCAAATTTGGTTGAAATCGGTTCAGATTTAGATATAGCTTCCATATATATCTTTCGCCCGATTTACACTCAAATGACCACGGGGGCCAGAGTTATACTCCCATTTACGTGAAATTTTGCAGAGATAGCAGAATTATTATTCTAACTATGCATGTCAAATGTAGTCAAAATCGGTTCAGATTATATATAGCTCCCATATATACGTACACCAGAGTTGGGGAAATATGGTAGACTGTTTCATATTTTAGACCCATAGTTTCCACAGAGAATGTATTTAATATGATATTTAAGTGTGTCAAGTTTGATCTAATTTGGTTCAGATTTAGATAAAGCCTCCATAATTCGTTTTTTCCGGTTTATACAAATATGGCCAAAATTCCCACACTTGACACAAAATTCTGTGATGATTTCCCCATATCTTATGACCTAAACACTGTAATGCCAGAATTTCCACAGAACGGTTGTATTTTAAATAAGGCTCCAAGTCGCCCGACTTGACCAAATAATATATAATAACCCACACTTGGCCACATATCTTCGCGAGATCTAACCAATATCATTGCAAAATCGCCACTGATGAGTTGCAAAAGTTGTTAATAGTACTAAAATTGTCCTATATCTCGAATATATATGTATCGCCTTATAAATCATAAATGATCTTTTGTACAATTGCATTAAAATTTCTCTCGCTTCATATTTCCCATATTTTTTTTACTAACATTGTGTTTCATCCCAGGGCGTGATTTAAATTGTAATTCTAGAGTTTTAAATTGTAATTCTAGAGTTTTTGCAAAAGTACAAAAAATTGTCTCCATTAAAAGTATTCGTTATAGCTCCCAGCAAATTTGTAGTAGTTGAGATGGTAACACAAATTTTGTCTACATAGTGGTGAAGGGTATAATATAGTCGGCTCCGCCCGACTTTAGACTTTACTTACTTGTTTTATAGAAATTTTTTTCAAAAATTGGATTTCTATAGAAAATTTTGTCAAAAATTTTATTTCTATAGGAAATTTTGTCAAAAATTTTATTTCTATAGAAAATTTTGTCAAAATTTTATTTCTATAGAAAATTTTGCCAAATTTTATGTCTATAGGAAATTTTATCAAAATTTTATTTCTATAGAAAATTTTGTGAAAATGTTATTTCTATAGAAAATTTTGTCAAAATTTTATTTCTATAGAAAATTTTGTCAAAAATTTAATTTCTATAGAAAATTTTGTCAAAATTTCATTTCTGTAAAAATTTTTGTCAAGATTTCATTTCTATAGAAAATTTTGTTAAAATTTTATTTTTATAGAAAATTTTGTTAAAATTTTATTTCTATAGAAAATTTTGTCAAAATTTCCTTTTTATAGAAAATTTTGTCACAATTTCTTTTTTAAAGCAAATTTTGTCAACATTTTATTATTGTCAAAATTTATTTTGTAAAAATTTTACTTCCATAGAAAATTTTGTCAAAAATTTATTTCTATAGAAAATTTTGTCAAAATTTTATTACTATAGAAAAATTTGTAAAAATTTTGTTTTTATAGAAAAATTTGTCAAAATTTTATTTCTATAGAAACTGTTGTCAAAATTTAATTCTATAGAAAATTTTGTCAAAATGTTATTTATATAGAAAATTTGCAAACTTTTTTTTCTATAGAAAATTTTGTCAAAATTGTATTTTTCTATAAAATTTTGTCAAAATTTCATTTCTTTAGAAAATTTTGTTAAAATTTATTTCTATAGAAAATTTTATTTCTATAGAAAATTTTGTCAAAAATTTAATTTCTATAGAATATTTTATATTTAAAGATTTTTTTCAAAATTTTGTCAAAATTTTAATTCTATAGAAATTTTTGTCAAAATTTTATTTTTATAGAAAATTTAGTCAAAAATTTGATTTCTATAGAAAATTTTGTCAAAATTTTTATTTCTATAGAAAATTTTGTCAAAATTTTATTTCTATAGAAAATTGTGCCAAATTTTATGTCTATAGGAAATTTTATCAAAAAATTATTTCTATAGAAAATTTTGTGAAAATGTTATTTCTATAGAAAATTTTGTCAAAATTTTATTTCGATAAAAGATTTTGTCAAAAATTTATTTCTATTTATTTCTATAGAAAATTTTGTCAAAAATTTTATTTCTATAGAAAATTTTGTCAAATTTTATTTCTATAGAAAATTGTGCCAAATTTTATGTCTATAGGAAATTTTACAAAAATGTATTTCTATATAAAATTTTGTGAAAATTTTATTTATATAGATAATTTGGCAAAATTTTATTTCTATATTTCTAGAAAATTTTGTCAAAATTTCATTTCTGTAAAAATTTTTGTCAAAATTTCATTTCTATAGAAAATTTTATTCAAATTTTATTTCTATAGAAATTTTTGTTAAAATTTTATTTCTATAGAATATTTTGTCAAAATTTCCTTTTTATAGAAAATTTTGTCACAATTTCTTTTTTATAGAAAATTTTGTCAACATTTTATTATTGTCAAAATTTATTTTGTAAAAATTTTACTTCCACAGAAAATTTTGCCAAAAATTTTTCAAAATTTTATTTCTATACAAAATTTTGTCAAAATATTATTTATATAGAAAATTTGCAAATTTTTATTGTCAAAATTGTCAAAATTGTATTTTTTTTAGAAAATTTTATCAAAATTTCATTTCTATCGAAAATTTTATCAAAATTTCATTTCTATCGAAAATTTTATTCAAATTTTATTTCTATAGAAAATTTTGTTAAAATTTTATTTCTATAGAAAATTTTGTCAAAATTTTATTTCTATAGAAAATTTTGCCAAAATTTTATGTCTATAGACAATTTTATCAAAAATTTATTTCTATAGAAAATTTTGTGAAAATTGTATTTTTCTAGAAAATTTTGTCAAAATTTCATTTCTATAAAATTTTATTCAAATTTTATTTCTATAGAAAATTTTGTTAAAATTTTATTTTTATAGAAAATTTTGTCAAAATTTTATTTTTATAGAATATTTTATATTTATAGAAAATTTTTACAAAATTTAATTTCTTTAGAAAAATACGCGCAAAAGCGTTTATTATCGATTCTAAACTTTATGTATTCAAAATAAAAAAATAAAAATTATTTATATAGAAAATTTGGCAAAATTTTATTTCTATAGAAAATTTTTAAAAAAATTTATTTCTATAGAAAATATTGTCAAAATTATTTCTATGGAATATTTAATATCTATAGAAAATTTTGTAAAAATTTTATTTCTATAGAAAAATACTCGCAAAAGCGTTTATTACCGATTCTAAACTTTATGTATTCAAAATATTCCCCTGTAACTTTCGATTGGCTACAATCCCCTATCCATTGTCATACCTAACAAAAACATAACATGCAATTGGGTGGACAAGCTCTAATCTCATCTCATCCGCGTTGATTCATTCACTCATCAACTTCAATAGAATATGCTCAACTCTAACGAAATAAAAAAAATCGTGATATTTGACGGAAATTCTCAGGAGATTCACCACAACAACATCAAAAAGTGAAAAAAAAACACAACAATGTATGCAATTTTTTGACAGCTTCAGATGTTTTTTTTTTTTTTTTTTGTTTTTAGTTTAGAGATGAGCGTGTTTTTAGAATCAATAGCCATGGACAACTGCATTATTTGTTAGTGCATCTATTTTTGTTACGGAACTTAAATGGGATTGTGCCAATACTAAAATCTGATGATTTATTATTTAATTGCCCATTGATTGTTGCTAATTGCATACTAACTAAAAATAGTATTATGTGTTAGTTAGCCTTTGTTTTACATACCATAGAAATTGACAGTTTAGTTGTTAATTTTTTTTAGAAAGTCCGGGGTCAACGTCATTTCAGAATGAATTGTAAACGTTTCACAAATATTTTTTGGAACCACAAACAGATTTTTAGCTATCTTGAGATAGGAAAACCATATGAAAATGGCGATAGTGAAATTTATGCCAACAAAGAATTATAGGTTCAAGGTTTGCCACAAACAATCATCAAAATGTTGCTCAGCAATTAAGAATTACACTGCCAAACAGTTTTTTTCGTTTCCAAAGATTATATATTTACACGTATAATTTTAGTATTGATTTTGAGTCAAAGAAGTGAAGAATTGCCCTAATAATGTATTTAAGACTCCTCCATAGGATGGAGGGTATATTAACTGTGTCCATAATTGACCATAATTATATAGCTCCCACATAAACCGATCCTCAGATTTGGCTTGCGGAACCTCTTGGCGCAAATTGCAATCGATCGGTTTAAAATTTGGTATATGGTGTTAGTCTACGCCCTCTAACAACCATGCAAAAATTGTCCATATCGGTCCATAATTATATATAGCTCCCATATAAATCGATTCCCAGAAGTGATCGCCGAAGGTACCTGGAGATGCAAATTTCAACCGATTCTATTGATAGCCAGCAAAAAAATTTGGAAGTTCTTCTAAAGGTACAATTTTAAAAGCTCTTCCAAAAATGTCCTTCCAAGATGTTCCTTATTTTAACTGCACAAGAAGTTAGTTTGATTCAGTCGCTTTTTTAATTTTTTCTAATGAGAAAATTAAAATTTTTTTGGTTAAAAACAGATTAAGAATTAATAAAATGGTACAAATTACATAAGTTTTGCCGAAAAAATTGCTAAATCCATTCTAGAAAAATTGCGAATTTTTGAAAATATTTGATGTCAAATGTTCCAGACAAGCGCTAGGATGTAATAAAAATCATAAAAAAGAGTTAAAAATTATTTATTTGTCAAAATATCATAAAAATTCTTAATTCAAATCCAAATCACTGAATTCGCATCACAACTTAATAAGTGATGTAGATGCAGTTCAACGGCTGTTGAAATGGTGAACATCCGTCCTATGACAACCCAGCAAAAAAAGCGTCGCCAAAAAGGTAATGAAAATGTTCTTTTTGGATCCGGGAGTGGTGCAAAATTGACGCAGAATCGATGAATTTAACATGGGCTTGTCATAGGACGGAAGTCCTCCATTTCAACAGCCGGTGCACTGAATTTGCATCACTTGTTAGGTGTGATCCGAATTCAATGTTTTGGATGTAAATGAAAACATTCTGTGATATTTTGTCAAATAAATTATTTTAAAAATTTTTTTATAATTTTTAATGGATTCTAACGCTTGTCGGAAACGTTAACCTCAAATATTTTCAAAAATTCTCAATTTTTTCAGATTGGATTTAGCATTTTTTTCTACAAAATTTAAATAATTTGTACCATTTTATGAATTCTTAAACTGTTTTTAATCAATTTGAAACAAAAAAAGTTAAAATTACCCATTAAAAATATGAAAAAATCATGTTATAAAAAATTGAATGAAAATAACTTCCTGTGTAGTTAAAATAAAGAACATCATTGGGAGTACATCTTCTGGAAGTTCTTTTAAAGTTGTGCCTTTGGAAGAACTTCCAATTTTTTTTTGCTGGGAAGTCCATGTTCAATTCATCGCTTCAGCGTCAATTTTGCTGATCCAAAAAAGAACATTTTAACAACTTTTTTGAGGACGTTTTTTTTACGGAGTATTTAGAGTTTCATAAACATTCGTTCTCTATTTTGCAATCCCATACTTTTTTGTCTGTTTCAGACTACAATTTGTTGTAACACCTATAATTTATAATATAAACAAATTCTAATTCCATATTGATTAGCAAACCTATTTTATTACCAAAAAAATCGAAAAACAAAACAAATCGGTATTGCATTTAAAATAATTCTAACACTAATTGGAAATAAATTTCGTATTCTTATTCCGATATGGAATCTATAAAAATCGTAATTACAATAAATTTTTATTTTGTAATAAACCATGGGATGCAGGCTCATCAGACTTTTTTCGTAACCTGCTGTTTGTAACTACTTTAGCAAAATTTTGAAGGCACTTGTAAAGGTAAAACCACAGACGGCCAACCACACACCAAGATCAATTGCAATGGCATATAGGTACATTGCCTTTGTTGCAATAAAATTGAAAATTCTCCAAAAAACAAAAAAACAGCAATTCCATGACAACAAACAAAAAATGACAAAGAAGAAGAAGAAGAATACAACAGTAAAGTTAACACTTTACAATTGAACAATGCAGCTCTGTTAAATTTAACAATTCGAAATTTATTGACATCCGCCCCCAAAAACGTTCAAAACTGCTGATAAGATAGACTGCATCGTAAAATATTTGTTAGGAAAGCCCCCCTCCGATTTGTACTTAAACGAAACGGATTTTTTGTTGTTGTTGAGTTTTATTTTTCTTTAGAATTAATCGTCTAAACAGTGAATAAAATTTGATGTGGTATGAAAAACTCATAAGCAACAATGTAGGCGGAAGGCAGTACGTATTAGTGGCAATATGAACTAAGAAGACACGTTAACGTGGTGAAATGACTGGCATGGTCCTTACAACCCTATCTGAATGGTATATTAGTTTAGTTCAGATTAGGTTAGGCCTTGTGGCAGCCCGGTATTTCACGATCACTTAGAATATACAACCAATTGTGATATCACAAGTAACGAACTTCCACTTGCCATGAACGCTTAGGGATTATATGTTTGGCTCAATGGCAAGGCACTTGTCTTTTATAGCCGATTCGGAACGGTGTATCACATTATGTGTGAAACCACATGGCGAATTTTTGAGCAAATTAGTGATGTCTCTAACATTTTTAAGAGAAGATAAACCACAGGCAAAAAGAATTTCCAAATTAATGCTACAAACTAAGTTAGTTCAAATCACCAAATTATCTTAGTTTGTAGGAACTAACCGCTACGTTACTTTTCACCTTCAAATGATTCGTATCAAAATTTGACGTCTGTAAGTCAATTAGTTGGTGAGATAGAGCGTCTTTTGTGAAGCAACTTTTGTTATTGTGAAAAAAAAAAATTGAAAAAAGGAATTCCGTGTTTTGATAAAATACTGTTTTCTGAAGGGAAAAAATACGGTGGAAGCAAAAACTTGGCTTGATAATGAGTTTCCGGACTCTGCCCCAGGGAAATCAACAATTCAAGCGTGGTGAAAGGACCACGGAGGACGGTAAACGCAGTGGACGCCCGAAAGAGGTGGTTACCGACGAAAACATCAAAAAAATCCTCAAAATGATTTTGAATGACCATAAAATGAAGTTGATCGAGGCCTCTGCTATGCCTTAAAGATATCAAAGGAACGTGTTGGTCATATCATTCATCAATATTTGGATATGCGGAAGCACTGTGCAAAATGGGTGCGGCGCGAGCTCACATTTGAGCAAAAACAACAACGTGTTGATGATTCTGAGCGGTGTTTGCAGCTGTTAACTCGTAATACACCCGAGTTGTGACAATGGATGAAACATGGCTCCATCACTACACTCCTGAGTCCAATCGAGAGTCGGCTGAGTGGACGGCGACCGGTGAACCGTCTCCGAAGCGTGGAAAGACTCAAAAGTCCGCTGGCAAAGTAATGACCTCTGGTTTTTGGGATGCGCATGGAATAATTTTTATCGATTATCTTGAGAAGGGAAAAACCATCAACAGTGACTATTATTTGGCGTTATTGGAGGGTTTTGAAGGTCGAAATCGCGGCAAACCGGCCCCATATGAAGAAGAAACAAGTATATACAGCACTAAGTTCGGCCGGGCCGAATCTTAAATACCCACCACCATGAACCAAATATTAGGGTTTCCTTTGAAATTTCAGGAGGGCTTGAGGACTTGAGAACACTTCCCGAAGATAAATTTAAAGATTTCACCTATGAGGACTATATCAGATTCTGGATTTATAAGAACCACTTTTGTTTGAGTTTTAGAGGAATCATTAACATCTCTTGTAAGTGTGCAAGAAAATTATAAAATAACGTCTTGATTTGAAATCTTAAATCTGTAGAAGTAAAATCTGGAAATTTTACATTGAGTTTCAAGCAATTTTCATGATCAGTGCGCCTTCTACACCCTCAAGGAGTGAACTCGGTCTATATGGAGGCATTACCAAATGGACCGATAAAAACTTAATCCGACACACGTTTTTGTGAGCCTAAAATACCAGAATATTTACAATTTCAGGCAAACCAGATAAAAACTACGCTTTCTTGAAACCCAAGGAGATAAATCGAGAGATAATTGTTATGGGGGCTATACTAAAATATGGACCGATACTCACCGTTTTCGGCACACCTCTTTATGACCCGAAAATACCTCTAGATTTCCAATTTTAGGCAAATAGGATAAAAACTTCGGATTCTAGAAGCCCAAGAAGTAAAATCGGGGAATCGGTCTATATGGGGTCTATACCAAAATATGGACCGATACTCACCATTTTTGGCACACGTATTTGTGGTCCTACAATACCTCTAGATTTCCAATTTTAGGTAAATTGAATAAAAACTGCGGTTTCTATAAGAAGTAAAATCGGGAGATCGGTCTATATGGGGGCTATACCAAAACATGGACCGATACTCACCATTTTTGGCACACCTCTTTATGGTCATAAAATACCTTTAGATTTAAAATTTCAGGCAAATTGGATAAAAACTACGATTTCTATAAGCCCAAGACCCCAAATCGGGAGGTCGGTTTATATGGGGACTATATCAAAACCCATCTTCGAACTTGGCCTGCCTGCAGACAAAAGACGAGTTTGTGCAAAATTTCAGCATGATTGCTTCATTATTGAAGACTGTAGCGTGATTACAACAGACAGACAGACGGACAGACGGACATCGTTATATCATCTTAGAATTTCTCCCTGATCAAGAATATATATACTTTATATAGTCGGAAATCGATATTTCGATGTGTTACAAACGGAATGACAAACTTATTATACCCCCGTCACCATTCTATGGTGGTGGGTATAAAAAGTGTTGTTCCACCAAGACAACGCACCGTGCCACAAGTCATTGAGAACGATGGCAAAAATTCATGAATTGGGCTTCGAATTGCTTCCCCAACCACCGTATTCTCCACATCTGGCCTCCAGCGACTTTTTCTTGTTCTCAGACCTCAAAAGGATGCTCGCAGGGAAAAAAATTTGGCTGCAATGAAGAGGTGATCGCCGAAACTGAGGCCTATTTTGAGGCAAAACCGAAGGAGTACTACCAAAATGGTATCAAAAAATTGGAAAGTCGTTATAATCATTATATCTCTCTTGAAGGGAACTATGTTGAATAATAAAAACGAATTTTGACAAAAAAATGGGTATTTCTTTGTTAGACCGGGGACTTATCAGCCAACCTGTTATACACACCTCACTTACATACTCAGCAAAAAAAAGCGTCGCCAAAAAAGTAGTGAAAATATTCTTTTTGGATCCGGAAGTGGTGCAAACTAGGCGCAAAAGCGATGATTTTAACATGGGCTTGTCGATGTCCACCATTTCAACAGCCGTTGCACTGAATTTGCATCACTTCTTAAGGTGTGATGCGAATCCAGTGATTTGGATGTGAATAAAGAAATTTTGTGATATTTTGACGAATAAATAATTTCAAAATATTTTTTTATGATTTTTAATGCATTACAACGCTTGTCTGGAACGTTTGATATCGAATATTTTCAAAAATTCGCAATTTTTTTAGAAAGGATTCAGCTTTGTTTTCGACAAAATTTAAATGATTTGCACTATTTTATTAATTTTTAATCCTTTTTTATAACCTATTTGAAACAATAAAATTTTAAATTTTCTATTAAAAATATGAAAAAAAACGAGTTATAAAAAATTGACTCAAATGAACTTCTTGTGCAGTTAACATAAATAACATATTTGGGAGGTCATTTTTGGAAGTGCTTTTAAAGTTGTGCCTTAAGAAGAACTTCCAAATTTTTTTGCTGGGTATTTCAGCTCACCTTATGTTATCTGCTGAATTTTTTTTTTTTTTTTTTTTTTTTTATAAATATTTCCTTTATTCAGAAATTCATATAAATGAATATGGTTTAGTCTACATAAAATATTAAATTGCCTCAGCGCCGAAATGACTTTATAGAGGCTATTTGGCAACTAATTTAATTTATATCTATGTTAAAAATCACAAATTGATTAATAATTTCATATTTATGTTAAAAGTATTTCCACGTTGTTCAACAAGAATGTCTTTAGATTAAAAGTTGATAAACATTGATCACTTTTTAAATGAGGTGGTAAAAGGTTATACTCTGTAGGTCCCGCAAAACTAATTCGCTGCTTAGTCAATTCTAGTCTACATCGAACTGCAGCTAGGTCCATCGACTGCCTAGTGTCTCTTTGGGTATATTCAATATTTCTTCGGAAATCAATGGTTCGAAATCCTAACATACTTATAGATTTGCGAACAGAGGTAAGTAGTTTTTGGAGATAAAGACCTCTAATTGGAAGTACTTTCTCCCCATATACTTGGTATAAACGCCTTGTCGAATATCTGAGAGGTAAATTAAAAACTATTTTCAATGCTTTATTTTGATAAGATTGTAGACCTTTCAGAGCCAAACTTGATTTCCAGGCATAAACCATAGGGATATACGTTAAATGAGAATGTACCAAAGATTGATATAACAGCATTTTCACGTTGACACTTAATTTATTCTTAAATTTATACAATATTCTAATTCCCGATGAAACCTTCGCCTTCAAACTTTCAATGTGATTCTCCCAGCTTAAGTTTTGACTAAAGTTCATCCCAAGGTATTTAACACAATTTGTTTCCTCTATAACGCTCCCTCCTATGTTTACAGACATTTTTGACTCATTCTGTAAAATGCATGGCCTAAATCGAACAAATTTTGTCTTCTTAGCGTTGAAAACCAATTTATTGACACGCAAAAACTCAGAAAGAATAGATGCGTCGTACTCTATTTGTGTCTGCAAAACCTTTGGGTGATTGTAATTATAAAGTAAGCATATATCGTCCGCAAACATGAATAACTTCCCTCTAAAACCGACATTCTTGATGTCATCTATATATATTTTGAATAATAAAGGCCCAAGAACGCTTCCTTGAGGAACCCCACACAATACCGGGCACTTAGTACTCTTCGCCTCTCCTACCTGTACATATTGTTCCCTACCTTGAAGATATTCCCGAAACAAACCAACTGTGGATGGTGAAAAACCTATACATCTTAATTTCCTTATTAATATTTCGTGATCCACTAAATCGAACGCTTTCGTGAGATCGAAAAACACCCCGGCGACACCCTTATAACCTGCGTCCAATCCTCTACATATACACTCTACTACACTTGCAACAGCCTCATCTGTTCCCGTATTTCTCTTAAATCCATACTGACGGTCAAAAAGTAGTTTGTTAACCTCAAGGTATTCAGAGAGTTGCTCGAATAAAACCCTTTCAATTAATTTGTCAACAGTTGGCAAAACGGAAACAGGTCTAAAATTTTCAATTTTGTTGTTACCATTACATTTTAATTTGAATTTCGAGCAAGACATATTGCAACAATGTTTTCAGACACTTCTTGATATCTAATATCGTAATATATGAATATCTAAATGGTTGTATAAGATTCAAATAAGCGTAAAGATTCAATAAATGTATCTAGTTTACACCCAGTCTCACTACTGTAGCATATTACAAATAGGAGCATATGTTTGAATACCCAGAACCATCTTAAAATATCATCTTGACTGATGAGACCCATTTCCACTACGATGGCTACATGAATAAGCAAAATTGTCTGGGTCTCAAAAAACTCAAGAGATATTGTTTAGAAGCCTCTGGTCCGGCGGGTTACCTATATTATCTCGTGTGATGGCTTTGCCGGCGTGGTGGCGGTTGGCGCGGCTATTGGGCAGGATCCTGCCAACAGCGTGCAAAATTGGAGTACCGTGATCAAAAATCATAACAGACTTTAACCAGAAGGGGTTCGAAAGAAAGGACAAAGGAAACTGAAAGATGAACAATATACAGTTTACTTGGATCCAAAGATTTTGTTTGAGGATTTTGGTATTGATTCCGAGCCAAAGATGCAGCTTCATTAAAATAAAGAAATTTTTTAGCGAACTATCTGGCTTTAAATCTAGGACCAATAAAATTTAAATTAGGGTACATATCTCAATTATCAAATTTTCATTATCTTTTCGCAGTTTATTAATAAAGGTACTCACGTACAAACAAATGCCACCCAGCAAAAAAAGCATCGCCAAAAAAGTAATGAAAATGTTCTTTTTGGATCCAGATGTGGTGCAAAATTGACGCAGAAGCGATGAATTTAACATGGGCTTGTCATAGGACGGAAGTCCTCCATTTCAACAGCCGTTGCACTGAATTTGCATCACTTCTTTAGGTGTGATCCGAATTCAATGTTTTGGATGTAAATAAAGAAAATCTGTGATATTTTGAAAAATAAATAATTTTTAAAATTTTTTATGAGTTTTAATGCATTTTTCCCTTGTTTTTTCAGATTGGATTTAGCATTTTTTTCGACAAAATTTACATGATTTGCACCATTTTATAAATTCTTAGTCCATCTTTAACCTATTTGAAACAAAAAAAGTTAAAATAACCCAATAAAAATATGAAAAAACCAAGTTATAAAAAATTTAATCAAAAGAACTTCCTGGGTAGTTAAAATAAAGAACATCATTGGGAGTGCATCTTCTGGAAGTGCTTTTAAAGTTGTGCCTTTGGAAGAACTTCCAAATTTTTTTGCTGGGCACTTTAAAAATCCAAATTATAACGGATACTTAAAAGTAAAAAATGTTTTCGTAATTCCAAACAAAAAAAAAAAAAAAACTTTAAACCAAAGTCTCAATCCTATAAGTCCTAATAAGTCTTAGCCTATATTTGAAGCATTTTTATCTTAAATCTAAAGTTTCAATATTTCAGTTAATTTAAGGACAATTTATTTAAATCAAAAATGTGTTTTATTTACATTAAAGAAAATTAGCCTTAGTTCAAAGACATGCGACTTTAACGGAGGAACGCAAATTTACAAAATTTGTGTCCTAAATTTAATTAAAAATTTTTTTGAAGCAAAGATTATAAAGTTTATTTTAATTAAAATTTCTTTATTTTAAAGAAATCTTTCCTTAGTATTAGTATTAGTATTAGTAATCTTTAATATTACGTAAATATTTTTTTCAGTGTGCGTACAACCAAAAAGCAAACACTTACAAAACGACTGTTGGGCTGATGTCATGCCAATTTTCTTCCTCTCACTATAAACTTTGAGCCTCCATTTCATGATGTCCCAAATAAAGTTATGAGCATCCCAAAATTGCCTACCACTACACCCCCAAAAAATCGCTTCTGTAACATATACTCCCAAACAAATCCTCTTTCAAGCATATATAATTTCAGGATTGGTCCAAACTAAATATTGTTTGTTTTGCTCAAAAATATTATTATTCACTTTAAGCATATACTGGTAGAAAAAAACTTTTAGTGAAATTTTCTTTGTGTGTATATATTTTAAGGCTCCATTTGTTTACTTCCAATTTGACCGTGGTCGTGGGTTCGAACCCAGCTTCGACCAGACACCAAAAAGTTTTTCAGCTGGGGTTATTCCACATCAATGCAATGTGGAACGCCGTTCGGACACGGCTATAAAAAGCAGGTCCCTTGTCATTTAGCTTAACATAGAATCCGGCAGCACTCGGTGATAAGAAAGAAGTTCACTTCTGTGGTATCACAATGGACTGAATAGTCTAAGTGAGCTGCCGCTATACCTAACCTACTTCCATTTGTCTACTTTTAGCATACTCTCTCGGTCTCTCTTTCTAAACACATATTTTTTATAGACAACTTTGCAAACATGTTATGCTAGCTTATGAACATTATAGCTTGCACTTAAAAATAATGTGCTAACATTTTGTATTCCAAACATATAATTGTTACACCGAAGCATATGAAAAAGTATGAGTAGAAATTTTGGGAAGGGTCAGATCCGCATATCGTCACGTTAGTATATATTTAGCACTTTGCTCTGGCATTTATTTCATCTTTTGTTTTCAAAATATTTACAATTTTTCTTCTCCTCTTCGTTTAGGTTTAACACACGGATGATGGGCGAAAAAAGATTACCTAGCTGGATACGACCTCGGACGCCGGTGGCTAACTCGCAAATTAAACGGTAAGTTATATAAAATATTCAAACAAAAATCTTCTCCTAACGAAAGTTTGGAGATAAATATAGTCTACATTTAGGAGATATCCATTTATATGAGATTAATTTTAATATTGACATAGCAGACGTCTAACGACAACTGTTCACCTTTGAGGGGTGTTCGGTTTTCATAGTGTCCAAGTTTGAGAGTTTTCAATGAATATGTACATTTAGGTGCATTGATTTTAAAAATAATGATGTCGTGTCTTTTCAGGTCGTCCATTTATATCAGATATGCAGCTTACACTGCTGCAAGCCCGGAGGAGAATATTGATTCCTAAGCTCCCACAATGTATTTAAAACACTTTTTCAGAAAATAGATTGGATCAACAGATTTGGTGAATGTATTGCTGTATTGGGAGATAGTTAATGATTTTTGTACGGTCGAAAGACGGCGCTATGTGAAACAAAATCAACGAAACCATTGCTCTTTTACGAGAAAGTTGCCGTTCTACCATATATATCTCTCGAAAATGTGATCACATTTGTCCACCGATATGTTGGGATTTAACATCATGCTATTTCTTCCTTCGACGTCTACGCGAACAGCCCAGCGTTCATCCTAGACAACACAGATAGATAGACTATCGAGGACATAGTTCTGCCATTTTTCAATTTTGTTATACAAAATTTCATAAGAAAGCTATGACCCTGTTAACATGATAATGGACGAATACTTTCATAAAAAGTACATAATTTTATACTGTTACAAATAGTTGGATTAACAAACTATGCCAACATATTTGAATCTAAGGGTCTACCCCGAAATATGAAGATACAAAGTTAAGAACGGTTTTCCGCCTTAACGTTGGTAATTTGCAAACAAAACACAAATATTCAGCGATTCTTATGGAAACATGATAGGAAGGTAGCTGAGCAAGGAGTAATAGTAAATGAATTTGATGGAATATATTAAAATCTCATAAAATTCTCAAAAACAAAAAAAAAAACAATATCATTCACAAGTGGCATATAATAGAATGATTGTAAAGCAAAATCTCAGTTGAAATGTCTGTAGCAAACAATATTCTTACGAGTGTATGCAACTTGTGTAGCAACAGTATGCACATCATTATCAAATAATCACACAAACATATTTACCGACTTACATCAAGTGCTGGTAGTATGTCTGTCATTTCAATTCTCTTTCCATATAGTATATATGCAAAGCCCAACTCACCACCCACCAATATTGTAAATGAGTATATTGATCAATTCTCTGCTTTACTACTCAACTGTGAGAGTCTATGAGAATGATGTTAATGATGTTAATGATGCCTTAAGAATATGATTCCACCCATACCCACCCATCTCTTACACACACTATTAATGAGTTTGAGATTCGATCAACTGAAAATTTACGAGTACACATTCGGCCTCTGATGGCAATACAAATTTATTGACGGTCTTTTGGCTTGAATATAGAGGAAGAAGAACTACATCATTGTTACAGACGACAACAAAAACACAAAAAAAAACAAGCAGAATGTCTGCTAACTCAAAACGACTGGATTGTCGTCATCTGTTAACACGAATGTATAGATTTTCTCAGAGAGTTAACAACATTGGGGTAATTGCATAGAGATGGGAAAAATTAAGTTTTAGTACATTTTTGCTGGGAAATTTGGGTATAACGGTTCAATTTTATTAAGATGAATAAATACAAAAGTGATCTAAAAAGGGTTTTATTAAATCTCTTCGAAAAACCCGTTATTTTTTCCAAAACTGATGGACGGTGTTTTTATGGTAAAATGATCTGTTCAATTGGTAAAAAAGGAAATACATCGTTCAACAGTTTTGATCACTCTAATAAATACCTCACCGAATCGTTAGGAATTTATTAAAAATCGTAGCGTATATCTTGAGCTTTTAGGAAGTCTAAGAATCTGATCTTTGGGGCGGTTCACACACCCAGAGAAGGAATGTGATCACCTCAAATATGTTTCAAAAGCACCATGTTACTTTTTCACAGCAACCATGTAGCATTTTTGTCGCAAACATATTCTTTTCTAGTCAAACATAACATGCTTTCCGAAATCAGATACATAATTTCCAAGAAAAGAACATGGTTTCGACAAACATGCTACATGTTTTCCGTGAAAATGTAGCATTTTGCTCTTGGAACATGGTTGGGGTGACCATTTGATTTGAACGATTATAATATCATTAATAGAGGTTGAATATTAATATTGCGTACAACGATGCTCCCTTTGGAAAACTCCTCGTTTATTTACCAACAGTCTTCGTTTTATACAACACATTTAGCTTACGTATGCTCCAAAATATTAAACCAGTTTGAACAATACTTTTTATTGGGTCTCGCAAATTAGGCCTCCTTGTGGCTTTTGATAATGTCGGGAACGTGACTATATACAGGATAAAAGCACAAATACGAGTCCGATGTGGCTGAAATTTTGCCAGTAGCCAATTGCGAGAATGAAGCCATTTCTCTTGAACCCAGGGCAGCCAATTTTGCCGATTTATCGGCATTTTAACAATTTTTTACCCATAAAATAGCACATGCCGATTTTACGATTTTTGTCCCACACACTGAAAAAAAAGCATACTCGGTTCCAAAGATTGTGTCTTTACTTTAAAAAATTTGGTATTGATTCCGAGCCAAAGAAGCGGAGAATACAAGTAAGGATACTTTTAAGACACAATTCTCTTTTAAATTTAGGTTTTGTGTACTTGCTTCTAGGAAGCAAATTTTAATTTTTCGCTTTCTCAGCATTTTTACTTCATATGCTATCAAAGTCCTTTAAAAACGAGTTAACGGCAACTTTATTTTCCAATTTAGGACTCGACTTCCAGTAGAAATTATGCTATGTTTGAAGTAAAAAACTTCTTTAAAATAAAGTTTTGAAAAACATGTCCTATATTTTAACGATTTTTTGCTTTGTAGTCAAGATGCAAAAAGACAACAAATTTAAAGACAATTTCATTAAATTTAAAGAATTTTTCTGAATTATTAAAGTCAAGTTGACCTTAGCCTATAAATTTTTTCTTTCATGTTAAGATACCCATTTTTAAGTCAAATCACTTAATTATAAGGACAATACGACTTCATTGAAAAGTTTATCGACTTTTGGAGAAGGAAAATAACTTTATTTTAGAGAAATGCGTCTTCTATGCTAAGCAAAATTTGTATTCGTATTTTAAAGACATGAAATCTTTGACCTCACGACAATATTTTTTTCAGTGCAAATGACGATATTAGCTCCGCTCAAAAATTTTAAATAGAAGCACGTTTAGAGCCAGCAAAAGAGATTTTTTGTTAAAAATTTCATACAAGTAGGAGCTATACCTATGGAATTTTTATTTCTATAGAAATTTTTTTCAAAATTTTATTTCTATAGAAAATTTTGTCTAAATGTTATTTTTATAGAAAGTGCAAGTGATGTTGCGATAAAAGTTTAATTAATTAACAAAAATTATAAAACAATAATGTATGTAGTATTCGTATGTTGATTAAATGCATAGTTATGTATGTTAATTTTCTGTTCTTTATATGAAATTATTAAATTAGTTTGTTTTATTATTATTTACATTAAAAATTTCTTGGACGATTTTTCAAATAGAAGTGACGATTTTCACAATTTCTTCGGAAAAAAGTGACGATTTTTATTGAAATTTTATTGGCTGTCCTATTTTTGCCCCTCAAACAAATTTTAATTTAATCGTTTTTTCCATGTGCTTTCGAAGTCTTTTAACGACAACTTAAATTTCCCAATTCAGACCCAACGTTAAGTAGAAATGACGATGTTTCAAGTATAACATCTCCTATTTTTAAATGTTTTAAAGCCCTTCACCATTAATGTGAAAGAAATTTTAAGAGTTATTAAAGCCAAGTTGGCCATACACTGAAAAAATATTTACTTGATATTAAAGATTACGCGACCTAAATTTTAGGATTCGAAATTTACAAAATATTAAGGACAAATTTCTTTAAAATAATGAAATTTAAATTAAAATAAAGTTTATAATCTTTGCTACGAAAATTGTTTTCATTAAATTTAGGACACAAATTTTGTAAATATGCGTCCCTTCGCTAAAGTCGAATGTCTTGAACTAAGGCTATTTTTCCTTGAAGTAAAGAAACGCACTTTTGATTTAAAGAAATTGTCCTTAAATTAACTGAAATATTGAAACTTTAGATTTAAGATAGAAACGCTTCAAATATAGGCTAAGACTTATTTTGAGGATTTAGCGTCTTTGGTTTAAAGTTTTTTTTTTTTTGGAAAAAAAAAAAAAAACATTTTTTACTTTGAAGTATCCGTTATAATTTGGATTTTTGAGATCTGTATCCAAATTTTAATTTTATTGATCCTAGATTCAAAGCCAGATAGGTCGCTAAAAAATTTCTTTATTTTAAAGAAGCCGCATCTTTGGCTCGGAATGAATACCAAAATATTTAAGGGAAGGTCAAAATCTTTGGATCTAAGTAAACTTTTTTTGAGTGTAGACAAACAAAATTTTCTTTTATGTAAAGATACCCAGTTTTAATTCGAATAGCTTAGCTCAGTGAAAAGTTTATCGACTTTTGGACAAGGAAAAAGTTTATATCGCCTTCTTAGCAAAATTCTCAATCGTGTTTTAAGGAAATGAAATCGTTGGCCTCAGGACAATATTTGTTTCAGTGTGTCTTATCTATGTGTATTGCCCGATTCTATGTTTAGCTCAATAATAAGGCATCCACGAAAGGTGTGTCACGCTATATCTGAATCCTCATCCTAAAGCTATGAAACACTCAGAAATGTCACTACACTGCAAAAAATATATACATGAAATTAAAGGTTACGCACCCTAAATTTTTAGGATGCGCAATTTACATAATATTAAAGAAAAATTTCTTTAAAATAAAGAAATTTTAATTACGATAAAGTTTATAATCGCTGCTTCAAGAATTTATTTATTAAATTTTGGATACAAGTTTTGGAAATTAGTTAAAGTCGTATGTCTTTGAAGTAAGGAAAATTTTTCTTAAAAAAAGACAAACATTTTTGATTTAAGGAAATTGTCCTTAAAGTAACTGAAATATTGAATCTTTGGATTTAAGATTTTGAATCATAGATTTAACTTTTTTTAAACGAGATAAAAATTCTGTAAATTTTTTATCTCGTTTAAAAATTCTGTAAATTAGATCTGTATCCCAATTTTTATTAATTAATTTTAAAGAAGCTCGGAATCAATTAACACCAAAACCCATAAGGAAAGATCAAAATCTTTGGATCCAAGTCAACTTTTTTTAGTGTAGCATTATAGAAGAGATACGAGCCACTAACAAAAAAGTAGCTAAATAAACAAATTAAACAAAACAAGTATATACGGCCGTAAGTTCGGCCAGGCCGAAGCTTATGTACCCTCCACCATGGATTGCGTAGAAACTTCTACTGAAGACTGTCATCCACAATCGATTTACTTGGGTTGCGGTTACTTTTGCCGATCTTAAAACTTCATAATACCGTAATATATACCACGTAGTCCATACGTGGTATATATTAAACTTAAAATGGCCGATTAAATACGTATATAAATAAGTTTGACAAAATTTTCTATAGAAATAAAATTTTGACAAAATAAAATTTTGACAACATTTTCTATAGAAGTAAAATTTGGACAAAATTTTCTATAGAAATACGATTTTAACAAAATTTTCTATAGACATAACATTTTGAGAAAATTTTCTATAGAAATAAAATTTGTACTAAATTTTCAAAAGATTTAAAATTTTGACAACATTCTCTATAGAATTAAAATTTTGACAACATTTTCTACAGAAATAAAATTTTGCCAAAATTTTCTATAGAAATAAAATTTGACAAAATTTTCTATAGGAATAAAATTTCCACAAATTTTGCTAGATTATTTTTGCTCGAGTGGCAAGCATGATTATGAACCGATATGGACCAATTTTTGTGTGATTGGGGATCGGCTATATATAACTATAGACCGATATGGAGCAATTTTGGCATGGTTATTAGTGGCTATATATTAACACCACGTTACAAATTTAAACCGGATCGTATGAATTTTGCCCGTCCAAGTGGCTCCGGAGTTCAAATCTGGGGATCGGTTTATATAGGGGCTATATATAATTATGGACTGATATGGACCGATTTTTGAATGGTTCTTAGAGACTATATACTAATATCATGTACCAAATTTCAGTCTTCTCTTAGAGGATCCGCAAACCAAATCTGGGAATCGGTTTATATGGGGGCTATATATAATTATGGACCGATATGGACCAATTTTTGCATGGTTGTTAGAGACCATATACTAACACCACGTACCAAATTTCAACCGGATCGGATGAATTTTGCTCCTCTAAGAGGCTCCGGAGTTCAAATCTGGGGATCGGTTTATATGGGGGCTATATATAATTACGGACCGATATTGACCAATTTTTGCATGGTTATTAGAGACCATATATTAACACCACGTACCAAATTTCAGCCGGATCGGATGGAATTTGCTTCTCTTAGAGCAATCGCAAGCCAAATTTGGGGGTCCGTTTATATGGGGGCTATACGTAAAAGTGGACTGATATGGACCAATTTTTGCGTGGTTATTAGAGACCATATACTAACACCATGTACCAAATTTTAGCCGGATCGGATTAAATTTGCTTCTCTTAGAGCAATCGCAAGCCAAATTTGGGGGTCCGTTTATATGGGGGCTATACGTAAAAGTGGACCGATATGGACCAATTTTTGCACGGTTGTTAGAGACCATATACTAACACCCTGTACCAAATTTCAGCCTGATCGGGTGAAATTTGCTTCTTTTAGAGCAATCGCAATCCAAATTTGGGGGTCCATTTATATGGGGGCTATACGTAAAAGTGGACCGATATGGACCAATTTTTGCATGGTTGTTAGAGACCATATACTAACACCATGTACCAAATTTCAGCCGGATCGGATGAGATTTGCTTCTCTTAGAGCAATCGCAAGCCAAATTTGGGGGTCCGTTTATATGGGGGCTATACGTAAAAGTGGACTGATATGGACCAATTTTTGCAAGGTTATTAGAGACCATATACTAACACCATGTACCAAATTTCAGCCGGATCGGATTAAATTTGCTTCTCTTAGAGCAATCGCAAGCCAAATTTGGGGGTCCGTTTATATGGGGGCTATACGTAAAAGTGGACTGATATGGACCAATTTTTGCAAGGTTATTAGAGACCATATACTAACACCATGTACCAAATTTCAGCCGGATCGGATGAAATTTGCTTCTCTTAGAGCAATCACAAGCCAAATTTGGGGGTCCGTTTATATGGGGGCTATACGTAAAAGTGGACCGATATGACCCATTTGCAATACCACCGACCTACGTCAATAACAACTACTTGTGCCAAGTTTCAAGTCGATAGCTTGTTTCGTTCGGAAGTTAGCGTGATTTCAACAGACGGACGGACGGACGGACATGCTCAGATCGACTCAGAATTTCACCACGACCCAGAATATATATACTTTATGGGGTCTTAGAGCAATATTTCGATGTGTTACAAACGGAATGACAAAGTTAATATACCCCCATCCTATGGTGGAGGGTATAAAAATCTCCGATTTAATATACAAATAACTTTCGGATGTTCTATAGGTTTTCCCAACACTGATATATTCCCATACATTTTACAATTTATCTTTAGGGCTTTCAATGAGTGCCTCATCACTCACCATTAAAATGAAAATTGTAACATCAAATTTGGTTTCGATTTTTTGTTTGCATTCGGCTCATATCAATGCTAGCAAATTTAACATTTTTTGGGTTGGCAACTCAAAAATATAAACATAGCTTGTGTTTATTGAAGTTGGCATAGCAAATTCTTCCAAATGTCTCTGATGCTTATGCATGCCTCAAAATTTCCGTTCGTTGGGCGCCAACGAAACGAAAGAAAATGCAATTGCACACGAATAGCTGCTGCAACAGCAGCAACATCAACATTAACATCATCGTCATTGTCAATAAAACCAATTGGCAAAGGAGCGCGCGCGCATTCGCATTCGCTCAACAATAGAAAGAAATGAAAAATCGAAACGATTTTGAAAAATGTATAAAAGGCAGAGTACTTTGATGTTTGATGGCACATTAGTTTTAACAACAACACTCGATAGACAAACAACAAACCATTCTCGTTCACATCCCTTAGATTATTACAGCGAGTTGTGAACTACGAACTGTAGAAAAGAAATACAATCGCGCGAGATTTCCAAGTTCGATTACGCGATCTTGCAAAACCAGAACATTTGGAAATAATTAAAAGAAAAACACAAAAAAAAAATAGAAAAGATTTTGCAAGTGATGTTGCGATAAAAGTTTAATTAATTAACAAAAATTATAATACAATAACTGGAGTAAAAAGGATAACTACTACATACTCAATTAAAATGGCGCTCACTTATAAAGTGGTGAGTTTACAATGGTGTATTATAAATGGTGGTGAAAAGTGTTTCAAATAAAGAGGACAGTTATATTTAAAAAAAATTAAAAATCAATTATATATCAAACTTTTAAAACTCTTTAAGTGATAATGAGAACAATATTTGTACAAATAATAAAATAATACAGAATCAAATAAATTAAAAGAAACCCATGGAAAACAATTAAATAGAAGAACAATAAAATGATTCTAAAAACAACCATCCATTTCCCAAAGAATGTTCCAAAGCCAGATCACAAAAACATTATGTTATATGTTTTTAAAAATAAATAAAAAAGTGTGTCCAAAAGATAAAATCTCATAAACGAAATATTTTTGCATTGCGAGTAGGGATGACCTTTTACTAACGCATTTATTAAGCGGTGAATACAGCATTTTCCGTTCTGTGAAATGTATTAAAAGCATAAAAATACGTGGAAAATCTGATTGTATGCTACATGGTTTTCATGTACATATGAAAAGTCCGCTGTTAAACTAAAATATTATTTTTATTGCAAGAAAATTATTTTGTTTAAATTAAAAAAAAAATTTTTTGAAAATTTTCCTCAACAATGTGAATAATCTCACAAACAATTTATGAAGAAAAGCTGAAGAAAAATTTCGTATGATTTTCAAAAATATTAACAATGTCCTAAAAATATTATTTTTATTGCAAAAAAAAAATTATTTTGTTTAAATTGTTTAAAAATTATTTTTTGAGAAATTTTCCTCAACAATGAGAAAAATGTCTCAAACAATTTACGAACAAAAGCTGAAAAAAATTTCGTATAATTTTTAAAAATATTAAGAATGAACTAAAAATATTATTTTTATTGCAAAAAAAAATATTTTGTTTTAATTTTTTAAAAATTATGTTTTCCTCAACAATGAGAAAAAATTCTTCAACATTTTATGAACTAAAGCTGAAGAAATTTTTCGTATAATTTTCAGAAATATTAAGAATGAACTAAAAATATTATATTATGGATGTTTTTATTATATTCGACCTGTATATAGACTTTCCAATTGATAATTGTTGATAAAAACAGACCTCGAGCTCGTTTTTATCAACAATTATCAATTCTAAAAATATTATTTTTATTGCAAAAAAAACTATTTGGTTTAATTTTTTTAAAAATTATGTTTTGAAAATTTTCCCTCAACAATGAGAAAAAATTCTTAAACATTTTATGAAATAAAGCTGAAGAAATTTTTCGTATAATTTTCAAAAATATTAAGAATAAACTACAAATATTATTTTTATTGAAAAAAAATATTTTGTTTAAATTTTTTAGAAACTATGTTTTGAAAATTTTTCATCAACAATGAGAAAAAATTCTTAAACATTTTATGAACTAAAGCTGAAGAAATTTTTAGTATAATTTTCAAAAATATTAAGAATGAACTAAAAATATTGTAAAATAAAATAAAAAAAAATATTTTGTTTTAATTTTTTAAAAATTATTGTTTGAGAAATTTTCCTCAACAATGAGAAAAAATGCTCAAACAATTTATGAACAAAAACTGAAGAAAATTTTCGTATAATTTTCAAAAATATTAAGAATGAGCTATAGCATGGTTAATATGGTAACCCAGCAAAAAAAAAATTGGAAGTTCTTCCGAAGGCACAACTTTAAAAGTGTTGCAATTTAAGTGTAACGGCTGGAGGATTCCATCCTATGACAAGCCCATCGCTTCTGCGCCAATCTTGCACCACTTCCGGATCCAAAAAGAACATTTCCATTACTTTTTTCGAGACGCTTTTTTTGCTGGGAATGATTTGGCGACAATGATTTTTGCCTTTACTTTTAGTTCATTTTACAAAAATGAAAAATTTCGTAAATGACAACTAAAAATCCAACAATGTCAATAAACTTTCATTATGGAAATCTCAAAAAACGGAATACAATTTAATTCAATCTTCGCATGAGGTAGTTCAATTTTTTATTAATAAAATGATTCGAAAAATTTATAATAGATTCTTGTTTGGATGAAAAATAAATTTTTAGGATATATAACTTATCATGCAATTTGTCAAAATATTGGTCCATATAATCGTGGTCGTGATGACTCTGGCCATATCCATCCATCATCCGACTTTTGAATTCACGATAACTTCCGAATGAAAGAATATATCGCCTTAAAATTATACACAAGAAATTCTTAGTGCAGTAGGTAGACAGGCATTGCACAGAAAAAAAACTGTTTTATTGCACTGAAAAAAAAAGTGAACTATCTATTTCACTAAAGCCAATTTAACTTTATTTTAGTTTATGGAATTATTATGTTTGGATAAAATAAATTAACTATCGCCTTAAAATTATACACAAGAAATTCTTAGTGCAGTAGGTAGACAGGCATTGCACAGAAAAAAAACTGTTTTATTGCACTGAAAAAAAAAGTGAACTATCTATTTCACTAAAGCCAATTTAACTTTATTTTAGTTTATGGAATTATTATGTTTGGATAAAATAAATTAACTAAATCACGAGCAAAAATTATACGTAAATTAAGCATAAAAATTTACTAATTTCATATTTCTAACAACATACTCGTAGTTCTCATTATTTCTTTAAATTTGTACATTTTACTAGAAATGCCTTCATTATGAACTTCGTATGTCACTAAAGACATTCTTGCAATTTTTAACTGAATTTTTTTCCTTCAAACTACAAAATTTTCTTTAACAAGTGAAAAAACTTAATTATGTCTTATAAATTTTCTTGAATATTTATTTTTTTTTGTGATATCGGCGTGATGCCATCGTTTGTAATACTGGTTAGTTAAAATTTTCTAAAAATATTAAATATATTCTAAAATTAATCGAAAGTTTTCTTTCCTGGTGGGTTCACTGTTTTTTCAGTGTGTATAGCAATGCTTATCAAAACTTTGGAAAGTTGACTTTTGGTTTTTTCCAAGGTTTGAAAATTCGAATTATGGATGCTCATCAGAATCAAAAATTCGACCACTCAATATTTTTCAAAGCATGGAATTTTTCGAATTTTTTAAAATATGGAAAATTCCACATTTTTTTCCCTTTCATTTAGCGTCGATTTTAAGAATTTTTCGGTAAAACTCAATTAACCGATTTTCGCCAACATCGCCAATGTCGATTTAGGGACCTACAATGAAAAAAAAAATGTACGTGATATTAAAGATTACGCAACCTAAATTTTAGAATGCGAAATTTACAAAATATTCAGGACAAATTTCTTTAAAATAATGAAATTTTAACTAAAATAAAGTTTATAGTCTTTGCTTCAAAAATTTTTATACCCTGCGCCACACTGTGGAACAGGGTATTATAAGTTAGTACATATGTTTGTAACATCCAGAAGGAGACGAGATAGACACATGGTGTCTTTGGCAATAATGCTCGGGGTGGTTCCCTGAGTCGATATAACCATGTCCGTCAGTCCGTTCGTCCGTCTGTCTGTGAACACATTTTTGTGATCAAAGTCTAGGTCGCAGTTTAAGTCCAATCGACAAATCAAATTTGGCACATGTTCCTGTTTTGGGTCAGAATAGAACCCTATTGATTTTGGAAGACATCGGTTCAGATTTAGATATAGCTCCCATATGTATCTTTCGCCCGATATGCACTTATATGAATCCAGAAGCCAGAGTTTTGGCCCAATTTGGTTGAAATTTTGCACTTGGAGTACAACTAGTAGTGTAGTCAAGTGTGCCAAATTTGATTGAAATCGTTCAGATTTAGATATAGCTCCCATATATATCTTTCGCCCGATATTCACTTATATGAATGCAGAAGCCAGAGTTTTGGCCCAATTTGGTTGAAATTTTGCACTTGGTGTACAACTAGTAGTTTAGTTAAGTGTGCCAAATTTGATTGAAATCGGTTCAGATTTAGATATACCTCCCATATATATCTTTCGCCCGATATTGACTAATATGGTCCTAGAAGCCAGAGTTTTGGCCCAATTTGGTTGAAATTTTGCACTAGAAGTACAATTAGTAGTGTAGTCATGTGTACCTAATTTGGTTTGAAATCGGTTCAGATTTAGATATAGCTCCCATATATATCTTTCGCCCGATATGGACTAATATAGTCCTAGAAGCCAGAGGTTTGGCCCAAATTGATTGAAATTTTGCACTTGGAGTACAAATAGTAGTGTAGTCAAGTATGCCAAATTTGATTGAAATCGGTTCAGATTTAGATATAGCACCCATATATAGCTTTCGCCCAATTTACACTCATATGACCACAGAGGCCAATTTTTTACTGCGATGTAGTTGAAATTTTGCACAGGGAGTAGAATTAGCATTGTAGCTATGCGTGCCAAATTCGGTTGAAATCGGTTCAGATTTAGGTATAGCTCCCATATATATGTTTTTCATATTTCGACAAAAATGGTGAAAATACCAACATTTTCCTTGTAAAATCGCCACTGCTTAGTCGAAAAGTTGTAAACATTACTCTAATTTTCCTTAACTTCTAATACATATATATCGAGCGATAAATCATAAATAAAAATTTGTGAAGTTTCCTTAAAATTGCTTCATATTTAAATCTTTCCCATATTTTTTTACTATCATTGTGTTTCACCCTAGTGCATTAGCCGACTTAAATTTTGAGTCTATAGAATTTGTAGAAGTCTATCAAATTCTGTCCAGATCGAGTGATATCTAAATGTATGTATTTGGGACAAACCTCTATATATTCAGCACCCAACACATTTGACAGATGTGATATGATATCGAAAATTTAGATCTACAAGGTGGTGCAGGGTATAATATAGTCGGCCCCGCCGGACTTTAGACTTTCCTTACTTGTTTAAAATAGATGGTTTTGGAAAATTATAAAAATAAGCAATCGAAAAGGTCTATCACATTAATATTAAACACACCTTAAAAGTGTATTTTCGCTCTCCTGTAAAATTGAATTTTTTGACTTATGGGGTTTTGTCATAAGTCCACAGATAATTTATGGGGTCTTAAATCAATTCTTCTGGTAGGCACATTTTTTGGCAGATCAAAGATATTATACCCTGACCACTAAACGTGGTATGTGACTAGCAATCAACAAAAAATTGATTCATATAGGTCAACAAAATAATATATTTAGGTTCATATTAGGTATATGTCGATCTACAAATTTATTTGGTTCACTGTCCTTATCGACACACTATTGCCCCTATACAACCGTATCCATCAATATTAACTAACTATCAATTTAGGAAATACTGTTAAATAGTTTCGATCTATTATTGTTACCACAATACATTTAAATCAACTATGGACAACTGCCTTCAGTAACAATCCATTGAGGAGGGTAAATAACATTCATCCTGGCCGAATATGCTTGAATGCAGTTATCGATGTGTATTATGTCTACGAACTGATATAATCTGATAAAATCTCAAACTAAAATTTGCTAAGGATGTTATAAAGTTTTCAAATTCTAAAACCCGAAAACATGACCTAATTATAAGAAAAATTTCCAAACTCACGTTTTCATCATCCACCCATGATGATCAACTCCCAACCAATGCTGTAGTTAATTAAGATCATTCACCGACTAACGAAAGTGAATTAGGCTACAACTCAAATTGCCAATTACCTTGTAAGACAGGTAAAGATGTTACCTGATATAGCTAATCGAGATGAACAAGTTTGTAAACCAAGTGTCTGGAACAACAGAACTATTTGTAGCACAATAGATGAACTGATTTGCATGATTAATGATCTCTTGGTCAGCTTCATTGAGAATCAGTCATTGGAAACTAAAATCCATGAGACTATGTTAACACTGTATCCAACGAACTGCATAAAATTTTATAGAAACTTCTGTTTTACTTGGTCTAATTCCGAAAAAGAGGTGTTACTGGAAAATTGTGCAAAAAAAAAAAATACCACAGCCTTGTAGGCGTAATGCTTTGATGGGCAACTCATTTCACATAGCATTATGTGATTTTTTTAAACCTTAAGTCATACCCAAAACTAAAAGCCACAAAAAATGTTTTCAAAAAGATAGTTACAGGTCACGACTTCAGTGTAGCTTCTTGACTAAAGAAGCTGCAACAGCAGCAGCCAATAGCCTTAGGTATTCTGCCATACCATTGTCTCTAGTACGGGCAACAATGAACACCAACAGCTACGAACAAGAATAGCCTTTTTGGTTGAACATTTAAACCTGATTAAGAGCCTTCTGCCATGCCTAGATACACTGAAGAAATAAAACTTGATGAACTAAAAGTTTTTCGCGTACGCAATTATCGTCAGATTGAAATGTAACACATGAGAATAGTAATACACAAAAGTTGATGTAACATATATCAGTCTACAATTACAGGGTGGTTGGTACGTGATATAACAAATTAAAGTGGTATTTTTATACCCTTAACCATATAACAGGTTGGCTGATAAGTCCCCGGTCTAACAAAGAAAAACATATTTTTTTGTCAAAATTAGTTTTTATTATTCAACATAGTTCCCTTCAAGAGCGATACAACGATTATAACGACCTTCCAATTTTTATACCCTAAACCACATAGTGGTCAGGGTATAATAAGTTTGATCGGCCAAAAAATGTGCCTACCAGAAATATTGATTTTAGACCCCATAAAATATATACCGATCGACTCAGAATCACCTCCTGAGTCGATCTAGCGCTTGGTGTCCGTCCGTCCGTCTGTCCATGTATTTGTTGTTCACAGGATTCCGGTCGCAATTATTAACCGATTTGGATGAAATTTGGTACAGGGTGTTTTTTGGACACAAGGACGAACGCTATTGAATTTGGAAGAAATCGGATCAAATTTAGATATAGCACCCATATATATGTATCGCCCGATTTCGACATATGGAGTCACGTTGCGCTTTTTTACACACCGATTGTCATCAAATTTTGCACATGGTAAACTTTTTCATCACTCTTTAAGTCTGCAAAGTTTTATCGAAATCGGTTCAGATTTAGATATAGCTCCCATATATATGTATCGCCCGATTTCCACAAATTTGGCCATAAAAACCTTATTTATTAAGCGATCTTACTCAAACTTCGCTTACTATAATCTTTGATGGTACTGACAATATGTGCTAAAAATAATCGAAATCGGTTCAGATTTAGATATAGCTCCCATATATATGTATCGCCCGATTTTGCAAATTTGGCCGTAAAACCCTTATTTATCAACCGATAGTGCTCAAAGTTGGCTAAATATAATCTTCTATACCTCTTACTGTATATGCGCAATTTCATCGAAATCGGTTCAGATTTAGATATAGCTCCCATATATATGTATCGTCCGATTTTGCCAAATTTGGCCGTAAAACCCTTATTTATCAACCGATCGTAACCAAGGTTGGCTAAATGTAATCTTCTATAGCACTAACTGTATGTGCAAAATTTCATCGAAATCAGTTCAAATTTAGATATAGCTCCCATATATATGTATCGCCCGATTTTGAAAAATTTGCCCCTAATAACCTTATTTTTGACCATATGGGCCTCATTTATTAACTGATCGTACTCAAATTTTACACAAAGTGACCTTCTGTGGTATCAATCATACCTGCAAAATATTATACAAATTGGTTCAGATTTAGATATAGGTCCCATATATATGCATCGCTCGATTTTGTCATATTTGGCCATAATACTCTTATTTATTAACCTATGTTATTCAAATTTCAAATTTTGATGTACTAGCTGATCGTATTTAGACTTACATGTAGCTCTTACATAAATCTATTGCCCTATTTGCAGAAATTTGGATTTATTAGCCACAACTAATTGACCGATTTCCACTTTTTTAATAATGAACTCAATATTAGTGGCATACTAACTCTTTTGGTGCAAAATAAACTATAGCTCCTAATATTAGACATTTCTGCTCAGATTGTGACAAGACGCCCATAAACATGTACCCCCCTTTATGTTCACCAAAACCTATACCAATGATACCCCACAAATGCTTATGTTTACTAATTCAGTAGGGGTGATTTAGGGTATGATATAGTCGGCCCCGCCCGACTTTCTACTTTACTCACTTGTTTGATACCATTTTGGTAGTACTCCTTCGGTTTTGCCTCAAAATAGGCCTCAGTTTCGGCGATCACCTCTTCCTTGCAGCCAAATTTTTTCCCTGCGAGCATCCTTTTGAGGTCTGAGAACAAGTAAAAGTCACTGGGGGCCAGATCTGGAGAATACGGTGGGTGTGGAAGCAATTCGAAGCCCAATTCATGAATTTTTGCCATCGTTCTCAATGACTTGTGGCACGGTGCGTTGTCTTGGTGGAACAACACTTTTTTCTTCTTCATATGGGGGCGTTTTGCCGCGATTTCGACCTTCAAACGCTCCAATAACGCCATAAAATAGTCACTGTTGATGGTTTCTCCCTTCTCAAGATAATCGATAAAAATTATTCCCTGCGCATCCCAAAAAACAGAGGCCATTACTTTGCCAGCGGACTTTTGAGTCTTTCCACGCTTCGGAGACGGTTCACCGGTCGCTGTCCACTCAGCCGACTGTCGACTGGACTCAGGAGTGTAGTGATGGGTGTATTACGAGTTAACAGCTGCAAACACCGCTCAGAATCTTCAATACGTTGTTGTTTTTGCTCAAATGTGAGCTCGCGCGGCACCCATTTTGCACAGAGCTTCCGCATATCCAAATATTGATGAATGATATGACCAACACGTACCTTTTATATCTTTTTTGTCTCTGCTGTCTCGATCAACTTCATTTTACGGTCATTCAAAATCATTTTGTGGATTTTTTTGATGTTTTCGTCGGTAACCACCTCTTTCGGGCGTCCACTGCGTTCACCGTTCTCCGTGCTCATTTCACCGCGCTTGAATTTTGCAAACCAATCAATTATTGTTGATTTCCCTGGGGCAGAGTCCGGAAACTCTTTATCAAGCCAAGTTTTTGCTTCCACCGTATTTTTTCCCTTCAGAAAATAGTATTTTAGCAAAACACGAAATTCCTTTTTTTCCATTTTTTCACAATAACAAAAGTTGTTTCACAAAAAACGCTCTATCTCATAAACTAATTGACTTACAGACGTCAAATTTTGACACACGAATCATTTTAAGGTTGGTACTATATAAACATAACATGCATTTAATACTAGCGACGCCATCTATGTGTCAGACCGGGGACTTATCATCCAAACTGTTATATCAGTCTACAATTACAGTGTGGTTGATATGTAATATAAAGCGGTATTTTTACACCCTAAACCACATAGAGGTATAATAACTTTGATCTGCCAAAAAATGTGCCTACCAGAAATATTGATTTTAGACCCCTTAAAATATATACCGATCGACTCAGAATCACCTCCTGAGTCGATCTAGCGCTTGGTGTCCGTCCATGTATTTGTTGTTCGCAGGATTCCGGTCGCAATTATTAACCGATTTTGATGAAATTTGGTATGTGGCGTTTTTTGGTACAAGGACAAACGCTATTGAATTGGGAAAAAATTGGATCAAATTTAGATATAGCTCCCATATATATGTATCGCCCGATTTCGACAAATGGGGTTACGTTGTGCTTTTTTACTAACTGATTATCGTCAAATTTGGGACAAAGTAATCTTTTTCATCACCCTTGAAGTGTGCAAAATTTCATCGGAATCAGTTCAGATTTAGATATAGCTCCCATAATTTGGCCATAAAACCGTTATTTATTACACGATCTTATTCAAATTTAGCAAAAGGTAACCTTCTATCGTATCAACCAAACCTGCCAAATATCATCCAAATCGGTTCAGATTTAGATAAAGCTCCCATATATATGTATCGCCCGATTTTCACAAATCTGGCCATAAAACCATTATTTATTACCCGATCTTACTCAAATTTAGCAAAAGGTTACCTTCCAAAGTACCAACCAAATCTGCCAAATATCATCTAAATCGGTTAAGATTTAGATATAGCTCCCATATATATGTATTACACGATTTTGAAAAATTTGCCCCTAATAACCATATTTTTGACCATAGAGGGCTCATTTATTATCAGATCTTACTCAAATTTAGCACAAGGTAACCTTCTGTTGTATCAATCAAACTTGCCAAATATTATCCAAATTGGTTCAGATTTAGATATAGCTCCCATATATATGTATCGCTTGATTTTCCCAAATTTGGCCACAAGTCCCTTATTTATCTACCAATCGTACTCAAAGTTGGCCAAATGTAATTTTTTATAGTACTTACTATATGTGCAAAAATTGACCGTAATCGGTCCAGATTTAGCTATAGCTTCCATATATATGCATCGCCCGATTTTCGAAAATCTGGTCTTAATAGCCTTATTTTTTATCCGATCTTACTCAAATTTGGCACACAATAACCTTCTGAGATATCTACCAAACCTGCAAAATATCATCGAAATCGGTTTAGATTTAGATATATCTCTCATATATATGCAGCGCCCGATTTTGAAAACTTTGTCACCAATAACATTATTTTTGACCATAGTGGTCCAGATTTAGCTATAGCTTCCATATATATGCATCGCCAGATTTTCGAAAATCTGGTCTTAATAGCCTTATTTTTTATCCGATCTTACTCAAATTTGGCACACAATAACCTTCTGAGATATCTGCAAAACCTGCAAAATATCATCGAAATCGGTTTAGATTTAGATATAGCTCTCATATATATGCAGCGTCCGATTTTGAAAAATTTGTCCCCAATAACTTTATTTTTGACCATAGTGGCCTCATTTATTAAACGATCTTACTCCTCAAATTCAGCACAAGGTAATATGCTGTAATATCAACCAAATCTGCAAAATATCATTCAAATCGGTTCAAATTTAGATATAGCTATATGTAGTACCCAATTTTGAAAAATTTGTCCCTAATAACTTTATTTCTACCATAGTGGCCTCATTTATTAACCGATCTTATTCAAATTTAGCATAGTTTGGTATCAACCAAACCTGGAAAATATCCAAATCGGATCAGATTTATATATAGCTCCCATATATGTACATCGCTCAATTTTCCCAAATGTGGCCATAATACTCTTATTTATTAACCAGTGCTACTCAAGTTTAAAATTTTTATGTATTATCCGATCCTATGTAGACTTGCATGTAACTTTTTTTATAATAATATTGCGCGATTTTCCCGAATTTTGATTTATTACCCACATTATTTGAGCGATTACTTCTTTTTAAATAATGGACTCAATATTAGTTATACTCGTGACAAAACTCCCATAAAAATGTACCCCTTAATGTTCTTAAATATGGAAATGCTGTTTATCGCTCAAACTTATACCAATATTACCCTACAAATGCTTATGTTTACTAATTCAGTAGGGGTGGTTTAGGGTATGATATAGTCGGCCCCGCCCGACTTTCTACTTTACTTACATGTTTTAAACTATAGCCTTCTAAGACTAAGAGTCACCGTCCATACTATGCAAATGCTATTCGATTTGAATCATCGCCCGCATATTGCTCTAGAGTTCGTGGACTCTTCTCCTTACACTACCGCTTGTGTAAGGGGGGGAGGTGTCCACGAAAGCAAACCTAAATTCTAAAATTTTGACAGTAGTCGTTTACGAGAGTCTACTACGGAGAATGTATGGCCCCCATCCTCGTATAGCCGACTCTGGCTGACTTTATCTCTTTCTTCTTGTCTTTTATTAATAATTATTTAAATGTAAACCGCATGGATGTATGGATTTATTTAAACAACAAAGTCGTTCTTAGTGCTAGGGAGCCACCGTGGTGCAATGGTTAGCATGCCCGCCTTGCATACACAAGGTCGTGGGTTCGATTCCTGCTACGACCGAACACCAAAAAGTTTTTCAGCGGTGGATTATCCCACCTCAGTAATGCTGGTGACATTTCTGAGGGTTACAAAGCTTCTCTAAGTGGTTTCACTGCAATGTGGAACGCCGTTCGGACTCGGCTATAAAAAGGAGGTCCCTTGTCATTGAGCTTAACATGGAATCGGGCAGCACTCAGTGATAAGAGAGAAGTTCACCACTGTGGTATCACAATGGACTGAATAGTCTAAGTGAGCCTGATACATCGGGCTGCCACATAACCTAACCTAGTGCTAGTTTCATACAAAATGTTATCTTCATTTCATAAAAGTGGATTTCAGTTTAATTAAATCTATTATCAAATGCGAATTTTTCTCATTATGAAAATTCGATCAAAAATTTAATTTTATACAAAATGAATTTTGAACAATTTTGTTTCACTTTCAAAGGCCAAATCGTAAATATTTAAAGTCCTCAAGAAATTTCTCTCAGTATTTTTGCCTGTCAGTACCTTCTTAGGTATTCGCAATTCTTTTGAGATATACATGGCGGGGGTTTCAATGGCCTGAATTGTTATTTTAGTCTTATGGGAATATGGCTCTGCATTGAACTTTTTTCCGTCTCGAATTTAATAAAATCGTTGTTTTCCATTTTTTTAGTTTTATTCATTTCTTCATTTAATATAAATGGGGTTTTAAATGTCATCTATCTATCTATTGACTGAAGAAGCTATAAAAAATATTTCGTGTACATTTGGAGTTTTGTCGCTGCTGTTGCCATCCCAGCCTTTATATGTTTACTCGTCCATTGCAGTATGGTCTGCGGTGAGTCTATATCCCAAAGTGGATTTATTTGTATATCAAAGGTTTTTCTTGTAGCTCATATGCTCGAGGCGTTGCGAGTGTAGGTTCATGTATTTTTTATCACAAAAAAAAAACAAAAACATAAAACTATATAAAATGCAAATTTCCAACAGTTCTTAAGTCCATGCTACTGTACATTCTCTATGATTTTGAATATGTGAGAAAATTAGTTGTTATACGAAATTAATGGTAATGTAGATTTAATTAGTTGTTACATTCAATTAATGTTGCTATATGTTTTCTTCATAATATTCGTGGCATAATTTTTACATTAGCTGTGCTAAGATAAATATTGAAATATTTGCATTTGGGACGGCAAATCTAATCGTGATTTCTTTTCTGGGGATACTTATTAAAATTAAAGAAATTGATGGAAAATCTTCGGACTTCACAGGGAGTTAGACTATCGCCACTACTGAGGGTACCAACTATGCACGCCCTACAAAGGATTATAGCTAAGAAGGGATTTGAACGATGATTTAACGTATCTTAATGGATTATACAAGAGGTCAGAAAGGATTCTAAGAACGGTATATGACTGAGGAAGACCCAATATATCGAACCGAGTTTTGTGGGCAAGACAATTAATTGAAGTTCAGACTACAAATTAATTGAGGTTCAGATTACAAACGAAGCTGCCATGGCAACGATGAGATTGATATGTTGGAAAAATGGACGGAAACCACGCTTGCCCTAGAACCAAAAATAATCTACCAAAATTTGGAAAAAAAAACACCAAACAAAAAACTCTTATTTGTTTCTATATAAAATTTTGTCAAAATTTTATTTCTATAGTAAATTTTGTCAAAAATTTATTTCTATAGAAAATTTTGTCAAAGTTTTCTTTCTATAGAAAGTTTTGTCAAAATTTTACTTCTATAGACATTTTTGTCAAAATTTTTTTTCTATAGAAATTTTTATCAAAATTTTATTTCTATAGAAAATTTTGTCAAAATTTATTTTTGTAGAAAATTTTGTCAAAAAAATTTTTTTTTGTTAACAAAAAACTCTTATTTATTCCTATAGAAAATTTTGTCAAAATTTTATTTCTATAGAAAATTTTGTCAAAATTTTATTTCTATAGACATTTTTGTCAAAATTTTTTTCTATAGAAAATTTTATCAAAATTTTATTTCTATAGAAAATTTTGTCAAAATTTATTTTTTTAGAATTTTTTTAAAATTTTGTCAAAATTTTATTTCTATAGAAAATTTTGTCAAAATTTATTTTTTTAGAAAATTTTGTCAAAATTTAATTTTTTTTTGTTAACAAAAAACTCTTATTTATTCCTATAGAAAATTTTGTCAAAATTTTATTTCTATAGAGAATTTTGTCAAAATTTTATGTCTTTATATATTTTTGTCAAAATTTTATTTCTATATATAATTTTGTCAAAATTTTATTTCTATATAAAATTTTGTCAAAATTTTATTTCTATATATAATTTTGTCAAAATTTTATTTCTTTAGAAAATTTTGTCAAAATTTTATTCTTATAGTAAATTTTGTCAAAATTTTATTTCTATAGAAAATTTTGTCAAAATTTTCTTTCCATAGAAAGTTTTGTCAAAATTTTATTTCTATGAAAAATTGTGTCAAAATTTTACTTCTATAGAAAATTTTATCAAAATTTTATTTCTATAGGAAATTTTATTTCTATGGAAAATTTTGTTAAATTTTTATTTCTATAGAAAATTTTGTCAAACTTTTATTTCTATAGAAAATTTTATCAAAATTTCATTTCCGTAGAAAGTTTTATCACAATTTTATTTCTATAGAAAATTTTGTCAAAATTTTATTTCTATAGAAAATTTTGTCAAAATTTTCTTTCTATAGAAAGTTTTGTCAAAATTTTATTTCTATAGACATTTTTGTCAAATTTTTTTTTCTATAGAAAATTTTATCAAAATTTTATCAAAATTTTATTTCTATAGAAAATTTTGTCAAAATTTATTTATTTAGAAAATTTTGTCAAAATTTTATTTTTTTTTTTGTTAACAAAAAACTCTTATTTATTCCTATAGAAAATTTTGTCAAAATTTTATTTCTATAGAAAGTTTTGTCAAAATTTTATTTCTATAGAAAATTTTGTCAAAATTTCATTTCCGTAGAAAGTTTTATCACAATTTTATTTCTATAGAAAATTGTATCTAAATTTTATTTCTATGGAAAATTTTGTCAAACTGAATTATATGTATATGTATTTAATCGGTCTTTTTTTTTTGTTTAATATATACCCCGTATGAACTAACTTACAATTTAGAAGACGGTGTTAAGAAGATACCTTTGACAAATTTTTCTATAGAAATAAAACTTTAACAAAATTTTCTATAGAAATAAAATTGTAACAAAATTTTCTATAGAAATAAATTTTTTACAAAATTTTCTATTGACATAACATTTTGATAAAATTTTCTATAGAAATAAAATTTTGACAAAATATTCTATAGAAATAAAATTTAGACAAAATTTTCTATAGAAATAAAATGTTGACAAAATTTTTCTATAGAAATAAAACGTTGGTAGATTATTTTTGGCGATATGGACCAATATTTGTGTGATATATAATACAATAGACCGATATGGACCAACTTTGAAAGGCGGCCATATACTAGCGCAATGTACCAAATTTCAACTGAATCGGATGAATTTTGCTCCTCCAAGAGGTTCCGTAGGTCAAATCTAAGGATCGATTTATATAGGGGCAATATATAATTATGGACCGATATGGACCAATTTTTGCATGGTTTTAGAGACCATATTCTTACACCACGTACCAAATTTCAACCGGATCGGATGAAATTTGCTGTTTCAAAAGGCTCCGGAGTTCAAATCTGGGGATCGGTTTATATGGGGGCTACATATAATTATGGACCGATATGGACCAATTTTGGTTGTTTGGTTGTTAGAGACCATATACTAACACCACGTACCAAATTTCAACCAGATCGGATGAAATTTGATCTTCCAAGAGGCTCCGGAAGGGTGAATTGCTATAAGGAGTACTAATTTCCTATGACTACGACATGTAAAAGTCATTAGAGATGGTCTAAATTAGCACAACTTCTGAATCACAACTTGGAAATCCAAACTATTTTTTGGAAACTCTTTTTTCTATTCGAAACTAGGCATCGCAGACAAATAAAAACAAAAATTCGAATAAAACCCGGATCATAATCGGGGTAAAACTATTGAAAACATCGACCGCACTTGTAGAAAAAAACAGGAAGTACGCTATGTGATTCCTTCTTCGGTGCGAAGAAGGAATCATACTCACTCTCTAGGCATAAATATCAGTTGAATGAGGAGGTTATCGCTGAGGCCAAGTTTATAAATAAATAAATAAAAATATTTTCGCCAATATCCTTCTTTTTGGGCTATGTATTTATAGGACCATGTACGTATTAATGAATTGTTCCAGATTTGTTAATGAAATTCATTTGGAATTTAGAATGGCTTTACTTGATCTTAGATTTTGTAAAGCTTTACATGGCTTTTGGATTTCAATACCTATTGCATCCCGTCAAAAGGATATTTTTAGATCCTTAACCATTCCATTGCCTCGTTAATTTCGATCCTTTAATCGCTGATTCATTACTGGTGCCATAACAGTTTTTCTTACGACCACCACGACTATTGGAAATTCGACCCACTTTAATGTTTCCCCACATGCTAACAAAAATTTAAAATCCAATTAACTGACTCTTCTCATCAGTTCCGGCTGCTTTTAATAAACAAACCTAATTCAATTACATGGTATTTATGAATGAAATCTAGTTGAACTTTTTTTCATCCAATTCTCGAAGAGGATTTCAATGGCAATTTAGACAAGTGAAGGCATTCAACAGAGAACTTGCTATTATTCTTAACAATTTAATTTAGATTACAATCGAACAATAAACAAATGACCTTTCGAACGGCTTCGACTAGACCATTTGTGGCATAGTGGTTACATTGCAATGGACATGCATCCATGTCTATTGAAAGTTTGCAAGGCGATTGTTAAGTCTCTAGCGAAGATGTCTGAAGAAGCAACTGAACTTCAACTTGACATCCAGCAGATAGTTTACACAGTCACATTTTGAACAGCATAATCAATGATGATGTTTTAACACTTTTGAAATGATGCGAGAGTCAGAAGAAACCATGATATGGCTAAAATCGAATGAAGGCATTCAATTTTGCCATCACCTAGTCTATCTATAGAAGTGGTAGTCAATGATTCCCATTTTGTTTGGCCATCTATATGTGGTAAAATCAATTTTGAGAAAAATATTCGCACGATTTTATTTTTTTGTTTTTGTATTTTTGTCCAATAATGAATGAATTTTCTGGTGATGATGTTGTGACCACCACCGTAGTTGTTGAACAAATTCAACGACATTTATGGATGCCAAGACATTTCATAGCACAATTCAATGATTGTGCTCTTTGGCAAAAGGAAGAAGATCACCGCCAACATGCTGTGATATTTGTTGAGTACATCCCAATCTTATGAAACGAAAACCACAAACAAGTTAAAAAGTAATGTCATAGGTCTTCATTGGCAGATGTTTAGGTTTGTTTGCACTTTTCCAATTGTTTGGTTTTCTTCTTCTTTATTAGTATTTTTTTTTAATATATATTTGATTTATTTCTATGTCTCTTTTAAAGCTGTTGGTTTTTGTTCTTGTGTTCTCTTGAAAATTTTAAACACTTTATTTAAACGAGCTATTTAATTTTTATTTGTTTTTTTTTTCCTGACTTCTGATGGTGTTACCCAAGTACTTATGTTTGATGAATGAGAATGATCTTTAAGCTGTCAGAAGTTGCACTAAATCATTGCAAAATGTTTCTAAGATAAATTGGTTGGTTGGTTAATGTTGCCGATGAATGTTTCCATGACATGCAATGCAACAACGAAGATGATAGCCTTCTGACGGCTGAACATGAATCTCGAATTCCAGTGATGAGAAAACTTGTAATAGCAAAGACAAAGTAAGAAAAATGCATTGATTGTTTAAATGTCGAAGTATTGTGAATAGCATAACAGATCTTAGAGATTTCTTATTCGAAGAATATTAGTCTTAGAGATACACCTCCATTGCTCCATTGCTAATAAAACGGATTTATGGGGATTGTATGAAAAAGATCATCAGGGCTAATGTAAAAGAATTTAATTGAATTAATTGTATATAAGATAATTTCCACTCATATCAGTAAAAGATTTGAAATATCTGATGACAGTTATCAAGTTTTAGGGTTTAATTAATAACATACTTGAAGCATTTCCGAACAGAGAAATTATGATCATATAGACTATCCATTTGTATTTATACTGCAATTTCCGCAACTGCACGCAAAAAAATAATTCTTTCCTCGCAAACGAAATTTTAGACAAACAAAGTTCGTTTCTCATTTGCTTTTCGCTGTAAGGAAGTGTATTTGGAAAAGTATATACCTTTTGTGATAAACGTTTATTCTTTACCAGGATGTAAAAACAATTTCGTAAAGACTAACTCAAAAAAATTGTTTTCTTGCTAATTGCATTTTCCCTCACATCTTCCTCACATCGACGAGTTTTTTTAGTTTTTATACCTTTTCCTGTAATACCAACAATATAGAAGAAATTATACGATTTTATAAATTTTTAAAATTTTTTGTACCTTTCGCCTGGATGGAGAATCGAACCGCGGACCATGCACTTTGTAAGCCAACACACTAACCACTGAGCTATGTACCTGTTATGGTCATCAATAGATAATTATCCATATAAGTTATATTTATATAGCATAGCTTGCGGCGCCCACGAACCGAATAAACAAAGTTTATTTAACAGAAACAAACATTTACTTTGGCACCGTGGAGCAGTGGTTGCTACGTCCGACTTGCATGCCAAGGGTCGTGGGTTCGATCCCTGTTTCACCAAATTTTTTTTTGTTTTTTTTTTACATATATTCCAGATATGTTCGGAATATTCCGAAAAAATGTTCAACATTACATTGTACTATATTAAATTTTGAAGTGTAAAATGTGTCTTATTAAAGACCTAAAGTCAGAAAAGAACAGTGTTTGATATAAACGAAATGGACTGTGTTGTTGTTTAAAAAATAACTTTTTTTTTTTGAAAAAATAAAAATTTTTTAACAAACGAATTTTTTTGGTGATAAAAGTTTAATATTTTGGAAGCAATTCAAAAAACTCTAACAAAAGAAAAACGTTTTCGGTACACGTTTTCAAAACGTTTTTTTTTTTCTTTGCGTGTGAAGACTGCCACATTTGACGAAAAGAAATTGATGCTTCACCGAGATAATAAATCATTTTGGAAATTTGTTATGATTTCCGCTATTTTAAATCATTCTTTAATTCATTGTCGTCTTATGGATATTTTACGAATAGTTTTCTTCAATTTTTTTCCCCCGAAACTACACTGAAAAAATGTCCGTAATTAAACCCACGCTAATTTTAAGAAGTAACAAGAATATACGGCCGTAAGTTCGGTCAGACCGAATCTTATGTACCCTCCACCATGGATTGCGTAGAAACTTCTACTAAAGACTGTCGTCCACAATCGAATTACTTGGGTTGTGGTAATACTTGCCGATGACCTTGCCATCTTAAAACTTCTAAGGTTAGGTTAGGTTAGGTGGCAGCCCGATGTATCAGACCCACTTCGACTATTCAGTTCATTGTAATACCACAGTGGTGAATTTCTCTCTTATCTCTGAGTGCTGCCCGATTCCATGTTAAGCTCAATGACAAGAGACCTCCTTTTTATAGCCGAGTCCGAACGGCGTTCCACATTGCAGTGAAACCACTTAGAGAGGCTTTGAAACCCTCATAAATGTCACCAGCATTACTGAGGTGGGATAATCCACCTCTGAAAAACTTTTTGGTTTTAGGTCGAAGCAGGAATCGAACCCACGACCTTGTGTATGCCAGGCGGGCATGCTAACCATTGCACCACGGTGGCTCCCCGTTCTCTAAATTGTAATAAGTACTAACGGATATGAAGTTTTGAGCGGTAATTAGAGAGCCGAATTCAAACATGGGGGGTCGCCTTATAAGGGGGCTGTATACATTTACCAATCGATATGGACAAATTTTTGTGTGATTGGGGATATGTTTATCTGGGTGCTATATACAACTATCGACCGATATGGACCACTTTTGGCATGGTTGTTAGCCGTCATATACTAACACCACGTACCAAATTTCAACCTAATCGGCTGAATTTTGCTCCTCCAATTGGCTATGGAGGATCGGTTTATATGGGGGCTATATATAATTATGGACCGATATGGAAGAATTTTTGCATGGGGTTTGAAGACTAAATACTGAGACCACATACCAAATTTCATCCGGATTGGATGAAATTTGCTACTCCAAGAGGCTCCGGAGGTCAAATCTGGGAATCGGTTTATATGGGGACTATATATAATTATAGACCGATATGGATAAATTTTTGCATAGTTGTTAGGGACCATATACTAACACCACATACCAAATTTCAACCGGATTGAATGAGTTCTGCTTCTCCAATGGGCTTCGGAGATCAAAACTGGGGATCGGTTTATATATATATATATGGACCGATATAGGGCTATATATAATTATGGACCGATATAGACCATTTTTTGCATTATATTTGCAGACCATATACTAACACCATGCACCAAATTTCAACCGGATCGGATGAGTTGTGCTCCTCCAATAGGCTGCGGAGGTCAAATCTGGGAATCGGTTTATATGGGGACTATATATAGTTATAGACCGATATGGATAAATTTTTGCATAGTTGTTAGGGACCATATAGTAACACCACATACCAAATTTCAACCGGATCGGATGAGTTGTGCTCCTCCAATAGGCTCCGGAGGTCAAATCTGGGAATCGGTTTATATGGGGACTATATATAGTTAAAGACCGATATGGATAAATTTTTGCATAGTTGTTAGGGACCATATAGTAACACCACGTACCAAATTTCAACCATATCGAATGAGTTCTGCTTCCCCAATGGACCCCGGAGGTCAAAACTGGGGATCAGTTTATATGGGGACTATATATAATTATAGACAGATATAGAAAAATTTTGCATAGTTGTTAGGGACCATATACTTACACCACGTACCAAATGTCAACCGGATCGGATGAAATTTGCTTCGCTAAGAGGCTCCGCAAGCCAAAACTGGGGGTCGGTTTATATGGGGGCTATATATAATTATGGACCGATATGGACCAATTTTTGCATTATTGTTGCAAACCATATACTTACACCACGTTCCAAATTTCAACCGGATCGGATGAGTTCTGCTTCTCCAATAGGCTCCGGAGGTCAAAATAGGGGATCACTTTATATGGGGACTATATATAATTATAGACCGATATGGATAAATTTTTGCATAGTTGTTAGGGGCCATATACTAACACCACGTACCAAATGTCAACCGGATCGGATGAAATTTGCTTCGCTAAGAGGCTCCGAAAGCCAAAACTGGGGGTCGGTTTATATGGGGGCTATACGTAAAAGTGATCCCATAACAACTATTTATGCCATGTTTCAAGTCGATAGCTTGTTTAGCTGTATGAGTGAAAATCTGGGGAAAAATATATGGCAGCTATATCTAAATATGAACCGATTTCAACCAAATTTAGCATGCGTAGCTACGATGTTAATTCTAATTCCCGTGCAAAATTTTCGGATTACAAATTTGAGCTCTGTTGTCATATGAGTGTAAATCGAACTAGGTATATATAGGTGCTATATCTAAATCTGAACCGATTTCAACCAAAATGGGCATGTATATCAAAAACGTTTATTCAACACCCAATACAAGGTTTCACGTAAATCAGAGTAAAACTTTGGCCTCTGTGGTTATATGAGTGTAAATCGGACGAAGGATATATATGAGAGCTATATCTAAATCTGAACCGCTTTCAACCAAAATTGCCATGCATAGCTAGAACGTTAATTCTACACCCTATGCGAAGTTTCACGTAAATCAGAGTAAAACTTAGACTTCTGGGCCATATAAGTGCATGTCGTGCGAAAGATATATATGGGAGCTATATCTAAATCTGAACCGATTTCAACCAAATTCGGCACACTTAACGACACTATCAATTGCATTCTTTGTGCAAAATTTAAAGAAAATCAGGATTTCAGCCAGCCCAGCCCTGCTTGGCTTCTGGGGCCATATTAGTACACGCTCACAAAAAATCGCTTCTGTAACATATACTCCCAAACATATTTTGCTTCAAGCATATACATTTTTGGGTATTGCCCAAACATTTATATGTTTGATCTCTTCCAATATATAATATGTTTGAAAGCATATTAGTCTAAACAATATATGTTTGGGTAGTCTAAGTTCCAAACATTTTGTATTTTTGCATCCAAATTCAATAATGTTGTCTTCCAAAAAACAATATGTTATTATGTGAACATATAATATGTTTGGAAGCATTTTGCACCCAAAAATATTATATGCTTAAAAAAAATTCTCCCAAACAATATTGTGCTCAAAATTATATGTATTTATTTATATATTTACAATCATAACGAATTATGAAAATACACAGGTAATATAGGTGCTAACAACATAGGTTTTCGACCTGAATGCTCAAAATTTTGTTTCTGCCCAATTGTATATTCCCCCACATCTTTCTCACTTCCACGAGATTTTTTAGTTCTTAGCACCTTTTTCTGTAATATAAACATTGTAGAAGAAATTATTCAATTGTATGATTTTTTTATTTTAATTTTACCTTTTGCCGGACGGGGAACCACACAGCGGACCACACAGTTTGTAAGGATCAAAGAAGTAGCTGCTCAATTGCCCAAGGAAAAATAAAATGTTAATTTTGTAATAACAAGCAACAACCACCAACTTAATTCAATATCGCTCCCTGTTAAATAGCGATCCAAGCTACTAAACACATATATGTTTATAGGCTATTTCTAAATTAATATATGCATCCAAGCATATTATATTTACAAACATTGTATGTCCCAAACATAATATGTTCTAACATATTAACATATATGTCCCAAACATGTTATGCTAGTTTATGAACATTATATGATTGCACTCAAAAATATTGTGTTTAAAAATTTGTGTTCCAAACATATAATGTTTATAGCCAAACATATGAAAAACAGCCTTTTTCATCCGTGTAGATATCGGGCGAAAGATATATATTGGAGCTATGTCTAAAACTCAACCGATTTCTTCCAAAATCAACAGGGTTCTATTCTGACCCAAAATACATGCTTTTGGCAAATTTGAAGTCGATTGGACTAAAACTGCGATCTAGACTTTGATGAGAAAAATGGGTTCACAGACAAACGGAGGGACAGACGGACATGGCTAGATCGACTAAGGGGCCGACCCTGAGCAATATTGCCAAAGAAATCATATGTCTATATCATCCCCTTCTGGGTGTTGCAAACATATGCACTAACTTATAATACCACAGTGTTGCGCAGGGTATAAATACCCCAAAGCATTAAATTTTCCTGGTTTTAACGATTCTTTATGGAAACCTAAAAATGTGGAATGAAATATTGTTACATTTTTGGTAGTTAGTTCTTATTATAAAACAGTTCACTTTTTTCTGTGTATTAAGAACACTCTACTTTAGACGTGTAGAGGTTATGTGAGGTCGACTTCCTTCGACTTTAACTCTTTCCCACCATTTTTGAATTATAATTACATTGTCTTAAATCTCATGTCGCTGAAAAATGTAAATTAAATATAAATAAAAAAAGTCAAATTTAATTTTCTCAATAAATTAAAAAGTAATAATAATTCTAAAACAGAATAAATCACCATTATCTCATCATCAAAGGTACAATTAACTAACTAGCGGATATCTACCAAGTAAATATTCAATAGATGATCATCACAAATATCGCCCTCATCAGAAGTACTAACTAACGTTTGCCTGACAATATAAAAACGCATAAAAATCCAAATGAGAAATAAAAAGTGAAGGGAATTTCCGACATATACGAGACAATGATGCTAAATGCAAAGCCGGATTAGTAATAGACTGCATATTTTTAGACTGGGTCATCATCGTCATCACCATCCCCTTAGTCTGTGTCATTATTGTGAAGAAAACGCCGCCACCACCCCTCCATCCTAGCATTACCATAGCCAATTGGCAGTGGTTTTAGCAAAATGGCCAAACAACAAAGCTGGTTAAAGATCTTGAACGTGCCACTACTTTTGATGCTCCAATGCATTTTGTTGGTACTGCACATAATTGCAATCATACGAAGAAGTACCAGAATTTCCATCTCGTAAGGTGGGGCAAAGACTTTGAATGATGCATTTCATGGTAGATAATGGTATATTCACTATTTTTGTTCAATATCATATATATGTTAGTTCTGTCTATCATAAGAAACTTAGGTACTCTCCTCTAGTCATTTTAAAATTTTTTTTTTTTTTTTTGGGTTCAGTAAAAAAGGTTAAATCCATTAGCACTGTTTTCCTTAAGCCTCTGGAAAGAAAAAGGGCTGAAGGCAATATGATTCAATTATATGATACAGTTAGGTGCATTACCCATACACTACATACATATTATACACTGAAAGATTTTTTTTTCTTTTTTAAGGAATGACATTTTAGAGTTTCATTTTGATGCTAAAAAAAATTTCTTTTAAAGCAAATAAAAACGATTTCGTTGCTATTAGCAAATGCGGGTTTATTTACTCTTAAAGTAAATACTTTCTATCGAATGGAATATTCTTTTTCTAAAATTTCGATCTGGAGGAAAGTACTTTTTATACCCTGCGCCACACTGTGGAACAGGGTATTATAAGTTAGTGCATATGTTTGTAGCACCCAGAAGGAGACGACATAGACACATGGTGTCTTTGGCAATAATGCTCAGGGTGGGTCCCTGAGTCGGTATAACCATGTCCGTCTGTCCATCTGTCTGTGAACACATTTTTGTGATCAAAGTCTAGGTCGCAATTTAAGTCCAATCGCCTTCAAATTTGGCACATGTTCCTAATTTGGGTCAGAATAGAACCCTATTGATTTTGAAAGAAATCGGTTCAGATTTAGGTATAGCTCCCATATATATCTTTCGCCCGATATGCACTAATATGGACCCAGCAGCCAGAGTTTTACACCGATTTGCTTGAAATTTTGTACGAACATAACACTTAGTCGTATAGTCAAGTGTGCAAAATTTGATTGAAATCGGTTCAGATTTAGAAATAGCTCCCATATATACCTTTCGCCCGATATGGACTTATATGGCCCCGGAAGCCAGATTTTTGGCCGAATTTGGATGAAATTTTGCACAGGGAGTGGATTTAGCATTGTAGCTACACGCTCACAAAAAATCGCTTCTGTAACATATACTCCCAAACATATTTTGCTTCAAGCATATACATTTTTGGGTATTGCCCAAACATTTATATGTTTGATCTCTTCCGATATATAATATGTTTGAAAGCATATTGGTCTAAACAATATATGTTTGGGTAGTCTAAGTTCCAAACATTTTATATTTTTGCATCCAAATTCAATAATGTTGTCTTCCAAAAAACAATATGTTATTATGTGAACAATAATATGTTTGGAAGCATTTTGCACCCAAAAATATTATATGCTTAAAAAAAATTCTCCCAAACAATATTGTACTCAAAATTTTATTTATTTATTTATATATTTAAAATCATAATGAATTATGAAAATAAACAGGTAATATAGGTGCTAACAACATAGGTTTTCGACCTGAATGCTCAAAATTTTGTTTCTGCCCAATTGTATATTCCCCCACATCTTTCTCACTTCCACGAGATTTTTTAGTTCTTAGCACCTTTTTCTGTAATATAAACATTGTAGAAGAAATTATTCAATTGTATGATTTTTTTATTTTAATTTTACCTTTTGCCGGACGGGGATTCGAACAGCGGACCACACAGTTTGTAAGGATCAAAGAAGTAGCTGATCAATTGCCCAAGGAAAAATAAAATGTTAATTTTGTAATAACAAGCAACAACCACCAACTTAATTCAGTATCGCTCCCTGTTAAATAGCGCTCCAAGCTACTAAACACATATATGTTTATAGGCTATTTCTAAATTAATATATGTTTGCATCCACGCATATTATATTTACAAACATTTTATGTCCCAAACATAATATGTTCTAACATATTAACATATATGTCCCAAACATGTTATGCTAGTTTATGAACATTATATGCTTACACTCAAAAATATTGTGTTTAAAAATTTGTGTTCCAAACATATAATGTTTATAGCCAAACATATGAAAAACAGTCTTTTTCATCCGTGTATGCGTGCCAAATTTGGTTGAAATCAATTCAGATTTAGATATAGCTCCCATATATATCTTTCGCCCGATATGCACTTATATGGACCCAGAAGCCAGAGTTTTATCCCGATTAGCTTTAAATTTTGCACAAGGAGTACAATTGGTAGTATAGTCATGTGTGCCAAATTTGATTGAAATCGGTTCAGATTTAGATATAGCTTCCATATATATTTTTCGCCCGATATGGACTTATATGGCGCCAGAAGCCAGAGTTTTGGCCCAATTTGGTTGCACTAGGAGTACAATTAGTAATATAGTCATGTGTGCTAAATTTGATTGAAATCGGTTCAGATTTAGATATAGCTCCCATATATATGTTTTTCTGATTTCGACAAAAATGGTCAAAATACCAACATTTTCCTTGTTAAATCGCCACTGCTTAGTGGAAAAGTTGTAAAAATTACTCTAATTTTCCTAAACTTCTGATACATTATATCGGGCGATAAATCATAAATAAACTTTTGCGAAATTTCCTTAAAATTGCTTCAGATTTAAATGTTTCCCATATTTTTTTACTAAAATTGTGTTCCACCCTAGTGCATTAGCCAACTTAAATTTTGAGTCTATAGATTTTGTAAAAGTCTATCAAATTCTGTCCAAATCGAGTGATATTTAAATGTATGTATTTGGGACAAACCTTTATATATAGCACCCAACACATTTGACGGATGTGATATGGTATCGAAAATTTAGATCTATAAAGTGGTGCAGGGTATAATATAGTCGGCCCCACCCGACTTTAGACATTCCTTATTTGTTCTTTATGTATAGTAGGTGTAAAGATTTATTTCTTAATATTAGATTGTTTCACATATCAATTATGAATATTCAAATATTTAAAGGGATTTCATATGCTATACGCAAAAAATAACTCTTTCCTCCCAAACGAAATTTTAGACAAACAAATATCGCTTAGCATTTGTTTTTCGCTGTAAGGAAGTTTGTTTGGAAGAAAAGTGTGATAAACGTTGATTCCTTTAGAGGATGTTAAAACAATTTCATAAAGACTAATTCAAAAAAAAAAATAATTATTTTTTTAGCTATTTCCATCTTCCTTCAAATTTTGTCTCACATCCACGTGAGCTTTTAGTTCTTAGCACCTTTATCTGTAATACAAACAATGTAGAATAAATTATTTGATTTTATGATTTTTTTAATTTTACCTTTCGCCTGGACGGAGAATCGAACCGCAGACCATACAGTTTGTAAGCCGACATACTATAAACTGGGCTATGTAGCTATTATTGTCATCGCTATAGCCATCAACTCACAAGGAACCCATACATTCATTCAGTTATATTTATAGAGCATAGTTTTGGGCGCCCACGAGACGATGTAAAGAAACTTTATTTAACGGAAACATACTTTTAGTTGGCCACTTTCTTAAAAATACAACTGTTGGAAACGGAAAAAATGTAATTTTACATAAAATCCAAAAATGTTCGCAAGATTTCGAAAAGAGGTACAGCATTACATACATTCAAAATGTGTCTTATTACACTGAAAAAAATATTGTCGTAAGGTCAAAGATTTCATGTCTTTAAAATACGAATGAAAATTTTGCTTAGCATAGAAGACACATTTCTCTAATATAAAGATTTTTTTTCCTTGTCCAAAAGTCAATAAAATTTTCAAAGAAGTCGTATTGTCCCTATAATTAAGTGATTTCACTTAAAAATGGGTATCATAACATGAAAGAAAAAAATTATAGGCTAAGGTCAACTTGACTTTAATAATTCAGAAAAATTCTTTAAATTTAATGAAATTGTCTTTAAATTTGTTGTCCTTTTGCATCTTGGTTACAAAAGAAAAAATCGTTCAAATATAGGACATGTTTTTCAACACTTTATTTTAAAGACGTTTTTTACTTGAAACATAGCATAATTTCTATTGGAAGTCGAGTCTGAATTTGGAAAATAAAGTTGTAGTTAACTCGTTTTTAAAGGACTTTAATAGCATATGAAGAAAAAAAAGCTGAAAAAGCGAAAAATTAAAATTTGCTTCCTAGAAGCAAATACACAAAACCCAAATTTAAAAGAGAATTGTGTCTTAAAAGTATCCTTACTTGTCTTCTCCGCTTCTTTGGCTCGCAATCAATAACAAAATTTTTAAAGTAGAGACAAAATCTTTAGAATCGGGCATGATTTTCTTCAGTGTAATGACTTAATATCAGAAAAAGATTAGTGTTTTATATAAGCGAAATGCACTGTGATTTTGAAAAATAATTTTTTTTACCGCAAACATAAACATTTCTTAGCAAAAATTGTTTTGGTGATAAAACTTTGAAATTTTCGAAAAAATTAAAAAAAAACTGTAACAAAAGAACAACGTTCGATACACTTTTTCTAAAGTTTTTTTTTTTCTTTGTGTGTAATATTTAAAAATTCTCATGGAAATGGTGCTCCATTCGGCTAAGATAAAGAATAACAAAAATTTACTTTACGCCATCCAAATCCATTCATGTTACATCGACATTTACTAAGATGTGAATTCATGTGCATTTTTTGTGCTTTTGGAAAATTGTTAAAATGAAAAATTTCAGAGGTCATTGTTGCTCATCAAATTTGACAAACGTTGATTCTACCAAAAGCGGTAAAGCTAAGGTTGTATAAGGTCAAACGATTTTAAATCAACATTGATCAAGCATAGGCATCAAACGGGAAGTAATATTTATTTGAACATAGCCATTGGAAATCTAAGATTATTTTCGAATTCATTAGCAAATTATAGGAAAAATAAAATGGAACCTAAAGATTTTCCGGCCCTAATTTTTGTATCATCCTCAATCGGCCATATTCCAGTAATACACAAAAAATTATCACCAAAATATTTCCAATTAAAAAATTGATTGAAATTGAAACCGTAATATATTAAAAAAAATACTGATACAATTTGTTTATTCAATTTAAAAAAATAAAGTCAAACATTTACATTAAAAAAAATCCGAAATGAACATTTTATTCGGAAATAATTAGATTCATACTATTAATTGGTTCAATAAATTTTGATACAAATTAAGAGAGAAAAATCCAAATATAACTATAATCGTAATACTTGTAGGAAGAATAAACACATGTAAAATTACAAGAAAATTCATTGGCGGAATAGGAAACTTCTCTGAAGGGACATAGCCCTCAAGGACATTTTGAAATTTTCGACTCAAAAATTTAAAACGAAAACAAGTTAGGAAAGTCTGAAGTCGGGCGGGCCAACTATAATTTTGACAAAATCTAATCTTCTATAGAAATAAAATTTTGACAACATTTTGTATAGAAATAAAATGTGACAAAATTTTCTATAGAAATACAATTTTGATAAAAATTTGACAAAATTGTACTATAGAAGTAAAATTTTCACAAAATTTTCTATAGAATTTTCAATAGATATTGATAAAATTTTGACAAAATTTTCTATAGAAATAAAATTTTGACAAAATTTTCTATAGAAGTAAAATTCTGACAAAATTTCTTATAGAAATATAATATTGATAAAATTTTCTATAAAAATACAATTTTGACGAAAATTTCAATAGAAATAACATTTTTACGAAATTTTCAATAGAAATAAACTTTTTACAAATTTTTCTACAGAAATAAAATTTTGACAAAACTTTCTTTAGAAATAAACTAAAATTTTCATAGAAATGAAATTTTGACAAAATTTTCATAGAAATGAAATTTTGAAAAAATTTTCATAGAAATGAAATTTTGAAAAAATTTTCAATAGAAATAAATTTTTGGCAAAATTTTCTATAGAAATAAAATTTTGATAAAATTTTCAATAAATACAATTTTTTTTATAGAAATAAAAATTTTATTGTTGTTTTTGATTTCAGCTTAAAACCATGCATTGACTAAACTACAAGTGTAGCTTAACCAACAGAGGAAAAGTATGCTTGTCAAATTTATTTGGACAAAGCCCTATAGACTGCAAGATGGTTGGATGTACAGCTGTTTCGGAATTACCACATTCCTCATCAGCATCCTCTACTTGCAGCAAAAGTATCAACCAATTATCAGAATAAATTCGGTTTATTCACTCAACCCAAAGTGAACTACACTTGAACCTCCCGAAAAAAATTTGATATTCGGCTACTGCCTAAACAAATTTGCAAGCATATCTCTTTTCCTTTGCCAAACTCAAATCATCGATTTGAATGTAGTTGCAGTCTATAGGGCTTTCTCCAACTAAATTTGACAAGCATACTTTTGCTCCGTTGGTTAAGCTACACTTGTAGTTTAATCAATGCATGGTTTTAAGCTGAAATCAAAAACAACAATAATGATTGAAGAATAAACCAACAATAACAAACAAAACGAAAGAAAATTTTGACAAAAATGTTTATAAAAAAAAATTGACAAAACTTTCTATAGAAGTACAATTTTGACCAAATTTTCTATAGAAATAAAGTTTTTACAAAATGTTCTATAAAAATAAAATTTTAACAGTTTTGTAAAAAAATAAAATTGCGACAAAATTTTGTATAAAAATAAAATTCTGATAAAATTTTCTTTAGAAACAAAATTTTGACAAAAATTTTCTATAGAAATAATATTTTGATAAAATATTCTATGGAAATAAAATATTGACAAAATTTTCTATAGAAATAAAATCTTGACAAAATTGTCTATAGAAATACAATTTTTAAAAATTAAAAATTTTAAAATAAAAAATTTAAAAATTTTGACAAAATTTTCTATAGAAATAAAATTTTGACCAATTTTTTTTTAAAATGTTGACAACTTTTTCTATAGAAATAAAATTTTGACAAAACTTTCTATGGAAATAGCATTTTGACAAAATTTTCTATAGTAATAAAATTTTGACAAAATTTTATATAGAAATAAAATTTTGACAAAATTTTCTAAAGAAATAAAATTTTGACAAAATTTTCTATAGAAATAAAATTTTGACAAAATTTTCTATAGAAATAAAATTTTGACAAAATTTCTATAAAAATAAAATTTTGACAAAATATTCTATAGAAATAAACTAAAATTTTCATGGAAATGAACTTTTGCCAAATTTTTCAAATTTTTCGACAAAAATATCTGTAGAAATAAAATTTTGACAAAATTTTCTATAGAAATCAAATTTTAACAAAAGTTTCTATAGATATAAAATTTTGATAAAATTTTCAATAAATTTGACAAAATTTTGTATAGAAATAAAATTTTGACAAATTTTCTTATAACAAAAATGTTAAAAAAATTTTCTATAGAAATAAAATTTTGACAAAATTTTCTATAGAAATAATATTTTGACAAAATTTTCTATAGAAATAAAACTTTGACAAAATTTTCTATAGAAATAAAATTTTGACAAAATTTTTTATAGAAATAAAGTTTTGACAAAATTTTTTATAGAAAAACGAATTGACAAAATTTTCTAGATTGATAAAATCTTTGATGTTTTAACATGACATAGTAGATTTTGCAAATTATTCCTCTCCAACTAAAAGGTACTTCACAAATTTCTCTAGATATAAAATTTTCTATAGACATAAAACTTTGACACATTTTTGTATAGAACTAAATTTTGTATAGATAACATTTTCTATAGAAATAAAACTTTGACAAAATTTTCTATAGAAATAAAATTTTGACAACATTTTCAATAGAAATAAAATTTTGACAAAATTTTCTATAGAAATAAAATTTTGACCAAATTTTTGTATAGAAATAAAATTTTTACAAAATTTTCTATAGACATAAAATTTTGATAAAACTTTCTATAGAAATAAAATTTTGACACATTTTTGTATAAAAAAATTACAAAATTTTCTAAAGAAGTAAAACAAAACTTTTCTTTCGAAGAAACATTTTTAATAATAAAATATTTTTATTTGGTAGTTTTTTGGTAAAATTTTCTTTAAATTTGTGGCAGATTATTTTTGGCTTTAGTGGCAACCGTGCTTTATAAAGCTGGACAATTGCCCGGTGTGGCGGAATTTTATACCTTTTGTTACGGTACATTAATTGTAATAAAAGATTTTTTATAAATATATTTTTTTAATTTTTATTATACTAATTATTAGATTTAACTTATCATATAATAATTATAGTGTTTACTCCTAAGGTATTATTTTTGAAAATTATTTATGTCCGATAATTGTTGACTGCATATTGTCCCCATAAAATTTTATTCACACAATTATTACAATGGCCAAGTTAGTCATAGCGTTTCATTGGCATTTGCGAACAATTTTATGCAACATCTGATTTTAGATAGCATAGAGTATTCTCCTCCTCGTTCTTTTGATCATGGATCATATGCATGTTATTGCCATTCAGATATTGTGGTCATATACATTGGTATGGTATGGTATGGTATGGGATAAAAAATAAAAAAACAATAAATGCTGCATTCCGGTTACCACTAAATGCCGTTCAACATGGTAAACGTGGCCAAAACATCAACAATTTATAGACTGACTAATCTTGTTGCCTGACTATGGGACTGTAGATGAAACTATAACATGGAGTACATGACTATCAATATGGTAATCTAATGGTTTTGGCTTATTTTTTCTGATTTCAGACATGGCTGATGACGTTTGTGTTGATGGCTCATGCTGCTCGCCTAGACAATAGATACTTACCACCCCCGCCCAATGCTGCCACAGCGGGTGGAGGTCCTGGTTTACAGGGGCCTGGTGGAGGTGGTGGACCTGGAAGACCTGGTGGTTCAGGAGGCTATGGTGGTGCGGGAGCTGGGGGAGGAGGAGGTGGAGGTGGTAATAATGGTCTAGGAGGTTTCTCCGGAGCCGGTGGTCCAAGTAGACCATTCGGTCCCTCTAGTGCTGGTGGTCCAGCACCACGACCAGCAGCCCCCTCGGGTCCAGCGGCACCCTCAGGCCCAGTCATTCCCATTTTGTCGTTTGTCAATGAAAACGATGGTGATGGAAATTATCGTTTCAGCTATGAAACTGGAAATGGCATAAAGGCTCAAGAAGAGGGCACTGTGAAAAATAAGGGATCCGACAACGAAATACCATCTGTTATGGGTACCTACACATATACTGCCCCAGATGGACAGGTGATAGAAGTAGCATATACTGCCGATGAGAATGGATTCCAACCTTCTGGTGATTTGTTGCCTACCCCACCACCTATACCAGAAGCTATAGCAAAGGCTTTGGCTGCCCAGGGTATACAACCAGCACCAGGTGGTGGTTTTATAGGTGGAGGAGGTACGGGTGCAGGTGGTGGTGGTGGAGCAGGACGTGGCGGAGGTGCTGGAAGTAAGATCTATATATATGCTTTATACCGTATATTCGATAAATTTAAATGTTTGCTTTTCTTCGTAGGTTATGGTGGAGCTGGTGGCGGCGCTGGAGCCGGAGGATATGGTGGTGGTGGCGCTGGCGGCAGAGGTGGAGGAGCAGGAGGAGGTGGAGGTTACGGTGGTGGAGCAGGAGGAGCCGGAGGTTTTGGTGGAGGTGCTGGTGGCAGAGGTGGTGGTGCGGGAGGAGCTGGAGGTTATGGTGGTGCTGGTGGTAAAGGCGGTGGCACAGGAGGAGCTGGAGGTTTTGGTGGTGGTGCCGGTGGAGCTGGAGGTGCCGGAGGTTATGGAGGTGCTGGTGCTGGAGGTAGAGGTGGCGGAGCGGGAGGAGGTGGAGGATTTGGTGGTGGCGCCGGAGGTGCTGGTGGAAAAGCCGGTGGCTCTGGAGGTTTTGGTGGTGGTGCCGGTGGAGCTGGAGGTTATGGTGGTGCTGGTGCTGGAGGTAGTGGTGGCGGAGCAGGAGGAGGTGGAGGATTCGGTGGTGGTGCAGGTGGTGCTGGTGGAAAAGGCGGTGGCTCTGGAGGTTTCGGTGGTGGTGCCGGTGGAGCTGGAGGTTATGGTGGAGCTGATGCTGGAGGTAGAGGTGGCGGAGCAGGAGGTGGTGGAGGATTTGGTGGTGGCGCCGGAGGTGCTGGTGGAAAAGGCGGTGGCTCTGGTGGTTATGGTGGTGGTGCTGGTTCTGGAGGTAGAGGTGGCGGAGCAGGAGGTGCCGGAGGTTATGGTGGTGGTGCCGGAGGTGCTGGTGGAAAAGGCGGTGGCTCTGGAGGTTTTGGCGGTGGAGCTGGAGGTTTTGGTGGTGGTGCCGGAGGTGCTGGTGGAAAAGGCGGTGGCTCTGGAGGTTTCGGTGGTGGTGCCGGTGGAGCTGGAGGTTATGGTGGGGCTGGTGGTAAAGGCGGTGGCGCAGGAGGAGCCGGAGGATATGGTGGTGGTGCCGGAGGTGCTGGCGGTTACGGTGGTGGTGCCGGAGGTGGTGGTACTGGAGGATTCGGAGGTGGCGCCGGAGGTGCTGGTGGTAAAGGCGGTGGCTCTGGAGGTGCCGGAGGCTATGGTGGTGCCGGTGGAGGGGCTGGAGGTAAAGGCGGCGGAGCTGGAGGATTTGGTGCAGGAGGCGGAGGAGGTTTTGGTGGTGGTGCCGGAGGTGCTGGTGGAAAAGGCGGTGGCTCTGGAGGTGCTGGAGGTTTCGGTGGTGGTGCCGGTGGAGCTGGAGGTTATGGTGGGGCTGGTGGTAAAGGCGGTGGTGCAGGAGGAGCCGGAGGATATGGTGGTGGTGCCGGAGGTGCTGGCGGTTACGGTGGTGGTGCCGGAGGTGGTGGTACTGGAGGATTCGGAGGTGGCGCCGGAGGTGCTGGTGGTAAAGGCGGTGGCTCTGGAGGCGCCGGTGGTTTTGGAGGAACCGGTGCTGGTGGTAAAGGTGGAGGCGCAGGAGGAGCCGGAGGATACGGTGGTGGTGCTGGTGGTAAAGGCGGTGGCTCTGGAGGTGCCGGAGGCTATGGTGGTGCCGGTGGAGGGGCTGGAGGTAAAGGCGGCGGAGCTGGAGGATTTGGTGCAGGAGGCGGAGGAGGTTTTGGTGGTGGTAAAGGAGGTGGTGCAGGTGGAGCTGGTGGTGCCGGCGGCGGTGCAGGAGGAGGCGGAGGATTCGGTGGTGGCGCCGGAGGTGCTGGTGGTAAAGGCGGCTTTGGAGGAGGTACAGGCGGATCCGGTGGCGCAGGTGGAGCCGGAGGATTTGGTGGTGGTGCCGGAGGGGCAGGTGGTAAAGGCGGTGGCTCTGGAGGCGCCGGCGGTTTCGGAGGTGGTGCAGGAGGAGCTGGTGGTTTTGGAGGAGGCGGTGCTGGTGGTAAAGGTGGTGGCGCAGGAGGAGCTGGAGGATATGGTGGTGGCGCCGGTGGTGGTGCTGGAGGTTTTGGTGCCGGTGGTAAAGGAGGTGGTGCAGGAGGAGCCGGAGGATTTAGTGGTGGAGCTGGCGGTGCCGGTGGTTATAGTGGTGCTGGTGGTAAGGGAGGCGGAGCTGGAGGTTATGGAGGAGGTGCCGGCGGGGCTGGAGGTAAAGGCGGTGGAGCTGGAGGATTTGGTGCGGGAGGCGCAGGAGGTTTTGGTGGTGGTAAAGGCGCTGGTGCAGGTGGAGCTGGCGGTTTCGGTGGTGGTGCCGGCGGAGGATTCGGTGGCGGCGCCGGAGGTTCTGGTGGTAAAGGCGGTTTTGGAGGAGGTGCAGGCGGAGCCGGTGGTTTTGGAGGAGGTGCAGGCGGAGCCGGTGGGTTTGGAGGAGGCGGTGCTGGTACTGCTGGCGGTTACGGTGGTGGTGCTGGTGGTAAAGGCGGTGGGGCCGGAGGTTTTGGTGGTGGAGCTGGAGCCGGAGGGTTCGGTGGTGGCGCCGGCGGAGCAGGTGGTAAAGGCGGTGGCTCTAGTGGAGCCGGCGGTTTTGGAGGAGGTGCAGGCGGAGCCGGTGGTTATGGTGGCGGCGGTGCTGGTGGTAAAGGTGGTGGCGCAGGAGGTGCCGGCGGTTTTGGAGGTGGTGCCGGTGGAAGTGGCGGCTATGGTGGTGCTGGCGGTAAAGGTGGAGCTGGCGGTGGCGGTGGAGGAGCAGGAGGTTTCGGTGGTGGAGGTTCTGGTGGAGGTGCTGGTGGTTTTGGTCCAGCCCCTGGATTACCTGGTCGTGGCCATCCTAGTGGTGATTTTAATCCCCAAACAGGTTACAGTTATTAAGTCTCATTCATTTACGTCTCAGTTCTCAATGCAACGATATCTGCCACAAATACTCGTAGCATCTAAGTTTTCATAGATTTCTATCACTCCATTTTGTACATCTCTTACCTTATTATTTCTATAACCTATCATGCTGTTTTCTACAATATGTTATTTATCTATACTGGACTCTATTAATATTTCTATTAAAACAATTCATGTATTTTAAAATAATTTAAGTGTTTTCCCCATTTCATTTTATGATCATGTCTCTTCCTATAAAAAAAAAACAACTCATAAGATATTTTTTATTTTCTACTAAGGATAAGTGAAATAAGTTGTCATTATTAAATGTAATGAAAATTCAAAATTTCTCTTTAGATAGCTAGTGAGTGATTTGATAATAACTTTGAACCATACTTATATATTTACTAAGAAGATCCTATTCAACTTAAATAGAAAAAAACTTTAAAAAATAAATACACAAATAAACTCTTTTAATAGCAGCATTTGCCAAATTCTATGTAAATATATTTAAGTTTGAATGTAAAAACAAATGCAACTAAATAAAAAAAACACTTTTTTGTATTAAATTGTAATCAATTACTTTGAAAAAAATGATACCGTTTACCCAATCCATATGGGAATGCATTGAATTTACATTAAAAGTATCAGGAGCTTCAAAATATTCTTCGAATGTATTTCAATTGTTTTTATATCTACAAACTGCTACCCTGTTCATTCAACTATTTGAGCCTAAATGTATGCTATAAAATAGCATTGAATACGATAGATATGGTAAAATAAAAAGTTTTCCAATAAATGGTGTTATTTTGAATCACTCGTTACTTCGTTCAGAAATTTAATGATACCATTACTTTTTTATGGAAAAATTTTTGCAATTGGACTCCGAGACCTTGTGATTTCAAACCTTGCCGATTCATCATTTGAGGCCACGCCTCAAAAATGGAATCGAGAACATTGGACAGCCTTTTTGCGATTTGTTTATGAAAAACTTCATGAAAAGTATATGGTTTTATCTTAATGGGTTCTAGATATTTTCACTTACTTAACTATAAGGACAACAATTGACATCTGCTTAATTTGTGTTTCATAAAATTTAAGACATTAATCTCTGAAATTTTCCGAGCTCCCATAACCTATACATTTTCCCGATTGTTGTGAATTTCTAAGACAATTGGACTCTGTAGGTCCGTCTATTGAAATTGCGCTAACTATGGAATATATACCGTGGAAAACACTGCTATCGAGAAGCTTTATAATTCATTTATCCGTTTTTAACCCCGACAAATATGTGCACAGTGTGACCACACCATATGATACATTTAGTCCAGCGTTTTACCAATCGTCTAAACACCTTTAAACATGATTTTAGGCATCGCCAATAGCTCCTGCTTTGCCTTTTATTTTATCTCCTCAAGCGTAACAAAACGCTTTTCTTTCATCAGCGGTTGCCAAGTCAAGTGAATACAGAACTTTCTGTGGTAATCTAGATCATCGTTGGTAAAGTTCAACAACTCAATGCGACGTTGGTTTCCCTAAAAATCTAGATTTTCTGGACTAATCTTTGCAACTTGAATGTCTATAGCATCAGTAACAATTGCTTGTCATGAACCGAACTATATGCCAATATCATCAGCAACTTTCCACTCAGAAATATCGCCACCATCACTGAGAAAGGATAATACACCGCTGATAAATTGTTTGGTGTTCGGTCAAAACTGAGATTGAACCCTTTACACTTTGTATGCAAGGTGGAATTGCTAACATGGTTTTTACCAAAAAACACAAAACAAAAAAGTCTCTTTTATTTCCATAGAAAAGTTGATCAAAATTTCATATTTATAGAATATTTTGTCAGAATTTAATTACTATAGAAAAATTTGTAAAAACTTGATTTCTATAGAAAATTTATCAAAATTTTATTTCTATAGAAAATTTTGTCAAAATTTTATTTCTATAAAAAATTTTCAAATTTTATTTCTATAGCAAAATTTGTCAAAATTGTATTTCTATACAAAATTTTGTCAAAATTTTATTCCTATAGAAAATTTTGACAAAATTTTATTCCTATAGAAAATTTTGTCAAAATTTTATTTCTATAGAAAATTTCGTCAAAATTTTATTTCTATAGAATATTTTGTCAAAATTTTATTTCTATAGAAAATTTTGTCAAAATTTTATTTCTATAGAAAATTTTGTCAAAATTTTATTTCTATAGTTCTATAGAAAATTTTGTCAAAATTTGATTTCTATAGAAATTTTGTTAAAATTTTGTTTCTATAGAAATGTCAAAATTTTATTCCTATAGAAAATTTTGTCAAAATGTTATTTCTGTAGAAAATTTTGTCAAAATTTTATTCCTATAGAAAATTGTCAAAATTTCATTTCGTTAGAAAATTGTATTTCTATAGTTCTATAGAAAATTTTGTCAAAATTTTATTTCTATAGAAAATTTTGTCAAAATTTAATTTCGATAGAAAATTTTGGCAAAATTTTATTCTATAGAAAATGTTGTCAAAATTTTATTTCTATACAAAATTTTGTCAAAATTTTATTTCTATACAAAATTTTCAAATTTTATTCCTATAGCAAAATTTGTCAAATTTTGTTTCTATAGAAAATTTTGTCAAAGTTGTATTTCTGTAGAAAATTTTGTCAACTATTTATTCCTATAGAAAATTTTGTCAAAATTTTATTCCTATAGAAAAATTTTGTCAAAATTTTATTCCTATAGAAAATTTTGTCAAAATTTTGTTTCTATAGCAAAATTTTTCAACATTTTATTTCTACAGTAAATTTCGTATAAATTTGATTTCTATAGAAAATTTTGCAAAATTTTATTCTATAAAAAATTTTCAAATTTTATTCCTATAGCAAAATTTATCAAAATCTTATTTCTATAGAAAATTTTGTCAAAATTTTATTTCTATACAAAATTTTGTCAAAATTTTATACCTATAGAAAATTTTGTCAAAATGTTATTTCTGTAGAAAGTTTTGTCAAGATTTTATTTCTATAGAAAATTTTTTCAAAATTTTATTTCTATAGAAAATTTTGTCAAAATGTTATTTCTGTAGAAATTTTTGTCAAAATGTTATTTCTGTAGAAAATTTTGTCAAAATTTTATTCCAATAGAAAATTTTGTCAACATTTTATTTCTATAGAACATTTTGCCAATATTTTATTTCTATAGAACATTTTACTGACAATTTTATTTGTGTAGAAAATTTTGTCAAAATTGTATTTCTATCGAAAATTTTGTCAAAATTTGATTTCTATAGAAAACTTTGTCCAAATTTGATTTCGATAGAAAATTTTGGCAAAATTTTATTCTATAGAAAATTTTGTCAAAATTTTATTTCTATTGTCAAAATTTTATTTCTATAAAAAATTTTCAAATTTTATTCCTATAGAAAATTTTGTCAAAATGTTATTTCTGTATAAATTTTTGTTAAAATTTAATTCCAATAGAAAATTTTGTCAATATTTTATTTCTATAGAACATTTTGCCAATATTTTATTTCTATAGATCATTTTATTGAAAATTTTATTTGTGAAGAAAATTTTGTCAAAATTGTATTTCTATCGAAAATTTTTTCAAAATTATAGTTCTATAGAAAATGTTGTGAAAATTTTATATTCTGTAGAAAATTTTGTTTCTATAGAAAATTTTGTCAAAACCTTATTTGTATAGAAAATGTTTACAAAATGTTATTTCAAAAATTTTGTCAAAATTTTATTCTATAGACATTCATAGCATCAAGAATTCTACCAATCTAGAAAACAATAAAAAATCTACCATCGGTAGAATTCTTCCAACTATGGCATCCGTGCTTGCTAACCATTGCATCACGATGGCTCTCCAGATAGTACATGAAAAGATTTCCACAGAACCGGAAATTAGAGTTGACCCTAAAACTATACTTCATAATGTATAAATATTTGCTTTATTTTATTTGGAACTACCTTGTTTATTGAAATACACACGTCTTAACGTATGCAACAAAATATTTGAAAAAAATAGTATATTAACCGTTAAATGTAATTTCAAATGCCAGAATAACGCAGAAACTATTTCAAGATGTTCTTCATATAGGACAATTTCTTTTTAATTCTAACACCAATTTTTTCTTCAAGATATGAAATTTCCTATTAACATAGAACAAATTTTTTTGATGAATAAATATTATTCAATTATCAATAAATATATTCTTTTATTTACCCTATCGCGTTTGTAATATATTTTGGTTAAATATTGTTTTTTTTTTTTTTGTTTAAATTTCAAAAACTAACCAACGTTTTCTTTCCTGGTGGGTTCCTATTTTTGTTTGACTCGTGGGCTATAGAATAGTGTCATTTTTCAATAACGCAATAAAAAATATAAATAGGCTAATAAATAACCCTATACATTATATGTTCAAAGGTACGTTCTCTTCCCCAAACATGTCTCAAGAGCAAAATGTTATTTTTAGACGTTGAATATGAAACATTTTTGTTGCCAAAATGTTGGTTTCTCTTTAAACATATACATGATAGCCGAAATCAGATACATAATTTCGTATGACTTCAGTTTATCAACGGAAGGACGGAAATGGCAAATACACTCATAAACAGAGATTAGCAACCCAGCAAAAAAAAATTTAAGTAGTTCTAAAGGCACAATTTTAAAAGCACTTCAACAAATGTCCTCCCAAAGATCTAATTTATTTTTAAAACATGCATATTTTTAATGCTTAGTTTTATTTTTTAAATAGGATAAACAGAGTAAGAATTAATAGAATGGTACAAATTTAATTTTTTCGAAAACAATGCTAATTTTATTCATTTTGAAAATATTTGATTCGATATTTAGAATGCCTTTTCCAAAAATCTTATTTCCATAGAAAATTTTGTCAAAATTTTATTTCTATAGACAATTTTGTCAAAATTTTAATTCTATAGAAAATTTTGTCACAATTTTAATTTTATAGAAAATTTTATCAAAATTTTATTTCTATGAAAAATTTTGTCAAATTTTATTTCTATGAAAATTTTTTTTCAAAATTTTATTTCCATAGAAAATTTTGTCAAAATTATATTTCTATAGAAAATTTTATCAAAATTTTATTTTTATGAAAAATTTTGTCAAAATGTTATTTCTATGAAATTTTTTTTTTAAATTTTATTTCCATAGAAAATTTTGTCAAAATTTTATTTCTATAGAAAATTTTGTCAAAATTTTATTTCTATGGAAGATTTTGTCAAAATTTTATTTTGTTAAAATTTTAATTCTATAGAAAATTTTATCAAAATTTTATTTCTATGAAAAATTTTTGTCAAAAATATATTTCTATGAAAAATTTTGTCAAAACTTTATTTTCATAGAAAATTTTATCAAAATTTTATTCCTATAGAAAATTTTGTAAAAATTTTATTTCTATAGCAAAATTTGTCAAAAATTTATTTCTATAGAAAATTTTGTCAAAATTTTATTCCTATAGAAAATTTTGTCAAAAAAAAACCAAACAAAAAAATCTCTTTTATCTCCATAGAAAAGTTGATCAAAATTTTATATTTATAGAACATTTTGTCAGAATTTTATTTCTACAGAAAAAGATATCAAAATTTGATTTCTATAGAAACTTATGGCAAAATTTTATTTCTATAGAAAATTTTGTCAAAATTTTTTTTCTATAGAAAATTTTGTCAAAATTTTTTTTCTATAAAAAATTTTGTAAAAATTTTATTCCTATAGAAAATTTTGTCGAAATTTTATTTCTATAGTAAATTTTGTCAAAATTTTATTTCTATAGAAAATTTTGTCAAAATTTTATTTCTATAGAAAATTTTGTTAAAATTTTATTTCTATAGAAAATTTTGTCAACATTTTAATTCTATAGAAAATTTTGTCAACATTTTAATTCTATAGAAAATTTTGTCAAAATTTTAATTTTGTAGAACATTTTGTCAAAATTTTAATTCTATAGAAAATGTTGTCAAAATTTAATATCTATAGAAAATTTTGTCAAAATTTTTAATCCTATAGAAAAATTTGTCAAAATTTTTAATCCTATAGAAAATGTTGTCAAATTTTTTAATCCTATAGAAAATTTTGTCAAAATTTTTAATTCTATAGAAAATTTTGTCAAAATTTTTAATTCTATAGAAAATTTTGTCAAAATTTTAATTCTATAGAAAATTTTGTCAAAATTTTATTTCAATAGAAAATTTTGTCAAAATTTTAATTCTATAGAAAATTTAATTTCTATAGAAAATTTTGTCAAAATCTTATTCTATAGAAAATTTTGTCAACATTTTAATTCTATAGAAAATTTTGTCAATATTTTAATTTTATAGAAAATTTTGTCAAAGTTTTATTTCTAAAGAAAATTTCTATAGGAAGGAAAGGAAATAAGGAAATAAGAAAATCAAAATTTTATTTCTATAGAAAATTTTGTCAACATTTTAATTCTATAAAAAATTTTGTCAACATTTTAATTCTATAAAAAATTTTGTCAAAATTTAAATTTTATAGAAAATTTTGTCAAAATTTTATTTCATGAAAAATTTTGTCAAAATTTTATTCATAGAAAATTTTGTTAAAATTTTATTTCTATGGAAAATTTTGTCAAAATTTTAATTCTATAGAAAATGTTGTCAATATTTAATATCTATAGAAAATTTTGTCAAAATTTTTAATCCTATAGAAAAATTTGTCAAAATTTTTAATCCTATAGAAAATGTTGTTAAATTTTTTAATCCTATAGGAAATTTTGTCAAAATTTTCAATAGAAAATTTTGTCAAAATTTTAATTCTATAGAAAATTTAATTTCTATAGAAAATTTTGTCAAAATCTTATTCTATAGAAAATTTTGTCAACATTTTTTTTCAATAGAAAATTTTGCCAAAATTTAAATTTTATAGAAAATTTTGTCAAAATTTTATTTCATGAAAAATTTTGTCAAAATTTTATTTATAGAAAATTTTGTTAAAATTTTATTTCTATGGAAAATTTTGTCAAAATTTTATTTCCATAGAAAATGTTGTCAAAATTTAATTTCTATAGAAAATTTTGTCAACATTTTAATTCCATAGAAAATTTTGTCAACATTTTAATTTTATAGAAAATTTTGTCAAAATATTAATTCTATAGTAAATGTTGTCAACATTTTATTTCTATAGAAAATTTTTTCAAAATTTTAATTCTATGGTAAATTTTGTCAAAATTTTTATTTTTTTATTTCTATAGAAAATTTTGTAAAATTTTTATTTCTATAGAAAATTTTGTTTCAATAGAAAATTTTGTCAAAATTTTAATTCTATGGTAAATTTTGTAAAATTTTTATTTCTATTGGAAATTTTGTCAAATTTTTATTTCTATAGAAAATTTTGGCAAATTTTTTTCTGTGGAAAATTTTGCCTATTTTTTTTTGAAAATTTTATAAAAATTTTAATTCTATAGAAAATTGTCAGACAAGTGTTATAATGCATTAAAAAATCTTAACAAATTATTAAAATTATTAATTTGCAACAACCGTTTTTGAAATGGTGCACACCCGCCGTATGAGAAACTCATGTTAAATTCATCGCTTCAGCGCCAATTTTGCCCCACTTCCGGATCCAAAAAGAACATTTTACTACTTTTTTTAGTGACTATTTTTTGCTGGGTTAGTACATCCCATCCTATATTAGAGATTGTAAATGATACACATTTTTTGTATTTTTTTTTACATGTATTTCATGTGATTGTTGCAATGATAATATATCCTAAGACTAAATTCGATTAAAATAGAAAAACACAAACTTATTTAATTGATATTATAAAACAACATTCTGGTTTCATCTTATGATATTTCTTTTAAAAATATATATAAAACACGTGACAGACATACATACATACATACAAACGAGGTCGGTATTATCAGGTCTTCATTTTTAATTCTTCTTCGATTTTGTTACGGATTTCTTAAATCTCCTATAGGGATTATAACCAAAAGGATTCACCAATTGATTTGGTCTTGAACGCAACTCCTGGGTAGCCAACTGTTGCTGTTGTTGTTGCTGCTGCTGTTGTTGTTGTTGCTGTTGATTCTGCTGCTGATCATTTTGTTGTTGCTGCTGATGTTGTTGTTTATTCAAATGATGTTGTTGTTGATGTAAATTTTGCTGTTGCTGCAAAAAATTTCCCTGCGTATTAATCTGTTGTGAATTCGGAAATTGATTGGCGCCCGAGCCCAGAGGGGATTGAGGAAAACCAAATGGTGATTCCGGTTGATATTGTCCAGAATTTTGTTGTTGCTGTAAAAATCGCTGTTGTTGTTGCAATTGCAATGGTGTCAATTGATTTTGTCCGGGTCTCAAAACATTTGAGAATTGCCGATAAGGAGTTTGATAGGGATTCAAATTAGGGCTAATACCATCCTGATAGGGTTGGGTACTTGCAATAAATTGCAAAGATTTAGCAATAGCATCGGGAATTGGTGGCGGTGTGGGTATATGGGCTCCTTCAGCTCGAAAACCTAAAATAATTTACACAAAATATTTTTTTTTGAATTTTTATAATAAATCGCTCTTAAATCACTTACCATTTTCATCGGCTATATAACGCACAGTTATCGGTGTACCCTCGGGTGAGGTATACGAATAAGATCCCTGCACAACTTGAGCCTCAACAGCTTCACCTAAACCTAAATTCTTGACATAACCTTGAGCCTGAGCCGTTGTTCCATCACCAGCTGCATAGCCATATTGAAAGCTACCATCATAATTCAATTCATTTTGATAGGCCGTTATGGGTACAAAATTTTGATTATAGTTACGATAGACACCCTAAAAAGAAATGAGCCACACGGAACTGTAAACATTTCCATATGATTGCGATGTCATCTTACCTGTGATAAAATCGGTGATATAGGTTGTAGGGGATTAATTGCCCCCAATGGATTGTTTGGGAATATCTGTGGTTGTTGTGGCTGCTGCAGCTGTAATTGTTGACGCTGCAGTAACTGTTGACGTTGAAAATTCTGCGGCGCACGCTGAAAAGGGGATTGATTGAAGAGCGGATTTTGTTGAGATTGACAAGTTTTCAATAGCACCGCCAATGTAACCATAAAGTAGGCAATGAACTAAAAAAAAATATAAAATATAAAAAAAAAATATAAAAAAATATAAAAAAAATGTATGTATAAATTTATATTAACATCTTCCAAATTTATTGATGGATGATTCTATATACACGCAAAGAAAAAAAAACGTTTGGAAAACGTGTACCGAAAACGTTTTTCTTTTGTTAGAGTTTTTTGAATTGCCTCGAAAAGTATACACTTTTATCACCAAAAAAATTCGTTTGTTACAAAATGTTTATTTTTTTTAATAAAAAAAAATATTTTTGAACCAACAACACAGTCCATTTCGTTTATATCAAACACTGTTCTTTTAGGTTTTTAATAAGACACATTTTACAGTTCATAGTAAAAATTTTATATAGTAGAATATAATGTTGAACATTTTTTTTGGAATCTTTCGAACATATCTGGATATATGTAAAAAAAAAAACTTTGGTCGAAGCAGGGATCGAACCCACGACCCTTGGCATGCAAGTCGGACGTAGCAACCACTGCTCCACGGTGCCCAACTAAATGTATTTTTCTGTTAAATAAACTTTGTTTAATCGTCTCGTGGGCGCCGCAAGCTATGCTATATGAATATAACTTATATGGATAGTTAGCTATTGATGACAATAATGGCTACATAGCTCAGTGGATAGTGTGTTGGCTTACAAATTGCATGGTCCGCGGTTCGATTCTCCCTCCAGATGAAAGGTAAAAAAAAATTAAAAATTTATAAAATCGTATAATTTCTTCTACATTGTTTGTATTACAGAAAAAGGTGCTAAGAACTCAAAAACTTCGTGGAAGTGAGAAAGATGTGAGGGAAAATGCAATTAGCCAGAAAAAAAATTTTGGAGTCAGTCTTTTTGAAATTGTTTTTACATCCTGGAAAAGAATAAACGTTTATCACAAAAAGTATATACTTTTCTTCCAAATACACTTCCTTTCAACGAAAATCAAATGAGAAACGATCTTTGTTTGTCTAAAATTTCGTTTGGGAGGAAAGAATTATTTATTTGCGTGTAGTGGCCCTATAGACTCCACTTTGAGTCTATGGGAGGAATTCACTTCTTGGTAGCATTAAAACTGCACTCACATGAAGGTTTTAACAGTTTTTATTTGTTCGATTAATGAGATCCGTATTCTAATGTGAATTTTATATAACGTAGATTTAAAGATGTTTGCTGTCAACAAGAAAAAAATCAGTAGTAAATTTGATGCTAAAATTAGCTTTTATATATTGAAAAAATTTATTTTGTTATTGTTAAAATTTTGCAAGATGTTTTCCCTAGCACAACGAATTTTTCTTTATTTCAAGTATGTCTCAAAAATTTTATGAGATTTTTTAAATTGCAATGGCATACACATCTCAAGAATGATAATAATGCACTACACACTGAAAAAAATATTGTCGTGAGGTCAAAGATTTCATGTCTTTAAAATACGAATACAAATTTTGCTTAGCATAGAAGACGCATTTCTCTAAAATAAAGTTATTTTCCTTGTCCAAAAGTCGATAAACTATTCAATGAAGTCGTATTGTCCTTATAATTAAGTGATTTGAGTTAAAAATGGATATCTTAACATGAAAGAAAAAATTTATAGGCTAAGGTCAACTTGACTTTAATAATTCAGAAAAATTCTTTAAATTTAATGAAATTGTCTTTAAATTTGTTGTCTTTTTGCATTGCAAGCAAAAAATCGTTCAAATATAGGACATGTTTTTCAAAACTTTATTTTAAAGAAGTTTTTTACTTCAAACATAGCATAATTTCTACTGGAAGTCGAGTCCTAATTTGGAAAATAAAGTTGCCGTTAATTCGTTTTAAAGGACTTTGATAGCATATGAAGAAAAAAAGCTGAGAAAGCGAAAAATTAAAATTTGCTTCCTAAAAGGAAGCACACAAAACCCAAATTTAAAAGAGAACTTTGCCTTAAAAGTATCCTTATTTGTATTCTATGCTTCTTTGGCTCGGAATCAATACCAAATTTTTTAAAGTAAAGACAAAATCTTTGGAACCGAGTATGCTTTTTTTTCAGTGCAGCGTGGTTAAAATGGTAATGATTTTTTTTATACCCTCCACCATAGGATGGGGGTATATTAACTTTGTCATGCCGTTTGTAACACATCGAAATATTGCTCTAAGACCCTATAAAGTATATATATTCTGGGTCGTGGTGAAATTCTGAGTCGATCTGAGCATGTCTGTCCGACCGTCCGTCTGTTGAAATGACGCTAACTTCCGAATGAAACAAGCTATCGACTTGAAACATGGCACAAGTAGTTGTTATTGATGTAAGTCGGATGGTATTGCAAATGGGACATATCGATCCACTTTTACGTATAGCCCCCATATGAAAGGACCGCCAAATTTGGCTTGCAGATCTTCTAAGAGAAGCAAATTTCATCCGATCCGGCTGAAATTTGGTACATAGTGTTAGTATATGGTCTCTAACAACCATGCAAGAATTGGTCCAAATTGGTCCCCTTTTACGTATAGCCCCCATATAAACCGATCCCCCGATTTGTCTTGCGGAGCCTCTAAGAGAAGCAAATTTCATCCGATCCGGCTGAAATTTGGTACATAGTGTTAGTGGATCTCTAACAAATATGCAAAAAATGGTCTACATCGGTCCATAATTATATATAGCCCCCATATAAACCGATCCCCATATTTGGCTTGTGGAGCCTCTAAGAGAAGCAAAGTTCATCCGATCCGGCTGAAATTTGGTACGTGGTGTATGTGTATGGTCTCTAATGACCATGCAAAAATTGGTCTATAAACCGATCACCAGATTTGTCCTCCGGAGCCTCTTAGAAGACCAAAATTCATCCGATTCGGTTGAAATTTGGTACGTGGAATTAGTATATGGTATCCAACAATCATGCAAGAATTGGTTCATATCAGTCCCTAATTATATATAATATAATTTAGTCATAAGCGTAGGAAGGCCTCTTAGACCCCCCCCAGAAAAATTTTAGCCCCCCCCCCCAGAATTTGAAAACCTATTTATGATTTTACATTTTTCTAAAAAGTAAACAAGTTAATACAACCGCACAAAGTTCCGCTAAAGACTTTCATGCACAATCGAATTACTTTGGTTGTCGTAGCAGTTGCCGATGGCAATGTTTTAAATCTGATATTTATAAAATAAATCTGTGGTTGAACTTTTGATTTAGTTGCATAACTAAAGCTCCTTTATTATTTTGTTTAGTCTGGTTTAGTCAATTTAACTAAAAAAATAGTAATTGATACTATTCTCTCATAAATTAATATCTTAATAATGCTACAAAAAACCATAGCCAAAAAGAAGTGAAAATGTTCTTTTTGGGTCCGGAAGTGGTGCAAAATTGGCCGAGAAGCGATGAATGTAATATGAAATTGTCATAGAACGAATGTCCACCGTTTCAACAGCCGTTGCACTGAATTTGCATCACTTCTTAAGTTGTGATCCAAATTCAGTGTTTTGAATGTGCATTAAAAAATTTTGTTATATTTTCCCAAATAATTAATTTTTATATTTTTTATGATTTTTAATGCATTCTAACGCTTGTTTGAAACGTTTTCCCTCGAATATTTTCAAAAATTCTATAAAAATTTCTATAATGAATTTAGCATTTTTGTGGCAAAATTTGAATAATTTGTACCATTTTATTTATTTTTACTAAAAAAAAAAAAAAAAAAAAAAAAAATTACGCATTAAAATATGGAAAAAATGAAGTAAAAAAACTTCATGTGTAGTTAAAATAATTAACTTCTTTGTGAGGACATTTTTGGAAGTGCTTTTAAAGTTGTGCCTTTAGAACAACTCCCAATTTTTTTGCTGGGAAAAGTGTGGAACTACTTTTAGTTGCTTTATTAGTCGAGTTATTTTGATACCTATATTGTTATTCATTTTTATGAAATAAAACATTAATTGAACCTATAAGTTCAGTCTATACATTTTCAGCTAGGGGGGCTATAGCCCCCCCCCTAGGAAAATTGTCTAGCTACGCTAATGAATTTAGTTCAATTCTCACGCGAGATAGTTAATTTTTCCCACAACATAGTTTAGTTTTTTTTTTTTGCAATCAATAACTAAAACGATTAACTAAAGTCAAAATCATCCAACTTAACTTTTTTGGGTGTAAGTTCCCAAAAATTTTTTTCATGTACATTAGATGAGATTTGACTTTTTGATCTGCTGAATTCAAAAACATTTTTTTAAAAAATTTTATGGAACAGTTTGTGAGATATCCCGTTATTTTTAGTTTTTTTCGCTCTGTTTTCACTAAACAAATTATATCTCGAGTTAGAAATGTCCGATTATATCATTGTTGGTATTTAAATTAAAGGTATTGAAATGAATAATCGTGCATAATTGGATTTGTGATAAGTTAAGTGGTTCAAAAAATGCTAAACGGGCAAATTTTCAAAACAAAAATTATGTTTTACAGTGGCCCTTTTCCGCCAGAAAAGTACAAACTATACAAAAAATTTCTCTCCATGGTCTACATGGTATAGATGATACTCTAAGTAATAAGACCAACTAGAAGAAAAACGACCAAAAAATTACATAGGTATAAGCAATTGAGAGAACAAATCCGATGTCATATCATGAAAATATGAGCAACTCACCCCCACAAAAATGCCACTCGGCCACACAAAAATTCACTTCTAACTCGAGATATAATTTTTTTTAGTGAAAAAAGAGTGAAAAACTGAAAATGACGGGATATCTTAAAACCTGTTCCATAAATTTTTTTTTCACATGTTTTTCGAATTCAGCAGATGCATAAGAAAAATCGCCTCTCATCAAATGTACATTTTCAGTGTAAACTAGTGTTACCTGTGATCACTCAAAACACAATGACCCCGCCAGAAAAATTTGGTGAATTTAAAAAAATGCTAACTGAACTATAACACGCAGATGCCACGCCGATTTCGCAAAAAACAAGTAAATATTTTTCAAGAAATTCAAGAAAATTTATTAGACATATTTATATTTTCACCTGTAAAAGAAAATTTTGTAATGTAAAGAAAGGAATTGGAAAAATGCAAAAATGTCTTTAGTGCCTTACGAAGTTGAAGATAGGTGCTTTATTGGCAAAATTTACAAATTGTAAGCAATTCCGTCTGTTGAAATCACGCTAACTTCCGAACGAAACAAGCTATCGACTTGAAACTTGGCACAAGTAGTTGTTATTGATGTAGGTCGGATGGTATTGCAAATGGGCCATATCGGTCCACTTTTACGTATAGCCCCCATATAAACGGTCCCCCAAATTTGGCTTTCGATTGCTCTAAGAGAAGCAAATTTCATCCGATCCGATGAAATTTGGTACATGGTGTTAGTATATGGTCTCTAACAACCATGCAAAAATTGGTCCATATCGGTCCACTTTTACGTATAGCCCCCATATAAACGGACCCCCAAATTTGGCTTGCGATTGCTCTAAAAGAAGCTAATTTCATCCGATCAGGCTGAAATTTGGTACATGGTGTTAGTATATGGTCTCTAACAACCATGCAAAAATTGGTGCACATCGGTCCATAATTATATATAGCCCAAATATAAACCGATCCCCAGATTTGGCGTGCGGAGCCTCAAAGAGAAGCAAATTTCATCCGATACGGCTGAAATTTGGTACATAGTATTAGTATATGGTCTATAACAACCGTGCAAAAATTGGTCCATATCGGTACATAATTATATATAGCACCCATATAAACCGATATCCAGATTTGAACTCCGGAGCCTCTTAGAGGAGCAAAATTCATCCGATCTGGTTGAAATTTGGTACGTGGTGTTAGTATATGGTCTCTAACAACCATTCAAAAATTGGTCCATATCGGTCCATAATTATATATAGCCCCCATATAAACCGATTCCCAGATTTGATTTGCGGATCCTCTAAGAGAAGCAAATTTCATCCGATACGGCTGAAATTTGGTACATAGTATTAGTATATGGTCTATAACAACCGTGCAAAAATTGGTCCATATCGGTACATAATTATATATAGCACCCATATAAACCGATATCCAGATTTGAACTCCGGAGCCTCTTAGAGGAGCAAAATTCATCCGATCAGGCTGAAATTTGGTACATGGTATTAGTATATAGTCTCTAAGAACCATTCGAAAATTGGTCCATATCAGTCCATAATTATATATAGCCCCTATATAAACCGATCCCCAGATTTGAACTCCGGGGCCACTTGGACGAGCAAAATTCATCCGATCCGGTTGAAGTTTGCAACGTGGTGTTAATATATGGCCGCTAATAACCATGCGAAAATTGGTCCATATCGGTCTATAGTTATATATAGCCGATCACAATCACACAAAAATTGGTCCATATCGGTTCATTATCATGCTTGCCACTCGAGCAAAAATAATCTAGCAAAATGTTATTTCTATAGAAAATTTTGTCGAAATTTTATTCCTATAGAAAATTTTGTCAAATTTTATTTCTATAGAAAATGTTGGCAAAATTTTATTTCTATAGAAAATGTTGTCAAAATTTTAATTCTATAGAGAATGTTGTCAAAATTTTTAATCCTTTGAAAATTTTGTAAAAACTTTATTTCTATAGAAAATTTTGTCAAAATTTTACTTCTATAGAAAATGTTGTCAAAATTTTATTTTGTCAAAATTTTATTTCTATAGACAATTTTGTCAAACTTAATTATATACGTATTTAATCGGCCATTTTAAGTTTAATATATACCACGTATGGACTACGTGGTATATATTACGGTATTAGGAAGTTTTAAGATACCTTGTCATCGGCAAAAGTTACCGCAACCCAAGTAATTGGATTGTGGATGACAGTCTTCAGTAGAAGTTTCTACGCAATCCATGGTGGAGGGTACATAAGCTTCGGCCTGGCCGAACTTACGGCCGTATAAACTTGTTTTTTTTTGTGTTTTTTTTTTTCATTTTATGAAACTCTAAACTAATTGATGGAAAATTCAAAGTTTAGCAAAATGTTAAGCTTCATTGTGCTCTTGATTAGATCGTTTTACTACACTCAAAAATAAGTTTACTTGGATCCAAAGATTTTAACCTTCCTTTAAGGATTTTGGTATTGATTCCGAGCCAAAGATGCGGGTTCGTTAAAATAAGGAAATTTTTTTGCGACCTATCTGGCTTTAAATCTAGTATCTATAAAATTAAATTTATTATACAGATCTCATTTATCGAAATTTCACAACTTAAAAAAAATATATTCATATAATCTCATGTGTAGAAAATTTTATTTATGCATAGGTATGTATACAATATTTTTATAATATTAAATTGAGCCGACGGGCTTTTTGGGCAGCAAATAAATCGAAGTAATTGATTTATTTATTTCAGTCGGCACATTTATTCGGCGATGAACCGACATTAATGCCAATCCAGTGAGTCTACTCTCGCTAGTCGAATTTCTAAGATACGTCTTTAATCTCTTCATTGTTGAAAATGAAAGTTCGGATGAGTACGTAGTAACCGCAGGGATGGAAAATGCAGTACTATAGTACTTTTTTCAATACTTTTTCACCCCGGTCAGTACCGTAGTGCCCCCGCGAATGATTTAGTACCTTTTGTGTAGACATTTTTGAGTCGATATCAGATTTATGGTACAATAGCTTTGACAAAATATTTTAATATTTTGAGAAAGTCCTTATCAACTTTATTTGCTAATAGTCTTTTACAAATATGGCAAAACAAACATGTTCATGTGGGAAGAAAATCTCGATTTTGTAAAAGACATAGTCAAAACCCGGATTTTATTGAACTTCAAGAATGTTTTAGTCGAAAAAAGAATGTGGTTGGTTAACGTTAACGTTCGATTGTATTGAGATTCTTTCTTTATTGATTTTCTTTTATTTCTTTATCACATCCAACAGTAATCACATATTTAAGGCACTAAATGCTCTTCATTAACTTCACATTTTTCTCACACATATTTATTTATATACTTAATCCATACATGTTTTCTTTTCCCCGTACAAACCACACCAAACAGTGCATTTTTCGGGATGCATGGGCAGTTCTTGAACGGCTTCTGGTTGCTCTTCACTCCAAATGCGGCAATTTTGCTTATTTACGTAGCCATTCAACCAGAAATGAGCCTCATCGCTGAACAAAATTTGTCGATAAAAAAGCGGATTTTCTGCCAACTTTTCTAGGGCCCATTCACTGAAAATTCGACGTTGTGGCAGATCGTAAGTCTATTCATGATGAAATGTCAAAGCATACTGAGCATCTTTCTCTTTGACACCATGTCTGAAATCCCACGTGATCTGTCAAATACTAATGCATGAAAATCCTAACCTCAAAAGAATCACCCTTTATTAAATTGAGCCGACGGGCTTTTTGGGCAGCAAATAAATCGTAGTAATTGATTTATTTATTTCAGTCGGCACATTTATTCGGCGATGAACCGACATTAATGCCAATCCATTGAGTCTACTCTCGCTAGTCGAATTTCTAAGATACGTCTTTAATCTCTTCATTGTTGAAAATGAAAGTTCGGATGAGTACGTAGTAACCGCAGGGATGGAAAATGCAGTACTATAGTACTTTTTTCAATACTTTATCACCCCGGTCAGTACCGTAGTGCCCCCGCGAATGATTTAGTACCTTTTGTGTAGACATTTTTGAGTCGATATCAGATTTATGGTACAATAGCTTTGACAAAATATTTTAATATTTTGAGAAAGTCCTTATCAACCTTATTTGCTAATGGTCTTTTACAAATATGGCAAAACAAACATGTTCATGTGGGAAGAAAAATCTCGATTTTGTAAAAGACATAGTCAAAAACCGGATTTTATTGAACTTCAAGAATGTTTTAGTCGAAAAAAGAATGTGATTCTATATTATCGATTTTTAATTTCGGTAGAAAATGTTGTCAAAATTTTATTTCTATATAGAATTTTTGCAAAATTTTATTTTTATAGAAAATTTTGTCAAAAATTTATTTCCATTGAAAATTTTGTACAAATTTTATTTCTATAGGAAATTTTTGCAAAATTTTATTTCTATAGAAAAAATTTTGCAACATTTTTTTTTTCTACAGATTTTTTTGCAAAATTTTATTTCTATAGAAAATTTTTGCAAAATTTTATTTATATACAAAATTTTGTCAAAATTTTATTTTCTTTAAAATTTAGTCTCTTGACAATAATTTTCCAGTGAAATTTTTGTTGAAATTTAGTAACAAGTACCTTTCCTCTCAAAAAATTCCTTTTTTGTACTTTCTTAAAAATTGTATTTTCCATCCCTGAGTAACTGCCAAAGTGACCAAAATTTTTAAAAGAATATGCACGTTTGGAAATATCTCTTTATTGCACTCTCCAAGTGCTTCCATCGCTGAATTAGGCAGGTTCTTTTCGCAGGTTTTGCGCCATTTCATTTACACATGTGTGTTTGGCTGTTTCGTTGTTGTTGCTATGGCCAAACAAAGCGAGTCATGTTCACAAAAAGAACAACAAACACAAATAAAAAGCAGAAAGACATTTTCCAAAAATGAAATTTGTGGTACGAGAACAAAAACAATTTGTTTTTTTTTTTTTTGGACCGTCGTTTGACGGGCTTTTCAACTAGTATTCTATGATTTGTGCAAGTTTTATAGGTAAGCGTTTTTCAAAATAAAACCTCCAGCTTTTCTTCAACATCTTCGATAAGATTTTTCTATGCAGCTAAAAATATATATTTATTTATATAAAAATGAATATTCATTTCGGGAGGGGGGTTTGATCCCCCTCATCCCCCCCCCCCTGAATACGGCCTTGGTTTAAAGACATGCAACTTTAACGAATCAATGGAAATTTTCAAAATGTCTGTAATGAAAAAAATTTTTGAAGCAAAGATTATAGACTTTATTTTAATTAAAATATCATTATTTTAAAGAAATTTGCCTTTAATAATATGTCAATTACGCATCCTAAAATTGAGGTTGCGTAATATTTAATATCATGTATATATTTTTTTCAGTGTAAAGTAAATTTTAATGAAAATATAATAATTTCCATGAACAAAAATAAAGTTAAATTGGCTTGTGTGCCCTCTTATCGGAGTGTAGATTTAAAGTTCGGTTGCTTCCTCCAAATCTTTATTTCAAGAAGGCGCGTCATTGGCTCAGCAAAAATACAAACTTCCTTAAGAGAAGGTCGAAATAATATATTATCTTGTTTTGGGTGTATGACGGAACCCCAGATTTTTTATATGCAGTCCATTATAGAGTTATCGTCCAAATATATTTCTCAATTTAAACGTTCGATTGTATTGAGTTTCTTTCTTTATTGATTTTCTTTTATTTCTTTAGCACATCCAACAGTAATCACATATTTAAGGCACTAAATGCTCTTCATTAACTTCACATTTTTCTCGCACATATTTATTTATATACTTAATCCATACATGTTTTCTTTTCCTCATTTAAATCCAAATGATTAGAGTGCAACAATGTTGCTGTAAATACTCAATCAAAAATGTATCCAAAATTTACCCGATATCGAATTTTCTCCATTATTCCCACGAAAACCGTACAATTCTCAAATAAATCACGGCAATTACAAATCGCGACACAAAAAAAAAACCAACAAATTCTTCCGTTTAATTCGTCACTTCATTCACTCCGATTTGTAGGCAATTTTTAAATGAATCAAAAATACAATGACAATTGATTTTTTGTCCGTACTCATTAGTTGATCGAGATTCTATAAAAATGTAATGATGGGAAATAGTCATGCAGTAGACTGAGACACTGTTAAAAATGTAGTAGTAGTTGATAAATGACCCAATGTTTGCACTCTGTCAGTCAAAGTGCAATTATCTCTTTAAATTCTCCAAATAGACTAATTGTTGATCAGCAGATACATCGCTTATTTATACTGTGATATGGAGCTCAAGTGAGAAAAACGCACCTCAAAATGCAATGAAGATGCAATGCAGATTTATACGCAACATCATTGCCCGAACCCCTTGCATCCATCGATACCATCATCACTACCATTAGGGCAGTGCTTTACTCTATTCTTCTTCTTCTTCTAGCCTTAAAAGATGCGAGTGCAATTGATGCCCCCGAATTGTAGCGGTAAAACAGAAAGCTAGCAATGAATTGCATACAAAAAATAAGAACACTACAAACAATGATCACTAATGCCAGATGCGCGTTGCAATCTGTCAAAACATCATCTCATATTAACAGTAGCCAATAAAAGTTTTGTACGTTTCCGGTTCCGATGCAATGAAGATAGCGTTGTTTGTTTATTTTGTTGCAAACATCTATGGCGTTGGTCACTGTATTGCGGGAGTGTGAGTAGCTTCCCTTCTCCCCGTCAAGAACTCGGACATTATCATCTTGAAAATCAAGTTTATTACCATTTGCGATTCTGATGGGCACTGGTGTAAATGTAGTTGGTTGAAGATTTTCTTGTTTTGTAGAAAAATCTTGGTTATTTCCCACAGATTTATTGGTTTTTTATTGGACATTGACAGAAGGACAAATAAATCTCACTGTTGGTCAGTTTCAAAGATACCACCTCTGGGCGGTATCCAAAATTGGTCGTACTATTAGGCTAATCGTTTTGGTGGTATATATGTTCCTGGCAAAACACCTTAATATTGTAGTTATTGAAAGTGGTTTGCTTTAGGAGTTATTTGTAAAATACACTGAAAAAACATTGACCTAATATGAAAGAATACGCAACCTAAATTTTAGACACGCAATTTAGACGATATTAAGGATAAATTTCTTTAAATTTTAATTAAAGGAAAATTCATACTCGTTGCTTAAGAAATTGCTTTCTTTAACCAGAGTCGTAAGTGAAGTAAGGCATTTTTTCTTTGAGGGAAAGAAAAACATTTTTGCACTGAAAAAATATATATACGTGATATTAATTTATAAAATATTAAAGAAAAATTCCTTTAAAATAATTAAATTTGAATTAAAATTAAAATTTTAAAGTTTATAATCTTTGCTTCAAAAAAATTTTTTTTTAATTAATTTAGGACACAAATTTTGGAAATATGCGTATCTTCATTAAAGTCGTATGTCTTTTAACTAAGGCAAATTGTCGTTAAAGTAAAGAAACACATTTTTGAATTTAAAGAAATCATCCTTAAATTAACTGAAATATTGAAGCTTTAGTTTTGAGATGAAAACGCTTCAAATATAGGCTTAGACTTATTTTGAGGATTTTTTGGAATTAAGAAAACGTTGTTAACTTTGAAGTATCCCTTATAATATGGATTTTTAAACTGACATTTGTTTGTACGCTTTATTACTATACCGTGAAAAGAGAATGAAAATTTGATAAATGTGTCCTAATTGTGATTTTATTGATCCTACACTGTTAGAAAAATATGTTTTTCATATGTTCCGATATAAACAAAATGTGTTTCGGGCACAATTTTAAAACACAATATATTTAAGTGCAAACATGTAATGTTCCTAAACTAACACTAAATGTTTGGGACATCTATGTTAAAATGTTAGAATATATTATGTTTGGGGCATGAATGTTTCATAAAAATCATATGTGTGAATGCAAACTTATATACAAATTTCGACTAAACATACATATGTTGTGATATTTTATTCAAAGCGACAGAGAGAGAGTATAGAGAAAGAAATAGAGATGGAAACCGTGAGAGTTGACGAAACATATCAACATAACACAGCGAAAGAATCAAAAGAGAACACTTTCTGTGAAACCGCTTTTATGTTGTTTCGGAAAACTGTTTTAACTGTTTTTGCCAAAAATTTGATATGCTTAAGTCTAAATATTATTTAATTTGAATAAAGAGAATAGACATTCGGAACCAGGAGAATATACATTTCTTGGTTCGTTAAAAGAAATCAGGGGTCTTCATAAAAATAATGAAAGGTCACTATACTCTTTTTAGAGTTGGGCCAGTAAAATGAAATAAGGAGGAAATAGTGAAAAATTACACAGTAAAATGTATAAAAACAAAGTTTAGTTCCTCTTTATTAATAAGTAGTCCACGAGGAGTTGAGTTAAAGGCATTTAAGAGCGATGGTGTTAAATGCTAGTAAAAAACTCTTCACGCCTAAATAAATTTATGTTTATATTATAAAATTATTTATGTATGTTTATACTCGACTCCACGTTCTTCTTTTGTTAGAGTTCTTGAATTCCTTCCAAATTTTAAAGTTTTGTACCAAAAACAGTTTTTTGTTACAAAATTGTTATTTTTGCAATAAAAAAATAATATTTTATCCAAAAATCAGTCAATGTCGTTTATATCAAGCACTGTTACTGACTATAAATCTTTAATAACCCACATTTCGAAGTTTCATTATAAAAATTTAATATAGTATAAATATAAATGTGTAAATTAAAAAAAAAAAGGTTCGGTCGGAGCAGGGATTGAACCCACAACCCTTTGCATGCAAGGCAGACATGCTAACCACTGCTCCACGTGGCAAACAAATGTATGTTTCTGTTAAATAATGTTATGTTTGCATGGGCTCGTGGGCGCTGCAAACTATGCTACATAAATGTAACTTATAACGATAATTATCTACTGGTGACTATACCAGCTACGTAGTCCAGTGGATAGTGTGTTGGCTTACAAACTGTATGGTCCTCGGTTCGATTCTCCGTGCAGGCGAAAGGTAAAATTTAAAAAATGTATAAAAGTGAATAATTTCCTCAATATTATTTGTATTACAGCAAAAGGTGCCAAGAACTAAAATATTTCGTGGAAGTGAAAATTATGTGAGGGAATGAGCACAATCTTCTTTGGGGAAAATTCTTCCAAGCATATAATATTTATGCGCTCAAAATGCTTCCAAACATATATATGTTCACATAAAACAAACATATTAATATTTCGGCAGAATCCAATAATATATGTGCTTCCTGCAAAATATGTTTGGAACATATGTTAAAGAAGCGATTTTTTTTGAGGGTGTAGATTTAAACCCGGATAGGTCGCTAAATATGTCTTTATTTTAAAGAAGCCGCATCTTGGGCTCGGAATCAATACCAAAATTCAGTAAACTTATTTTTGAGTGTGCTAAAACGCCCATGTGTTTGATGATATCCGTCAGTACAATTTCATAGAAAGATATTCCAGAAAAAATGTTCTTCTAGAGATAGAAGAACATTTCACAAGAAGTTTTTTTTTTTTTTTTTTTGAGATAACATATAAACATCGTTTTTTTTTTTGTTTTTGTTTTTAAAGATTTCTAGAGTTTTGTTTTACGCCGATTTTAAAACAAATTGAAATATTGCACTCAAAAAAAAGTGAACTCTCTATTTCACTGAAGCCAATTTAACTTTATTTTAGTTCATAGAATTATTATGTTTCGAGAAAGTTTCTTTTACTCTAATAATTTTTTGCGTACGTTAGTTAAATTAACGAAAAACGGGGAAAAAATTATACACAAATTAAGCAAAAAAGATTAACTAAATTCGTACTTCTCACAAAATAGTTCATTATATCTTTAAATTTGTAAATTTTACGAAAAATGCGTCCATCATGAACTTCGTATGTCACTAAAGACATTCTCGCATTTGTGAACTCTAATTTTTTCCTTCAAACTACAAAATTTTCTTTAACAAGTGAAAAAATTAATTATGTCTAATAAATTTTCTTGAATTTGTTGAAAAATATTTACTTATTTTTGTCATATCGGCGTGATGCTAGCGATTGTAATACTGTTTAGTTAAAATTTTCCAAAAATATTCAAAATTTTGTAAAATTAACAAAAAGTTTTCTTCCTGGTGGGTTCACTGTTTTTTCAGTGTAGCATAGTTCAAAATTTGTTCACATAGAAATGGAAAAAGAAAAATAAAGAAAACGTTGCGATTCTTAATTTTTTTTAAATAAAATTCTAAGTAGTGAAGTAGAATCACAATTGATACTTACATCCATGAATCATGCACTCAAAAAAAAGTTTACTTGGATCCACAGATTTTGATCTTCCCTTAAGGATTTTGGTATGGATTCCGAGCCAAAGATGCGGCTTCTTTAAAGTAAAGAAATTTGTTAGGGACCTATCTGGCTTTAAATCTAGGACCAAATTAAAATTAGGATACAGATCTCATTTATCAAATTTTCATTCTCTTTTCACGGTTTATTAATAAAGGTACTCACGGTCAAACAAATGCAACTTTAAAAATCCAAATTACAACGGATACTTCAAAGTAAAAAATGTTTTCTTAATATCAAAAAAACTTTAAGGCAAAGACGCTAAATCCTCAAAAAAATCGTAGCCTATAATTGAAGCGTTTTTATCTTAAATCTAAAGTTTCAATATTGCAGTTAATTTAAGGACAATTTCTCTAAATCAAAAATATGTTTCTTTACTTTAAGGAAAATTAGCCTTAGTTCAAAGACATGGGACTTTAACGGAGGGACGCAAATTTACAAAATGTGTGTCCTAAATTTAATGAAAAAAAAAATTGAAGCAAATATTATAAACTTTATTTTAATTAAAATTTCATTATTTTAAAGAAATTTGTCTTAATTATTTTGTAAATTTCGCATCCTAAAATTTTGGGTGCGTAATCTTTAATATCACGTAAATATTTTTTTCAATGTACACACATGAATGAAGAAATGGTTATTTAAATTACATCACTTTGCAGACAAACCAAAATTTTGGCTGAATTAATGTTAGCTAGACTATAGCATAATTAAAATAAAACAAGCTTATGTACCATCCACACTGAAAAAAAAGCATACTCGGTTCCAAAGATTGTGTCTTTACTTTAAAAAATTTGGTATTGATTCCGAGCCAAAGAAGCGGAGAATACAAGTAAGGATACTTTTAAGACACAATTCTCTTTTAAATTTAGGTTTTGTGTACTTGCTTCTAGGAAGCAAATTTTAATTTTTCGCTTTCTCAGCTGTTTTTCTTCATATGCTATCAAATTCCTTTAAAAACGAGTTAACGGCAACTTTATTTTCCAAATTAGGACTCGACTTCCAGTAGAAATTATGGTATGTTTGAAGTAAAAAACTTCTTTAAAATAAAGTTTTGAAAAACATGTCCTATATTTGAACGATTTTTTGCTTTGTAGTCAAGATGCAAAAAGACAACAAATTTAAAGACAATTTCATTAAATTTAAAGAATTTTTCTGAATTATTAAAGTCAAGTTGACCTTAGCCTATACATTTTTTCTTTCATGTTAAGATACCCATTTTTAAGTCAAATCACTTATTTATAAGGACAATACGACTTCATTGAAAAGTTTATCGATTTTGGACTAGGAAAATAACTTTATTTTAGAGAAATGCGTCTTCTATGCTAAGCAAAATTTGTATTCGTATTTTGAAGACATGAAATCTTTGACCTCACGACAATATTTTTTTCAGTGCACCATGGATTGCGTAGAAACTTCTACTGAAGACTCTCATCCACAATCGAATTATTTGGATTGCGGTAACACTTGCCTATGGTATATATTAAACTAAAAAAGGCCGATTAAATACGTATATAATTAAGTTTGACAAAATTTTCTATAAATAGAAATAAAATTTTGACAAAAAATTCTATAGAAATAAAATTTTGGCAAAATTTTCTATAGAAATAAAATTTTGACAAAATCTTCTATAGAAATAACATTTTGACAAAATTTTCTATAGAAATAAAATTTTGGTACATTATTTTTGGCTCGAGTGGCAACCATGATTATGAACCGATATGGACCAATTTTTGTGTGATTGGGGATCGGCTATATGGTTATTAGCGGCCATATATTAACACCACGTTGCAAATTTCAACCGAATCGGATGAATTTTGCTCCTCCAAGAGGCTCCGTAGATCAAATCTATGGAACGGTTTATATGGGGGCTATATATAATTATGGACCGATATTGACCAATTTTGCATGGTTGTTAGAGACCATATAACACCATGTACCAAATTTCAACCGAATGGGATGAATTTTGCTCCTCCAAAAGGTTCCGGAGGTCAAATCTGGTGGTCGGTTTATATGGGGGCTATATATAATTATGAACCGATATGGATCAATTATTGCGTGTTTGTTAGAGATCACATTCTAACACAACGTTCTAAATTTCAACCGGATCGGATGAATTTTGCTCTTCCAAGAGGCTCCGGAGAACAAATCTGGGGATCCGTTTATATGCGGGCTCTATATAATTATGGACCGATATGGACCAATTTTTGCATGCACCCAGAAAAAAGTGACCCCTTCTTTAAGTTAAAATGAACTCATTGTGAAGAAAGTTGAACTTCGTATAGCGCCAAAGACATTTTTATTTGTTTGAACGATGTGATTTTCGTTGAAATTAGGTAGAATGCATTCCATATATTAGTTAATATTTTCCTATATTTATGTACCACTATACTACAGAATGAAAAAATTTAACTGATTTGAATTCATATATGGAATGATTTTATTGATATTTTTTCATTCATTTGGACAAATCTTACATATTTGTGGTAAAACTTTTACTTCATAATTAGAACTGCTTACCTTCGTTTTTAAATACAATTTTAATTTTTAAATAAGCAATTTTATCTTCAATAAAAGACATATTTTATTAATTATTGAATATATTTATTAAGAATCAACAGCATCGACTGTCCTTGAAATATTAGTTTATTATTCCACTATTTCCAATTTCCATGTGATATTATCAACTTAAAACGCACGTTTTCTTCTTCTTGTACTTTTCACTTTTAATAAGTTGCTGCCTCATGATTTTGTCCTCCTTTTACAATTTCAATACCTAAAAATATAAAAAATCATAAACCATTTTTGTTACAAAATGTTAGCGTCACTGAATATTACCTGATAATTGAAGATTCCAAAATGACAAATGAAAGGGTTGTTATTTTGTTGGTATTTTCTTTCTTTATACAGCATCACGAACATTCATAGATTTATTTTCAAAAAACGAACATTTTTCTCACTAATTTAAATTAACAAATATTTTATATATTTTATTTGTTATTTATTATATTATTTTACCATATTATTTTTTAACAATCTCTCCGTATACCACAACAACGCGATTTCAACTAAAAAAACATTCCACGCGCAAACATATCGATTACACCCACGCGCAAACACATCGATTACGATGACAGGTATCGATTACAGGTAGATAATAGAAATATAGGAAAATTTCCTATATTCTAACTAGTGTGTTTTCTTAAGTTTTGAAAGGATTCCATACTTCTTAGTACGTATGAACTAAAATATTTTTCTATGCCAAGTGTTGTGCGTATGTATGAAAAACTTTCTATTATAAAGGAAGTCGCAATTATCATTTTATAAGAAATTTTACTAATTTTGAGGAAACTTAGTTTTAGTTTGTATTTTGTTTATTTTTACGAATGCTTTGTTATCGGTGAATAAAATTTTCTTGTTCAGTAGTAAATTCTTATACCCTGCGAAGAAAACAGTATGAGTAAAATTCCATGCCTTATTCTAGTTAATGAACTATTCCTAACTGCTTACAGTTTAGGATTTTTTTACTGAAACGAGTAAATTTTATTATTTTTCACAAAAATTTACCTTAATGGAAATAAAATGGATAAACTATATTGATGACAAATTCTTCCTTTAGTTTCGAAGGCACTTTTTTCTGGGTGTGGTTGCTAGAGACCATATACTTACACCATGTACCAAATTTCAGCCGGAACGGATGAATTTTGCTCCTGCAAGAGGCTCCGGAGGTCAAATCTGGGGATCGGTTTATATGGGGGCTATATATAATTATGGACCGATATGGACCAATTTTTGCATGGTTGTTAGAGACTAACACCACGTTCCAAATTTCAATCGGATCGGATGAATTTTGCTCCTCTAAGAGGCTCCGGAGGTCAAATCTGGGGATCGGTTTATATGGGGGCTATATAAAAGTAGACCGATATGGCCCATTTGCAATACCATCCGACCGACATCAATAACAACTATTTGTGCCAAGTTTGAAGTCGATAGCATGTTTCGTTCGGAAGTTCGGAAGAAAATTTTAACTAAACAGTATTAACATACAAACGCTGGCATCACGCCGATCTCATAAAAATAAGCAAATATTCTTCGATAAATTCAAGAAAATTTATTAGACATACTAATTATGTTTTTTCATTTGTTAGAGAAAATTTTGTAGTTTGAAGGAAAAAATTGGAGTTCAAAATTGCAAATTGTTCATGATGAAAGCATTTGTAGTAAAATTTACAAATTTAAATAAATAATTAACTATGTTGTGAGAAATACAAATTTAGTACATCTTTATGCTTCATTTGTGTATAATTTTTCCCCGTTTTTTAGTTAATTTAACTAACGTACGCAACAAATGATTAGAGTAAAGGAAACTTTCTCCAAACATAATAATTTCCATGAATTAAAATAAAGTTAAATTGGCTTTAGTGAAGTAGAAAAGTCGATAAACTAAATAAATTTAGAATGTAATTTTGCTTTGTGAGCGTGAGAAATTAATAAGTTGTCACTTGTGATGGTGGTGGTATTGAAGCGAGTGAAAAATCACTCACCCAAACACCTCTATTCCAAGCCTTATTCTTGATATCTCCGGACACTCCTTAGAATAGGAACTCCATATAAGATATATGGAAGCAATAAAATGTTTATCATATTTCATTTGTTTGCCGTAGCAAAGCTTATGGTCGACTGCCTCTAAACCGTATACAATTTGCCTGTAACCAATAAAGCTGTTACAATGTTGGTTGTGCCCAGATTCTCATCTTTTCATAGCTCACATGCTACTAGCACTACTCTCGAGAAGTCTTTTAATAAATTTATGATGTAAACTTCAGTGTTATTTTATGATCATCATTGTTAAATTTTTAGTTTTTTTTTTCTCTCTCTTAAATTCAATATGTGTTTTGGTTGAGAGTTGATGTAGGTTTTTATACTAATTTAGACCGCTGTTCTTAGGATATGGAAAACAAAAAAGGTTTATGAGTTTTGAGAAGAGGTTAAGGTTGTCATAAATTCAATGAAATTGTATTATGTGTATGCATAATGAAGCATTGTGTTCTTGAATACGATCTTGTTTGATATTTTGTGGGTTATTGGTGCATTCCATTCACCTAAGGTATATTTAATAGAACCTTAATAATTTTTACAACAAATTTATAATATTTGTAGTTTATTTTAAAACCTCAATTAGGTTAGGGATAATAGTTTTCGCAATCGTCCTCTTTGTTTTGCATATTGCTTTTATACATTTTTCCATAAATATTTGTGAATAAACCAAAACTCATTTATTGCACATTCAGCATTAATAAAAAACTGAGAACACATTTATCACAAACACACCTCAATATTTTGCCTTAAAATATATTCAAGATAGAAAGGCAAATATCTATTTATAACCATATACATTTTTAATTTTTCCTAATGCCATAATGCCTAATGCCGACCGACTGTCGGCTATTGTTACTGATAACTTCATCTGCCGTTTAAAGTGCGTAATTTTTTTTATTCCATATTCATAAGATGGAATGTGTGAATTATATTGCAAACATTAATCAATGTTGTCTAACCGAGTATAAAACATAAATCTATTCTCTCGCAAAGTGCTTTAGAACAAAACATTCACTCAGAGTGATGGGTACTTAATAACAAAAGACTTAGACAACAAACACGATTTGATTAGCCCATTATCATTAGTGTGTGTCAACGTCAAACAGGTGGCGCACCACATTTCTGTTTTTCTGAATTTCCACCCACCCTATAATGGAGGCAATTTGTCTCTTGTTAGAAATCTGGGTTTAATTACTAATGAGTCTGTTTATCGTGAATGGAATGAGAACAATAATAACTTTGCATTCCTACTCAGTTTATACGAAATGTTTTAAATGTGTTAAACACTCATTCACATTAGCATTGCGTTTTATTTCTCATGAATTTTTTGAATGAGAACTGGGATTCTTTATAGTTTTCTGGAGGTAGCAATGAACAACATATTCATAATATTCTAGAGATTTTTTAAATAACTAGAAAATATATAAAACCGACTGTATGTTACCCTTATCCAATTCCACATTTGATCGGCATTACAAAAAATGTACACTGAAAAAGAAAATACTGTACTAATAGAAGAGATTATGAAACCTAAATTTTAGGTCACGCTATTTACACAACATTAAGGATAAATTTATGTAAAATAAATTAATTAAAATTGAAAGCAAAAATCAAATTAACAATTTTCTTCTTTAAATTTAGGAGAAACAATTTTCTTCTTTAAATTTACAAGAATCTTTGAAATTCGCGTCCTTGTGTTAAAGCCGCGTGTATTTGAAGTAATGAAAGTTTTTCTTAAAGTAAAAACAAAAAATATTTTTTAATTAAATAAATAATTTTTACATTAACTTTGGATTAACCTTAAAAAGGTTCAAATTAAGGCTAAGACTTATATAAAGGATTTTGCATCTTTAGTTTAACGTTGTTTTTTATACCTTACGCCACACTGTGGAACAGGGTATTACACGTTAGTTCATATGTTTGCAACACCCAGAAGGAGACGAGATAGACAAATGGTGTCTTTGGCAATAATGCTCAGGGTGGGTCCCTGAGCCGATCTAGCTATGTCCGTCCGTCCGTCCGTCCGTCTGTCTGTGAACACATTTTTGTGATCAAAGTCCAGGTCGCAGTTTAAGTTCAATCGCCTTCAAATTTGGCACAAGTTCCTGTTGTGGGTTAGAATAGAACCCTATTGATTTTGGAAGAAATCGGTTCAGATTTAGATATAGCTCCCATGTAAATCTTTCGCCCAATAATTAAAAAAATAATAAAACTTTAAACCAAAGACCCTCTTGGGAACCGCCGTGGTGCAATGGTTAGCATGCCCGCCTTGCATACACAAGATTTTCAGCGGTGGATTATCCTACCTCAGTAATGCTGGTGACATTTCTGAGGGTTTTAAAGCCTCTCTAAGTGGTTTCACTGCAATGTGGAACGCCGTTCGGACTCGGCGAGGTCCTTGTCATTGAGCTTAACATGGAATCGGGCAGCACTCAGTGATAAGAGAGAAGTTCACCAATGTGGTATCACAATGGAGTGAATAGTCTAAGTGAGCCTGATACATCGGGCTGCCACCTAACCTAACCTAACCTAAAGAACCTAAATACTCAAACTAAGTCTTAGCCTATGTTTGAAGCGTTTTTATTTTAAATCTAAAGTTTCAATATTTCAGTTAATTTAAGTACAATTTCTTTAAACAAAAATGTGTTTCTTTACTTTAAGGAAAATTAGCCTTGGTCCAAAGACATGCGACTTTATCGGAGGGACGCAAATTTACACAATTTAGTGTCCTAAATTTAATGAAAAACCAGTAAGGAAAGTCTAAAGTCGGGCGGGGCCGACTATATTATACCCTGCACCACTTTGTAGATCTAAATTTTCGATACCATATCACATCCGTCAAATGTGTTGGGGCTATATATAAAGGTTTGTCCCAAATACATACATTTAAATATCACTCGATCTGGACAGAATTTGATAGACTTCTACAAAATCTATAGACTCAAAATTTAAGTCGGCTAATGCACTAGGGTGGAACACAATGTTAGTAAAAAAAATATGGGAAACATTTAAATCTGGAGCAATTTTAAGAAAACTTCGCAAAAGTTTATTTATGATTTATCGCTCGATATATATGCATTAGAAGTTAAGGAAAAATAGAGTCATTTTTACAACTTTTCGACTAAACAGTGGCGATTTTACATGGAAAATGTTGGTATTTTGACCATTTTTGTCGAAATCAGAAAAACATATATATGGGAGCTATATATAAATCTGAACCGATTTCAACCAAATTTGGCACGCATAGAAACAATGCTAATTCAACCCCTTGTGCAAAATTTCAACTAAATCGGAGTTAAAAATTGGCCTCTATGGTCATATGAGTGTAAATCGGGCGAAAGCTATATATGGGAGCTATATCTAAATCTGAACCGATTTCAACCAAATTTGGCACGCATAGCTACAATGCTAATTCTACTCCCTGTGCAAAATTTCAACTAAATCGGAACAAAAAATTGGCTTCTGTGGTGTAAATCGGGCGAAAGCTATATATGGGAGCTATATCTAAATCTGAACCGATTTCAACCAAATTTGGCACGCATAGCTACAATGCTAATTCTACTCCCTGTGCAAAATTTCAACTAAATCGGAGCAAAAAATTGGCCTCTGTGGTCATATGAGTGTAAAAATGGGGCGAAAGCTATATATGGGAGCTATATCTAAATCTGAACCGATTTCAACCAAATTTGACACGCATAGCTACAATGCTAATTCTACTCCCTGTGCAAAATTTCAACTAAATCGGAACAAAAAATTGGCCTCTGTGGTCATATGAGTGTAAATCGTGCGAAAGCTATATATGGGAGCTATATCTAAATCTGAACCGATTTCAACCAAATTTGGCACGCATAGCTACAATGCTAATTCTACTCCCTGTGCAAAATTTCAACTAAATCGGAGCAAAAAATTGGCCTCTGTGGGCAAATGAGTGTAAATCGGGCGAAAGCTATATATGGGATCTATATCTAAATCTGAACCGATTTGGCTGATATTTTGCAAGTTTTTCGAGACTCATAAAATATTCGGATGTACGGAATTTGAGGAAGATCGGTTGATATACACGCCAATTATGACCAGATAGGTGAAAAATATATATGGCAGCTATATCTAAATCTAAACCGATTTTTTCCAAAATCAATAGGGATCGTCGTTGAGCCGAAACAGGATCCTATACCAAATTTTAGGACAATCGGACTAAAACTGCGAGCTGTACTTTGCACACAAAAATACATCAACAGACAGACAGACGGACAGACAGACAGACAGACAGACAGACGGACATCGCTAAATCGACTCAGAATTTAATTCTAAGACGATCGGTATACTAAACGATGGGTCTCAGACTTTTCCTTCTTGGCGTTACATACAAATGCACAAACTTATTATACCCTGTACCACAGTAGTGGTGAAGGGTATAAAAATTGAAGCAAAGATTATAAAATTTCGAATTGTTTCCCCGCCCACCGTATTCTCCAGATCTGGCTCCCAGCGACTTTTTCTTGTTCTCAGACCTCATAAGGATGCTCGCAGGGAAAAAATTTGGCTGCAATGAAGAGGTGATCGCCGAAACTGAGGCCTATTTTGAGGCAAAACCGAAGGAGTACTACCAAAATGGTATCAAAAAATTGGAAGGTCGTTATAATCGTTGTATCGCTCTTGAAGGGAACTATGTTGAATAATAAAAACGAATTTTGACAAAAAAAATGTGTTTTTCTTTGTTAGACCGGGGACTTATCAGCCAAGATCGATGACAAGGGACGAACAGCGTATCGCATTGTGGTAAAACCCACCACGTAGAGAAGATTTAAAACTCTTAGAAATGTCACCCGTGGCTCCCTCGTAGCATACGATTAGATATTATGGCAAAATGAATTTTGAAATTTGAAACCTTGAGGCCATGTACACACAGAGTTGAATAACAGCCGATGGCGCCACATATGAGTATGTGGAACGGACGTAAGAAAGACAGAAACTCAACAAGTTAACGCGAATTGAAATATGTCTAGGGATATATTAAAGAAAATCTGGGTAATAGCCAGAAGGAATATGCGAATCATGGCCGGACTTTCCAGGCTCACCGAAAAAAAAGAATACCTGCACGGTTCCAATGGTTTATTCTTTACATAAATGATGTTTGAATTACTTCCGAGCCAAAGAAGCGGATAATTGGAGTAAAGATACATTTAAGACACAATTCTCTTTTAAGTTTGAGTTTTGCAAACTACACCCAGAGAAGGAATATGATCACCTCAAACATGTTTTAAGAGCAAAATGTTATTTTTGGGTGGTGACCATGTAACATGGTTTTCGCAACCATGTTATTTTTTCGGAAATCATGTATCTGATTTCGACAAGCAGGTTATATTTGACGAGAAAATAACATTTTATTGACAAACATGTTTCATGGTCACCATACAAAAATAACATTTTGCTCTTGAAACATGTTTGAGGTGATCATATTCCTTCTCTGCGTGTAGATTTTTGAAGATAAATTTTAATGTATTCGTCTTTTCAGCTTTTTTCTTTACGAGCATATGCTTTAAAAAAAGCTTAAATTTCTAAATACAGACTTGTCTTCAAATAAAAATTACGTTATGTTTTAAGTAAAAAAGTCTTTAAAATAGAGTGTTTAAAACATCTCATATTTTTGAAAAAATTTCAGAAATTTTAAAGAATTTTTCAGAATTATTAAAACCAAGTTGATTTTAAACAAACAAAATTTTCTTTTATGCAAAGATAAGCATTTTTAAGTCGAGTCACTTAACGACTTCGGTGAAAAGTTTTTTGACTTTTGGACAAGGAAAATTCTTTATATCAGAGAAATGAGTTGTCTATGCTAATAAAAATTTGCATTCGTATTTTAAGGACATGAAATCTTTGGCGTCACGACAATATTTTTTCAATGCTTGGGGGCTGATTTGTGTCGAATGAAATATATAATCCCCAGCGGTCGGAAATTAAAAAATTTTTGACTTTTGCAAAATTGGAATTTGACTTCTAATTTTGAAAAAAATTCGAAAGATCTCATTACAATGCTTATAAGAGAGACTGAACCAAATTGATAATAGGGATACTAACTGGGAAATTTGACCAGAAAGTGACTAGAGTTGGCGTTTTCACACACTGAAAAAAAGCATGCCCCGTTCCAAAGATTTTGTCATTACTTTAACAATTTTGGTATTGATTCCGAGCCAAATAAGTGGAGAATACAAGTAAGGATACTTTTAAGACACAATTCTCTTTTAAATTGGGGTTTTGTGCACTTGCTTCTAGGAAGCAAATTTTAATTTTTCGTTTTTTTAGCTTTTTTCTACATATGCTATCAAAGTCCTTTAAAAACGAGTAAACGACAACTTTATTTTCCAAATTCAGACTCGACTTCCAGTAGAAATTATGCTATATTTCAAGTAAAAAACGTCTTTAAAATAAAGTGTTGAAAAACATGTCTTATTTTTGAACGATTTTTGCTTTGTAGTCAAGATGCAAAAAGACAACAAAGACAAGTTCATTAATTTTAATGAATTTTTCTGAATCATTGAAGTCAAGTTGTCCTTGTCCCAAAAATTTTTTCTTTCATGTTATGATACCCATTTTTAAGTCAAATCATTTAATTATAAGGACAATACGACTTCACTGAACAGAGAAATGCTTCTTCTATGCTAAGCAAAATTTGCATTCGAATTTTAAGCAGGGCTGTGGAGTCGGGGTCTGAAGATGTTGCTGGAGTCGGAGCCGGAGTAGTAGAAGTTTTGCTCGACTCCGACTCCGGCGAAACAAAATTTGAAAAATTCATATATTTGTAACTAAAGAAATATTTGACAAATTAGATAGATTAGGGTCAGAGAATGAAGCCGACCCATTTTTGTCGGCGGCGGCCGATACTAAAGTTTTACCTCTGGCGGCGGCGGCTTGACGGCCAAGCCGATATAAATTTGTCCATTCGGCGGCGCACAATCATCCATTATAAAATCAATTTGAAGTTATTCGAATGGTAATGAGATTAGTTGTACAACCAATCTTACAATCAAATTTACATTTAGTTAAAATTTTCTGAGCTAAATATTTGCAAAAATGTTATAGCAGTTTGAAATTGATTGATTGTGGATGGAAGGTTCAACATTTTGGCAAAAATACTACAATTATTATTATATTTTTCTGATTTAAATCTATATTTTTGATTAATTGGCGGCTTAATTTGAAACGAGATGAGTCGACATATTCGGCGGCGGCGTCGACTGGCAAAAAATGGTCGGCGGCGACTAAAATCAGCGGCGCGACTCGGCGGCTTCATTCTCTGATTAGGGTTTTTAATCGAACAACGAAAAACGAAGTGCTGGATTTCAGGCTATACAAAGTGTATTTATATGGATGAAATTTCACGGTGATATAAAAAGTAGGTTTTACTACAATGTGAACTGAATTGATCAATTGTATTGTCCATTTTTATTTTTGGCCCTATATATACTCATGATAAAGGTACAATCTTAAGGCAATATAACAGTAGAACCTAACGTTCTTAATTTTTGGAAGGCATGTCGAGTTCGAAGATATGTCATACCGAACAATTTTGTGATATAGCACCTACATATAAACCCCTCTTCCGATTTGTTTTAAGAAATTTTTTCCAGTCTAAAACTTTCATTTGTCAGAAATTTTGAATTAAGAGAATTTTGAGATCCATAAATAAATACGGAAATTTCCCGTCGGCCCAGATTTTGTGTATGGAGATAATTACATGAGAGATATCCATATACACCCGATGTCCTTGGAAGCTGTAATTTTAAATTAAACCTCTGCCAACGTACCATCTGAGCCGGTTTTTTTGGAGAAAGTTTGATTATCAAAGCTACTCGAAATTCTTTACATTAAATTAATGGTATATAATGTCCATAACTGATAGACCATTTATAAATCGATGTTTCACCATTTTCCTTCTATAGAAAAAATATTCGTAACTGTCCAGCTTTTCCTGTCATCTGTTTTATGGTAATGGTTAATTTTTTGGCAGTTTATGTTTGTTTTCTATATCCGACACATTACAATTTTTAACATCTAAACTTTCTATCTGCTCGACATTTTGATTTTTGTGTATGTGTAAAATATTTTTTTTTTATATAGATTTATTTTTTTATAAAATGCCTATATAGATTAATACCAGGATTTTACTTCTTAAACTTCTGGAAGCCTAATTATTTTTTTAAATTTTATGTTTTTATAAATACTTATTCTGGAGATTGTTGTTATCCATATTTTGATGTGGTCTCTATATAGTCTTGTATCGTACTTCTAATTTATTGGTCTGACACAGGGCTGTGGAGTCGAGCCAATTTTGCTCGACTCCGACTCCGACTCCGACTCCAGCATTTTTCATCAGCTCGACTCCGACTCCGACTCCGGAGTCGACTCCGGGTAATATAACTAAATCTCATTTTAGTACCACTAATTTGTAGTTCTATTGAGGGGATATATATGGGGTATATATATGGATCGATATAAAGTATCGTATTTATTTATGTGTGCAAGAAAGGTCTTAATTTCGCATTTATACCAATTAAACTCTTTATTTCAAATTTAATAAATAAAATAATGATATAAATGATATAATGTTTAATAAATAAAATAATGATATAAATACCCATCATAATATGAGAAGATACCGACAGTATATGTATTTGTGGACGAAAATTATTATAAAGGGTTATATTCCCATATGCATGAATTTGAATCTGAATCGATTTAGACAAAATTGTATATACTTCTAGAAAATCTCTGTACCTAAAATTTAAATCTAACGTTATGGGACGTAACACAATTATAGTAAAAAATAAAAATGCAAAGAAAGTCTAAAGTCGGGCGGGCCGATTGTAACATACTCTGCACAACTTTGTATTTAGATCAACATTTTGATAAAATCTGAAATCAGACTTCTACAAAGTCTCGTGCAATATTTGGGAAACATTCATAATTTTTTATATAGCAAAATTTGAGTCACTTTTACCAGTTTTCGACTTAGCAGTGAGTATCAGTAAGAAAAAAATTTGAGAAAATTTGCTACATAAATAAAATTTTGACAAATTGTTTTATAGAAATAAAATTTTGAAAAAAAATATAAATAGAAATTTTGGAAAAATTTTTGTGTAGTAAATAAAAGTTTGCAAAATTTTCTATAGAAACAAAATTTGAACTAAATTCTCTATACAAATAAATGTTTGAGAAAATTTTCTATATAAATAAATTTTTACCAAATTTTCTATAAAAAGACTATAGTAAACAAATTTTGACAAAATTTTCTATAGAAATAAAATTTTGAAAAAAATATCAATAGAAATTTTTGGAAAATTTTTTGTGTAGTAAATAAAATTTTGCAAAATTTTCTAAAGAAATAAAATGCTGCAAAATTTTCTATAGAAAGAAAATTTAGACTACATTTTCTATAAAAATAAAATGTTGACTAAATTTTCTATCGACATAAAATGTTGTATAAATTTTGTATAAAAAATCTATAGTAACAAAATTTTGGCACAATTTTCTATGGAAAAAAACTTGAAAAAAATATTAATAGAAATTTTGGAAAATTTTTTGTGTAAATAAAATTTTGCACAATTTTCTATAGAAGCAAAATTTTGGCTAAATTTTCTATAGAAATAAATTTTTGACAAAATTTTCTACATAAAAATATTTTTATACCCACCACCATAGAATGGTGACAGGGGTATAATAAGATGAGCTAGATCGGTCCAGGTTTTGATATAGCTCCCATATCAACCGATCGCCCGATTTGGGGTCTTGTGCTTATAAAAACCGTAGTTTTTATCCAATTTGCCAGAAATTGGAAACCTAGAGGTATTCTAGGGCTATAAGGAGGAGTGCTGAAAATGGTGATTATCGGACCATGTTTTAATATAGCTCCCATATAGACAGAACTCCCGATTTTATTTCTTGAGCTTCTAGAATCCGTAGTTTTTATCCAATTTGTCTGAAGTTTGAAATCTAGAGGTATTATAGGACCATTACAAGGCGTGCCGAAGATGGTCACTATCGGACGAAGTTTTGATATAGCCCCCTTTTAGACCGATGTTACGAGTTTACTTCTTGGACTTCTACAATCCGTAGTTTTTATCCAATTTGCCTGAAATTTGAAATCTGGAGGTATTCTAGGACCATTAAGAGGTGTGCCGAATATATTGTGTATCGGTCCAGTTTTTGATATAGTCCCCTTATAAACCGGCCCTCCGTTTTGGGGTCTATATTCTAGAACTACAATAGATGTGCTGAATACTGTACGTATCCTTCCATGTTTTTGGCGTAGCCCCATTAGTCCGATTGACCAAAATAGACCCAACAAATTATTGAAGTTGGTCTGATGGTCAGACCAAATGGAATTTTTCTGCAGAAATAACATTTGGACAAAAATTTCTATAGAAATAAAATTTTAACAAAATTTTCATAGAAATAAAATTTTAACAAATTTTTCATAGAAATAAAATTTTAACAAAATTTTGTATAGAAATAAGCTTCTTAAAAATTTTTGGGATACAATATTATGCAAAAATTTTGTACAAATTTCTGCTAAATATGTAATAGAAATAAAATTTTGGCTAAATTTTTTACAGAAATTAAATTTTGGCTAAATTTTCAATAGAATTAAACTTTGGCTACATTTTCTATAGAAATTAAATTTTGGCTAAATTGAAATTTTGGCTAAAATGAAATCTATTGAAATAAAATTTGGACCAACTTTTCTATAGAAATAAAACATGGACAAAATTTTCGATAGAAATAGAATGAGGTCAACATTTTATATAGAAATAAAATTTTGAAAAAATTTTCTTTCGAAGAAAAATTTTAGAAAAATTGTATCTTTTAAATTATTTTAATTTAAATTAGAAAACTGGTCCCCTGGTACGAATTTTGGAAAAATTTGGTCCAAAATAAAAATTCGTTGTTGCAAAGCTGGTAAGGCCTCCATATAGACCGATTTCAGATATTGTTTGATTCATGGTGGTGGGTATTTATGATTTGGCCCGGACGAACATACTGCTGTATATACTTGTTTTATTTTTTATTTTCTATAGAAATAAATGTTGACTTAATTTTCTATAGGAAAAAAATATTCTATAGTAATAATATTTCGAATAATTTTTTTATAGAAATTAAATTTTGACAAAACATTCCATATAAATACAATAGTGACAAAATTTTCTATAAAAAACAGCTTTGACAATTTTTTCTGTCATATGTGTGTAGGTATATAGCCTTAAAATAAAATTAAAAACAATAAATTCGAATTATTGTTCGAATTATTTCAAATAAATTGATATGGGGATTAAAATGGATCGATCCAGCCCATTTGCTAGTCTAACATTCTAGGAAACATAAAATGATAGCCGTAATTGGAAGTTGATTTTTATTTCCAATCGTGGTGTACATTGATCGAATGCATAACGCATTGGAAACTAATTTGCGTAAAAACTTTTTTAGTTACAAAAATGTGAAGTGTTTTAAAAAAATTGGTTTAGCCGGAGTCGGAGTCGAGCAAAATTTTTACGACTCCGACTCCGACTCCGACTCCAGCCAAATCTTCAGACTCCGACTCCAAGACTCCGACTCCGACTCCGACTCCACAGCCCTGGTCTGACATTAAAATGTAGAGTTCTTTACATCCCTAAAATGCTGAGATTTGTCGTCGAGTCGTATCAAAATGTACACTGAAAAAAACTATTGTCGTGAGGTCAAAGATTTCATGTTTTTAAAATGTTTTTAAAAATGCAAATTTTGCTTAGCATAGAAGACGTATTTCTCTAAAAGAAAGTGTTTTTCCTTATCCAAAAGTCGATAAACTTTTCAATGAAGTCGTATTGTCCTTATAATTAAGTGATAGCATAATTTCTACTGGAAGTCGAGTCTTAATTTGGAAAACAAAGCTGTTGTTAACTCGTTTTTAAAGGACTTTGATAGCATATGAAGAAAAAAAAAGCTGAAAAAGCGAAAAATTAAAATTTGCTTCCTAGAAGCAAGTACACAAAACTCAAATTTAAAAGAGAATTATGTCTTAAAAGTATCCTTACATATATTCTCCGCTTCTTTGGCTCGGAATCAATACCAAAATTTTTAAAGTAAAGGCAAAATCTTTGGAACCGGTCATGCTTTTTTTTCAGTGTAAAATTGGAGTTCTTTTGGATATATAAACACATATGGCAAAACAGAATACTTATATCTGTCTATTTTTGGAACACTACACCTTACAATTACAATTGGAATACTGTTAAAATGATATTTAAATACACCACACGGAGTCGACTCCGGAGTCGGAGTCGGAACCGGAGTCGAGCAAAATTGACTCGACTCCACAGCCCTGATTTTAAGGATATGAAATCTTTGGCCTCACGACAATATTTTTTTTTCAATGCACTCATTACAATCCCCGTAATAAACAACCTGATCCAATCAGGCAATGTGAACTTGAGGCTAATTGGGTAATTCGACGAGAAACTCTCTAAAATAGGGGACAAACTTTTTTAGCCCGTCTGGCTCTTTCACAAAAGATGACTATTACCTCCTAATTCCAGCGAGTGACTTTTATAAGTTTAAAATGTAAAATAAAGATTTTAAATAATATTTAAGTAGAAGGTTTTATTTGAAAGACTAGAATACCAGAAAAATATATTAATATTTGGCTACTTTTAGCTAAATTGGAAGTTGTAACATATTGAAATTTTAAAGTTTCTAAAATAAACCCTTGTTACTATGATAAAGTCACTTTTTTTGGAGTGTATTTCACAAATTTTTATGATTTTATTTAAAATACTATCGCATAGTTTCACTGTGCTTTTTTAGTAAAGCTTTCAAATTAACTAACAGTAAGCTGAAATGTTAAATATGAGTTGGATAAAACTAACGTAGATGGGAAATAAATGACGCGCCTGAAAGTATGCTCTATTCTTTAAAACTATATATAATTCAAAATCTTTGAGATAAGCCATAATCGAGCTTGTTTTTCCCTAACACAAAGCTTAAATGCTATTAAGGCAGTTAAATACAAAGTTTTGTTAACATGATCAAAACAACATGTAAACAGGCATTTCTTAAATAGTTAAGCACATTTTATAGGCAAACTCATTGTCTACATCTCTTTAAGAGATACTAAAACGAAAGACTTAAGACACAAACTCGCCTTACAAATATTCTGTTTGTGAATGACAACAGCAAGGAAAACTGAACTCATTCTTGCTTGTATTATAGGAGAAGCCTAAAGTTTCGTTTCGTTTGGTTTTTTTGTTTGTTTTGTATTTTTACAAGGTATTTGACATTTGATATTATCAGATGGATTTTGTGGATGTGGTGCCTGCCGGCAATTGACAGCTATTGGCTTGTGGCTACCACAAATTAAATGTATCAAAAATGTTAAACATACACAAAATAGGAATACTACAAATTCGCAACGAAGGAAAACATAGCTAATAGTGATGCTTAATTGATGATAAACTTTGTTTGGCAAAAATCCACCCTGTCAAATAATAAAGCCGGTATTTTCACTCTTTTTGTGTGTTAGCTTGTCCCATGTTCCACAAAATGTATTGAAACTCAACAAAATATAAATAAACTTCCACAATAATATAATAAATGTTAAAATTACATATCTCAGTGGCATCATAACGCAATAGAATTACAAGCCCTGGAGGTTTAATTGTAAAAAAAAAAACAAAAAAAATGTAAAATGTGTTTTCATTAATCTTTTGGTTGATTTATATGCTTGCCAGAGAGAATCCATCTCAGTCTGACAAATCATCTGAAGGTAGATTCCATTGTTTTTTTTTTCTATAGATTAAAATTTGATATTCGCATAAAGGTTTTACAACAAATTCTACTTAGTGTCTACACCCATTTATGTCCAGACATCATCTTGTGGCGATGTTATTCTATTTTAAATTTCACATAGTACAATTAATCTTTTTGGGTTTTTCGTTGTTTTGTGGCTCTTTAATTTTAACATTTTATTGTAGGTGTGTTTTTTTTTGCAATTTCAATTTGAAGTTGGCATTGTTTTGAGATTTGTAGAGAATTTTATGAATTCACTGCAAAGTCTGGGAAACTATTGAAATTTACCAATCAGTTATTAATTAATGTGCCTCGTTGAAACAAAGGTTATCACTAGACAAAATCATTAATGTATTTAAATTGATGGCAAGTGTTTTAAGATGTATTGATTTGTAAATAATTAAAATTAATTGTGCACTAATCAAATGAAGCAACGATAGGGAATTAATATTGCTGAAGTGATTTAAAGCTATACTGTATGGTATTTGGATCCCAGAAAAAAATTATAAATTGTTCCACAAATATTAATTTTTAACCACATTCAAGGATGCAGAATCCAGTTTTTCCACTTATTATGGAGTCCTTTTGAACAAGAACATGGATTATTTCGCTGTTGTAAAAATTAAAGTTTAAATAATTAAATAATTGAATTAATAAAACTAAGGAATTAAAAATCAAATTATAATCTTTGTCCCAACAGCAATTTTGTTTGTACTAAAAGTTATTAGTTTCGTTTACTATACATCAAAAAATATATTTATACTAAAATATATGCGGAAAATAACATAATAAAAACTATAGAAAAATATTTGTAACTAAACTCAGCAATTTAAGAACCTACACTGAAAAAAATTTGTCGTGAGGTCAAAGATTTCATGTCTTTAAAATACGAATGCAAATTTTGCTTAGCATAGAAGACGCATTTCTCTAATATAAAGACATTTTTCCTTGTCCAAAAGTTGATAAACTTTTCAATGAAGTCGTATTGTCCATATAATTAAGTGATTTAACTTAAAAATGGGTATCATAACACATGCAAGAAAAAAAATTTGGGCTAAGGTCAACTTGACTTTAATAATTCAGAAAAATTCTTTAAAATTAATGAAATTGTCTTTAAATTTTTTGTCTTTTTGCATCTTGACTACAAAGCAAAAAATTATTCAAATATAGGACATGTTTTTCAACACTTTATTTTAAAGATGTTTTTTTACTTGAAATATAGCATAATTTCTACTGAAAGTCGAGTCTGAATTTGGAAAATGAAGTTGTCGTTAACTCGCTTTTAAAGCTTTGATAGCATATGAAGAAAACAAGCTGAAACAAACAAGTATATACGGCCGTAAGTTCGGCCAGGCCGAGTCTTATGTACCCTCCACCATGGATTGCGTAGAAACTTCTACGAAAGACTGTCATCCACAATCGAATTGCTTGGGTTGTGGTATCTTAAAACTTCTTAACATCGTTTGCTAAATTGTGAGTTAAGTATAGGTAAGTCTACAAATAATTACGAATCGATATGGACCTTCGCACGGTAGTAGAAAGCCAGAATTGAAATATGGGGGTCGCTTATATGGGGGCTATATACAATTATGGACTTGATATGGACCAATTTTTGTATGATTGGGGATCGATTTATCTGAGGGCTATATATAACTATAGACCGATATGGACCTAGTCAGGCATGGTTGTTAACGGCCATATAATAGCACAATGTACCAAATTTCAACTGACTCGGAGGCTCCAAGAGGCTCCAAAACCAAATCTCGGGATCGGTCCACTTTTGGCATGGATGTTAAATATCATATAGTACCACCGCCACGTACCAAATTTCAACCAGATCGCATGAATTTTGCTTCTCCACAAGGCACTGGAGGTCATATCTGGGGATGGGTTTATATGGGGGCTATATAAATTATAATTATGGACTGATATGAACCAATTCCTGCATGGTTGTTGGATACCATATACTAACATCACGTACCAAATTTCAACCGAATCGAATGAATTTTGCTCTTACAAGAGGCTCCGGAGGTCAAATCTGCGGATCGGTTTATATGGGGCCTATATATAATTATGGACCGATTTCGACAAATTTTTGCATGGGTGTTTGAGGCCATATATTAACACCACGTACCAAATTTCAACTGAATCAGAAGAATTTTGGTCTTCCAAGAGGCTTCGGAGGTCAAATCTGGTGATCGGTTTATATGGGGGCTATATATAATTATGGACCGAAGTGGACCATTTTTTGTATGGTTGTTAGAGACCATATAAAAACACCATATAGCAAATTTCAGCAGGATCGGATGATATTTGCTTCTCTTAGAGGATTCGCAAGCCAAATTTGGGGGTCCGTTTATATGGGGGCTATACGTCAAAGTGGACCGATATGGCCCATTTGCAATACCATCTGACCTAAATCAATAACAACTACTTGTGCCAAGTTTCAAATCGATAGCTTGTTTCATTCGAAAGTTAGCGTGATTACAACAGACGGACAGATATGCTCAGATCGACTCAGAATTTCACCACGACTCAGAATAGATATACTTTATGGGGTCTTAGAGCAGTATTTCGATGTGTTACAAACGGAATGACAAAGTTAATATACCCCCATCCTATGGTGGAGGGTATAAAAACGAAAAATTAAAATTTACTTCCTAGAAGCAAGTACACAAAACCCAAATTTAAAAGTAAATTGCGTCTTAAAAGAATCCTTATTTGTATTCGCTTCTATGGCTCGGAATCAATACCAAAATTGTTAACCCTTTCACTACCGATGTCCACTTAGAAGGACATTCGAAAAAGACACCAAATTCTATTTTCCCACTTAGTTTAGATTTATTTCTCGATATTATTTTAAAGTAGAGGCTTTAATCTAAATAACCTATAAATATTTTCCTTATTGGTGAGAACTAAAATACATTTTTATAGACTTCTTTAACAATAAACAAAAGATATGGAAATTTGAGACACTTTTTCTACTGTATATTTCTAGTAAATTGACATTTATCCAAAAACTATAGCTGATACTTTTTCGGGTTCTTTTTTGTGTGCAACATTTAACATTGATGCCATTTGCTTTTGACTCAAAGTGTCATCTCCATCCAATATCGTTTGCAATTCGACGTCTTCAAACTTTTTTGGTGGTCGCCAACTGGGCCCCCAAAACAAAAGAAAGCCTGATTTATTATTCTGAACCGACTTCGAAAAAATACCCACATCTAAGGATATTCACCAACAAATCCTCCAACCTATCGACAAAAACATATCTCAAATTTGTGGGAAAATCCCCAATGCTAAGAGCACTACTTTAACATTCCCAGAATAGTCATAAAAACCAGCCCGCTAAACAGCCCAATAGACATTCTTTCGTCTTGGGAGTTAATTTTTCCTCCAAACTTTTTTGTTAAAGTGTTAATTTTTTTATTTTGAATTATGACAGTTATCTTTAGTAAACAAAAAAATATATAAATTAGTAAATAAATAAAAACCAAAACAAAAAATTGCTAATTTCCAATAATATACACAGAAAAAAGTCCGCTAAATAACGCTAAATTTAACTTGGTTTTATTGCAAAAAAAATATATATATTTGTGTATTATTTATTTCGAAATTTTCCAAAGAATTTTCTCAAACATTTTATAAACTAAACGTTTGTATAAAATTCAATGATCGTTTACATAAGTTTAATATGAACTAAATCAAACGAAAGTTTTCGTACGATTCCCAAAAATAGTAAGAATGGACTACTGAATGGTTAAAATGGTCATGATTTGGTGCCAATGATTTTCTTGCTTACCTTTTATAAACCTTTTTAAAGAAAAGATCTTTTATTTTCAATTCCTCAATTCAAGTAAAATTTTATTTTTCTCTTTCTGACATATATTTCAAAATTTATTTTAATTTTTTTTTTTATTTCAAATTTGAATTTCTTAACTCTGCAAAGTTTATTTTTCTGCAGTGCTTGCACGTTTAGTTCATATTCTTCCTATAGAACAGTTTACTTTTTTCGGTGTATAAAACCAAATTTAAAGCTAGAAACTGATAACATCAATATCTTTTCACTTATAAAATTGTCTCATAAGTTACTCGAATCAACAAAATTTCGATCAACAATTTTTGTCCGTTATGTAATTGTATCAACTTCAAAATATATTGTAATGTATCAAATAATTTCGTAATTGAACCTAAATAATTTTTTTATCCGTGTAATAATTAATTCTTACCTTGTATACATTATAAAATACTATTTTCATTGCTATTTCTATAAAGTATTATTCTCCTTAATATCACAACTTTTATTTTACCATTAGATCAAAATCAATGTTTATCGTAAATCACCATATCAAAATAAATAAATACAAATATTTGACATTCATTAGGACTGATTCGATGGAATCTTTCTTAATTGAAATTGTTTAATTTACAACAAATTAGTTGTTAATTGCTCAAAAAGACATGTTGTAACATGTCTATGTACATGATCATGTGTAGTGTATTCTCTGCATATAAAATTTATATTAAGGTGGAGGGGAGTTAATGGCAATTATGATATTTGACTTAAACCATATACCATGTTTTTCTATCATATTTAATTTTAATATTGGTGCAGTATTAAGCATACATGAAAAACATAAACAAAAACATAACCCTTACAATATAAAGAACAATTTTCTTTAAACAAAATATTTTTATTTAAAGAAACATTATAAACTTTATTTTATAAGGTTACACACCGTCCCTTCATTGCAGATATGTACGCATATTGAGATAAGATGTGAATTTTCGTAGAGTCTTCACTAATCACTACAGCTATTCCATCGGTAATTCGTTATCTTAGCCTATGAGCTTGCAACTTGCTAGAAGAAGACAGATGTCTCTTGAATATGTAAAGTTGTTCCCAGAATTTCTAACTCCCCCAATTTCCCGACATGCTTCTGGGGCCTCTTATGGATTAACGAGATTCCTACTGTCCCTATCTAATATCTAACGAAACTACAGCCTAAGTAACGGCCTTGGAATAATTTGTGGGGAAAGAAGACCCTGTTGATCACCGACAGTCTGTGACTGCTTTGCACTTTCCCAGAATTGTGGACATGCACTCACATTAGGCACATATTTAACTACTGAAACCTCTAATTGATAGATTTGTAGGATAGAAATGTAGAAATGAAATTTTCACTAAATTCCCCTATAGAAATCAAATTTTTAAAAACATTTTCTAAAAAAATGATTTTTTGACAAAATTTCCTGTAAAAATTAAATTTTGATATAATTTCGTGTAGAAATAAAATTTTGGTAAAATTTCATGTAGAAATAAAATTTTGACAAAATTTCCTATAGAAATGAAATGTTGACAATATTTCCTATAGAAATGAAATTTTGACAAAAATTCCTATATAAATGAAATTTTGACAAAATTTCCCAAGGAAATGCAAGTTTGACAAAATTTCCTATAGAAATGAAATTTTGACGAAATTTCCTATAAAAATGATATTTTGACAAAATATCCTAAAGAACTCAAATTTTGACAAAATTTCCTATAGAAATTAAATTTTAACATAATATCCTATGGAAATGAAATTTTGACAAAATTTCCTAAAGAACTCAAATTTTGACAAAATTTCCTATAGAAATGAAATTTTGACAAAATTTCCTATAGAAATGAAATTTTGACAAAATTTTCTAAAAATTTATTTTTGACAAAATTTCCTGTAAAAATAAAATTATGACAAAATTTCCTATAGAAATCAAATTTTGACAAAATTTTCTAAAAAATTAATTTTTGACAAAATTTCCTATAGAAATCAAATTTTGACAAAATTTCTTATAGAAATTATATTTTGATAAAATTTTTTATAAAAATGAAATTTTGACAAACTTTTCCAAAGAAATGAAATTTTGACAAAACTTCCAAAAGAAATGAAATTTTGACAAAATTTCCTAAAGATATGAAATTTTGAAAAAATTTCCCAAGGAAATGAAAGTTTGACAAAATTTTCTGTAGAAATTACAGTTTTACAAAATTTCCCATTGAAATGAAATTTTGACGAAATTTCCTATAAAAATGAAATTTTGACAAAATTTCTTAAAGAACACAAATTTTGACAAAATTTCCAATAGAAATAAAATCTTAACAAAATATCCTATGGAAATGAAATTTTGACAAAATTTCCTGTAAAATGAAATTTTGACAAAATTTCCTATAGACATCAAATTTTGACAAAATTTGCTAAAAAATCAATTTTTTACAAAATTTCCTATAGAAATGAAATTTTGACAAAATTTCCTATAGAGATCAAATTTTGATAAAATTTCCTATAGAAATTAAATTTTGACAAAATATCCTATAGGAATGAAATTTTGATAAAATTTCCTGTAATAGTAAAATGTTGACAAAATTTCCTATAGAAATGAAATTTTGATAATATTTCCTATAGAAATGACATTTTGACAAAATTTCCTAGAAAATTAAATTTTAACAAAATTTCTTATAGAAATTAAATTTTGACAAAATTTCTTATAGAAACTAAATTTTGATAAAATTTCTTATAAAAATGAAATTTTGACAAAATTTCCCAAAGAAATGAAATTTTGACTAACATTTCCTATGGAAATTATATATTGACAAAATTTTCTGTAAAAACGAAACTTTGAGAAAATTTCCCAAAGAAATGAAATTTTGACAAAATTTCCTATAGAAATGAAATTTTGATAAAATTTCCTGTATTAGTGAAATTTTGACAAAATTTACTATAGAAATGAAATTTTCATAAAATTTCCTATAGAAATGAAATTTTGATAAAATTTCCTATAGAAATGAAATTTTGACAAAATTTACTAGAGAAAAGAAATTTTAACAAAATTTCCTAGAGAAATGAAATTTTAACATAATATCCTATGGAAATGAAATTTTGACAAAATTTCCTATAGATATTAAATTTTGACAAAATTTCCTATAGAAATGAAATTTTAACAAAATATCCTATAGAAATGAAATTTTGACAAAATTTCCTATAAAAATCAAATTTTGACAAAACTTTCTAAAAAAATAATTTTTGACAAAATTTCCTATAGAAATGAAATGTTGACAAAATTGCTTATAGAAACTAAATTTTGATAAAATTTCTTATAAAAATGAAATTTTGACAAAATTTCCCAAAGAAATGAAATTTTGACAAAATTTCCTGTAAAAATGAAATTTAGACAAAATGTCCTTGCTTAAAATGGTGGCTGGTAACTTCGGTTTATGAAAAAGTCTTCGCTTTCTTCGCCGCTCCACTATTTCGTCTGTGGTCTTCTGTATTTTCGTCTACTGTCACGAAACTACGATATGATATGAGCTACGCGAATTAGATTTGTAGGTTAAAGACAGTAGGTGCATCATGGCATTAAGACAATATGTATCTGTGTTACTATTTATATTTCACGATTCCTTCGTACAACTGAACTCTTTAGATCACAATCGAGTTTTACTCCTGGTTAAGCGAAAAACTAAAGATCTATGGCTACACTTAATCAAAATCTACAATCTTGGTGATCATTCCACCTAAATACCCAATAATCTATGCTTTGAGCATCATAGTTATATATGGCAATTTACACTTGTAACACATCTCATACAATCTGAATGTTTATTGGAGTGAAGAAACCCGTAGTACCACCATCGCAAACAGAAAAAAACAAAAATCTTCTCAAAATATTTGTTACAGGTTTGCCACAAAACTTCAAACCATTCATAACATAAAGAAACAACATTGCGCATGCGCAACATGCGATATTAGAAGTTCAAAGATGGTGTGGGAGATTAATAATGGATTTATTAATACACATGAATAGGCAATGGCAAAGATGAGAAGATACAGGCACAACTCATATTGACGCTGATGTTGAGATTATTAAGATGGTGATATTGGAACGCTTGAATGTACATTATGCTATGACATTTGCCATATTAAAAATGTGGCATTTTATGTTTGTAACCATGCCACCAAAACAATGGTATTCATTTGTATGTAACTGAATCGATATAATTATGATTGAGCAGTTTGGAACATATCAGAGAATGATTATGGATGATTTCTTTAGTTATTTCAGAAATTCGAGGTTATCCATTAACCAGTGACATTTTTCTTCTTTCAAACAAAGTAGAAAAGGTAAACTGTTTCTAATGTAAATTCTTCAAGCTTGAACTGAATTCTTTTATACACGAATTGTGTTTCCTTTTTCGTAGGGGCTTAGATTTTTGTTTTTTTTTTTTCATTTTTCTTTGATTGCTTTTTTGATTTTTGGAAGATGTTGCTGATTATTTTACACTTGAGTGCCGCCGTTTATTTACATGTTTATTGTTTCTTATTTTCCTCGTGACGCCAAGAAATTTATGTTCACTTGCAACTCACAATTTAGTATAGATTTTACTACTGCAGATTGTTTGACGAACCCTGAATAAAACTTTGTTTGGTGGTACGTAGAGAAGTATTAGATACCTTACACTAGTTTACTTGGAACATCAAGGCATTTAAATATATGTATTGACAAACGTTCCTATAAAAATGAACAATTTTCTATAGAATGACAAATTTGAAAAATTTCCTATAGAAATGAAATTTTGACAAAATTTCCTATAGAAATGAAATTTTGACAAAATTTCTAAAGAAATTTAATTTTTAGAAAATTTTCTATAGAAATGAAATTTTGAAAAAAATTCCCATAGAAATGAAAGTTGGACAAACTTTCCTATAGAAATTAAATTTTGACAAAATTTTCTATAGAAATGAAATTTTGACAAAATTTCTTATGGAAATGAAATTTTGACATAATTTCTCATGGAAATGAAATTTTGACAAAATTTCCTATAGAAATGAAATTTTTAGAAAAAATTCCTATAGAAATGAAATTTTGAAAAAAATTCCATAGAAATTAAATTTCTACAAAATTTCCTATGGAAATGAAATTTTGACAAAATTTCTAAAGAAATGAAAGTTTGACAAAATTTTCTATAGAATTGAAATATTGACAGAATTTCGGAGAGAAATGGAATTTTAACAAAATTTCCTATAGAAATGAAATTTTGACAAAATTTCTAAAGAAAGCAAATTTTTAGAAAATTTTCTATAGAAATGAAATTTTGACAAAATTTCCTATAGGGTTGAAATTTTTACAAAATTTTCCGTAAAAATGAAATTTTGACAAAATTTCTAAAGAAATGAAATTTTTACAAAATTTTCCATAAAAATGAAATTTTTACAAAATTTTCCATAGAAATGAAATTTTTATAAAATTTTCCATAGAAATTAAATTTTGACAACATTTCCTACAGAAATGAAATTTTTAGAAAATTTTCTATAGAAATGAAATTTTGACAACATTTCCTATAGAAATGAAATTTTGACAAAATTTGCTATAGAAATCAAATTTTGACAAAATTTTCTAAAAAGTTAATTTTTGACAACATTTCCTATAGAAATGAAATTTTGACAAAATTTCCTGTAGAAATGAAATTTTAACAAAATTTCCTATAGAAATGAAATTTTGACAAAATTTCCTATAGATATGCAATTTTTGCCAAAACTTGTTATGGAAATGAAATTTTAAGAAAAATTTCCTACGGAAATTAAATTTTGGCAAACTTTCCTATAGAAATGAAATTTTGACAAAATTTCCTATTGAAATGAAATTTTGACAAAATTTCCTAGAGAAATGGAATTTTGACAAAATATCCTATAGAAATGAAATTTTGACAAAATTTCTAAAGAAATTAAATATTTAGACAATTTTCTATAGAAATGAAATTTTGACAAAATTTATAAAGAAATTAATTTTTAGAAAATTTTCTATAGAAATGAAATTTTGACAAAATTTTCTGTAGAAATGAAAGTTTGACAAAGTTTCCTATAGAAATTACATTTTGACAAAATTTTCTGTAGAAATTAAATTGTGACAAAATTTCCTATAAAAATGAAATTTTGACAAAATTTCTTATGGGAATGAAATTTTGACAAAATTTCTTATGGAACTGAAATTTTGACAAAATTTTCTATAGAAATGAAATTTTTAGAAAATGTTTCTAAAGAAATGAAATTTTGACAAAATTTCCAAGAGAAATGGAATTTTGACAAAATTTCTTATGGAAATGAAATTTTGACCAAAATTCCCTATAGAATTTTTACAAAATTTTCCATAGAAATGAAATTTTTACAAAATTTCCCATTTAAATGAAATCTCAATAAAAGTTTCTACAGAAATGAAATTTTGACAAAAATTCCTATTGAAATTAAATTTTGACAAAATTTCCTGTAAAATGGAATTTTACTAAATTTTCTTTCTTACAAATTCTCAAAATGGTGACTGCTTCCATTCGGTATATAAAAAAGCCTTCGCTTTCATCGCCACTCGCCATTTTTCTGTATTTCGGTTTCCTGTATTTGCGTCTACTGTCACGAAATTATGCTTATTGGAGACAAAAATGACAATCCGATATGTTTTGAATTTCTATAGTAGCGAGAGAATTATAAAAATGTACTGTCCAAAAATAAATAGATTTTGCGTTATTCTGGGCCACATAAATAGAAAAAAATGAGGTATTGATACATTCCCTGAAAATATGAAACTATCAATTGAACTAATTTGAACGTGGGTTTCCGGCAAATTAATTTTTCAAAAAGTTGGCTCTAGTCGGTGATATTAAAGGCTCCGAATAAATCGAAGCACTCATGCTGATTTTATAATATTCAGGTAGGAAGGATGATCCTTTCCCAATCGCATACTGAAGATGAGATACCCAATTTTCGCTACACGGTCACCATGTACTTTCAAGTTTCCAAGCTTAACCGAAGCATACAACCAAAAACTAAATGGGATGCCTCTTGTAAAAAATGGTATAACCCAATTTTATACGATAACCCTATTTAAGACTGCCACAATCTCAGATATTTCATTGAAAGTTGCTGAAATTATACTCACAGTCCCTATCAACTCATTCCCATTTCAATGGTAGCGCAACCAATGCAACGTTCAACATTTCGAATAATGTTAAATGTTTGATACCTCGACCACAAATCTCAATTGTGTATCTTCCATACACCCATATATGGGTGGGTGGGTGTTTTCATACATTCTTCCATGATTGCGTTCTACACGGTACTCTATTCACTCTAAAGTTTGGATGTTGTTTCACCATTGCTCGTAGATCATGAATGGATTTTCCATCTGAGAATCTCCTAACATTTATGGCAACTTAATAATTTTGTGTAAATTTCAAATCATAATTTGCACAACATCATCCACCACAGACCACAACGAAGGGGGGATTATTACAGCATTTACCACTGATGCAGAGCTTAGCAATGTTATGGTTATGGAGGCTTCTTTGGTGCTGGATTGTTGTTACCATTGTTGGATATATTTAAGAGTTTAAAGGTTGGTTTGGTCGATTTGGTTTGGCATTTACCTTGGCAACCGCTAAATAATACGCTTACTTATTCTTTAATACTGACGTGTGTTTAGAGGTACATGAGAATAATATCTGTTTAGTGTTTGTCTGAATGTACGAGTTACTCAATGTATGGACACAAGAGAGGGATTTTTTTTTAATTAGAGAAAAACATTACAATAAAATATATTTTAAAAATGAAATCAAAAATAACAGTTTGCCAAAAATTTAAAGCTTCGATAAAATTTCTTATAGAAATGAAATTTTTACAAAATTTCTTTTAGAAATGAAATTTTGAAGACATTTTTTATAGATATAAAATTTTTAAAAATTGTTTATGGATACAAAACTTTGGTAAAAATTTCTTGAAAAAATGAAATTTTTACAAAATTTCCTACAGCAAAGAAATTTTGACAAAATTTTCTATAGCAAATAAATTTTTACAGAATTTCCTATAAAAATTAAATTTGTACAAAATTTCCTATAGAATTGAAAGTTTTGCAAAAGTTCCTATAGAAATGAAATTTTGACATAATTTCCCATAGCAGGTTAGGTTAGGTTGGGTACAGTGGCAGCCCGACATTTCAGGCTCACTTAGACTATTCAGTCCATTGTGATACCACAGTGATGAACTTCTCTCTTTTCACTGAGTGCTGGCCGATTCTATGTTAATGACAAGCCGAGTGGGAACGGCGTTCCACATTGTAGTGGAACCACTTAGTGAAACTTTGAAACACTCAGAAATGTCACCAGCATTACTGAGGTAGAAACCTTTTTGGAGTTTTGTCGAAACTGGGTTTGAATCCACGACCTGTGTATGCAAGGCGGGCATGCTAACCATTGCACCACGGTGGCTCCCATAGCATAGATGAGATGAAAATGAATGAAAATTGAATTTTGATACAATTTCGTCTCAAAACAAAATGTTGACAAAATAGTGTATAAGAATGAAATTTTGACAAAATTAAATTAAAAAAAATCTTAAAGAAATGCAAATTTGACTAAATTTCTTAAAGAACTGAAAATTTGCCAAAAATTTTCATCTAAAAATGAAAACTAAATTTAAAAAAAGTACCTCTGAAAATTGAATTTTTACATAACTTCTTCTAAAAATAAAATTTTTACTAAATTGCCTATAGAAATAAAATTTCATTTAGGAATAAAATTTTGACAAAAATTCTTGTAAAAATGAAATGTTGGCAAATTTTCCTACAGAAATGAAATTTTGACAAAATTTTCTCTAGAAATGAAATTTTGACAACAAAATTTTCCTAACAAAATGAAATATTGATAAAATTTCCTATAGAAGTGTAATTTTGACAAAATTTTTCAGCAAAGGAATTTAGACTAAATTTGCTACAACAAAGGAATTTTGACAAAATTTCCTATAGAAAAGAAATTTTGACAAAAATTGCTATATAAAGAAATTTTTACAAAAATTTCTATATAAAGAAATTTTTAGAAAATTTCCTGCAGGAATGAAATTTTGACAAAATTACCTAGAGAAATAAAAATTTCTATAAAAATTTCCTTTTGAAAGAGAAGTAAAAAATTTAAAGGGAAATGAAATTGTGACAAACTTTTTGAAATTTCGATAAAATTTCTTATAGAAATTAAATTTTGCAAGCATTTCTAATAGAATTGAAATTTTGATAAAATTCCTAAAGAAATGAAATATTAACAAACAAAAATTTAAAGAAACGAAATTTTGACAAAATTATCTAAAAAAAATGTAACCCCCTCTAATATCCAAACAATAAATATGGATGCACATATTTGTATTTTTTGCTCAAAAACAAATTATTACGTCGCCTAACATTTCATTCAGGTGCATCATTTTTGTAAGCACCACCTTCGCCTATTCTTGACTTCTTCTTGTTTTTTATTGGTAGTACAATCAGTTGGTTGGGGGTGAATGTTAAGAGGAATTGATTGGCTGACTCTATTATTTATGATCGAGGTGTGAAGTTGCCAAATACACAAATAATTATTTTAATAGCTGTTTCATTTGTAAAATTTTTTTGTATCCATTAGAAAAAAGCTCTAACAGAGATATGCATATTCATATATGATATCATTTGCAAATTGAATGGATGTTATCAATTGCAAGACCATATCTAGAAGTAGTAGTACTGTAAGGTGCCGCAGATGATTTAATGAATGTTATGAATTGAATAAGATGTTCTTTGAAATAGCAATGTTCTGACTAATATCATGTGAATTTTTAATTTTTTATAAAGATTCATTAAGTAAAAATGATCGTTTAAAAATGGGATTTTAGTTACAATAAAAATTTATAAAATTTCCTACAGCAAAGAAATTTTGACAAAATTTTTTTTCAGCAAAAAAATGATGACAAAATTTCCTATAGAAATAACATTTTTAGCAAATTTCCCGTAAATATGAAATTTTGACATAATTTCATATAGAAATTAAATTTTACCAAAATATCCTGCAGAAGTGAAATTTTGACAAAATTTTCTACAGCAGAGAAATTTTGACGAAATTTCCCATAGCAAAGAAACCTACTGCAACGAAACTTTGACAAATTTTCCTCTAGAAGTAAAATGTTGGCAAAATTTCTTATACACGCAAAGAAAAAAAACGTTTGGAAAACGTGTACCGAAAACGTTTTTCTTTTGTTAGAGTTTTTTGAATTGCTTCGAAAATTTTAAACTTTTATCACCAAAAAAATTCGTTTGTTACAAATTTTTTATTTTTTCAATAAAAAAAGTTATTTTTGAAACAACAACACAGTCCATTTCGTTTATATCAAACACTGTTCTTTTCTGACTTTAGGTCTTTAATAAGACACATTTTACAGTTCGAAATTTAATATACTACAATGTAATGTTGCAAATTTTTTCGGAATCTTCCGAACATATGTTGAATATATGTAAAAAAAAAAAAAAAACCCACGACCCTTGGCATGCAAGTCGGACGTAGCAACCACGGTGCCAAACTAAATGTTTGTTTCTGTTAAATAAACTTTGTTTATTCGGTTCGTGGGCGCCGCAAGCTATGCTATATAAATATAACTTATATGGATATTTATCTATTGATCACCATAACATGTACATAGCTCAGTGGTTAGTGTGTTGGCTTACAAAGTGCAAGGTCCGCGGTTCGATTCTCCGTCCAGGCGAAAGGTAAAAAAAAAATTAAAAATTTATAAAATCGTATAATTTCTTCTACATTGATGGTATTACAGGAAAAGGTGTTAAGAACTAAAAAACCTCGTGGATGTGAGGGAAAATGCAATTAGCAAGAAAACAATGTTTATACCCTTCACCACTACTGTGGTACAGGGTATAATAAGTTTGTGCATTTGTATGTAACGCCAAGAAGGAGTAATCATAGACCAACCTTTTAGTATACGGATCGGCTTAGAATTAAATTCTGAGTCGATTTAGCGATGTCCGTCTGTCTCTCTGTCCGTCTGTCTGTCTGTCTGTTGATGTATTTTTGTGTGCAAAGTACAGCTCGCAGTTTTAGTCCGATTGTCCTAAAATTTGGTATAGGGTCCTGTTTCGGCTCAAAGACGATCCCTATTGATTTTGGAAAAAATCGGTTCAGATTTAGATATAGCTGCCATATATATTTTTCACCGATCTGGTCATAATTGGCATGTATATCAACCGATCTTCCTCAAATTCCGTACATCCGAATATTTTATGAGTCTCGAAAAACTTGCAAAATATCAGCAAAATCGGTTCAGATGTAGATATAGCTCCCATATATAGCTTTCGCCCGATTTACACTCATTTGCCCACAGAGGCCAATTTTTTGCTCCGATTTAGTTGAAATTTTGCATAGGGAGTAGAATTAGCGTTGTAACTATGCGTGCCAAATTTTCTTGAAATCGGTTCAGATTTGGATATATCTCCCATATAAAGCTTTCGCCCGATTTACACTCATATGACATCAGAGGCCAATTTTTAACTCCGATTTAGTTGAAATTTTGCACAGGGAGTATAATTAGCATTGTAGATATGCGTGGTTGAAATCGGTTCAGATTTAGATATAGCTCCCATATATATGTTTTTCTGATTTCGACAAAAATGGTCAAAATACCAACATTTTCCTTGTAAAATCGCCACTGTTTAGTCGAAAAGTTGTAAAAATGACTCTAATTTTCCTAAACTTCTAATACATATATATCGAGCGATAAATCATAAATAAACTTTTTCGAAGTTTCTTTAAAATTGCTTCAGATTTAAACGTTTCCCATATTTTTTACTAACATTGTGTTCCACCCTAGTGCATTAGCCGACTTAAATTATGAGTCTATAGATTTTGTAGAAGTCTATCAAATTCTTCCAGATCGAGTGATATTTAAATGTATGTATTTGGGACAATATATAGCCCCCAACACATTTGACGGATGTGATATGGTATCGAAAATTTAGATCTACAAAGTGGTGCAGGGTATAATATAGTCGGCCCCGCCCGACTTTAGACTTTCCTTACTGGTTTTGTTTTTGAGTTTGTCTTTATGAAATTGTTTTTACATCCTGGAAAAAAATAAACGTTTATCACAAAAAGTATATACTTTTCTTCCAAATACACTTCCTTACAGCGAAAAGCAAATGAGAAACGAACTTTGTTTGTCTAAAATTTCGTTTGGGAGGAAAGAATTATTTTTTTGCGTGTAGAAATGAAATTTTAAAAAAAATTTCATATAGAAATGAAATTTTAACAAAATTTCCAATAAAAATGATATATTGAGAAATTTTCCTAAAGTAGTAAAATGTTGGCAAAACTTCCTATAGAAATTTAATTTTGAAAAAAATTTTGACCAAATTTCCTATAGATCCGAAATTTTGACAAAATGTTTTATAGAAATGAAATTTTTTAAAAAAATTTCCTATAGAAATGAAATTTTGACAAAATTTTCCATAGATATGAAATTTTACCATATTTCCCATAGATATGAAATTTGGACAAAATTTCCTTTATATAATGTGACAAAATTTCCTTTAGAAGTGCAATTTTGACTAAATTTCCTATAGAAATTTTTGACAAAATTTCACATAGAAATGGAATATCCAAAATATCAAAAGTTAGTCAAAATTTCAATTCTATAAGAAAATTTTGTCTAAATTTCACTATGTAGGATAGAGTGAAATTTAGACAAAATTTTCTTTTAGGATTGAAATGATAGAAATAATGAAATAATGAAACTTTCCTATAGAAATTAAATTTTGACAAAATTTTCTACAGCAAAGAAATTTTGACGAAATTTCCCATACAAAGAAACTTTGACAAAATTTCCTATAGAAATAAAATATTGACAAAATTTCTTATAGAAATGATTTTTTGACAAAATTTCCTATAGAAATGAAATTTTGACAAAATTTCCTATGGAAAAAAAATTGACACAATTTCCGATAGAAATTAAATTTTGACAAAATTTCCTATAAAAATGAACTTTTTACAGAATTTCCTATGAAAATGAAATTTTTGCAGAATTTTCCACAGAAATGTAATTTTATCAAAATTTCGTATAGAAATGAAATTTTGACAAAATTTCCTATTGATATGAAAAGTTGACAAAATATCCTATAGGTTTGAACTTTTAACCAACTTTCGTATAGAAATGAAATTTTGACGAAATTTTCTACAGCAAAGAATCTTTGACAATATTTTTTTAGAAATCAAATTTCCTATAAGAATTAAATTTTGACAAAATTTCCCATAGAAATGTAATTTTTACAAAATTTCCTATAGAAGTGAAATTTTGACAATATTTCCCATAGAAATGTAATTTTGACAAAATTTCCTATAGAAATGAAATTTTGACAAAATTTCCCATAGAAATGAAATTTTGATAAAATTTCCTATAGAATTGATATTTTGACAATATTTCCTATGGAAGTGAAATTTGACAAAATTTCCGATAGAAATTAAATTTTGACAAAATTTCCTATAAAAATGATATTTTTACAGAATTTTCGATAGAAATGAAATTTTGATAAAATTTCCTATAGAAATGAAATTTTGACAAAATTTCCTATAAAAATGAAATTTTTGCAGAATTTTCCATAGAAATGTAATTTTATCAAAATTTCGTATAGTAATGAAATTTTGACAACATTTCCTATAGATATGAAAAGTTAACTAAATTTCCTATAGGTTTGAACTTTTGACCAACTTTCGTATAGAAATGAAATTTTTGACGAAATTTCCTACAGTAAAGAATCTTTGACAATATTTTTTTATAGAAATGAAATTTTGATAAAATTTCCTATAGAAATGAAATTTTGACAAAATTTCCTATAAAAATGAAATGCAGAATTTTCCATAGTTTAAAATTTCTTCAAAATCCCATGTCATAAACAATGGTTCAAGGGACGCCATCTTATACAAATTGAAATAGGTTTGGGGAACAAATGAAACAATTTGGCATTATTTACGAAAGATAAATGGAAAAAATAAATTACCTCCTTTTAGAATTAACTAAATTGTACTCCACCAGATTTCCGCAATGCGTTGTTAAAAAGAGTAGAATTTTACATTTTTACATTTTCGTAAACAACAAAAAGTTCTTCAGAATGCTCTCACATATTTTAATTTATTTTATTTATTATAATTAAATAGTACATTTTATATATATGATATTTCATATAAAATTACTTCTAGTTCACACTTGGCATTAAAAACAATTGGTCGAATAAATTCTCACCTGCTGTAACGCAATATAAATTCTATATTCTAATTTTTGCTTCAATTCTTTTAATACTTTATTTAATATAACCTACATACATTAATAAACATTTGCATTTTAAGAGCCTACCAATTACCGGCTTATGTTATAAGCCAAAGAAAATTTCCAAGAAAACTTGTTCCATACGAAAAGAAATATCTGTCTGACATTATTAAGTGGGCCTTGCATTTGATGGCGTCAATTGACCACATAAATGCAGACACAAATGATTCGTTCGATAACTGCTTTTGTTAAATCTTAATAACGATAATGCAGACTGATATTTTATTAATAATTGCAAATTTAATATTTATGGTATATTTATATGCAGATCTATTAAAATATATATAGTAACTATGATGACATTTGGATTAACATTTCATTTCACTTCATTTGTACGGCTTAGAAAAAGTAAGTTCGTTGATTTTATTATATGTCTGGATTTTTGTAACAAAAATCCATACCCCATATAAATTGTACATTTTTTTTTTTGTATTGCAGAATTCCATTTGGTGAAGCTCTACGGAACTGTTATAATCTGCTGACATTTTCAATTACGTCCGGGTAAATAAACAGTGAGTGTTAGTTAATTTACTATGGCATTTATTTTGTAATTTTATGATTTTATAAAAATATTCTTTTGATTAGAATTGGTTTTAAATTACCTTGTGAGTTATGATCTAATGTTCTAGATGAGGTCTTCTAGAACTAGTTCACTTAATGCAAGAATGTAGTCTTGCATCGATAAACTTAATCGCATTTACCTCATGGTGCGTTTTGACATTTGGCTAAGATGGGTATTTTGTGATTGAATTTTAATTGCAGTTTGTTTTTATTCTACAAAGTATTTAAGAATTTTATTCCATTTGATTTGTAAATCAGTACATTGCAAAAAATTTATCAATATCCAAAGCTTTATGCCGATATTCATAATACTTTACTGACATTTTATCGACGAAATTTATGTGGTAAAAATAGGTTTAAAGTTTACATTAACATTTATGAATATGGGGGTTATGAGTTTTGATATTGATTCCAAGTCGTAGAACTCTAACTTCCATTTCGAAATAAGGCGTGTATAATACTACATTTTATGTAACAAAAATATTTTAATAGTTATAATAATAAAGTCAGGTTTGGAAATTTGATTTTAAAGACGATTTCAATAATATTAAAGAAATATAAAGCACAGAATTATCAAAACCGTTCAGCCGGGTTATATCCACTCAAAAAAGGTCAACCCACCAGGAAGGAATATTTGGGTTAATTTAATGAAAATTTTAACTAAACTGTTGCAAATGCCGATATCATAAAAATAAATAATTATTTAAGAAAATACAAAAAAAAAAACAAATATATACGGCCGTAAGTTCGGCCAGGCCGAAGCTTAAGCACCCTCTACCATGGATTGCGTAGAAACTTCTACTGCAGCCGATGGCAAGGTATCTTAAAACTTCCTAACACCGTAACATATACCACATAGTCCATACGTGGTATATATTAAACTAAAAAAGGCCGATTAAATACGTATATAATTAAGTTTAAAGTTTCTATGGAAATAAAATTTTGACAACATTTTCTATAGAAGAAAAATTTTGACAAAATTTTCTATAGAAATAAAATTTGGAAAAAATTTTCTATAGAAATAAAATTTTGACAAAATTTTCTATAGAAATAACATTTTTACAAAATTTTCTATAGAAATAACATTTTGACAATGTTTTCTATAAAAATAAAATTTTGGTAGATTATTTTTGGCTCGACTGGCAACCATGATTATGAACCGATATGGACCAATATTTGTGTGATTGGGGATCGGCTATATATAACTATAGACCGATATGGACCAATTTTGGCATGGTTATTAGCGGTCTTATACTAACACCACTTTGCAAATTTCAACCGGATCGGATGAATTTTGCTCCTCCAAGAGGCTCCGGAGGACAAATCTGGGGATCGATTTATATGGGGGCTATGTTATATATAATTATGGACCGATATGGATCAATTCTTGCATGGTTGTTAGAGAACATATACTAACAATACGTACCAAATTTCAACCGGATCGGATGAATTTTGCTCCTCTAAGAGGCTCCGGAGGTCAAATCTGGGGATCGGCTTATATGGGGGCTATATATAATTATGGGTCGATGTGGACCAATTTTTGCATGGTCATTAGAGAACATATACCAACACCGTGTACGTAAAAGTGCACCGATATGGACCAATTTTTGCATGGTTGTTAGATACCATTTACTAACACCATGTACCAAATTTCAGCCGGATCGGATGAAATTTGCTTCTCTTAGAGCAATCGCAAACCAAATAAAAGTGGACCGATATGGACCAATTTTTGCATGGTTGTTAGAGACCATATACTTACACCATGTACCAAATTTCAGCCTGATCGGATGAAATTTGCTTCTTTTAGAGCAATCGCAAGCCAAATTAGTGGGTCCGTTTATATGGGGGCTATACGTAAAAGTGGACCGATATGGCCCATTTGCAATACCATCCGACCTACATCAATAACAACTACTTGTGCCAAGTTTCAAGTCGATAGCTTGTTTCGTTCGGAAGTTAGCGTGATTTCAACAGACGAACGGACGGACATGCTCAGATCGACTCAGAATTTCACCACGACCCAGAATATATATACTTTATGGGGTCTTAGAGCAATATTTCGATGTGTTACAAACGGAATGACAAAGTTAATATACCCCCATCCTATGGTGGAGGGTATAAAAATTATGAAAATTCATATTGGAGAAATTTCAAATAAACCGTAATAATATCGATGAACTAATATTGAGTTAAATTGGCTTTAGCGCGCTGAGTGTTCTTACACTGAGTGTTCTTACTCCGGCTGTCGTTTGTTATAAAAAATTCAATTTTCGGTGGACCGCTAGAAACAATGTTTTCAAGATCACAATACCGGTTATTGTGATATTCGATTTTTCGAACTGTGTCTTTCGTTGAGTTTCATGACTACCCAGCAACAAAAGCACCGCCAAAAAAGTAGTGAAAATGTTATTTTTGGATCCGGTGCAAAATTGACGCAGAATCGATGAATTTAACATGGGCTTGTCATAGGACAGATGTCCACTATTTCAACAGCAGTTGCACTGAAATTGCATCACTTCTTAAAGTGAGATGCGAATCCAGTGTTTTTGTGAATTAAGAATTAAGAAATTTTGTGATATTTTGACGAATAAATAATTTTTAAGATTTTTTTTATGATTATCAAAACTTAGTATTTTAGCTGGTATCTAGAGTTAGGACTCTGCGACAAGGGTGGGGTGCATCCAGAGTGATCTGGTGGTGAGTCGGGTAGGTTTAGCTGGGCAAGCAAAAAGGTGATGAGTGTCATGTGGCCCTTGGTTACAGATGGGACACACGTCAGCTACGCTGCTATCAACCACCGATAAGTAGGAATTGAGGCGGCTGCTCTTGTCTGATATTAATTGGGCTAAAACCACCCTAGTCTGCCTTGGGAGGTCTCTTTCCTCCGGTGCTATGGGCGGTGGTAGGACTCCGAGAACAGGATTAACCTTGTAGCTTCTCACCGCTTCAGCTACAGTATCCTCGTGAATCCTGTTCAGACCTGTCTGATATGCTGCCTGATCTAGAGGCTCCCTTTTGTAACGCTGGATCTCGGGCTCTAGAAGGGTTCGGGTGGTGAAGATCAACCCTTACATTTCTTGGTGTAGGTTGCCTATCCACAAGATGGTGATTTGGATGACAACTTCGACAGTGCAATGGTGCTCTGTTCTATTGGAATGTCCATGGTCTGCAGGGGAAATGTTTGTCCGTCCAGGATTTCAATGATGTTTTCAGGACAATTTACCGATAATATTCGGCGTTTAATTTGATCCCACGGTCAATGAATACCAGCGGAGAGCAACAATCGGCCATTACGGCGACACCATTACCATCGGTGGCGCTTGAGTTCTGGTAGTCAATCAAAGGTGTAAATTTTCAGTTGACCTCTTGGGTACGCAATTTGTTTGTATGCAAACTCCCCAATTTGGAATGTCCTCTCATCCGGTAACTGACCACTTCGGTAACTGACCACTTTCGTGCAAGCGAAGTAACTACACTCAAAAAAATTTACTTGCATCCAAAGACTTTGATCCTACCTTAACCCTTTCACTACCGATGTCCACTTAGAAGGACATTCGAAAAAGACACCAAATTCTATTTTCCCACTTAGTATCGGTTTATTTCTTGATGGTATTTTAAAGTAGAGACTTTAATCTAAATAACCTATAATATTGTCCATATTGGTGAGGTCTAAAATGCATTTTTATAAACTTCTTTAAGAATAAACGAAAAATACGAAAATTTGAGACAATTTTTGTAGTGCATGTTTCTAGTAAATGGACATTTATACAAAAACTATAGCTGATACTTCTACGGGTTCCTTCTTGTATTTTTCCTTACACTTTGAAAGATATTATAGGCCAAAAAGCGCTTATTTTCGTAAGGCCATTTGGTCACAATTCAAGAATCAAGTTTTCAAAAGAAGCTCATATAGCTCTTGAAGTAATTGAGGTAGGTTTTCAAAATGACAATTTTTGTTCTACATGGTGTTAGTACAAGTAAAAACAGAAGATCTATAAAAGTTTTTATCATTAGGTTTATTTTGGTAGTGAAAGCGTTAAGGATTTTGGTATTGAATCCGAGTCAAAGATGCGATTTCTTTACAATAAAGACATTTTTTAGTGACCTATCGGCTTTAAATCTACACACAGAGAAAATTTCATTAAAAGTCAGCCAACGAAAAATTTTCATTGATATAACGAAACATTTTCATTAATACAATAGCACGAAACGTTACGTTGATTGAAAATTCGTTATATTAACGAAAAAATTGTTGTATTAACGAATTTGTTTCATTGGCTGACTTTTAACGACACATTTCGTTAATATAACGAAACTATTTCTATTAGTGTGGGATCAATAAAATAAAAATTAGGGTACAGATATCATTTATCGAATTTGCATTGTCTTTTCGCGGTATATTAATGAAGTTATTTACGTACAAACAAATGCCAGCTTAAAAATCCAAATTTTAACAGATACTTCAAAGTAAATTTTTTTCTTATTTCCAAAAATAAACTTTAAACCAATTTCGAGAATACTGCTCCTGTTATTCGAATCGAAATCGCCATAAAACGTCCATGAAAATAAAAACAACCAATTGTACTTTTGAATTTGGCAATCATTTTTCGCCGATGACGTTCATTTTGCTATGGTTGCTATGTTTTTCAAAACATCGTGGCACAAGAAAAAAAATCAATTTGGAATTTGAAGGTGTTTCCCTACACAAACGTTTGCGGGTGTCTTAAAGTGCTATATTTTATTACACTTGCTACCCCAAGTTAACAAAAAAAAAACGAAAAACACTTTGATGGGATTGGTGAACATAAGAATGTCATCGTTGTAGGCAGACATTATGGGACACCCTGCGTAAATCGAGCCAATTATGGTTGTGTGTAGAAAATTGCTCAACGCATCATCTTTTTATTTGATGTATTTATCTAATATATCAGCAAGGTATTTTAAGAAATTGAATTTTTTAATGTGATTCATGGCCATACATTACATCTACTCAAGAAATTCCAATCTACCATAGTACAACTGTAAGTATAAAGCATAAAGGTGTATATGGGATGCGACTAATTAAAAATTTACGCAACTTATTCGTCATTCCTGAAACTTGCTGGAAGTTAATCGCGTATTTGGCGATGGTCAAAATTTATCAACAAGCTAATAAATTATCTCAATATCCACTAAATGAATATTGGTTTAGATGAAGGGTATATTTATTATGAAGTCAAGATGTTTTAAAGAATCAATTTATAAGTGTACAATATCTTCAAAAAAATTCAGTACACGCAGCGAAGAAACATGGTCACCTCCTAGCGCAAAATGTTATTTTTGAATGGTGAACAAAGAACATGTTTGTCGCAAACAACATAAAATGATTATCCAAATCAGATACATAGCGTCCGAGAAAATTACATGGTGGCTACAAACATGTTACATATATACCGTCCAAAAAAAAAAAAAAACAATCACTAGAAGGAATATGATCATCATTCTCTGGATGTAGTTAAACTGATGCATAAATTAACGTAATTTTATTGGAAAAAAATATTTTGTTTAATATTAATTTCTTTAGAAATTTTTACCAGCCTAACGTAATTTTCTTGTATTAGAATTAATCACATTAAAATTTACAAAATTTAAGAAATCCTGAACTATTTTGTGGGAAATAGGAATTTAGTAAATCTTTATGCTTCATTTGTGTATCATTTATTCCCCTTTTTTAGTTCATTTAACCAACGTACGCCTAATATTATTACACTCAGGAAAATTTTTTCAAAATATAATAATTCCAAGAGCTAAACGAGAGTTAAGTTAGCTTTAGTTCTTTTTTTTTAAGTGTATGTTCTTTTTTTTTAAGTGTATGTAGTTCCTAATATGGAATTATCACTTGCACTCATTTTAACTCATAATTTTCCGCTGTGGTTTTGGCAAATTAAGTTTTAAAACAATTGGATCATATATTGGCCTTATTGCACTGTAATTTTTTGAGTGTATGGTGCCACTAAGGTCACATACCGAATTTCAAAAAAAAAAAAAAAACAACAACAACAACAACAAAAGTAGTTTGCATCCACAACTTACGATCTGACCATTTCCAATCAACTTGGAAAACATTTCTCTCCAACTAAGAAGTTCTTAAATTCTCTATAGAAATAAAATTTCGACAAAAAATTTTCTATAGAAATAAAATACTAACAAAAATTCTATAGAAATAAAAATTTGACAAAATTTTCTATAGAACTAAACTTTTGACAAAATGTTCTATAGAAATAAAATTTTGAAAAATTTTCTATAGAAATAAAATCTTGAAAAAGTTTCTCTAGAAATAAAATTTTGACAAAATTTTCTAAAGCAATAATATTTTGATGAATTTTTCCAAAGAAATAAAATTTTGACAAAATTTTCTATAGAAAAAAATTTTTGACAAAAATTTTTTTTCCATAGAAAATTTTGTCAAAATTTTATTTCTTTAGAAAAATTCACCAAAATATTATTTCTATAGAATTTTGTTCTATAGAAAATTTTGTCAAAATTTTATTTCTGTAGAAAATTTTGCCAAAACAAAGTTAAATAAATTTTGACAAAATTTTCTAAAGAAATAAAATTTTGACAAAATTTTCTATAGAAATCAAATCTTGACAATGTTTTCTATAGAAATCAAATGTAGACAAAACTTTCCATAGGAATAAAATTTTGACAAAATTTTATATGGAAATAAAATTTTAACAAAATTTTCTATAGATATGACACTTTGATAAAATTTCCTATAGAAATGCAATTTTGACAAAATTCCTATAAATATTAAATTTGGACAAAATTTTCTATTTCTATAGAAATAAAATTTTCACGATATAAATTAAATGTTCTATAGAAATAAAATTTAAGCAAAATTTTCTATAGAAATAAAATTTTGACAACATGTTCTACAGAAATAAAATTTTGACAAAATTTTCTATGGACATAACAAATTTTTTTTTTTATTTCTGTAGAAAATTTTGTCAAAACAAAGTTAAATAAATTTTGACAAAATTTTCTACAGAAATAAAATTTTGACAAAATTTTCTATAGAAATCAAATCTTGACAATGTTTTCTATAGAAATCAAATGTAGACAAAACTTTCCATAGGAATAAAATTTTGACAAAATTTTATATGGAAATAAAATTTTAACAAAATTTTCTATAGATATGACACTTTGATAAAATTTCCTATAGAAATGCAATTTTGACAAAATTCCTATAAATATTAAATTTGGACAAAATTTTCTATTTCTATAGAAATAAAATTTTCACGATATAAATTAAATGTTCTATAGAAATAAAATTTAAGCAAAATTTTCTATAGAAATAAAATTTTGACAACATGTTCTACAGAAATAAAATTTTGACAAAATTTTCTATGGACATAACAAATTTTGTCATAATTCTACGAAAACTTTTGTCAAAATTGTATTTCTATAGAAAATCTTGTCAAAATTTTATTTATTTATTTATTTACAAAATAAGACTTATAGTAAAATATAAGAATAATATTAGAATAGTAGCATTGTCTACAGAGGCCATCAGCTAAAAAAATCTCGTGAAATTTTATTTCTATAGAAACTTTAGCGAACATTTTATATCTATAAAAATTTTGTTAAAATTTTATTTCTATAGGCATTTTTGTATAAAATTTATTTCTATAGGTATTTTTGTCTATTTTTATTTCTATAGAAAATTTTGTCAGTCTTTTATTTCTATAAAAATTCTATCAATATTTTATTTCTATAGAAAGTTTTGTCAATAATTTTATTTTTATAGAAAATTTTGTAAACATTTTATTTCTTTAGAAAATTGTGTCAACATTTTATTTCTATAGATAATTCTGACAAAATTTTGTTTCTATAGAAAATTTTGTCAAAATTTTATTTCTATAGACAATTTTGTTAAAATTTTATTTTTATAGAAAATTTTGTCAAAATTTTATTTCTTTTGAAAATTTTGTCAAAACGTTATTTCTATAGAAAATTTTGTCAAAACGTTATTTCTATAGAAAATTTTGTCAACATTTTATTCCTATAGAAAGTTTTGTCTAAATTTTATTTTTATAAAAAATGTTGTCAACATTTTATTTCTATAGAAAATTTTGTCAAAACTTTTTTTCTATAGAAAGTTCTGTCTATAGAAAATTTTGTTAAAATTTTATTTCTATAGAAGCTATTTTCAAAATTTTATTTCTATAGAAACTTTTTCAAAATTTGATTTCTATAGAAAATTTTGTCAAAAAATTTTAAAGAAATAAAATTTTGACAAAATGTTCTACAGAAATAAAATATTGACAAAATTTTCTATAGACATAACATTTTGACAGATAGAAATAAAATTTGGAGAAAATTCTCTATAGAAATAAAATTTTTAGAAAATTTTCTATAGAAATAAAATTTAGACAAATGTTCTATAGAAATAAAATTTTAACAAAATTTTCAATAGAAATAAAATTTTGACAAAATTTTCTATAGAAATGATAATGTTCAGATAACATATTTTCCTATTCAAACATGTTTGCTGCAAACATAGTATGTTTGGTGCATAACATATTATGATTGTTGCGAACATAATATGTTTGGCACCAAAAGTAACATTCTTGCTGCAAACATAATATGTTTCCTGTAACCATAATAGGCTTGCAGCAAACATATTATGGTTGCAGCAAACATATTATGGTTGCGGCAAACATGTTAGTTTTGACATATTATGTCGCAACAAACATATTATGGTTGCATCAAACATATGATGATTGCAGCAAACATGTTATGGTTGCAGCAAAAATATAATGTTTGCTGCATAGCATATTATGGTTGCCGCAAACATATTATAGTTGCAGCAATCATAACATGTTTACAAGAAACATGTCATTTTTGGTACCAAACATATTATGTTTGCTGCAACCATAACATGTTTGCTGCAAACATCATATGTTTGATGCAACCATAATATGTTTGTTGCGACATAATATGTCAAAACTAACTTGTTTGCCGCAACCATAATATGTTTGCTGCAACCATAATATGTTTGCTGCAACCATAATATGTTTGCTGCAAGCCTATTATGGTTACAGGAAACATATTATGTTTGCAGCAAGAATGTTACTTTTGGTGCCAAACATATTATGTTCGCAACCAAACATATTATGTTTGCGGCAAACATGTTTGAATAGGAAAATATGTTATCTGAACATTATCATTTCTATAGAAAATTTTGTCAAAATTTTATTTCTATAGAAAATTTTGTTAAAATTTTATTTCTATAGAACATTTGTCTAAATTTTATTTCTATAGAAAATTTTCTAAAAATTTTATTTCTATAGAGAATTTTCTCCAAATTTTATTTCTATAGAAAATTCTGTCAAAATTCTGTCTATAGAAAATTTTGTCAATATTTTATTTCTGTAGAACATTTTGTCAAAATTTTATTTCTTTAAAATTTTTTGACAAAATTTTCTATAGAAATCAAATTTTGAAAAAGTTTCTATAGAAATAAAATTTTGAAAATAGCTTCTATAGAAATAAAATTTTAACAAAATTTTCTATAGACAGAATTTTCTATAGAAATAAAGTTTTGACAAAATTTTCTATAGAAATAAAATGTTCACAACATTTTTTATAGAAATAAAATTTAGACAAAACTTTCTATAGGAATAAAATGTTGACAAAATTTTCTATAGAAATAACGTTTTGACAAAATTTTCAAAATAAATAAAATTTTGACAAAATTTTCTATAAAAATAAAATTTTAACAAAATTTTCTAAAGAAATAAAATGTTCACAAAATTTTCTAAAGAAATAAAATGTTGAGAAAATTTTCTATAGAAATAAAATTATTGACAAAACTTTCTATAGAAATAAAATATTGATAGAATTTTTATAGAAATAAAAGACTGACAAAATTTTCTATAGAAATAAAAATAGACAAAAATGCCTACAGAAATAAATTTTATACAAAAATGTCTATAGAAATAAAATTTTAACAAAATTTTTATAGATATAAAATGTTCGCTAAAGTTTCTATAGAAATAAAATTTCACGAGATTTTTTTTTATCTGATGGCCTCTGTAGACAATGCTACTATTCTAATATTATTCTTATATTTTACTATAAGTCTTATTTTGTAAATAAATAAATAAATAAATAAATAAATAAATAAAATTTTGACAAAATTTTCTATAGAAATACAATTTTAGACAGAATTTTCTATAGAAATAAAATGTTGACAACATTTTTCATAGAAATAAAATTTAGACAAAACTTTCTATAGGAATAAAATGTTGACAAAATTTTCTATAGAAATAACGTTTTGACAAAATTTTCAAAAGAGATGAAATTTTGACAAAATTTTCTATCAAAATAAAATTTTAACAAAATTTTCTATCAAAATAAAATTTTAACAAAATTTTCTGAAGAAATAAAATGTTCACAAAATTTTCTAAAGAAATAAAATGTTGAGAAAATTTTCTATAGAAATAAAATTATTGACAAAACTTTCTATAGAAATAAAATATTGATAGAATTTTTATAGAAATAAAAGACTGACAAAATTTTCTGTAGAAATAAAAATAGACAAAAATGCATACAGAAATAAATTTTATACAAAAATGCCTATAGAAATAAAATTTTAACAAAATTTTTATAGATATAAAATGTTCGCTAAAGTTTCTATAGAAATAAAATTTCACGAGATTTTTTTTATCTGATGGCCTCTGTAGGCAATGCTACTATTCTAATATTATTCTTATATTTTACTATAAGTCTTATTTTGTAAATAAATAAATAAAATTTTGACAAAAGTTGTTATAGAATTATGACAAAATTTTTTATGTCTATAGAAAATTTTGTCAAAATTTTATTTCTGTAGAACATTTTGTCAAAATTTTATTTCTATAGAAAATTTTGCTTATTATTATTGCTGCAACTATAATATGTTTGCGGCAACCATAATATGCTATGCAGCAAACATGTTATTTTTGGTGTCAAACATGTTATGTTTGCTGCAACCATAACGTGTTTGCTGCAAACATAATATGTTTGCAGCAATCATAAAATGTTTGCTGCAATAATAACATGTTTGCTGCAAACATATTATGGTTACAAGAAACATATTATGTTTGCAGCAAACATAATATGTTTGCAGCAAATATATTATGGTTGCAGCAAACATATTATGTTTGCAGCAAACACGTTATGGTTGCAGCAAACATAACATGTTTGACACCAAAAATAACATGTTTGCTGCATAGCATATTATGGTTGCCGCAAACATATTATAGTTGCAGCAATAATAATAAGCAAAATTTTCTATAGAAATAAAATTTTGACAAAATGCAACCATAATATGCTATGCAGCAAACATGTTATTTTTGGTGTCAAACATGTTATGTTTGCTGCAACCATAACGTGTTTGCTGCAAACATAATATGTTTGCAGCAATCATAAAATGTTTGCTGCAATAATAACATGTTTGCTGCAAACATATTATGGTTACAAGAAACATATTATGTTTGCAGCAAACATAATATGTTTGCAGCAAATATACTATGGTTGCAGCAAACATATTATGTTTGCTGAAACCATAACATTTTTGCTGCAACCATAATATTTTTGCTGCAACCATAACATGTTTGCTGCAAACATGTTATGGTTGCAGCAAACATAATATGTTTGGTACCAAAAATGACATGTTTGCTGCAAGCATAATATGTTTCTTGTAACCATCATATGTTTTCAGCAAACATGTTATTATTGCTGCAACTATAATATGTTTGCGGCAACCATAATATGCTATGCAGCAAACATGTTATTTTTTAAACATTTTTGCTGCAACCATAACATGTTTGCTGCAAACATGTTATGATTGCAGTAAACATAATATGTTTGGTACCAAAAATGACATGTTGGTGCAAGCATAATATGTTTCTTGTAACCATAATATGTTTGCAGCAAACATGTTATTATTGCTGCAACTATAATATGTTTGCGGCAACCATAATATGCTATGCAGCAAACATGTTATTTTTGGTGTCAAACATGTTATGTTTGCTGCAACCATAACGAGTTTGCTGCAAACATAAAATGTTTGCTGCAACAATAACATGTTTGCTGCAACAATAACATGTTTGCTGCAAACATATTATGGTTGCAGCAAACATAACATGTTTCACACCAAAAATATAATGTTTGCTGCATATCATATTATGGTTGCCGCAAACATATTATAGTTGCAGCAATCATAACATGTTTGCTGCAAACATAACATGTTTTCTGCAAACATATTATGGTTACAATAAACATATTATGCTTGCAACAAACATGTCATTTTTGGTACCAAACATATTATGTTTGCAGCAAACATGTTATGGTTGCAGCAAACATGTTATGCAACCATGTTATGTTTGCTGCAACCATAACATGTTTGCTGCAAACATCATATGTTTGATGCAACCATAATATGTTTGCTGCGACATAATATGTCAAAACTAACATGTTTGCCGCAACCATAATATGTTTGCTGCAACCATAATATGTTTGCTGCAAGCCTATTATGGTTACAGGAAACATATTATGTTTGCAGCAAGAATGTTACTTTTGGTGCCAAACATATTATGTTCGCAACCAAACATATTATGTTTGCGGCAAATATGTTTGAATAGGAAAATATGTTATCTGAACATTATCATTTCTATAGAAAATTTTGTCAAAATTTTATTTCTATAGAAAATTTTGTTAAAATTTTATTTCTATAGAACATTTGTCTGAATTTTATTTCTATAGAAAATTTTCTAAAAATTTTATTTCTATAGAGAATTTTCTCCAAATTTTATTTCTATAGAAAATTCTGTCAAAATGTTATGTCTATAGAAAATTTTGTCAATATTTTATTTCTGTAGAACATTTTGTCAAAATTTTATTTCTTTAAAATTTTTTGACAAAATTTTCTATAGAAATCAAATTTTGAAAAAGTTTCTATAGAAATAAAATTTTGAAAATAGCTTCTATAGAAATAAAATTTTAACAAAATTTTCTATAGACAGAATTTTCTATAGAAATAAAGTTTTGACAAAATTTTCTATAGAAATAAAATGTTGACAACATTTTTTATAGAAATAAAATTTAGACAAAACTTTCTATAGGAATAAAATGTTGACAAAATTTTCTATAGAAATAACGTTTTGACAAAATTTTCAAAAGAAATAAAATTTTGACAAAATTTTCTATAAAAATAAAATTTTAACAAAATTTTCTAAAGAAATAAAATGTTCACAAAATTTTCTAAAGAAATAAAATGTTGAGAAAATTTTCTATAGAAATAAAATTATTGACAAAACTTTCTATAGAAATAAAATATTGATAGAATTTTTATAGAAATAAAAGACTGACAAAATGTTCTATAGAAATAAAAATAGACAAAAATGCCTACAGAAATAAATTTTATACAAAAATGCCTATAGAAATAAAATTTTAACAAAATTTTTATAGATATAAAATGTTCGCTAAAGTTTCTATAGAAATAAAATTTCACGAGATTTTTTTTATCTGATGGCCTCTGTAGACAATGCTACTATTCTAATATTATTCTTATATTTTACTATAAGTCTTATTTTGTAAATAAATAAATAAATAAATAAAATTTTGATAAAATTTTCTATAGAAATACAATTTTAGACAGAATTTTCTATAGAAATAAAATGTTGACAACATTTTTCATAGAAATAAAATTTAGACAAAACTTTCTATAGGAATAAAATGTTGACAAAATTTTCTATAGAAATAACGTTTTGACAAAATTTTCAAAAGAGATAAAATTTTGACAAAATTTTCTATCAAAATAAAATTTTAACAAAATTTTCTATCAAAATAAAATTTTAACAAAATTTTCTGAAGAAATAAAATGTTCACAAAATTTTCTAAAGAAATAAAATGTTGAGAAAATTTTCTATAGAAATAAAATTATTGACAAAACTTTCTATAGAAATAAAATATTGATAGAATTTTTATAGAAATAAAAGACTGACAAAATTTTCTGTAGAAATAAAAATAGACAAAAATGCCTACAGAAATAAATTTTATACAAAAATGCCTATAGAAATAAAATTTTAACAAAATTTTTATAGATATAAAATGTTCGCTAAAGTTTCTATAGAAATAAAATTTCACGAGATTTTTTTTATCTGATGGCCTCTGTAGGCAATGCTACTATTCTAATATTATTCTTATATTTTACTATAAGTCTTATTTTGTAAATAAATAAATAAAATTTTGACAAAAGTTGTTATAGAATTATGACAAAATTTTTTATGTCTATAGAAAATTTTGTCAAAATTTTATTTCTGTAGAACATTTTGTCAAAATTTTATTTCTATAGAAAATTTTGCTTATTATTATTGCTGCAACTAAATAAAATTAAATAAAATTTTAACAAAATTTTTATAGATATAAAATGTTCGCTAAAGTTTCTATAGAAATAAAATTTCACGAGATTTTTTTTATCTGATGGCCTCTGTAGGCAATGCTACTATTCTAATATTATTCTTATATTTTACTATAAGTCTTATTTTGTAAATAAATAAATAAAATTGTGACAAACGTTGTTATAGAATTATGACAAAATTTTTTATGTCTATAGAAAATTTTGTCAAAATTTTATTTCTGTAGAACATTTTGTCAAAATTTTATTTCTATAGAAAATTTTGCTTATTATTATTGCTGCAACTATAATATGTTTGCGGCAACCATAATATGCTATGCAGCAAACATGTTATTTTTGGTGTCAAACATGTTATGTTTGCTGCAACCATAACGTGTTTGCTGCAAACATAATATGTTTGCAGCAATCATAAAATGTTTGCTGCAATAATAACATGTTTGCTGCAAACATATTATGGTTACAAGAAACATATTATGTTTGCAGCAAACATAATATGTTTGCAGCAAATATATTATGGTTGCAGCAAACATATTATGTTTGCTGAAACCATAACATTTTTGCTGCAACCATAACATGTTTGCTGCAAACATGTTATGGTTGCAGCAAACATAATATGTTTGGTACCAAAAATGACATTTTTGCTGCAAGCATAATATGTTTCTTGTAACCATCATATGTTTGCAGCAAACATGTTATTATTGCTGCAACTATAATATGTTTGCGGCAACCATAATATGCTATGCAGCAAACATGTTATTTTTTTAAACATTTTTGCTGCAAACACGTTATGATTGCAGTAAACATAATATGTTTGGTACCAAAAATGACATGTTGGTGCAAGCATAATATGTTTCTTGTAACCATAATATGTTTGCAGCAAACATGTTATTATTGCTGCAACTATAATATGTTTGCGGCAACCATAATATGCTATGCAGCAAACATGTTATTTTTGGTGTCAAACATGTTATGCAACCATAACGAGTTTGCTGCAAACATAAAATGTTTGCTGCAACAATAACATGTTTGCTGCAAACATATTATGGTTGCAGCAAACATGTTATGGTTGCAGCAAACATAACATGTTTCACACCAAAAATATAATGTTTGCTGCATATCATATTATGGTTGCCGCAAACATATTATAGTTGCAGCAATCATAACATGTTTGCTGCAAACATAACATGTTTTCTGCAAACATATTATGGTTACAATAAACATATTATGCTTGCAACAAACATGTCATTTTTGGTACCAAACATATTATGTTTACAGCAAACATGTTATGGTTGCAGCAAACATGTTATGCAACCATGTTATGTTTGCTGCAATCATAACATGTTTGCTGCAAACATATTATGGTTGCAGCAAACATGTTATGGTTGCAGCAAAAATATAATGTTTGCTGCATAGCATATTATGGTTGCCGCAAACATATTATAGTTGCAGCAATCATAACATGTTTACAAGAAACATGTCATTTTTGGTACCAAACATATTATGCTTGCTGCAACCATAACATGTTTGCTGCAAACATCATATGTTTGATGCAACCATAATATGTTTGCTGCGACATAATATGTCAAAACTAACATGTTTGTCGCAACCATAATATGTTTGCTGCAACCATAATATGTTTGCTGCAACCATAATATGTTTGCTGCAACCATAATATGTTTGCTGCAAACCTATTATGGTTACAGGAAACTTATTATGTTTGCAGCAAGAATGTTACTTTTGGTGCCAAACATATTATGTTCGCAACCAAACATATTATGTTTGCGACAAATATGTTTGAATAGGAAAATATGTTATCTGAACATTATCATTTCTATAGAAAATTTTGTCAAAATTTTATTTCTATAGAAAATTTTTTATTTCTATAGAAAATTTTGCTTATTATTATTGCTACACCTATAATATGTTTGCGGCAACCATAATATGCTATGCAGCAAACATGTTATTTTTGGTGTCAAACATGTTATGTGTGCTGCAACCATAACGTGTTTGCTGCAAACATAATATGTTTGCAGCAATCATAAAATGTTTGCTGCAACAATAACATGTTTGCTGCAAACATATTATGGTTACAAGAAACATATTATGTTTGCAGCAAACATAATACGTTTGCAGCAAACATATTATGGTTGCAGCAAACATAACATATTTCACACCAAAAATATAATGTTTGCTGCATATCATATTATGGTTGCCGCAAACATATTATAGTTGCAGCAATCATAACATGTTTGCTGCAAACATAACATGTTTTCTGCAAACATATTATGGTTACAAGAAACATATTATGGTTACCAAACATATTATGTTTGCTGCAACCATAACATGTTTGCAGCAAACATGTTATGGTTGCAGCAAACATAATATGTTTGGTACCAAAAATGACATGTTTGCTGCAAGCATAATATGTTTCTTGTAACCATAATATGTTTGCAGCAAACATGTTATTATTGCTGCAACTATAATATGTTTGCGGCAACCATAATATGCTATGCAGCAAACATGTTATTTTTTTAAACATTTTTGCTGCAACCATAACATGTTTGCTGCAAACATGTTATGGTTGCAGTAAACATAATATGTTTGGTACCAAAAATGACATGTTTCTTGTAAACATGTTATGATTGCTGCAACTATAATATGGTTGCGGCAACCACAACATGCTACGCAGCAAACATGTTATTTTTGGTGTCAAACATGTTATGTTTGCTGCAAACATAAAATGTTTGCTGCAAACATATTATGGTTGCAGCAAACATGTTATGGTTGCAGCAAACATAACATGTTTCACACCTAAAATATAATGTTTGCTGCATATCATATTATGTTTGCCGCAAACATATTATAGTTGCAGCAATCATAACATGTTTGCTGCAAACATAACATGTTTTCTGCAAACATATTATGGTTACAATAAACATATTATGCTTGCAACAAACATGTCATTTTTGGTACCAAACATATTATGTTTGCTGCAACCATAACATGTTTGCTGCAAACATATTATGGTTGCATCAAACATGTTATGGTTGCAGCAAAAATATAATGTTTGCTGCATAGCGTTACGACACCAAGCGTTAGATCGACTCAGGAGGTGATTCTGAGTCGATCGGTATATATTTTATGGGGTCTAAAATCAATATTTCTGGTAGGCACTTTTTTTGGCCGATCAAACTTATTATACCCTGACCACTATGTGGTTTAGGGTATAAAAATTTTATAGAAATAACAATTTGACAACATTTTCTATAGAATTAAACTTTTGACAAAATGTTGTATAGAAATAAAATTTTGAAAAAGTTTCCATACAAATAAAATTTTGAAAAAAGCTTCTCTCGAAATAAAATTTTGACAACATTTTCTAAAGCAATAATATTTTGATGAATTTTTCCAAAGAAATAAAATTTTGACAAAATTTTCTATAGAAAAAATTTTTGACAAAATTTTCTATAGGAATAAATTTTGACAAAAATTTGTTTTCCATAGAAAATTTTGTCAAAATTATCTTTCTTTAGAAAAATTCATCAAAATATTATTTCTATAGAAAATTGTGTCAAAAATGTATATAGAAAATTTTGTCAAAAATTTATATAGAAAATTTTGTCAAAAATTTATATAGAAAATTTTGTCAAAATTTTATTTCTGTAGAAAATTTTGTAAAAAAAGAATTAAATAAATTTTGACAAAATTTTCTAAAGAAATAAAATTTTGAAAAAATTTTCTATAGAAATCAAATCTTGAAAATGTTTTTTATAGAAATCAAATGTAGACAAAACTTTCCATAGGAATAAAATTTTGACAAAATTTTATATGGAAATAAAATTTTGACAAAATTTTATATGGAAATAAAATTTTGACAAAATTTTATATGGAAATAAAATTTTAACAAAATTTTCTACAGATATGACACTTTGATAAAATTTCCTATAGAAATGCAATTTTGACAAAATTCCTATAAAAATTAAATTTGGACAAAATTTTCTATAGAAATAAAATTTAAGCAAAATTTTCTATAGAAATAAAATTTTGACAAAATGTTCTACAGAAATAAAATTTTGACAAAATTTTCTATAGACATAACAAATGTTTCTATAGACATAACAAATGTTGTTATGTTTGCAGCAAACATGTTATGATTGCTGCAACTATAATATGTTTGCGGCAACCATAATATGATATGCAGCAAACATTATATTTTTGGTGTGAAATATGTTATGTTTGCTGCAACCATAATATGTTTGCTGCAAACGTATTATGTTTGCTGCAAACATAATATGTTTCTTGTAACCATAATATGTTTGCAGCAAACATGTTATTGTTGCAGCAAACATTTTATGATTGCTGCAAACATATTATGTTTGCAAAAAAAATCTCGTGAAATTTTATTTCTATAGAAACTTTAGCGAACATTTTATATCTATAAAAATTTTGTTAAAATTTTATTTCTATAGGCATTTTTGTATAAAATTTATTTCTGTAGGCATGTTATGTTTGCAGCAAACATGTTATGATTGCTGCAACTGTAATATGTTTGCGGCAACCATAATATGATATGCAGCAAACATTATATTTTTGGTGTGAAATATGTTATGTTTGCTGCAACCATAATATGTTTGCTGCAAACGTATTATGTTTGCTGCAAACATAATATGTTTCTTGTAACCATAATATGTTTGCAGCAAACATGTTATTGTTGCTGCAAACATTTTATGATTGCTGCAAACATATTATGTTTGCAAAAAAAATCTCGTGAAATTTTATTTCTATAGAAACTTTAGCGAACATTTTATATCTATAAAAATTTTGTTAAAATTTTATTTCTATAGGCATTTTTGTATAAAATTTATTTCTGTAGGCATTTTTTAAAGAAATAAAATTTTGACAAAATGTTCTACAGAAATAAAATATTGACAAAATTTTCTATAGACATAACATTTTGACAGAATTTTCTATAGAAATAAAATTTGGAGAAAATTCTCTATAGAAATAAAATTTTTAGAAAATATTCTATAGAAATAAAATTTAGACAAATGTTCTATAGAAATAAAATTTTAACAAAATTTTCTATAGAAATAAAATTTTATTTTCTATAGAAATAAATGTTTGGTTGCGAACATAATATGTTTGGCACCAAAAGTAACATTCTTGCTGCAAACATAATATGTTTCTTGTAACCATAATAGGCTTGCAGCAAACATATTATGGTTGCAGCAAACATATTATGGTTGCGGCAAACATGGTAGTTTTGACATATTATGTCGCAGCAAACATATTATGGTTGCATCAAACATATGATGTTTGCAGCAAACATGTTATGATTGCTGCAACTATAATATGTTTGCGGCAACCATAATATGCTATGCAGCAAACATTATATTTTTGCTGCAACCATAACATGTTTGCTGCAAACATATTATTATATGCAACCATAACATGTTTGCTGCAACCATAATATGTTTGCAGCAAACTCGTTATGGTTGCAGCAAACATAACATGTTTGACACCAAAAATAACATGTTTGCTGCATAGCATATTATGGTTGCCGCAAACATATTATAGTTGCAGCAATAATAACATGTTTGCTGCAAACATATGATGCTATGCAGCAAACATTATATTTTTGCTGCAACCATAACATGTTTGCTGTAACCATAATATGTTTGCAGCAAACATGTTATGATAGCAGCAAACATGTTATGGTTGCAGCAAACATAACATGGTTGCATAACATGTTTGCTGCAACCATAACATGTTTGCTGCAAACATGTTATGGTTGCAGCAAACATAATATGTTTGGTACCAAAAATGACATGTTTGTTGCAAGCATAATATGTTTATTGTAACCATAATATGTTTGCAGAAAACATGTTATGTTTGCAGCAAACATGTTATGATTGCTGCAACTATAATATGTTTGCGGCAAACATAATATGATATGCAGCAAACATTATATTTTAGGTGTGAAACATGTTATGATTGCTGCAACCATAACATGTTTGCTGCACCCATAATATGTTTGCAGCAAACATGTTATTGTTGCAGCAAACATTTTATGTTTGCAGCAAACATAACATGTTTGACACCAAAAATAACATGTTTGCTGCATAGCATGTTGTGGTTGCCGCAACCATATTATAGTTGCAGCAATCATAACATGTTTACAACCATGTCATTTTTGGTACCAAACATATTATGTTTACTGCAACCATAACATGTTTGCAGCAAACATGTTATGGTTGCTGCAAACATTATGTTATGCAACCATGTTATGTTTGCTGCAAACATATTATGGTTACAAGAAACATATTATGGTTACCAAACATGTTTGGTACCAAAAATGACATGTTTGCTGCAAGCATAATATGTTTCTTGTAACCATCATATGTTTGCAGCAAACATGTTATTATTGCTGCAACTATAATATGTTTGCGGCAACCATAATATGCTATGCAGCAAACATGTAATTTTTTTAACATTTTTGCTGCAACAATAACATGTTTGCTGCAAACATGTTATGATTGCAGTAAACATAATATGTTTGGTACCAAAAATGTCATGTTGGTGCAAGCATAATATGTTTCTTGTAACCATAATATGTTTGCAGCAAACATGTTATGATTGTTGCAAACATAATATGTTTGGCACAAAAAGTAGCATGCTTGCGGCAACCATAACATGTTTGCTGCAACCATAATATGTTTGCAGCAAACATGTTATGGTTGCAGCAAACATAACATGTTTCACACCAAAAATATAATGTTTGCTGCATATCATATGGTTGCCGCAAACATATTATAGTTGCAGCAATCATAACATGTTTGCTGCAAACATAACATGTTTTCTGCAAACTGGTTGCAGCAAACATGTTATGGTTGCAGCAAACATAACATGTTTCACACCTAAAATATAATGTTTGCTGCATATCAACAAACATGTCATTTTTGGTACCACACATATTATGTTTGCTGCAACCATAAAATGTTTGCAGCAAATATGTTATGGTTGCATCAAACATGTTATGGTTGCAGCAAACATGTTATGCAACCATGTTATGTTTGCTGCAACCATAACATGTTTGCTGCAATCATAACATGTTTGCCGCAACCATATTATAGTTGCAGCAATCATAACATGTTTACAAGAAACATGTAATTTTTGGTACCAAACATATTATGTTTGCTGCAACCATAACATGTTTGCTGCAAACATCATATGTTTGATGCAACCATAATATGTTTGCTGCGACATAATATGTCAAAACTAACATGTTTGCCGCAACCATAATATGTTTGCTGCAACCATAATATGTTTGCTGCAACCATAATATGCTATGCAGCAAACATGTTATTTTTTTAACATTTTTGCTGCAACAATAACATGTTTGCTGCAAACATGTTATGATTGCAGTAAACATAACATGTTTGCTGCAAACATCATATGTTTGATGCAACCATAATATGTTTGCTGCGACATAATATGTCAAAACTAACATGTTTGCCGCAACCATAATATGTTTGCTGCAACCATAATATGTTTGCTGCAACCATAATATGTTTGCGGCAACCATAATATGCTATGCAGCAAACATGTTATTTTTTTAACATTTTTGCTGCAACAATAACATGTTTGCTGCAAACATGTTATGATTGCAGTAAACATAATATGTTTGGTACCAAAAATGTCATGTTGGTGCAAGCATAATATGTTTCTTGTAACCATAATATGTTTGCAGCAAACATGTTATTATTGCTGCAACTATAATATGTTTGCGGCAACCATAATATGCTATGCAGCACACATGTTATTTTTGGTGTCAAACATGTTATGTTTGCTGCAACCATAACGAGTTTGCTGCAAACATAAAATGTTTGCTGCAACCATAACATGTTTGCTGCAAACATAACATGTTTCACACCAAAAATATAATGTTTGCTGCATATCATATTATGGTTGCCGCAAACATATTATAGTTGCAGCAATCATAACATGTTTGCTGCAAACATAACATGTTTTCTGCAAACATATTATGGTTACAATAAACATATTATGCTTGCAACAAACATGTCATTTTTGGTACCAAACATATTATGTTTGCAGCAAACATGTTATGGTTGCAGCAAACATGTTATGCAACCATGTTATGTTTGCTGCAATCATAACATGTTTGCTGCAAACATATTATGGTTGCAGCAAACATGTTATGGTTGCAGCAAACATGTTATGGTTGCAGCAAAAATATAATGTTTGCTGCATAGCATATTATGGTTGCCGCAAACATATTATAGTTGCAGCAATCATAACATGTTTACAAGAAACATGTCATTTTTGGTACCAAACATATTATGCTTGCTGCAACCATAACATGTTTGCTGCAAACATCATATGTTTGATGCAACCATAATATGTTTGCTGCGACATAATATGTCAAAACTAACATGTTTGCCGCAACCATAATATGTTTGCTGCAACCATAATATGTTTGCTGCAACCATAATATGTTTGCTGCAACCATAATATGTTTGCTGCAAGCCTATTATGGTTACAGGAAACATATTATGTTTGCAGCAAGAATGTTACTTTTGGTGCCAAACATATTATGTTCGCAACCAAACATTTATTTCTATAGAAAATAAAATTTTATTTCTATAGAAAATTTTGTTAAAATTTTATTTCTATAGAACATTTGTCTAAATTTTATTTCTATAGAAAATTTTCTAAAAATTTTATTTCTATAGAGAATTTTCTCCAAATTTTATTTCTATAGAAAATTCTGTCAAAATGTTATGTCTATGGAAAATTTTGTCAATATTTTATTTCTGTAGAACATTTTGTCAAAATTTTATTTCTTTAAAAAATGCCTACAGAAATAAATTTTATACAAAAATGCCTATAGAAATAAAATTTTAACAAAATTTTTATAGATATAAAATGTTCGCTAAAGTTTCTATAGAAATAAAATTTCACGAGATTTTTTTTATCTGATGGCCTCTGTAGACAATGCTACTATTCTTATATTATTCGTATATTTTACTATAAGTCTTATTTTGTAAATAAATAAATAAATAAATAAAATTTTGACAAAAGTTGTTATAGAATTATGACAAAATTTGTTATGTCTATAGAAAATTTTGTCAAAATTTTATTTCTGTAGAACATTTTGTCAAAATTTTATTTCTATAGAAAATTTTGCTTATTATTATAGAATTATGACAAAATTTGTTATGTCTATAGAAAATTTTGTCAAAATTTTATTTCTGTAGAACATTTTGTCAAAATTTTATTTCTATAGAAAATTTTGCTTATTATTATTGCTGCACCTATAATATGTTTGCGGCAACCATAATATGCTATGCAGCAAACATGTTATTTTTGGTGTCAAACATGTTATGTTTGCTGCAACCATAACGTGTTTGCTGCAAACATAATATGTTTGCAGCAATCATAAAATGTTTGCTGCAACAATAACATGTTTGCTGCAAACATATTATGGTTACAAGAAACATATTATGTTTGCAGCAAACATAATACGTTTGCAGCAAACATATTATGGTTGCAGCAAACATAACATATTTCACACCAAAAATATAATGTTTGCTGCATATCATATTATGGTTGCCGCAAACATATTATAGTTGCAGCAATCATAACATGTTTGCTGCAAACATAACATGTTTTCTGCAAACATATTATGGTTACAAGAAACATATTATGGTTACCAAACATATTATGTTTGCTGCAACCATAACATGTTTGCAGCAAACATGTTATGGTTGCAGCAAACATAATATGTTTGGTACCAAAAATGACATGTTTGCTGCAAGCATAATATGTTTCTTGTAACCATCATATGTTTGCAGCAAACATGTGATTATTGCTGCAACTATAATATGTTTGCGGCAACCATAATATGCTATGCAGCAAACATGTTATTTTTTTTAAACATTTTTGCTACAACCATAACATGTTTGCTGCAAACATGTTATGGTTGCAGTAAACATAATATGTTTGGTACCAAAAATGACATGTTTCTTGTAAACATGTTATGATTGCTGCAACTATAATATGGTTGCGGCAACCACAACATGCTATGCAGCAAACATGTTATTTTTGGTGTCAAACATGTTATGTTTGCTGCAAACATAAAATGTTTGCTGCAACAATAACATGTTTGCTGCAAACATATTATGGGTGCAGCAAACATGTTATGGTTGCAGCAATCATAACATGTTTCACACCTAAAATATAATGTTTGCTGCATATCATATTATGTTTGCCGCAAACATATTATAGTTGCAGCAATCATAACATGTTTGCTGCAAACATAACATGTTTTCTGCAAACATATTATGGTTACAATAAACATATTATGCTTGCAACAAACATGTCATTTTTGGTACCAAACATATTATGTTTGCTGCAACCATAACATGTTTGCAGCAAACATGTTATGGTTGCAGCAAACATGTTATGGTTGCAGCAAACATGTTATGCAACCATGTTATGTTTGCTGCAACCATAACATGTTTGCTGCAATCATAACATGTTTGCTGCAAACATATTATGGTTACTGTTATGGTTACATGTTATGGTTGCAGCAAAAATATAATGTTTGCTGCATAGCATATTATGGTTGCCGCAACCATATTATAGTTGCAGCAATCATAACATGTTTACAAGAAACATGTAATTTTTGGTACCAAACATATTATGTTTGCTGCAACCATAACATGTTTGCTGCAAACATCATATGTTTGATGCAACCATAATATGTTTGCTGCGACATAATATGTCAAAATTAACATGTTTGCCGCAACCATAATATGTTTGCTGCAACCATAATATGTTTGCTGCAACCTTAATATGTTTGCTGCAACCCTAATATGTTTGCTGCAAGCCTATTATGGTTACAGGAAACATATTATGTTTGCAGCAAGAATGTTACTTTTGGTGCCAAACATATTATGTTCGCAACAATCATAATATGTTATGCACCAAACATATTATGTTTGCGGCAAACATGTTTGAATAGGAAAATATGTTATCTGAACATTATCATTTCTATAGAAAATTTTGTCAAAATTTTATTTCTATAGAAAATTTTGTTAAAATTTTATTTCTATAGAACATTTGTCTAAATTTTATTTCTATAGAAAATTTTCTAAAAATTTTATTTCTATAGAGAATTTTCTCCAAATTTTATTTCTATAGAAAATTCTGTCAAAATGTTATGTCTATAGAAAATTTTGTCAATATTTTATTTCTGTAGAACATTTTGTCAAAATTTTATTTCTTTAAAATTTTTTGACAAAATTTTCTATAGAAATCAAATTTTGAAAAAGTTTCTATAGAAATAAAATTTTGAAAATAGCTTCTATAGAAATAAAATTTTAACAAAATTTTCTATAGACAGAATTTTCTATAGAAATAAAGTTTTGACAAAATTTTCTATAGAAATAAAATGTTGACAACATTTTTTATAGAAATAAAATTTAGACAAAACTTTCTATAGGAATAAAATGTTGACAAAATTTTCTATAGAAATAACGTTTTGACAAAATTTTCAAAAGAAATAATTATGACAAAAATAATTATGACAACATTTGTTATGTCTATAGAAAATTTTGTCAAAATTTTATTTCTGTAGAACATTTTGTCAAAATTTTATTTCTATAGAAAATTTTGCTTAAATTTTATTTCTATAGAAAATTTTGTCCAAATTTAATTTTTATAGGAATTTTGTCAAAATTGCATTTCTACAGGAAATTTTATCAAAGTGTCATATCTGTAGAAAATTTTGTTAAAATTTTATTTCCATATAAAATTTTGTCAAAATTTTATTTCCATATAAAATTTTGTCAAAATTTTATTTCCATATAAAATTTTGTCAAAATTTTATTCCTATGGAAAGTTTTGTCTACATTTGATTTCTATAAAAAACATTTTCAAGATTTGATTTCTATAGAAAATTTTTTCAAAATTTTATTTCTTTAGAAAATTTTGTCAAAATTTATTTAATTTTTTTTTTACAAAATTTTCTACAGAAATAAAATTTTGACAAAATTTTCTATATAAATTTTTGACAAAATTTTCTATATAAATTTTTGACAAAATTTTCTATATAAATTTTTGACACAATTTTCTATAGAAATAATATTTTGATGAATTTTTCTAAAGAAAGATAATTTTGACAAAATTTTCTATGGAAAACAAATTTTTGTCAAAATTTATTCCTATAGAAAATTTTGTCAAAAATTTTTTCTATAGAAAATTTTGTCAAAATTTTATTTCTTTGGAAAAATTCATCAAAATATTATTGCTTTAGAAAATGTTGTCAAAATTTTATTTCGAGAGAAGCTTTTTTCAAAATTTTATTTGTATGGAAACTTTTTCAAAATTTTATTTCTATAGAACATTTTGTCAAAAGTTTAATTCTATAGAAAATTTTGTCAAATTGTTATTTCTATAAAATTTTTATACCCTAAACCACATAGTGGTCAGGGTATAATAAGTTTGATCGGCCAAAAAAAGTGCCTACCAGAAATATTGATTTTAGACCCCATAAAATATATACCGATCGACTCAGAATCACCTCCTGAGTCGATCTAACGCTTGGTGTCCGTCCGTCCGTCTGTCCATGTATTTGTTGTTCACAGGATTCCGCAATTATTAACCGATTTTGATGAAATTTGGTACAGGGAGGTTTTTGGGCACAAGGACGAACGCTATTGAATTTGGAAGAAATCGGATCAAATTTAGATGTAGCTCCCATATATATGTATCGCCCGATTTCGACAAATGGGGTCACGTTGCGCTTTTTTTCAAACGGATCGTCACCAAATTTGGCAAGAGGTAATCTTTTCCATCGCCCTTCAAGTCTGCAAAATTTCATCCAAATCGGTTCAGATTTAGATATAGCTCTCATATATATGTATCGCCCGATTTTGCCAAATTTGGCCACAAAACCTTTATTTATCAACCGATTTTACTCAAAAATGGCTAAATATAATCTTCTATTGCACATACTATATGTGCAGAAAATAATCGAAATCGGTTCAGATTTAGCTATAGCTCCCATATATATGTACCGCCCGATTTTTCTAAATTTGGCCATAAAACCCTTATTTATCAACCGATCTTACCCAAATTTGGCTAAATGTAGTCTTCTATAGCACTAACTATATGTGCAAAAAATCATCGAAATCGGTTCAGATTTAGATAAAGCTCCCATATATATGTATAGCCCGATTTTCCCAAATTTGGCCATAGAACCCCTAATTATTAACCGATCTTACTCAAAGTTGGCTAGATCCAGTCCTCTATAGTACTAACTATATGTGCAAAATTTCATCGAAATCGGTTCAGATGTACATATAGCTCCCATATATGTATCACCCGATTATTATGGTTACAAGAAACATATTATGTTTGCAGCAAGCATATAATGTTTGCTGCAACCATATAAAGTTTGCTGCAACCATATAAAGTTTGCTGCAACCATAACATGTTTGCTGCAAACATAATATGTTTCTTGTAACCATAATATGTTTGCAGCAAACATGTTATGGTTGCATCAACATAACATGTTTGCAGCAAACATGTAATGGTTGCAGCAAACAAGGTGACTCGTTTTTCTAAGGATTTTCTTCGTAAAGAAAACATGTAATGGTTGCAGCAAACATGTTATGGTTGCAGCAAACATAATATGTTTGGTACCATAACATCTTTGCTGCATAGCATATTATGGTTGCCGCAAACATATTATAGTGTCAGCAAACATATTATAGTTGCAGCAATCATAATATGTTTGCTGCAAAAATAACATGTTTGCTGCAAACATATTATGGTTACAAGAAACATATTATGCTTGCAGCAAACATGTTATTTTTGGTGCCAAACATAAAATGTTTGCTGCAACCATAACATGTTTGCTGCAACCATAACATGTTTGCTGAAACCATAATATGTTTCTTGTAATTATAATATGTGTGCAACAAACATATTATGGTTACAAGAAACATATTATGCTTGCAGCAAACATGTTATTTTTGATGCCAAACATAATATGTTTGCTGCAACCAGAACATGTTTGCTGCAAACATATTATGGTTGCAGCAAACATGTTATGGTTGCCGCAAGAATGCTACTTTTTGTGCCAAACATATTATGTTTGCAACAATCATAACATGTTTGCTGCAACCATAATAGGTTATGCACCAAACATATTATGTTTGCAGCAAACATGTTATTTTTGACATATTATATTTGCAGCAAACATGTTATGGTTGCAGCATTTTTGACATATTATATTTGCAGCAAACATGTTATGGTTGCAGCAAACATAACATGTGTGGCACCAAAAATAACATGTTTGCTGCAAACATAATATGTTTGCATGTTATGGTTACAAGAAACAACTATAATATGTGTGCTGCAACTATAATATGTTTGCGGCAATATGTTACGCAGCAATCATGTTATGTTGGTAGCTGCAAACATAGTATGTTTGGCACCAAAAAAAAACATGTTTGCTGCAAACAAAATATGTTTGGTGCATAACATATTATGGTTGCAGCAAACATGTTATGATTGTTGCAAACATAGTATGTTTGGCACCAAAAATAACATGTTTGCTGCAAGCATAACATGTTTGCTACAAACATAATATGTCAAAAATAACATGTTTGCTGCAATCATAACATGTTTGCTGCAACCATAATATGTTTGCTGCAACTAACATGTTTGCTGCAAGCATATTATGGTTACAGGAAACATATTATGTTTGCAGCAAGCATGTTACTTTTGGTGCCAAACATGTTATGTTTGCAACAATCATAACATGTTTGCTGCAACCATAATATGTTGTTCGTGTGAAAAACGTTTCCCATCTCTGTAAAAAAAACCTCACCTGCAGAGGTCGTTTAGTTCGTAAGAAAAAACTTATCTACTTCGTTAAATTACCTATGTACAATACATTGAAATGGCGTACTGAAGTATCACTAAATCAATCTTGTTAACACCTTCAAACAATAAAGTTGAATTCCGTCTTGCTGAAAAAACCTTCGCTTTTATCCGTCTTTCACTACAACACTGGTAAGAAATCCTAGAACCGCTCAACTACTATATCGAGAATTTGCTTCCCGTGCTAATCCTGCCTTTATTCGATTACATTTTTTCCGTTCCATATTTCGACCATTGGATTGGATTTTGCTGAGTTATACCTTTGGGTACAATCTTTTGGGGAACCAGATTCACCAGCTTCCATTTTCCATTTCTCTAGAACCCTTACCAATCCTGCAGATTTACAAGGTCCTTCGAACCGGATCTGGATATCCTGAAAGAAAACTAAGTAATCCTGTCCAATTTGATTCCATTGCTGTAAAGGTAAAATTCGCCCAAACGAAAGAGAAGGAAAATTTCCGTGAGTACCATACCATTTTGTGTGTTAAAGGAAAAGTGCTCTTTAAAATTTTCATAAGGAAAATCAATAAAAAAAAAGTCCGTCAGAAACTCAAACCTATTTCCCAACTTTGAGTTTTTATTTCATTTTTTATTCAAAAATGAAAAAATATTTCCAGAATTAATTCCTTCATCGTGAAATGCGATTCAAAATTTCAGCAAAATTTTCCAGATATCACGTGAGGAAAAGAAACCAATGTAATTCGTACCCGTTGTGGGAGTTCAATCTACTAAAATTGATTGGAAAAAAAAAATAACAAATCCTTAATAATTAAAAAACAAAAAATTGACTATTTTTTGTGAAATTAGTATAAAATCGTCGGATCAAACAAATCAAATATTTTTCGGGAAATTGAAATTAAAATCTTCTGATCAAAAAAAGAGAATTTTTTTTTTTTTTTTATGATCGGGGGATAAAAAGTTTATATTGGATTTCTTTCGCCTGTTCATACACAATAGTCAATTATTATTTTAAAAAATACTTTCGGATTATTTCATAATTGTCATCGAACATCAAAAATACCCTTGAAGTCCTTCAACTCTGTTAAACTTTGTCACAGTTATCGTTTTGGAAAGGTGCTCAATTGTAACTTTCGATTTTAGATAAAAGAAACGGGTTCTTATCCACTCTTCGTATATATTTTCCATAATTTTTGTTTTTTTTTAATTCTGTTCTAAATTTTCCCTCATATTTCTTTATTTGTGAGGTTCCATTTTCGTATTACTTGTTTCTGATTAGAAATGTCCGCTATAACCAAATTCACCCAAATTTCGGACGCCTTGATTATATTCAATGCTGAAATTTGTGGTGAATCTCTTAACACATCTTCGATCCACACCTTAGAAGTTCACAGGGAGGAACTTCGGGACATTTGGCGACAAGTTAAGCCGCAATACGAAGAAAGTGTTCAAGAACTGATGGCTTCTAAAGACGAGGATGCCAGAGCCGATCTTGAGACTATTAGAGCACGACAGCGGACTACTTATATGACTTATGTGGAATGTATGTCCAAAATAGGGGAGGCAATTGAATCTCAGCAATCCTTGCAATCACTTTCCAAATCATCTTCAGTCCGACATGAGACATCCACTTTACATCTTCCTCCGTGCGATACAGAATTATTTCACGGTGATTACCTCTCTTGGCCATCTTTTAGAGACCTCTTTACGGCCATATATATCCGAAATTCACGATTATCTCCTGTTGAAAAGCTTTTTCACCTAAACAATAAAACAAGGAATGAGGCTCGAGAAGTTGTTCGGAAGGCTCCGTTGACCAATGAGGGGTTTGACATCGCATGGAAGGCTCTCCAAGTCCGTTATGAAAACAAAAGGTTATTAATTAATAGTCAGCTAAGGGTCCTATTCAATTTAAAGAAAATTCCCCTCGAGTCCGGAGATTCCATAAAGTCAATCCAAAATACAATTAATGGGATTATATCGGCCTTAAAGTTGTACAATATAGACATTCAGACTTGGGATCCGATATTCGTTTATCTGTGTTGTACAAAACTTCCAGAAACCACATTATCCTTATGGGAACAATCTGTGGTTAATAAGACAGAATGCCCGTTTTGGAGAGAGCTCGATGAATTCCTAACTCGTCGTTATCAAACATTGGAGACGGTGCTCGATCTAAGTGATCATCCATCTAATTCGCAGCCAAACGATTTTCCCAAAAACGTGCCGAAAGTGACAGCCCCAAAGGTTTCCGCTCCAAAACGAGTGAATTCGTATCAAAATAGCCTTGCAGTTCCTTTATGCAAACTTTGTCCAAATCAATCACACTCCATCCGACTTTGTCCGAAATTCGTAAACATGTGTTACAACGACAGAATGGGCTTAATAAAAAAATACAAACTTTGTTTGAACTGCTTTGCAAAGAATCATGCGGTGAAGGATTGCAAAAGCGCTTTTAACTGTCTTAAGTGTAAGCGACGACATCATACGTTATTGTGTACATCCTCAACTAATCCTCAAACCGACTCCGTTTCCGCTTCGACATCCGGTTCTTCCGTTCAAGCTATACAGTCCACTTCCGAATCCTCTTACCAAAACGGAGAAGAATCTGTTCAGTCGTTCGCGGCTACAAGTTCTAGACAAGTGTTGCTAGGGACTGCTATTATTCATGTTCTACACAAAGGCGATATTTTCAAGGCAAGAGCATTATTCGATTCGGGCTCTGAGGCCTCCTTCATTTCCGAGCATTTCTTCCAACTTCTCAAGCTCAATGCCAACAAAATATCGGCCCATATTTCTGGACTCAATGGTTCTATTTCAGCACGTTCTCAAAAAATATGCAATCTGTGTATAAGTTCTCCAATTAACTCCCAAATTTCTATTAACACTACTGCCATTGTACTTCCACAACTCACCTCATCGTTACCAACCTTTTCGACAAACATGGAAATGTTTTCCCATCTGCCAAATATCGAATTAGCTGATCCGGAGTTTTTCAAAACATCTTATATCGATGTTCTAATTGGCGCCGATCTCATTCCACAAGTCATGCTTGACGGAATAAAGCGGCAAGTTTGTGGGTCCCTTATGGCCCAAGAAACGATATTTGGTTGGATTTTGACTGGTCCAATGCCAATTCAATCCGAAAACATTTCGTCTTTTCGCACAATCGTTTCCTATTTCAATGAATTGGCTTTGGATAAACAAATTTCTAAATTTTTTGAGGTGGAAGACCTTCCTAAAAGGAAGTATATGTCCGAAGCAGATAGGTTTTGCGAAAACTTATATTCCCAAACAACAGAAAGGGATCCGTCTGGGCGCTATATCGTGCAATTACCATTCAAGGAAGAATTTCAAAAGACTTTAAAACTGGGATACTCGAAGAAAAATGCAATTGCACAGTATTTCCGTAATGAGAATCGTTTGCTTCGTACACCTGAACTCAAAAATCAATATGACGAAGTTGTTAGTGAATATTTGCAACTAGGTCATATGAAAGAAATTCTCTCCCATCCTTTGGAAAATGTCGATCGATACTATTTGCCTCACCATGCCGTAATCCGTCCCGACAGCGTTACAACGAAGCTTCGAGTGGTTTTTAACGCTTCAAATCCGACTTCAAATGGAATCAGTCTGAATGACGTCCTTCATTGTGGCCCTTCCTTGCAACTTGACTTAACGAGTCTTTTGCTTCAATGGCGATTTTTCAAAATCGTTTTTAACAGCGATATTGAAAAAATGTATCGTCAAATTTCCGTGGCTCCAAAACACACTCCCTTTCAAAGAATTATTTATCGAAATAATCCGACCGAAGATTTACGTGAGTACGAATTGAAAACGGTAACATTCGGCTTGAATTGTGCTCCGTACTTGGCACTTCGCACTTTACAGCAGCTGGCTACTGATGTGAAAAATACTTTTCCATTGGCCAGTCAAATCCTTATGTCTTCCATGTACGTGGACGATATCCTAGCCGGAAGTCATGATATTTCTTCGGCCATTCGGGCACAGACAGAACTGACATCCGCTTTAAATTCCGCTGGATTTTCGTTGAGGAAATGGACTTCAAATTCCACAGAATTCCTCCGCACTATACCAAAGGAATATTTGCTTAACGAAGACTTCCTTCAGTTTGACGATAGTAGTTTGGCGAAAACTTTAGGTGTAAGGTGGAACGCCAAGAACGACTACTTTTATTTCCACGCTCAGGCAATTAAATCCTCCAAATCCCCGACGAAAAGACAAATATTATCCGAGATATCGAAATTGTTCGATCCTGCAGGGTGGTTGTGTCCCTATATCGTTACAGCCAAACTGTTGATGCGAGATATATGGTCGTCCAAGGTCGACTGGGACCATCCTATACCATGTGAATTACTAGCGACATGGAAAAATTTCTTAGAAAACTATCCGTCCATTGAGAGAATAAGAATTCCTCGTTGGGTTCAATACCAACCCGGTTGCGAGGTGCAGTTGCATGGTTTTTGCGACGCATCCGAGAAAGCTTATGCCGCTGCAATCTACATTCGATCTGAAACACCTGATGGTGTCGTTCAAATACACTTGCTCACGGCAAAATCAAAAGTTGCTCCTCTCAAGACTATTTCCATTCCACGTCTTGAGCTGTGCGGAGCAGTTTTGCTTGCTGATGCTATTGAGTCCTTGATGGAGATTTTTCCCTTCCCTAATATTAAAATCTTTTGCTGGACCGATTCTATGATTGTTCTGGCCTGGTTAAAAAAGCCTGCTTTTTCTTGGAAGACATTCGTAGCAAACCGTGTTTCTAGAATATCCGAAATAGTCAATGTTGACAATTGGTTTCATGTCGAATCCAAGCACAATCCGGCTGATATAGCATCCCGTGGAGCATATCCGTCTGAAATGTTCGAGAACGAATTATGGTGGCGTGGTCCCTCCTGGTTACAACTTTCCGCAAGCCTATGGCCGAATTCAATAACCGAAGAAATCGATGAAAATCTTCTGGAGAAAAAGATTTCTTCTCATTTCGCCTACTTTCGTGAATACGATGATCCTCTAGCTCGATTTTCTTCTTTCGGACGAGCGCTAAGAGTATTATCATACGTTTACAAATTTATTTCCAAAATTCGCAAAATTTCTCCCTCATCCGACCCCATTCAATTGAAAAGAGAAGACATTGAAAAAACTAGGAATAGTTTAATCATGCTGGCACAAAAATATACATATCCGAATGAGTATAAAAATCTAACACAATCAAAAGTCATTCCTCCGTCCAGTTCGATTTCGAATCTCAATCCGTTCCTAGACTCCACTGGCCTTATGCGAGTTTGTAGTCGAATTGCTGGATCTGAAAGTCTAACATACTACGAGCAGTATCCAATAATATTACCATATAATTCCAATTTTTCGAGATTGTTGCTCAAATTCATTCATCAGATCACATTACATGGAGGAAATAATTTAATGCTCCGAATGCTAAGGCTTCAGTTCTGGATTCCAAAAGCTAAGAACCTTATAAAGTCCACAATCCATAACTGTAAAATATGTGTCATTTCGAAACACAAACTCCAGAAGCAGTTAATGGGCACTCTACCCCCTGAGCGAACAACGCTTTCCAGGCCGTTTACAAATACAGGACTAGATTTTGCTGGTCCTTTCGACATCAAGGCATATGCTGGCCGTTCACGTCTCATTTCAAAAGGGTACGTTTGCATTTTCGTGTGCTTCGCAACTCGAGCCATTCATCTAGAAATTACTTCCACCCTTTCGACTCCAGACTTCCTGGCAGCATTTCATCGTTTTGTTTCACGCCGTGGTTGTCCGAAAAATCTTTACTCAGACAATGGCAAAAATTTTGTGGGTGCGTCCAGAGAACTTGCACAAAATGTAATCCGATGTTCGCGAGAATCTATTTCTTCTCATTTCTCTCATCAAGAAATTTCATGGCACTTTATTCCACCTGGAGCTCCGCATATGGGCGGTCTTTGGGAAGCTGGGGTAAAAAGTTTTAAACAGCATTTCCGAAAGATAGCGGGGGATCATCGATTTACATTTGAAGAATTCTCGACAATTTTAGCCCGAATAGAAGCGTGCCTGAATTCTAGACCGATTTCCCCAATGTCTGAAAATCCAAACGATATGCTCTCCTTAACACCAGGACATTTCCTAACTGGTGGTCCGATCCTTTCCGTATGTGAGCCATCTGAATCTGAAACTAATCTATCCGTTATGAACCGGTGGCGTAAAGTAAAAGCTTTGTGCCAACAATTCAGTATTCGATGGAAGCATGAGTATTTAAAGGAAATGCATAAACGCATGAAATGGCAAACACCTCAGAAAAATATCGAAGTAGGTTCCATGGTTGTTATCCGCGACGACTGCCTACCTCCGACTGAATGGAAATTGGGAAGAGTTTCGAAAATATATCCAGGGAAAGATAATTTAGTTCGAGTAGTAGATATTCTGACGGCAAAAGGAATAATTACTCGTCCCCTTGTGAAAATTGTACTTCTTCCTCCATGTTAAAATTCGTATAATATCAATCCCTATCATTACAGAATGTCTTCCGTCCAAAGCAGAGTTACGAAGATCCCCCATGTTAAGAGGCAATATTCATGTAGGATTTGCAAAGGTGTCCATGGTCTAAGCAAATGCCAAAAGTTCCAGAAGATGTCGGTTGAGAAACGATTGCAAGTTGTCATTTCACACAATTATTGCACCAATTGCCTTGCCCATAAACATTCTTCCGGATCCTGTTTTTCATCACTTGGATGCAAACACTGTGGTGGCAATCATCATTCCTCGTTGCATATCCATCAAAAAGGCCATACTCAGATTCCCCTCCATAGTGAAAAACAGTTACGTGTTGACCGATCTACATCAAGAAGGAAGTCATCTTCAACTATTCCGAAAACTCTCAGTCTTGAGTCTATAACTAGCCCCAACTCAACAACGCTTTTTCCTACCGCAATAGTCGAAGTTTTACATGGCACCAAACGGCACCCAGTCAGGGCAGTTATAGACCAATGTACTTCCGTTAGCAAAATTTCATACCGCCTAGTTGAAGATCTCAATCTTCCGAAGACGACACTCGGTGAGGAAACTATATGTCCCGTAACCATTCGATCTCGGCAACCTCCTTACATATCCGTGGAAGCAATGATGATTGTCAACAATCGAATTTCTATGGACACCCCAAAGAAATCTCTGCCAAAATCGACCGCATCTAAATTTCCCAACTTGACATTAGCCGACCCTCAATTCTACAAAAGTGGACCCTTTGCGCTGGTCTTTGGCGCAGATATATATTCTAAAATAATTCAGCCTGGATTAATCACCAGTAACTCGGGTCTACCCGTTGCGTTAAACACCATTTTTGGATGGGTCCTTTCCGGTTCCTGTTCCGCTTAGATCAATTTATTTACCATTTCTCACATGTCTCATAAGTTACCAAATTTGCAAATTGAATTTCATTAACGCATAAATCAATTTTTTAAGTTTTTTTTTAATTTCAACTATTGAAGTAAAGTAATATATCCTAATTTTTGTTTTAAGAATTGCATTACTGCAAGAGGAGGCGGAAATGTTCGTGTGAAAAACGTTTCCCATCTCTGTAAAAAAAACCTCACCTGCAGAGGTCGTTTAGTTCGTAAGAAAAAACTTATCTACTTCGTTAAATTACCTATGTACAATACATTGAAATGGCGTACTGAAGTATCACTAAATCAATCTTGTTAACACCTTCAAACAATAAAGTTGAATTCCGTCTTGCTGAAAAAACCTTCGCTTTTATCCGTCTTTCACTACAACACTGGTAAGAAATCCTAGAACCGCTCAACTACTATATCGAGAATTTGCTTCCCGTGCTAATCCTGCCTTTATTCGATTACATTTTTTCCGTTCCATATTTCGACCATTGGATTGGATTTTGCTGAGTTATACCTTTGGGTACAATCTTTTGGGGAACCAGATTCACCAGCTTCCATTTTCCATTTCTCTAGAACCCTTACCAATCCTGCAGATTTACATATGTTATGCACCAAACATATTTGCAGCAAACATGTTATGGTTGCTGCAAACATGTTATGGTTGCCGCAAGCATGCTACTTTTTGTGCCAAACATATTATGTTTGCAACAATCATAACATGTTTGCAACAATCATAACATGTTTGCTGCAATTATAATAGGTTATGCACCAAACATATTATATTATGTTATTTTTGACATTTTTGTTATGGTTGCAGCAAACATGTTATGGTTGCAGCAAACATAACATGTGTGGCACCAAAAATAACATGTTTGCTGAAAACATAATATGTTTATTGTAACCATAATGCAGCAATCATAATATGTTTGCTGAAACCATAATATATTTGCGGCAACCATAATATGTGTGCACCAAACATATTATGGTTACAATAAACATATTATGTTTTCAGCAAACATGTTATTTTTGGTGCCAAACATATTGTGTTTGCAACAATCATAATATGTTTGCTGCAACCTAAATTTTTTTAAAAAATGAGAGTTTTTGCCAGTTCGAAACATATGCAACTAACATTAAGTGTCACATATATTTAAAAATAATTAATGTTTTTGTAACTTTTAGCGATAAATGTTAATAGTTTATACTATAGCCATGCCGTTTGACTACTTCTGCGTAACTTCTTGCCATTGGTTAGGATTAAATGGTCAATGATATTATATGGTTCAAGTTCAAATAGATTGCGTAAGCCTTTTGCAAAAAGTTAATACCAATTTTTCGTTTTACAACTTTTACAACTTACAAAGGCTATTTTATGACTTTTACATTAGACAATTGACCAGATCAGTCAAGCACCCGCAATTTGTCATCGGAAATCCATTGTTTTATCACTTTACACGTGTGCTGGAGGTCATGATCGCGCTGACAAATCCATACAGACGGCATTTCCCGGAATGCCCATGACAATATCACATGGAAACAGATGTTTTTGTAGACTTCCGACAGCATAATACCCTCGACTCTATAAATCGGGCCAATATATTTTCCAGAAAAATACCCCCACACCCTAACATTGGCCCCACCATGATTGACGTAACTATTTGTATTTCTTGGATTAAGGCTTTCTTTGCAGTATTCGTACTAAATTTCTACCTCCGATCCATGCAAGTTACATTTTGAGTCGTTGGAAAAAATAGCACATATCCACTGCTCCTAAGGCCATTTAAGGTATTTTTGTAAAATTTTAAGGCGCGTTAACCTATTTTTCGTGGAAATAAGTGGTTTTGGACATTTTTGTGTAATCGCACTCCGGCTTCTAATGCTCTACATCTGATCGTTATGGTTGATATATCCAATTTCTTTGCTAGGAAGTCATATTTATAAATATTTTTTTTAATCCATAATATAGGGTATTTTTATAGGTTCATCATTATTTATGAATGTCATAAACAAATATTCGCCACTTTACACCAAAGGTATCATCGAAACATTTCAAAGTGTGCCTCATGTAATCGTTTTGACATTTGGCCATTTGTTTTACAAATGACTCAATGACCTCCCTTGCAATTTAACAAAATGCCAATATAATAATAAAATATTCGTTTTGGTCTTTTATCTTAATAATAATTTATTTAACTACTCTTTTGTAAACTTCTTTCCAAGTTGGATTGTACTGCAGCATCAGCTGCAATCTGTGAAATTTCTTTGGGAATAATATTGCCCAAAGGTTGGAAACCATTTTCATCGGCTATATATTCCACGAGAATTTCTTCACCATTGGCATCAATATAACGATAAGAACCTTTTACTACTAAAGCCTCATCTTCAGTACCCAAATTCTTTATATAGGCCGATTCTTGACGTTTAGAGCCATCACCACCTTCAAAGTAATAGGCAAATGAGCCATCGGAATTTTTTTCTTCTCCTTGATTAAGGATAGGAACAATTGGTTTTTCTTCAATAGTTGCTTTAATACTGGCAGCGGTGCAAATGGCCAAAAGGGAAGCAAAGACAATCTGAAAACAAATGAGGAATATAAAATCAGTTTTATACAAGTGATATTTTAATATAAAAATAATTTTTAATTTTTATATTTTTTTTTTAAATATTTTAACTTACATATTTAAACATTTTGTATTTATTTTTTATTTTGTAGGCAGGTGGTTAGATTTTTCTTCTTTGAGTTTTTTCTGGTCTCTTGATTGATACTAATTTTTTCGCAAAAGAAAGTTCTTCTTTTATACCCTATATTATTTAGGTCATTCTTTAGAATATGAATATTAATTTATTTATTTGGTCATAGTGAGATTTTCATTGACCGAATTTAATTCAATGAGATTTACATATCTTTTGTTCTATCGATTATTTATTCTTCTTAATAACTTGGGGTATAAACGATCTTTCACATTATGGTTCTATTTATTCCATGAATGGCATCATACCATTCTGCTTTATTGTGTTCAAATACGAAATGTATAATAAACTGTAAATAATAAACAATTTCTATTCTGTCTGCTGATAACACTTTGTATGCATCAGTAGTATTTTGAAAACAAATTCATTTAGTAGGTAATTGATGCAAATAAACATGAAACCAATTTTGAAAAAATGAAATGAATTAAATAAATCAATTAATTGATAATTAAGATATTTTCAATTAAAAATTATGTTTTTCAAGTAAATTTTCGATTTAAAAAAAAATTTAAGGCTTTCTAACTAATGGTGTTTTCTTTTTTTTTTGTAATTTTTTGCATTTTGCCAGGAAAATGAATTTTTGAGTTTCTTTTCTAAAGAAACAGGCAAAAGTGCGAAAAGGCTTCGAATTCTGTTGTGAAAATAGTGTCACACATAGAAGTTAATTGCGGACATTTTCAGCACTGCCGACAAACGAGAGTGCTGTGATTTACCTGTTTGCTATAGCATTTTTTATGTTGCTGGCAACATTTTAAAAAGGCGGATTCTGAACAGACAAAATGAAGGCAAAGCACTTTTTCAGACAAGAAAACACCATAACTGTTTTGAAATATTTACTTCTAAAAGGATTTAATTCGTAACAAGTATATACGACCGTAAGTTCGGTCAGGCCGAATCTTATGTACCCTCCACCATAGATTGCGTAGAAACTTCTACTAAAGACTGTCATCCACAATCGAATTACTTGGGTTGCGGTAACACTTGCCGATGGCAAGGTGTTTTAAAACTTCTTACCGCCGTCTTCTAAATTGTAACTTAGTCCATACAGGTATAGTCGGTATATGAGGCCGACTAAATACGTATATAATTCAGACTGACAAAATTTGCTATAGAAATATAAGTTTGACAAAATTTTCTATAGAAATAAAATTTTGACAAAATATTCTATAGATATAAAATTTTGACAAAATTTTCTATAGAAATAAAATTTTGACAAAATTTTCTATAGAAATAAAATTTTAACAAAATTTTCTATAGAAATAAAATTTTGACAAAATTTTCTATAGAAATAAAATTTTGACAAAATTTTCTATAGAAATAAATTTTTTACAAAATTTTCTATAGAAATAAATTTTTTACAAAATTTTCTATAGCAATTTTTTTTTTTAATTTTCTATAGAAATACAATTTTGACAAAATTTTCTATAGTGATAAAACGTTGACAAAATTTTCTATAGAAATAAAATTTTGGTAGATTGTTTTTGACGATATGGGCCAATTTTTGTATGATTAGCGATCGGCTATATATAACTATAGCCGATATGGACCAATTTGTGCATCACTGTTAGCGGCCATATATTAGCGCAATGTACCAAATTTCAACCCAGTTGGATGAATTGGGGATCGGTTTATATGGGAGCTATATATAATTATAGATCGATATGGGCCAATTTTCGCATGGTTGTTAGATACCATATACCAACATCATGTACCAAATTTCAGCCGGATCAGATGAATTTTGCTTCTTTAAGAGGCTCCGGAGGTCAAATCTGAGGACCGATTTGACCTCCAAATTTCAGCCGGATCGGATGAATTTTGCGTCTCCAAGAGGCTCCGTAGGTCAAATCTGAGGACCGATTTATATGCGGGTTATACTCGTATATAATTATGGACCGATATGGACCAATTTTGCATGGTTATTAGAGACTATATACTTACACCACATGCCAAATTTCAACCGGCTAAGATGAAATTTTCTCCTCCAAGAGGCCCTGGAGGTCAAATCTGAGGACCGGCTTATATATGTGGGCTATGTATAATTATGAACCAATATGGACCAATTTTTGCATGGTTGTTACACCACATACCAAATTTCAACTGAATCGGGTGAAATTTGCTCCTCCAGAAGAAACCAAAACCAAATCTGGGGATCGGTTTGGATGAATTTTGCTCCTCCAAGAGGCTCCGAAGTTCAAATCTGGGGATCAGTTTATATGGGATTGGATGAATTTTGCTCCTCAAAGAGGCTCCGGAGTTCACATCTGGGGATCGGTTTATATGGGAGCTATATATAATTATAGACCGATGTGGACCAATTTTTGCATGGTTGTTAGAGACCATATGCTAACATCACGTACCAAATTTCAACCAGATCGGATAAATTTTACTCTTTCGAGAGGCTCCGGAGTTCAAATCTGGGGATCGGTTTATATGGGGCCTATATATAATTATAGACGGATATGGACCAATTTTTGCATGGTTGTTATAGACCATATACCAACACCATGTACCAAATTTCAGCCGGATCGGATGCGGGCTATATATAATTATGAACCGATATGAACCAATTTTCACATAGCTGTTAGAGACCATATACTTACACCACGTACCAAATTTCAGGCGGATCGAATGAACTTTACTCCTCCAAGAGGCCCCGCAAGCCAAATCTGAGCGTCGGTTTATATGGGGGCTATACGTAAAAGTGGTCCGATATGGCCCATTTGCAATACCATCCGACCTACATCAATAAAAAAAATACTTGTGCCAAGTTTCAAGTCGATAGCTTGTTTCGTTCGGAAGTTAGCGTGATTTCAACAGACGGACATGCTTAGATCGACTCAGAATTTCACCACGACCCAGAATATATATATTTTATGGGGCCTTAGAGCAATATTTCGATGTGTTACAAACGGAATGACAAAGTTAATATAACCATCCTATGGTGGAGGGTATAAAAATTAAATTCGAAATACTAAAATATCATCACACTTTAAGAACTAATGCCAAATCGATAATGCGGATGTTTGAACAGTTATATTTCACCCTATGACAATACGATGTGTTAGTCATTAATTCTAATCCAATTTTGCACCACTTCCGGATACAAAAATAATATTTTCATTGCTTTTCTTGGTACTTTTTTTGCTGGGTAATAAAGCATCGATATGATTCAATTGCCTGTTTGCTAGATGGCGAATAACGACATCACGTATCCAATTGCAAGCAGGGTTATATATCAGAACATAAAGCGAATCTAATGAAAAATAAACTTTTTCGAGATGAGTACATTTTTTGAACGGTTATTAAATTATACTTTGCGCCAATAGTTTTTGCAAAATTGCAAAATCGTCTCGAGAACACTAGCATATTTAGTGTGCGGTTTAAGTTTAAATGGGGCCATATTTGCTTGGTGTCGTTACAATCCTTGCAATTCTCCCATCGAACATTTGCCATCATGACAGCCTTCTCACGCAGTAAGAGCTTGCAGGTAGCCAGAGACATACCAACAGATTCTAGTTCCCCTGGAATATGTAAGGTAGTTCCTAGCCTTGCTAACTCATCGGCTTGACAGTTCCCCTGTATGTTTCTATGGCCAGGCACCCATATTAGGTGAATATTTTACTGCTCAGCCATTGCGTTGAGAGATTTGCGGCAGTCGATGGCCGTTTTAGAGTTAAGGAACACAGAGTCCAAGGATTTTATTGCAGGTTGACTCTATGAGTATATATTAATGCCAACATCTTTTGGAACATTATTTCTCTGCCAATTCGACATCTCTCTTATTGCTAATATTTGGGCCTGAAAAACACTACAGTGATTAGGTAATCTTTTCTCTATTCGAAGTTCCAGATCTTTAGAATATACTCCGAAACCCACTTGTCCATCCAACTTGGAGCCATCAGTGTAGAAATCTATATATCTTTTATTCCCCGGGGTCTGTGTACACCACGGCTCACTGTTGGGAATTAGAGTTTCAAACTTTTTGTGGAAAAGTGGTTTAGCCAGAGTGTAATCCACTACGTTAGCCACATCTGGCAGTACTTTGAGGACCGAATTGTGACCGTACATTTTTTCCGATCACAGCGATAGCTCACGCAACCGCACAGACGTTGTTGCAGCTGACTGTTTGGCCAAAATGTCTAAACGCAATAGATGCAGCATGACATTAAGGGAATCTGCTCCTGCCTTACTGAATGCGCCTGAGATACACAAGCATGCCATACGCTGAACTTTATCTAAACCTGTCGGTTGCTGAAGTGCCGGTCACCAGACTACAACACAGGATTTACTCCAAGACCATTCTTTTTCACCCTTTTCTCAGTCATCCGGAGGGCTCTTTGTATAACATCTCTGATTGTGGATGGTAAGTTTCCCCTGACTGCTAGAGCCACATCGTCTGCATATGCCACCACTTTTATCCTTTCTTTTTCTAGGGAAACCAGAAGGTTGTTTATAGCAACATTCCAAAGAAGTGGTGATAGAACTTCTCTTTGGGTATTGCCTCTGTTGACATACCTTTGTATGTTTGCATGTCCTAGTGTGGCTGAAATACGTCTCCTCATTAGCAGTTCGTCTAGCAGCCTAAGTATACCTGGATCAACATTCAGAGTTGCCAGTCCATTTAACATCGAGCTCGGATGGACGTTATTGAATGCCCCCTCGATGTCTAGAAACGCCACGATTGTGTATTCATTGACAGACAGTGAGCTTTCGATAAAGCTGACTAGTGCATGCAAAGCGGTCTCAGTAGACCTGCCCTTCAAGTATGCATGCTGTTGTTTCGAGAGCAAACTTGAATCGACGCTAGTTCTAAGATAAATATCTATCATCCTCTCCAGAGTCTTAAGTAGGAATGAGGATAAGCTGATTGGTCGGAAATCCTTCGCACTCGAGTGAGAGGCTTTTCCTGTCTTAGGTATGAAAACGACTTTTGTTTCCATCCACTTTTCTAGAATATATGCTAAGTTTATACATCCTTTATATATCACCGTCAACCAAGGGATAATTCTGCCAGTCACTACTTGTAACTCCGCCGGAGTAATTCCATCTGGTCCGGGGGATTTGAATGACCCAAAGCTATTTAACGCCCATTTTATTCTAGATTCCGATACAATTTCCTCTATAGGAAATGACCGCTCAGCCACTGTAGCACCGCCAGAACATGGTTCAACCGTCTGATTTCCAGGAAAATGTGTGTCCAATAGTACCTCCAGCGTGTCCTCACTGGACGTTGTCCAATTGGCCTCCGATGTTTTAATGAAACCTGGAGCGGAGTTAGTGGATGCTAGTGGATGCAAACATCACATTCCGAATTTCAACCAGTTCAGATAAAATGTCCTCAAATCTTGGAATCGGTTTATGTAGAGGCTATATATTATTACGAACCGATATCAATCAATTTTTGCACGGTCGTTAGGAGGCATGTACTAACATCGTGTATCAAATTTCAACCGGATCGGGAAAAATATATCCCTCCAAGAGGAGCAGGAGTTTAAATCTGGGGTCGGTTTTTAACGATTTTTGCATGGTTGTTGGAGTGCATGAACTAACATCACGTACTAAATTTCAACCGATATGGACCATTTTTTGCATATACTTAGAAATCATATACTTACATCGTGGACGAAATTTCAACCGGCTATTGCTATTCCAAGAAGCCTCGCTAGCCAAATCTGGGGATTGGTCATCGGGGATCATAACAACCAGTTTCAAGTCGAAAGCTTGTTTCGTTCGGTCATTGTGATTTCAATAGACGGGTGAACGGACGGACATCGCTACATCCACTCAGAAATTCATCGTGGTGATGAGGGGATGAGGCTAATATTTACCCATCCTATGATTGAGCGTATAAATATAATGTACAGTGGTGGTGGAAAAATGGTTAAATTTAGGAAAAATAATTCGAGTATGTATTTTCCATAAGAAATTAGCATATAAGACCCAATGCAACGATTGTCTCTAATATTTTTTATTTTTTTAAAGAATTTTTTTTTTGGATCAACCGAAAACTTTGTTTGTCTTCTTCAGAAAACTTTTCTTTCTGAAACATTTCTAACATCTAACAGAACTATGTAAAAATAATCCAGGAGGATTGAATTGTAAAGTTTATTTTATTCTTTCCTAGATCATAGAAACCGTATCTATTTAAACAATTAAACATTTCCTATTTATATTTTACTTTGCTCTAGTCATTATAAAGTAAAGTAAATCCATTTAAATAAAAAGAGCATTTTGATTGGTTCTCATACAAAACTTGTACATAATAAATTAATTTTTATTACATATACAAATGAATATCGATCCCAGAGATGAGTTTAAATTAAAATGCAAATGTTCTTCCAACAAAAATGAAGTTTATCTTTTGTGGGATTGGCTTTGGGCAAAAGCTAGACAATATCATCAGCTAGACAAGACTATCTTGAATGCATATAGGCCACAGTCAACCTTCCAACTGTGGTGAATGTTGAATTTTTATATCAACTACGAATGACTGACAGACTACGACGATAATTTTAAGCTCCAACAAGTGTAGGTGAAGATTTAAACACATTTTTATGGTTTAAATGTTATAAATTTATTATACAAATTCTACAAATTAAAAAAAAAGCGAAAAAAACTCTAATGATGATTAAATAAATAAAATTTTCTATTGTCAAAGTCTCTCTGCCGCATGTTGTCTTCGTAGACTATTATTGCTTCACTAACAGATTAAGTGCTAATTTAAATGCAAACTGTTACGTGGTATGGTTTTCAAGTACTTTAGCAGATTTTTAATCAAATAACAACATGTTCTTAAATTTCAATTTCAATACTATTTAGTTAGATGGTAAATGAAAAAAAAAAAATAAAAACAAACTGCATAGAAGTTGTGATACAAATACACAAGTAAATTAATTACTATTTTTATTTGTTAATTAAGCACAACTGAATTTAATTAAATTATGTACATTTATTAATTTAATTTATTGGAAACTTTCCCACCAACCTACGTATCGGTGCACTTTCAATTCCGTACCTTTGTCACAATGATGATGTTCTGGTTCAATTTGACACATTTGACAAATGATTCTACATTAGTCTCGGTTATAGCACAAACACGCTAAAATAGCAACGATGATAAATTTTCGATACTTTATGAAAATGGCATTTGTGTGGCTTGCTAACGATAGAAGGATCCCCGTTTTCATGTGAACTACGACAGAAACCAGTGAGAGAGTTACAGAGCCGGGGAGTATATGGTATGCAGACTTATACCGGCATTTAGCTATTTCCAATGAGAAACCTTTCAATGATACGAAGTTCTATCATTCATACAAACCCACGATTTAAAATTTATTAAGGTGTTGTGCTGCTGAAAAACAAACTAATGAAGAAAAGTTAAATTGAAAACAATTTATTTTATTGAAAATTGCTACTTTTAATTATTGAACAATTAGTTGAATGATATTTAGACATGCATGTTGTTCGAACAATATCAGATAGAGGCTCCGTAACAATGTGAAGGGCATTTAATTGAGATGTTTTTCAACGAAGCGACGTTAGATCATTCCTTGCCTATGTCTTCTAAAAGACAAGAAAAAAACACCTATTACTTACACCCAAAAAAAAGTAATTCTTTCCTCTAAACGACATTTTAGACAAACAAATATCATTTCTCATTTTTTTTTTCGTTATAAGGAAGTTTTTTTTTTGGGAGAAAAGTATATAATTTTTGTGATAAAGGTTGATTGATGATTTCATACAGACTAACAAGCAATTTTTTTCGGGCTAGGTTAGGTGACAGTCCGATGTATCAGGCTAACTTAGAGTATTCAGTCCATTGTGATACCACATTGGTGAACTTCTCTCTTATCACTGAGTGCTGCCTGATTCCATGTTAAGCTCAATGAAACGGGTCCTCCTTTTTATAGCCGAGTCCGAAGGGCATTCCACATTGCAGTGAAACCACTTAGAGAAACTTTGAAACCCTCAGAAATGTCACCAACATTACTGAGGTGGGATAATCCACCGCTGAAAAACTTTTTTGTGTTCGGTCGAAGCGGGAATCGAACCCACGACCTTGTGTATGCAAGGTGTACATGCTAACCATTGCACCACGGGAGCCACCGTCAGGAAGGAAGATGCAATTAGCTCTGACTAATTGCATCTTCCTTCGCACTTCAGCAGCCGACAAGTTTGGACAAATTTCAGCATATGGCGTGCTTGTGTATCTCAGTCGCATTCAGTAAGACAGGAACAAATTCCCTTAATGTCATGCTGCATCTATTGCCCTTAGACATTTTGGCCAAACAGTCAGCTGCAACAACGGCTGTGCGGTTGCGCGAGCTATCGCTGTGGTCGGAAAAAAAGGTACGGCCACAATTCGGTCCTCAAAACAATACCAGATGTGCCTAACGCAGTAAATTACACTTTGGCGAGACCACTTTTCGACAAAAAATTTTAAACTTTAATTCCCAACAGTGAGGCGTGGTGCACACAGGCCCCGGGGAATAAACGATATATAGATTTCTACACTGATGGCTCCAAATTGGATGGACAAGTGGGTTTCGGAGCATATTCTAAAGATCTGGAACTTCGAATAGCGAAAAGATTACCTAATCACTGTAGTGGTTTTCAGGCTGAAATATTATCAATAAGAGAGGTTGCGAATTGGCTGAGAAGTAATGTTCCAAAAAATGTTGGCATTAATATATACTCAGACAGTCAACCTGCAATGAACTCCTTGGACTCTGGGTTCCTTAACTTGAAAACGGTCATCGACTGCCGCAAATCTCTCAATGAGATGGCTGAGCAGTACAATATTCACCTAATATGGGTGCCTGGCCATAGGAACATACCTGGGAACTGCGAAGCAGATGAGTTAGCAAGGCTAGGAACTACCTTACATATTCCAGGGGAACTAGAATCTGTTGGTATGCCTCTGGCACCTGCAAGCTCTCACTGCCTGAGAAGACTGTTATGATGGCAAATGTTCGATGGGAGAATTGCAAGGGTTGTAAAAATATGGCCCCATTTAAACTTAAACCGCACACTAGATATGCTAGTGTTCTCAAGCCGTCAGATATCACTCCTAATATCTGCTATAACGGGTCGCCGCCTGATAGACGATTGTGCAAAAACTATTGGCGCGAATCAATTAAACACCTCTTGTGTGAGGCGTAAGCAAATTTTAGGGGCATATAGCTTTAGATTACTGGCGGACCTGGAAAACGTTAACTTAAGCAGTCTGCTAATGTTTCTGGAACAATCTGGTTGGTTCAACAGAATAAAATAATCGAGAAGGTTCAGCGGTTAAAACTAGAAGTGCCCATATGTAATAGGTACTTTTAGTTAATGTGATATCACAATGGACTGAATAGTCTAAGTGAGCCTGAAACTTAATCGGGCTGCCACTTTAACCTAACCTAACCTAACCTAACCTCACATCTTGCTCCATTCCACGAGGTTTTTAAATTCTTAGCACCTTTTTCTATATTACAAACAATGTAGAAGAAATTATTTGATTTTATAATTTTTGTTCATTTTAGCCTTTCGCCTGGACAGAGAATCAAACCGCGGACGATACAGTTTGTAAGCCAACACACTATCCACTGGGCTACGAAGCTGTTATGGTCATCAACAGATAATTATCGCTATAGCCATTAAAGCACAAGCAATACAAACAGTCAAGCTACATTTTGAAAGCATAGTTTTCGGCGCACACGAGCCGAAAAAAAAATATTTTCCAGAAACATTCATTTAGTTAGCCACCATAGATCTATGCCCGCCTCGCATACAAAGGGTCGTGGGTTCGATACCTGCTTCGACCGAACTCCAAATATTTTAGTTTGTTTACATATATTTCGAAAATGTTCGGAAAAATCCAGTATAACAATAACGAGCAATGATTCGAGAAACAAAAGATTTATTCACATTTAAAAGCTCGTACACCCAAAGAAAAAATCATGAACGGCGTTGTCATTTCAAAACGATCCGTTCATGAAAGTTAATCAACATACATGTGTTGTCAAACTGAAAATATATGGGGTCAATCTGACAACGTTAAAATGTCACCATGCGTTGTCAAAACAACAACCAGCGTTCATGATCTGAAAACCTAGTGGTTACGAATTTATAAACAAAATTAAAAAAAAGATTTCCACTACTGTGACTCGAACCTGTGTCGATAACAGTCGCCTTAGCACATTGCACCACTGGCAGAGTTGCCATAGCAAAGTCTAACGATTATTTTAAGAATTTTCATGGCCAAAGAAAAACGAATGCCGTTCATGAAATCGTGAATGCCCGTGGACGAAATCGTGAACATTCCATTTTGATTTTTTGTCAACATATCCGTTTAGGTTTGTCACCGTCCGTTCACGATTGTGAAACGCAATTTTTTCAATTATTGTAAACAATAAAATCAATTGTAAACGGAATAAATCTGTCAGTTGTCAGACCAGCAGTTTAGAAATGATAACAACTTGAAGTTGTGGTAGGGGTAAATAAGCAGAGAGTATTGGGAGCTAATCACGGCATTCCATATCGAATTCATAATCGTATCGAAAATATTGTATATATGATTAAAAGTTAGGATCAAGATATTCGATCAAAATTTTATGCAATTTCTCTAGCATTGCCAATAAATGTCCCCATGTCCTATAACAACCAATTTTATTAATATTTTGTCGCAACAGATTGATTGTTCAAGTGAGCTTTATATACTACGCTGCCACTATAATCTGCTATATTGCTTTGCAAACAAAGAAACATGGGTTCAATCCGTATAAAATAGTTAAAAAAAAAATTATTTTCATTTGTAAATGAGAGAAGCTTACACTACCCTCATGCGATATTCGTGAGAAATATGTGTCAGTTTAATAATCCAAGAACTCTGGGAAATGTTTACTACAGTTGTCATGGCGAATTTTCGGAAACCACTTTGCACACAGTACAAAATACATAAATTCGATTTAATCTATATTCTCTTTTAATGGAAGATCACCAAATATGCAAATTTGTCCAGGAAATTTTTCAGTGACTAACAGCAACATAACTTGTTATCTATACTAATTGATGGTGATATTTTGAAATTAAACGAAACAGAACTACAATTCTAATTAAATAGGTTAACAAAATGTACTAGAGACTTAGTTTAAGATTTCGTATATTTTTGGTTACGTAGAAACGTTAAATGCAATTTAAGAAAAACCGGAATTTTATTCATATATGGTGCTGACGAAACCAGTATGAAGCATTTACATTTTTGTTCAGTCACACTTTATAATACAAAACTAAATTTCTTCGAATAAGCCTAATGACTAATTTGCATTAATCTGTTTCAAGGTAACATTAACAAAAGCAAAACATAGAACGTGGATATAGCCAGCTTTGCGATTTTAAATTATTGGTCGTATATTCCAGATGTCATCAGTTAATACTGCTACCTAATATGATCAAATATTCATCGTTATAATTTGTAAATAGGTATCACAATGAAAAATAGGTACATAACTAGGTGCATATAATTTTGACAATTCAACATGTAAAATTGTCCATAGTTAATATATCTAGAGTAAGTACAGTAAAATCGAAAGTATATGTTGCAGAATATTAAACAGAACATTTGGTTATTGGTTACTGTAGCATTAGAGTTCATTATGGTGACCTCGTCGTGATTTTTATTCGCAGTAGTGGGCAATTAGAAAAACTCCGTATGAAATCAAAATAGAATTCCATTGATTGACATTTGGTCACAGATCAGCTACGTTGCTATCAATACCGGATCTTAGGCTCACATAGACTATTCAGCCTATTTTGACACAACAAAAACTAAACTTCTCTCTTACCAATTCTATGTTCATCTTAAGGAAAAGTAACATATTTTTTATAGTCGAGTCCGAACGGCGTTTCACAGTGTTTCACGACTAGCTTTTGCAGAGATTGGTGGTTAATGAGAACTTCGGACAGTTGTTCATCAGTAGTTCAGTTCATTGATGACCGGAGACTGTGTAATTCAGTGACCTAGTTGGGTCGTATATAGTCGGCAATTGTGTATTCGGAAATTTGTAGAAGTTGATAAACACTTTATCTTTGGCTCTTAGAAATGGACTTTCCTCAGCTTCAGTATCTGTAGCAGCTTTATGTCGCTAATAGCTGTGGGTTCAGTAGTTGTTTCGAGTTCTTTAATATTACTGACATCTACTTTCTTCAAAAGTAAACAAGTATATACGACCGACCGTACGGCCAGTCTGAATCTTATGTACCCTCCACCATGGATTGCGTAGAAACTTCTACGAAAGACTGTCATCCACAATCGAATTACTTGGGTTGTGGTATCTTAAAACTTCTTAACATCGTTTTCTAAATTGTGAGTTAGTCCATACGTGGCATATAACACATTAGACAACAAAGGTATGTGTAGGTAAGTCTACAAATTATTACGAATCGATATGGAATTTTGCACGGTACGTAGAGAGCAAGAATTGAAATATGGGGGTCGCTTATATGGGGGCTATATACAATGATGAACTTCATATGGACCAATTTTTGTGTGATTAGGGATCGATTTATCTGAGGGCCATAAGCGTAGGAAGGCCTCTGGGGAGGGGGCTTAGACCCCCCCCCAAAAATTTTAGCCCCCCCCCCAGAATTTGAAACTCTATTTATGATTTTCCATTTTTCAATAAATGTCAATAGTTTTTTTAATTTTTATAAAAATTAAACAAGTATATACAATCGCACAAATTTCCGCTAAAGACTTTCATGAACAATCGAATCACTTGGGTTGTGGTAGCAGTTGCCGATGGCAATGTTTGACGTCAGATATTTATGAAATAAAGCTGTGGTTGAACTTATGATTGATTTAGTTTAGTCAATTTAATTAAAAAAATAGTAATTGATATTAAAACTATTCTTTCATAAATTAATATCTTAATAATGCTGCGAAAAAGCGTTGCCAAAAAAGTAGTGAAAATGTTCTTTTTGGGTCTAGAAGTGGTGCAAAATTGGCGGAGAAGCAATGAATGTAATATGAGCTTGTCATAGGACAAATGTCCACCGTTTCAACAGCCGTTGCAATGAATTTGCATCACTTCTTAAGGTGAGATCCGAATTCAGTGTTTTGAATGTGAATTAAAAAATTTTTTCCCAAATAAATAATTTTTATATTGTTTTTATGATTTTCAAACGCTTGTTTGAAACGTTTTTCCTGGAATAATTTCCAAAATTATCGATTTTTCTATAATGGATTTAGCAGTTTTGTGGCAAAATTTGAATAATTTGTACCAATTTATTTATTCTTACTCTTTTTTTAAACTATTTGAAAAAAAAAGAAAACAAAAAATTACACATTAAAATAAGTAAAAAACTTCCTGTGTAGTTAAAATAATTGAGGACATTTTTGGAAGTACTTTTAAAGTTGTTCCTTTAGAACAACTCACAATTTTTTGCTGGGAAAAGTGTGGAACTACTTTTAGTTGCTTTATTATAAATTGTTTGTCGAGTTATTTTGATGTCTAATTTTTTATTCAATTTTATGAAATAAAACATTAATTGAACCTATAAGTTCAGTCTATAAATTTTAGCTAGGGGGGCTATGCCCCCCCCCCCCCCCCCCCTAGGAAAACTGTCTAGCTACGCTAATGCTGAGGGCTATATATAACTATAGACCGAAATGGACCTAGTTAGGCATGGTTGTTAACGGCCATATACTAGCACAATGTACCAAATTCCAACTGACTCGGATAAAATTTGCTCCTCCAAGAGGCTCCAAAACCAAATCTCGAGATCGGTTTATATATGGGGGCTATATATAATTAGGGACTGATATGGACCACTTTTGGCATGGTTGTTACATATCATATACTACCACCACGTACAAAACTTCAACCAGATCGGATGAATTTTGCTTCTCCAAAAGGCACCGGAGGTCAAATCTGGTGATCGGTTTATATGGGGGCTATATATATAATTATATGGACTGATATGAACCAATTCCTGCATGGTTGTTGGATACCATATACTAACATCACGTACCAAATTTCAACCGAATCGGATGAATTTTGCTCTTCCAAGGGGCTTTGGAGGTCAAATAAGGATCTGTTTATATGAGGGCTATATATAATTTCGACGAATTTTTGCATGGGTGTTTGAGGCCTTATATTAACACTACGTACCAAATTTCAACTGAATCAGATGAATTTTGGTCTTCCAAGAGGCTCCGGAGGTCAAATCTGGTGATCGGTTTATATGGGGGCTATATATAATTATGAACCGATGTGGACCAATTTTTGCATGGTTATTAGAGACCACATACTAACACCATGTACCAAATTTTAGCCGGATCGGATGAAATTTGCTTCTCTTAGAGGGTCTGCAAGCCAAATTTGGGGGTCCATTTATATGGGGGCTATATATAATTATGGACCGAAGTGGACCAATTTTTGCATGGTTGTTAAACACCATATACTAACACCACGTACCAAATTTCATCCGGATCGGATGAAATTTGTTTCTCTGAGAGGCTCCGAAAGCCAAATCGGGGGATCGGTTAATATGGGGGCTATATATAATTATTGACTGATGTGGACCAATTTTTGCATGGTGATTAGAGACCATATACTAACACCATGTACCAAATTGCAGCCGGATCGGATGAAATATATTTCTCTTAGAGGGTCCGCAAGCCAAATTTGGGGGTCCATTTATATGGGGGCTATACGTAAAAGTTGGCCGATGTGGCCCATTTGCAACACCATCCGACCTACATCAATAGCAACTACTTGTGCCAAGTTTCAAGTCGATAGCTTGTTTCGTTCGGAAATTAGCGTGATTTCAACAGACGGACGGACCGACGGTCGGACAGACATGCTCAGATCGACTCTCTCGACTCGAGCCTCTACACTGAAAAAAATATTGTCAAGATGCCAAAGATTACATATCCTTAAAATACGAATGCGAATTTGGCTTAGCATAGAAGTCGCATTTTTCTGATATAAAGTTTTTTTTTTTTTCCTTGTCCCAAAGTCGATTAACTTTTCAATGAAGTCGTTTTTTGTATTAAAGTTAAGCGATTCAACTTAAAAATGGATATCCTAACAAGAAAGAAAATTTTGTTTGACAACGGTCAACTTGACTTCCGAAAAATTCGTCAAAATTATTGAAATCATCTATTTTTAAACGCAAAAAAGCGTTTCAAAATAGGAGATGATTTTCAATACTTTATTTTAAAGTCTTTGTTACTTCAAACATAGTGTAATTTGTATGTGTTATCGAGTTCGAATTTGGAAGTTTATGTTGTTCTTAACACGTTATCGAAGGACTATGTTAGCACATGAAGAGCTGAAAAAACGAAAAAATTTAAATTTGTTTCCTAAAGTCAAAAAGGTAAAATTCAAGTTAAAAAAAAAAATGTGCCATAAAAGTACTCTTACTTCAATACTCTTCTTCTTTGACTCGTATTCAATAACAAAATCATTAGAGTAAGGACAACATTTTTGGAAATGGGCATGATTTTTTTGAGTGCAGGAGCTCTTTTTTACCATGAATATGACTTTTATACCCACTTTTATACCCATAGGTTAGGTTAGGTGGCAGCCCGATATATCAGGCACACTTAGACTATTCAGCCCATTGTGATACCACATTGGTGAACTATTCTCTTATCACTGAGTGCTGCCCGATTCCATGTTAAGCTCAATGACAAGGTACCTCCTTTTTATAGCCGAGTCCGAACGGCATTCCACATTGCAGTGAAACCACTTAGAGAAGCTTTGAACCCTCAGAAATGTCTGAGGGTTCATTACTGAGGTGGGATAATCCACCGCTGAAAAATTTTTTGGTGTTCGGTCGAAGCAGGAATCGAACCCACAACCTTGCGTCTGCAAGGCGGGCATGCTAACCATTTCACCACGGTGGCTCCCAAATATATACCCATAAAAGTATGTGCTGAAGTTGAAAAATAGGGTACCTCTATGAACAGCTCTAGCGATTTTAATCATACTAATTTGAAGATGATTTATCCAATCCTCCCGTTTTACTTCTTAACAATCCCACTTTCGAAGTTTAATTGCATTTGTAATATTTGTAGTCCGTTCTTTAAGTTACTAAAAATCCAGCAGATTCTAATGCTTCCTTCCAATCAATCGACCTTTAGACAATTCACAATATGTTGACCAAATCGTACATATCTCCAATAACTTTGATTTTATTGATATCTATATATGGGATTTATTTATCTGACATTGTCAAATTCAACTACTTTGTGCAAAAAAACCGTTCAAATTCGATACGCCCTAATGTCCGATGTGTAAATATATAAAGCAAATTGATAGCCTATAGTGACATCTTCTATCAACCTTATCGTTTAAAGCGATCAATTTTAACTATGACTGATTAATTTATGCAATTATGCATTTGTTTTGTATATTTTTCTTCAGAAGCTTATCACCATCCAACAAGAAGACACTCAAAATTTGTCTGATAAATTGGTCAAAAAGACCGACGAACAAGATTTTAAGAAACGATTTGTTTCCAGATTATCATATCAGCCTGTTTGTACTAACATTCAAATAGTTTGTTACGAAATTTTTTATATATATTGTGATTTTGTTTCTGTTTTCTTCGTGATAGTTAGTTAGCACTTTATGTCAACCCTGACATTTCTGATCACAAATTGTCTACGCTTGCAGCATTGCAGGTTGTTGTTAGTGTTGTCATGGGCTAAAAATTTCTATGTTTTCTATATAAAATCTATATTCAGTTATTTTGTTTGTTTTTGGTTCTTTGCTACTGTATGGTTCGAGTAAATAATCAAAAATTGTATATTAAACAGGATGCAGATCATGTTATGCATGCTTAAATAATTTTGTTTTTTTGATAAAATTCTCAAGTTTTTCACACATTTTTAAGTTTGAAGATATAAAAGCAGCTACATTTCAAAACTGGTCATCACTTTGGTAGTAGTCTTCATCGGTTCCTCAAATCCCATTTGAACTAGATTTTATACAAAAAAAAAAAACCACATAGCAAAATGTTCAAATATGTAAGTGTTGATTTTGGACCGTAAATTAATTTATTTAAAATAGTGTTACAGAAAACAAACATAATTAAAAGTTAATTTGGGGTCAATATGAAAGCTTATTAAGTGCTATCCAATTATAAATAATGTAGTTTTTGAAAATACATGTGACAATACTCGTTTACAACGATCTGATAAAGCTATAAAAAACATCGATTGACTATAACAAATCCAAGTAAATGCAGACATAAGCTGTTCAAATCAAAAACACAGTTATTAAGAAGAAAGTTTTAAATATTTCTTTTTTTTTTTCAAAACTATAATAACAATTAATTGTGCTGAATGATTTATGTTATGTTTGTGTCTTAAGTCTTTTTTGTGGTATTAAAAATTTACGTTTGTGTCTTAAGTCTTTCAACTTTGGGTAAAAGATTTCTAATGGAGTTCCTTTATGTTCTAACCTGCAAATATACGCTATCTTTACGTTTTTGATCACTTTAAAGCTTCAAGGAATATAGCAATGTCCATCTGTCTTGACGACTTTTGACGCATATTACTTTTTTGTTGACAAGTAGTTTGTAAAGTTTACAAACATTGACTCTATTTAGAATAGCCATCTTACCATACAATGGGTGATGAATTCTGTTTTAGTTTTGGCAGAAATCTTCGGACCAGATAGAATTACTATAATGAACTACAATCAATGACCGGAAGAATTATGTAAACTGTGGATATCGGCGGCATACAAAGGCTGTAAAAACTTACTGGGAGCACAAATTTAAAATACGGAATTTTTTAAAATTTATTCCAAAAATAATTGTAACAAACTGATCAATCCAAGTACTGCTCATCACTAGCCACTATATTTTCCCATCTCAATCCGAGAAGCCACCCAGTTCGACTTCCTCATAAAAAGCAGTCAGCTCATGCATCATGGACACGATTGCGACTGTTGGTCGAATTCTACCAATAATGGTAGATTTTTGACAGTTTGGATAATTGATACAATTCTTGATGTTTTCTATAAAATAAAATTTTGACAAAATTTTCTATAGAAATAAATTTTTGACAAACTTTTCTATAGAAATAAAATTTTGACAAAATTTCCTATAGACATAAAATGTTGACAAAATTTCCTTTAGAAATAAAATTTTTACAAAATGTTCTATAGAAATAAACTTTTGACAAAATTTTCTATAGAAATAAAATTTTGACAAAATTTTCTATAGGTATACAATTTTGACATGATTTTCTATAGAAATAACATTTTGACAAAATTTCCTATTGTAATAAAATTTTGTCAAAATTTTGTATAAAAATAAAATTTTGACAAAATTTTCTATAGATATAAAATTTTGACAAAATTTTCTATAGAAATAAAATTTTGACAAAATTTTCTATAGAAATAAAATTTTTACAATATTTTCTATAGATATACAATTTTAACATGATTTTCTATAGAAATAAAATTTTGATAAATTTGTCTATAGGTATAGAATTTTGACATGATTTTCTATAGAAATAAAATTTTGACAAAATTTCCTACAGTAATAAAATTTTGACAAAATTTCCTATAGTAATAAAATTTTGACAAAATTTTCTATAGATATAAATTTTGACAAAATTTTTTATAGAAATAAAATTTTGACAAATTTTTCTATAGATATAAAATTTTGACAAATTTTTCTATAGAATTATGACAAAATTTTCTATAGAAATAAAGTTTCGACAAAATTTTCTATATAAATATAATTTTGACAAAATTTTCTATAGAAATAAAATTTAGACAAAATTTTCTATAGTAATAAAATTTTGACAAAATTTTCTATAGAAATAAAATTTAGACAAAATTTTCTATAGAAATAAATTTTAGACAAAATTTTCTATAGAAATAAAATTTTGGCAATATTTTCTATAGAAATAAAATTTTTGGCAAAGTTTTCTATAGAAATAAAATTTTGACAAAATTTTCTATAGAAATAAAATTTTGACAAAATTTTCTATAGAAGTAAAATTTTGACAAATTTTCTATAGAAATAAAATTTTGACAAATTTTCTATAGAAATGTTGACAAAATTTTCTATAGAAATAAAATTTTGACAATATTTTGACAAAATTTTCTATAGAAATAAAATTTTGGCAATTTTCCCTATAGAAATAAAATTTTGACAAAATTTTCTATAGTAATATTTGCAAAATAAGATTATTTGTATGGTAGTTTTTTAAAAAGTGCTCCAAATTTTAGTAGATTATTTATGGCTCGAGTGGCAACCGTGATCATGGATTGGAACACGTGGTAATCAGAAGGACCAATGTTTGGACTTTATGGCGGGTGGGGTCGTGCTTTCCGTTTGGATATGACATGAATATGGATGAAAGTACAAATGATAAGAATTGTGTAATCCACATAGAAAGTCTCTCATCTAATGAAGGTACATAGGCATAAAACTGTATCGGAGAACTGCATATCAGATGAATTAGCAAAATTAGGAGGAATGGCACGATTCCAGGGAAATACAAACCTTCCAGTACATACTGTATGAGAAGGCTATTCTCTTTTCGCAGGTATATCAATAAATCTATTCACGTACAAATGTCAGTTTAAAAATTTTAGTTATAACAATTACTTCAAAGTAAAAATATACTTAATCCCAAAAAAAAACTTTAAACCAAAGATTCTAAATCCTCAAACTAAGTTTTAGCCTATATTTGAAGCGTTTTTATCTTAAATCTTAATATTGAATATTTCATTGAATTTAAGGACGACTTTTTAAATAAAAAATGGGTTTCTTTACTTTTAGGAAATTTTGCTTTAGGTCAAAGACATTGGTCTTTAACGGATGGACACACATTTTGCAATTGTCCTAAGTTTAATGAAAAAAACTTTTGAAGCAAAGATTATAACTATTATTTTAATTAAAATGTCATTATTTTAAAGAAATTTGACCTTCATATTGGGTTAATTTGCGCTTCCTTAAATTTAGGTTGGGTAATCTTTAATATCACGTAAATATTTTTTTTTTTTCACTACATCTAAACTTAGGGCGGACATATATGTTGTGTTGAACAGTCTAAAAGAATTAACTATGTAAAATATTTGTACATGCAATCTATGGCAGAAGCTTAAATAGTTTCATGTCATGGCTAAGTGAGCCTGAAACTTAATCGGGCTGACACTTTAACCTAAACAATTGATCCATTATGATTCATGGAGAATTCCATTCAGAAAATCATTTATGAAGTTAACATTTAATGGGGTCTACGGTCTATTCATACCTTTTGGTCCATCACAAGTTTTCATACTGAATTTTCTCTTGTTTTAAATACGATACAAACCTTGCCAAAATTAATAAAGCTTAGGTTAGGTTAGGTTATGTGGCAGCCCGATATATCAGGCTCACTTAGACTATTCCGTCCATTGTGATACCACAGTGGTGAACTAATAAAACACTATCCTTATATTATTAATACCCTTATTTACAGCTGATTGTTTTCGCCTGCTTCGCCGCTCTGGCTTTCGCTGCCCCTGCTAAGGAAGATAAAGAAGTTGTTGAAATTATTAAATCGGAAATCACCAAACACGAAGATGGCTCCTATCAGGTAGCAGTTGAAACTGGAGATGGTACTCACCGCGAAGAGGAAGCCTCTGTTGTGGATGAAGGAACTGAAAATGAAGCACTAGAAATCAAAGGATCTTACAAATACATCAATGATGATGGTGATGAAGTTGAAGTCTTCTATACCGCTGGTGTCAATGGTTTCGTTCCCTACGGTAGTGTGATTAACCCAGAAATCACTGCTGTCGCAAAGGCTGCCAAGGATTTGCCTAAGGATGAAGCTGACTACAAAAAGAGAAACAAGAATGCCGAATAAATTTTTGAATTCTGAGACAGAATGAAAAGAACGATTTGATGAAGCATCATAATCTCAGGGATGAAAAAACCCAAGCATAAAATTTTTCGCTCAAAACTCATGATGTTTCGATTTGTACATATCCATTTTGTTTAAGCCTATACTGATAAGTGTTTCATTTAATATTAGTTTTAATAGTAATTGAACATGTATGTATGTGTATGTTCCAGCCGTTGTAATAAATACCATTCGAATAACATTATGGGCATGTTTTTGTGAATGTAATTGGGACAAACTTAAAAGATTCTAGAATAGAATATGATGAATATCTACTAAGGAGAAATATTATTACAAATACTATATCAAAACAAGTAAATACGACAGGCCGAATTTTAAGTACCCTACACCATGGATTGCGTACAAAGTTCTAGTAAAGACTGTCATCTACAATCGAATTTGTTACTTCATGAGGCTTGCGAAGTTAAATGTTGGTGGATCGGTTTATATCGGAGCAATATATAATTATGGAGGGGTATGGACCAATTTTTACATTATTAGGGGACATATATCAACATCACGTACCTAATGTTAACCGGATTGGATGAAATTTGCTCTTCGAAGAGGCTCCGTAGGTCACATTTAGACCGATTTTTGCATGGTTATTAGAGTGGATATACCAACATTGCGTACACTGAAAAAAATATTGTCGTGAGGTCAAAGATTTCATGTCTTTAAAATACGAATACAAATTTTGCTTACCATAGAAGACGCATTTCTCTAATATAAAGTTATTTTCCTTGTCCAAAAGTCGATAAACTTTTTAATAGAGTCGTATTGTCCTCATAATTAAGTGATTTGACTTAAAAATTGGTATCTTAACATGAAAGAAAAAATTGTTGGGCTAAGGTCAACTTGACTTTAATAATTCAGAAAAATTCTTTAAATTTAATTAAATTGTCTTTAAATTTGTTGTCTTTTTGCATCTTGACTACAAAGCAAAAAATCGTTCAAATATAGGACATGTTTTTCAGAACTTTATTTTAAAGAAGTTTTTTACTTCAAACATAGCATAATTTCTACTGAAGTCGAGTCCTAATTTGGAAGATAAAGTTGGAAGATAATTTGGAAAACAGTGAACCCACCAAGAAATTTAATTTTAGAAAAATTAGATAATTTTAAATAAACTCTATTAAAAACCCTGACGACACGCCGATTTCATAAAAATAAGTAAATAATTTTCAACAAATTATAATTTATAAGCCAAAATTGTTATTTCATGTCCAAATGCATTATATCTAATTTTACAATTATTAATCGAGCTTTATGGACAGATTTCGATTAAGGAACATGATTAATTGAGTCATTGAAAAGAAAACGCCAGATACAAATCTATACATGCCTGGACTGTACATGTTTCGAATCGGGCGAATGAATCTTTCCACTGCCTTTAGTATAAATCTGGCTGGGAGAGATAACTAAATTTTGGGCTCTTTATGCTAACTCCTTATGGAGAAAACATTTGGGAAATTTCCTCTTACAAATTCAATCATCTTTTCTCCCACTCTACATCATCTTCTCATATAACTACAAATATAAATAAAATAAAAATAAGATTAAGAGACTTGTAGTTATATGAAAAGATGATGTACAGTGGGAGAAAAGATGATGACATATATGGGAGCTATATATATTCTTAGTGCAAAATTTCAACGAAATTGGGGTAAAACTCTGGCTTCTGGGACCGCATTAGTCCATATCGGGCGAACGACATATATGGGAGCTATATCTAAATCTGAACCGATTTCAATAATATTTGGCACACTTAACTACACTACTAATTATACTCCTAGTGCAAAATTTCAACCAAATTGGGGTAAAACTCTGGGGCCATATAAGACCATATCGGGCGTAAGATATATATGGGAGCTATATCTAAATCTGAACCGATGTCTTTCAAAATCAATAGGGTTCTATTCTGAGCCAAAACACATACTTGTGCCAAATTTGAAGTCGATTTGACTAAAACCTGCGACCTAGACTTTGATTACAAAAATGTGTTCACGGACAGACGGACGTGGCTATATCGACTCGGGAGCCCACCCTGAGCAATTTTGCCAAAGAAACCATGTGTCTATCTCGTCTCCTTCTGGGTGTTGCAAACTTATACACTAACTTATGTTCCACAGTGTGGCGCAGGGTATAAAAAACAAACCAAAGATGCGAAATCCTCGAAATAAGAATAACCCCATATTTGAAGTTTTTTATCTTTAATAAAAAATATGTCTCAGTTAATTTAACAATAATTTATTGAAATATTTAACTGGCAGAGGCACTCAAATTTCAATGATTCGTGTCCTAAATTTAAAGGAAAAATTCTTTTAATTAAAAGTTTTTCATTTTAAAGAAATTCATCCTTAATATTGTTTAAAGTGCGTATCCTAAAATTTTGGTTGCACATTTATCGAGGTAATAAACATTTCCAAAGAGAAAATTTATCATACGAAATTTTTCTAAAGAAACAAATGTATAGCACGCTAAAAGTTCTTTCTAAATTCTCTAAATCTAAATCTGTATATTTTTTAAACTTAAAAATTACAAAAAAATGTTTTTTTTTAAATCTTATAACTCGAAAGTTTTTCCTTTTATTAAACTTCCTATACTATCTAATTTAATACAAATCATAAGCTTAGCCATTAAATGTTTTATTTAATTCACCAAACCCAAGAAAAGAGTATTAACCTTTGAGAATGATCCAAGGAGGCATTCATAAGATAAATATTGGATTAAATAGACCTCAACTTCACAAATACATAAACAATATAAACAGTTTTTAACAAAAATTCATTCACACCTTTTGTCATAGTCAAATGTCAATATTACACCTGCATAAATTAAGACCACTAACACCAACACAGTTTAGCCTCATTTGAATTTCAAATATTATGTTGATGCTCGTTGGTATTTTTATTCAGTTAACAAAAATTGCCTAAAAACATATGAAGTCATTCAATGCTAAAATGATGTAAGTTTAAAAAAAAGATCTTTTAAATATGACACCCAGCTCAAAAGAGCCTCCAAAAAATAGTTTGGATCTGTGACTTGTGATCCGGACTTAGCGCAAATTTTGATCATCTCCAATGAATAGGACAGAAGTACTGCGTTTTCGAATTTTTTGAATTGCTTTATGTCTACTTAAATAATGAAATTTAATAAAATCTTATACAACATGGTCAACAATTTCTCCTCTTATTATTATGATTTTTAAATTCTATTTTTTTTTTACACTTCTCAACGCTTAAGAAAACAAATTGGGAGACCGGTCAAATTTTAAAATTGATTTAGATTTATTCCAATGGTAGCCACCTTTGTCATGTATCTTGGCCTTCAAATAGCCAACAAAGCCATCGTACGCTGTAGCATTTTGGCCCCTTCTCGGATAGGCGCCGTCTTGAGATGATCGACTCTAAGGCCAACGTTATTCTCGTAAATTCCCAACAGAGATCCGGAGATTTTGGTGACCATTAAGAGGAAGGAATAAACCAACGATCCTCATTTCTAAGCCTGTTTTGGTTGACGCATGTTGAGTGTGATGGTTCTGAGTTCTGTTAGTCTGTGGCCGAAATATTGAACATGTTTGAGGTGATCATATACCATCTCTGGGTGTACCATAACCCTGCAAAAAAATTTGGAAGTTATTCTAAAAACTCTTCCAAAGATGTTCTTCATTTTAACTACACAGGAAGTTGTTTTTATTCACGTTTTATACCCTCCACCATAGGATGGAGGGTATATTAACTATGCCATTCCGTTTGTAGCACATCGAAATATTGCTCTAAGACCCCATAAAGTATATATATTCTGGGTCGTGGTGAAATTCTGAGTCGATCGATGTCCGACCGTCCGTCCGTCTGTTGAAATCACGCTAACTTCCGAACGAAACAAGCTATCGTCTTGAAACTTGGCACAAGTAGTTGTTATTGATGTAGGTCGGATGGTATTGCAAATGGGCCATATCGGTCCACTTTTACGTATAGCCCCCATATAAACAGACCCTCAGATTTGGCTTGCAGAGCCTCAAAGAGAAGCAAATTTCATCCGATCTTGCTGAAATTTGGTACATGGTGTTGTTATATGGTCTCTAACAACCATGTAAAAATTGGTCTACATAGGTCCATAATTATATATAGCCCTCATATAAACCGATCACCAGATTTGGCTTGTGGAGCCTCAAAGAGAAGCATATTTCATCCGATCCGGCTGAAATTCGGTACATGGTGTTGGTATATGGTCTGTAACAACCATGTAAAAATTGGTCCACATCGGTCCATAATTATATATAGCCCCCATATAAACCGATCCCCATATTTGACGTGCGGAGCCTCTAAAAGAAACAAATTTCATCCGATCCGGCTGAAATTTGGTACATGATGTTGATATATGGTCTCTAATAACCATGCAAAAATTGGTCCACATCGGTTCATAATTATATATAGCCCTCATATAAACCGATCACCAGATTTGGCTTACGGAGCCTCAAAGAGAAACAAATTTCATCCGATCTTGCTGAAATTTGGTACATGGTGTTGGTATATGGTCTCTAACAACCATGTAAAAATTGGTCCACATCGGTCCATAACTATATATAGCCCCCATATAAAAGGATCCCCAGATTTGGCTTGCGGAGCCTCAAAAAGAAGCAAATGTCATCCGATCCGGCTGAAATTTGGTACATGATGTTGGTATATGGTCTCTAATAACCATGCAAAAATTGGTCCACATCGGTTCATAATTATATATAGCCCTCATATAAACCGATCACCAGATTTGGCTTACGGAGCCTCAACGAGAAACAAATTTCATCCGATCCGGCTGAAATTTGATACATGGTTTTGGTATATGGTCTCTAACAACTATGCAAAAATTGGTCCACATCGGTTCATAATTATATGTAGCCCTCATATAAACCGATCCCCATATTTGGTTTGCGGAGCCTCTAAGAGAAGCAAATTTCTCGGATCCGATTGAAATTTGGAACATGATGTTAGTATATGGCCGCTCTATAGTTATATATAGCCGATCTCCAATCACACAAAAATTGGTTTATATTGGTTCATAATCATGGTTGCCACTCGGGCCAAAAATAATCTACCAAAATTTTATTTCTATAGAAAATTTTTTTTTAAATTTTATTTCTATAGAAAATTTTGTTAAAATTTCTTTTCTATAGAAAATTTTGTCAAAACTTTATTTTTTTTTGGAAAATTTTGTCAACATTTTATTTCTATAGAAAATTTTGTCAAAATTTTATTTCTATAGAAAATTTTGTCAAAATTTTATTTCTATAGAAAATTTTGTCAAACTGAATTATATACGTTTTTAATCGGTCTTTTTTTATTTAATAGATACCACGTATGGACTTACTTACAATTTAGAAGACATTGTTAGGAGGTTTCAAGATACCTTGCCATCGGCAAACGTTACCGCAACTAGTAATTCAATTGTGGATGGCAGTGTTTAGAAGAAGTTTCTACGCAATCCATGGTGAAGGGTACATAAGTTTCGGCCTGGCCGAACTTACGGCCGTATATACTTGTTTATTTCTCATCCAAAACACTGAATTCGGATCACACCTTAAGAAGTGATGCAAACTCACTGCAAGAGGTGCTGAAATGGTGGACATCCGTCCTATGACAAGCCCATGTTAAATTCATCGCTTCTGCGCCAATTTTGCACCTCTTCGGGATCCAAAAAGAACATTTTCACTACTTTTTCGGCGACGCTTTTTTTTTGCTGAGAATGAATTTGGTGTGGTTTGACATCGGATGAAACCAAATTCGGTAACTGACCAATTTCGTGCAAGCGAAGAAACTTCTTGCCTCTTTCCAGTGTAACTTTCTTGAATTTTTAGGAACTTCAATGGCTTTAGTCCAAACTCATTTGTCGATATGTGTCGTATCCGTTCTCGGGAGCGAGGTTTCTCAGATAACTTTTCTACCACTATGGCGTGGTTTTCGATAAAATCTGGACTTCACTTTTCGGACCGTTTTTTTCTAGTGCGTTTTGGACATAATGCGGCACTGCCAGTGTCACAGTAACAATGATATTAGAAATAAAAGTTTATTAACATTTAAATGCTGGTGGGCTCCAACGATAGTTTAATATAAAGCAATCACTCTAATATGTTTGAGTTACATAGCGAATAGCTTTATTTCTGAATTCATTATATCAAAATGCTTTTGTTAGCTTGTAAACAATAAAATAAACTGTCATTGGAATATATATGCATGCTGTCATATGAGCTGTTTAGAAACAAGAGCAACCTGAAGTTAGTTGCAATACGTTACAGTCACCATTTTTTACTATGAAACTTTAAATTTTTTGTATGAAACTTTGAAATTTTCGAAAAAATAAAAAAAACTACCAAAATAAAAACATTTTCGATACACGTTTTACAAACATTTTTTTCTTTGCGTGTAAAAATGTTAATATTGATCTCGTGGATTACTAACTGGCAAATGGGCTTAACAGATTTTAATGAAATTTTTGTGTCTATTATTTGCGTTGGACCTTGCCTCGAGAATAATGGGACTATGACAAATTCCATATTAACAAAGGGGAGAATATTCACAATTATTGCCTTCATCAAATGCTAGCAGGTCAATTCCCCCAAATCCCTTAATCTTCTTTCTCCAAAAGCTCGAATATTATGTACATTTTGATAAATAGGGAAATAGGCTCATTAAAGAAATTTTAGACAAATTAAATACCCTTTTGTTATAAAGTATTTTCTTAAAGAGCCAATAAATCCGAATTTGTGACAAGTGTTGCAACAATTTTATCTAATGATTCTTAATTACTTCAATAGAAAATTTTTTAGCATTAAAAGAAAATTTGGTTTGTCTAAAATTTCTGTTCCTCAGAAAAGAAAAATCTTCTTTCAGTGTAGTTAATCATGCAAATATTTCTATTGTCCACTAAATTAATTGTGATTATGATGAATAATTCATTGTGCTTCATATTCTTCATTAACTGTGTATTTATATAGACCGGATACTATTAGCGAGCACAAGTATTTTGCGCAACCTTTAAAGTAAAACCTTTTGCAATTAAAGAAACTCGCTTGAGTTACTATATAAATTCATTTATGTTATATGGTTTGTTTTTAGTGGCATTCGTTTTTAATAATTAAGATATAAAAAACAATTAATGATAGTCACAAGTTGCAGACTTCATTATACTCTAATTTTGCGAGTCTTTACAATTGAGTTAATATTATTGGTTGAACACAGAAAAAAAGTCTATTGTAAAACTGATACATAAATTAACTGATAGTTATTGCCAAAAAAAATTTTTTCTCAGTCCAATAAATTTTCCTTATTCCAAGTTAGTCTCAAAAATCTTATGAAATGGTAACTAAAAGAAGAAATTTTTCCAAAAGTTATCAAAAATACTAAGAATGAAATACAGGGTAATTAATATAGTAATGACCAGAGATGGTCGGTATCAAACTTGTTTGCGACTGTGGCAAAGTTGTAAACGTCGTAAACTTCACATACGCGTCGTAAATGTAAAAAAAGGAACAAAAGTCGCAAACTGAAAATACTTTAGTCGCGTCAGCTAGGCAGCGAATTCGATGATATCCAAGACGATGGTATGTGCGAAGAAGTTTCAATTTTCGGTTTTAGTCCTCACATTTTCCCTATTGCCTTTTGCACGAGTACAGGGTAACCGTGGATTTTCTCGTCCTTTCTTAGCTTTAAGTTCAGTCTCCTGTCCAATATAAACCCAAGGTATTTTGCACACTCACCAACGGGAATTTCGATACCATCTAAGCAAAATAGGAAAAACTTTCACAAATTTCTGCAGAAACTCACAGCGAATGCTGTCAAACTAAATTAACAAATGTTCAGGATTTCTTCTATTCAAAATTTGGTTTTCTACAGTAGGTTTACGACTTTTGAGACATACGTATTATACCGTCGCAAATGTATGTCGCAAAAGTCACAGTTTGTGACAGGCCAACCCTGGTAACATGACATGACACCAATTGTTTTTTCTTTACTTTTAGTCCATTTTATTAAAGGAAGAATTTCGTAAAAGGTATTTAAAATGCACAAATATCAGGAAATTTTCGTTATTTTCACAACACATTACGAAAATCCCAAAAAAAAATGATATTTTTTTTGCTCGAGTTAGTTAATTATACCCTGCGTCACACTGTGGAACAGGGTATTAGAAGTTAGTGCATAACTATGTTTGCAACACTCAGGAGGAGACGAGATAGACACATGGTGTCTTTGGCAAAAATGCTCAGGGTGGGCTCCTGAGTAGAGGTGTGTACGTGACACGAAATTGTCGTGACTCACACGTGAGTCGTTAACAAAATAAATGTCGTGCGTGACTCACGAAAATGATTTCTTCGTGAGTGTGCGTGTGTAACGAATTTCGGAAAAATACGCTCACGACAATAATCCCGCCCAGGATCATAAAACGCTTACAAGTTGAATTTATTTACAATTTTAGTGACACCTGAGATGTTAAAAGTTAAATAACGGTCTCGATTTTAATCATGCTCATGTTTTTAAACATGTCTGTAAGGTAAAGTACTCATGAAATTATTCGCGAGTCACGACATTTTTCGTGATTCACGATATTTTTAGTGAGTCAGAAAATTTTCGTGCGTGAGTACCAATTTTCTTTTCGTGAGTGTGCGTGAGTAAGATTTTTCCGTCGTGAGTGTGCGTGAATAAAATATTACTCATGTGCACACGCTCACAAAAAATCGCTTCTGTAACATATACTCCCAAACATATTTTGCTTCAAGCATATATATTTTTGGGTATTGCCCAAACATTTATATGTTTGATCTCTTCCAATATATAATATGTTTGAAAGCATATTGGTCTAAACAATATATGTTTGGGTAGTCTAAGTTCCAAACATTTTGTATTTTTGCATCCAAATTCAATAATGTTGTCTTTCAAAAAACAACATGTTATTATGTGAACATATAATATCTTTGGAAGCATTTTGCACCCAAAAATATTATATGCTTAAAAAAAAATTCTCCCAAACAATATTGTGCTCAAAATTTTATTTATATATTTACAATCATAATGAATTATGAAAATAAACAGGTAATATAGGTGCTAACAACATAAGTTTTCGACCTGAATGCTCAAAATTTTGTTTCTGCCCAATTGTATATTCCCCCAAATCTTTCTCACTTCCACGAGATTTTTTAGTTCTTAGCACCTTTTTCTGTAATAGAAACATTGTAGAAGAAATTATTCAATTGTATGATTTTTTTTTATTTTAATTTTACCTTTTGCCGGACGGGGATTCGGACAGCGGACCACACAGTTTGTAAGGATCAAAGAAGTAGTTGATCAATTGCCCAAGGAAAAATAAAATGTTAATTTTGTAATAACAAGCAACAACCACCAACTTAATTCAATATCGCTCCCTGTTAAATAGCGCTCCAAGCTACTAAACACATATATGTTTATAGGCTATTTCTAAATTAATATATGTTTGCATCCAAGCATATTATATTTACAAACGTTTTATGTCCCAAACATAATATGTTCTAACATATTAACATATATGTCCCAAACATGTTATGCTAGTTTATGAACATTATATGCTTGCACTCAAAAATATTGTGTTTAAAAATTTGTGTTCCAAACATATAATGTTTATAGCCAAACATATGAAAAACAGTCTTTTTCATCCGTGCACACCTCTACTACTGTGTCGATATGTCCATGTCCGTATGTCTGTGAACACATTTTTGTGATCAAAGTCTAGGTCGCAGTTTTAGTCCAATCGACTTCAACTTTGGCACAAGTATGTGTTTTAGCTCAGAATAGAACCATATTGATTTTGGAAGAAATCGGTTCAGATTTAGTTATAGCTCCCATATATATCTTTCGGCCGATATTGACTTATATGGCCCCAGAAGCCAGAGTTTTACCCTAATTTGCTTAAAATTTGGCACAAGTAAAACAATTGGTACTATAGTCAAGAATGCCAGATGTTATTGAAATCGGTTCAAATTTAGATATAGCTCCCATATATTTCATTCGCCCGATATGGACTAATATGACCCAGAAGCCAGAGTTGTACCCTAATTTGGTTGAAATTTTGCACTAGGAGTACAGTTAGTAGTGTAATTAAGCGTGCCAAATTTTATTGAAATCGGTTCAGATTTAGATATAGCTCCCATATATCTCGTTCGCCCGCTTTACACTCATATGACCACAGTGGCCAATCTTTTACTGCGATTTAATTGAAATTTTGCACAGGTAGTAGAATTAGCATTATAGCTATGCGTGCCAAATTTGGTTGAAATCGGTTTAGATTTAGATATAGCTCCCATATATAGCTTTCGCCCGATTTACAATCATATGACCACAGAGGCCAATTTTTTGCTCCGATTTAGTTGAAATTTTGCACAGGGAGTAGAATTAGCATTGTAGCTATGCGTGCCAAATTTGGTTGAAAGCGGTTCAGATTTAGATATAGCTCTCATATATATGTTTTTTCTGATTTCGGCAAAAATGGTCCTTGTAAAATCGCCACTGCTTAGTCGAAAAGTTGTAAAAATGACTTTAATTTTCCTAAACTTCTAATACATATATATCGAGCGATAAATCATAAATAAACTTTTGCGAAAATTCCTTAACATTGCTTCAGATTTAAATGTTTCCCATATTTTTTATTAACATTGTGTTCCACCCTAGTGCATTAGCCGACTTAAATGTTGACTCAATAGATGATGATGTAGAAGTCTATCAAATTCTGTCCAGATCGAGTGATATTTAAATGTATGTATTTAAATATTTATATGTATGATATTTAAATGTAAATATTTAAATGTATGATATTTAAATGTATGTATTTAAATGTATGTATTTGGGAAAAATCTTTATATATAGCACCCAACACATTTGACGGATGTGATATGGTATCGAAAATTTAGATCTATTTACAAAGTGGTGCAGGGTATAAAATAGTTGGCCCCGCCCGACTTTGGACTTTCCTTACGGTTTAGTTTTTTCTGTGTACAGATATCCAAAGCATAGATTAATATCATTTATGTTTTTTAATACACATTCTCAAACTTCGCCCACAGTTGACTATTGCTAATATTCTTAGTTTATCCAATTATCATTTTAAAAACATTGTCATTAAAGACGCATTAAGAGAATCCGTCTGTTTTGCGAGATCGAATCTTTTTATTAAACAAAAGTAAGCATCTTAATTATTTGGGCTAATGATAGCATATTTTTGTTTTGTTTTTTTTTTTTTTTTAATTACCCTTTATATCCATAGTAGATAATTAATTAAATAGTGGTTATTACTTATGTACGAAAAACAAACTATATACAAAATACATTTAAATTTATCTAAGCAAAAACCTAGTCTATAGAAAAAAAAAACAATGTTGTGACGTTAAGCTCATCATCTGAAACGAAAGACTTAAGACACATGCGTAAATATCCAAAGTTCTGGAAAAATGTGTTCGAGGTTTTTTTTCTTGTGGCTGCTGATAAGAAATTTGTTGACTCAGAAGCCACTACATGCAAATTTGTTTTTGTACGTTTTTGGATGGAATCAACAAAACGAAATTCTCATTAATATAGAAGAGATTAAACCAAAATAAATTTAACTTTTTTCTGCTAATTTAACTTTTCGATGGTTAGGTGTTTTTGTGTTTTTTGTAGTCTTTGAAGTCAGTAGCGTAGTGGGAAGTTTTGTTTAAATTATGAGAGATATTTTATCTTTGAATGTCGGAGATGTTCTCTTTGCTGTTCCTTTTTTCTTTCATTTTTGTTTGTGCGTTGTATGCGATTTTTTGTTGTTTTTGTTTTTGTGTTTTGCTTTTGATTTTTAGAATCATCCATCCATGTGACAACACCAAAAAAAAAACACAGACGTAGAAAAAATACTCAGCAAGTATTTTTAACTTTTTTTGTGTATAAAAATGCCAGAATATTGAATTATGATTTAAGTTTAGTTGCGAAGTTTGTACAGTGAAGAAGATCCATTAACGATTTCATAATAAATTACTCAAATAAAATGTTGAAATACGTAAGTGTTTTTATGTGAACAGAAGTTGTTTGGGCGAAAACATTTATTATTGCATTTGAAAGACATGACACAACTATGTGATATGAGTGAATAATTTGGATTATATGAAAAAATTAACTGAAGAAAATATTGCCAGAAAAATGCAAAAATTAAGAAATTTGGTTATTTGATGAAATAGTGACAAAATAAAATTGTGTATAAGTTTTGTGAATTTTTATAATTTGTTTCGAGTTTTCGGTGTGTTATATAAATAAGAAAATGTTTCTGAAACAAAAATGCCAATCCAGACCACGTGTTTTTTTACAGACCGACTCTAACACACTCAATAAAATATACTGGTTTTAAATCAGTATGCTATGACATATATCTTATACTTATATATCTGGGTTTTTGTATAACACAAAATATATCAGAATAAGATTCGATATCAGTCCATCTGTCAATCTGTTTTGAAGTGAACAATAGTTTGCTTTTCTCAAGAACGAAATTTTGTAACAATGTTCTTTTAACAAAAAGACGATACACAATAAAAATATCGCTAAAATTTTTGAAATTAAAATTTTAATGGAATTTAAAAAAAAAAAATTTAATTAAAAATTTATTAATTTTTCAATTAAAACTTATGTTTAATTATGTCAATCAATGGGTTTGGCGATTATTATACCCTGACCACATAGTGGTCAGGGTATAATAAGTTTGATCGGCCAAAAAATGTGCCTACTAGAAATATTGATTTTAGACCCCATAAAATATATACCGATCGACTCAGAATCACGTCCTGAGTCGATCTAGCGCTTGGTGTCCGTCCGTCCGTCTGTCAATGTATTTGTTGTTCACAGGATTCCGGTCGCAATTATTAACCGATTTTGATGAAATTTGGTACAGGGTGTTTTTTTGTCGGATCAAATTTAGATATAGCTCCCATATATATGTATCGCCCGATTTCGACAAATGGGGTCACGTTGCGCGTTTTTTTCAAACGGATCGGCAAAAGGTAATCTTTTTCATCGCCCTTTAAGTCTGCAAAATTTCATCCAAATCAGTTCAGATTTAGATATAGCTCTCATATATATGTATCGCCAGATTTTTCTAAATTTGGTCATAAAACCTTTATTTATCAACCGATCGTACTCAAAGTTGGCTAAATCCAGTCCTCTATAGTACTAACTATATGTGCAAAATTTCATCGAAATCGGTTCAAATTTAGATATAAAGGGTGATACGGTCAAAATTTGGTCAAGGGAAAACGCGTGTAAATCGGTGAAATCGTTTATTTAAAAAATCAAATTAAATTTCTTTTTCAAGTTCAATTAGTATAAAATTCAGGAAAATTATTCAGTTAGGCTTTCGCTTTTCCAAATCCGAATTGCCGGGCCTCACGCTTGACACCTGCCATCAGATTTTGTACAGCCACCTTGTCCACCTTCTTCGCCGCAGAAAGCCAGTTTGCCTTGAACTGCTGCTCGTCCTTAGCAGTTTTTTTGGTCTTCTTCAGGTTCCGCTTGACAATAGCCTAGTATTTCTCAATTGGGCGGAGCTCTGGCGTGTTGGGAGGGTTCTTGTCCTTGGGAACCACCTGCACGTTGTTGACGGCGTACCACTCCATGGCCTTTTTACCGTAAGATGCCAAATCCGGCCAAAACAGTACGGAACAACCGTGTTTCTTCAGGAAAGACAGCAGACGTTTATTCAAACACTCTTTCACGTAAATTTCTTGGTTGACAGTCCCGGAAGCTATGAAAATGCTGCTTTTCAAGCCACAGGTACAGATGGCTTGCCAAACCAGATATTTCTTTGCGAACTTTGACAGTTTTATGTGCTTGAAAATATCTGCTACCTTTCCCCTTCCTTTTGCCGTATAAAACTACTGTCCCGGAAGCTGCTTGTAGTCGGCTTTGACGTAGGTTTCGTCGTCCATTACCACGCAGTCAAACTTCGTCAGCATCGTCGTGTACAGCCTCCGGGATCGCGCTTTGGCCGTCGTATTTTGTTTATCATCGCGATTTGGAGTCACTACCTTCTTGTAAGTCGATAGTCCGGTTCGTTTTTTGGCTCGATGCACAGTTGTAGATGATACACCCAGCTTATTTGCGGCATCTCGGAGAGAGAGGCTAGGGTTTCGCTTAAAACTACCGGCAACTCTCTTTGTCGTCTCAGCGGCTTCCGGTTTTCAATTTCCCCCCGATCCAGACTTCCTGGCTGTCGACAAACGTTCCCCAAACACTTTTATTACATTTGTAACGGTTGATTTGGCAACTTTTAGCAATTTTGCCAGCTTTGCGTGCGAGTAGCTCGGATTTTCGCGATGCGCGAGCAAAATTTTGATACGCTGCTCTTCTTGCTTGGACGGCATTTTGACAACTGAAGAGTGAATTCCAAAACCAAAATAGGAGGAACATTTTACACACACACACCTTCAAAATGAGGGGTGGGGGGTGTTTTTTAAATGCAAAATTGAAAGTTTATATTGACCAAATTTTGACCGCATCACCCTTTATGAGTGTAAATCGGAAGAAAGATATATATGGGAGCTATATTTAAATCTGAACCGATTTAAACCAAAATTGGCATGTATATCGAGAACATTAATTCTACTCCCTGTACAAAATTTACAGCAAAGCAGGGCAAACTTCTAGCTTCTGGGGCCATATAAGTTCATATCAGGAGAAAGATATATATGGAAGCCATATCTAAAACTGAACCGATTTGTTCCAAAAACAATAGGGTTCTATTCTGACCAAAACACATACTTGTGCCAAATTTGAATTCGATTAAACTTAAATTGCGACCTAGACTTTGATCACAAAAATGTGTTCACAGACAGACGGACAGACAGATAGCGGACATTGAAATAAACTTTTGACAAAATTTTCTATAGACGTAAAATTTTGTCAAAATTTTCTATAAAAATAACATTTTTACAAAATCTTCTATGGAATTAAAATTTTGACAAAATTTTCTATAGAAATAAAATTTTTACAAAATCTTCTATGGAAATAAAATTTTGACCAAATACAGAAATACAAATTTGACAAAATTTTCTATAGAAATAAAATTTAGACAAAAATTTATATAGAAAAAATTTTGACAAAATTGTCTATGGAAATAAAATTTTGACACAATTTTCTATACAAATAAAATTTTGATAAGAATTTTTTATACAAGTAAAAATTTGACAATATTTTCAATAGAAATAAAATTTTGACAAAATTTTCTATAGAAATAAAATTTTGACAAAAATACAAATTTGACAAAATTTTCTATAGAAATATAATTGTGACAAAATTTTCTACAGAAATAAAATTTACATAAAAATTTATATAGAAAAAATTTTGACAAAATTGTCTGGAAATAATGGAAATAACATTTTGACACAATTTTCTATAAAAATAAAATTTTGACAAAATTTTTTATAGAAGTAAAATTTTGACAAATTTCCTATTGAAATAAAATTTTGACAAAATTTTCTAAAGAAATAAAATTGTGACAAAATTTTCTGTTGAAATAAAATTGGTAAAAAATGTTCACAGAAATTAAATTTTTACAAAATTTTTTGCAGAAATAAATTTTTGACAAAATTTTCTATAGAAATAAAAGTTTTCAAAATATTTTTTTTTAGAAAATCTAAAAAAATTGTCCGAATCGGTCTAGATTTAAATATACGTATACTTTAACAATAGTTTTTAAATTTATATACTTTTACAATAGTTTTTAATTTTAGCACCTTTTGGCTTTGAAAAGTAAATTTTTAATAAATTTTTAGAACTTGATACATTCTCATATAGTCCACTATCACGATTTCAGCCAGATCGGACTGATATATTTATTTTTATCATAGTAGTTTATATTTATCCATTTTCTTGGTCAAGCCGTAATTTTAATTTGGAACTTCTCCAAAAATATATGTCCAATTAAAAATTTGACTGAAATTAAAAACGTAATCAATTAAAAAATTAACTGATTAAATTTTGTATCCAATTAAAAAATATATGCAATTAAGAAAATGATTGAACATTTTATTTCGCAATAATTAATTTCATACTATTCATTAAATTTTGACTCAAATATAAAGAAAAATCCAACTATATTTATAATCGGGGAAATTCATAAAAAATATAAACTCTTGTAAAATTACAAGAAAAATTATTTCATCTAAAAGAAAAATAATCAAAAATATGCAAATTAAATTAACAAAATAATTGAGTTTTTGACCAAACTTTGAGATCAATTTTGTTAATTGAACAATTAAAAAAATATTGAAATTGCCAAAAGAAATCAATCAATTTTTTATTCAAGTACACAATTTATTTCTAACTCTATGATTAATACTATCATTTTCTTGATTGAAGAAATTTTAATTGAAAAATTAATTGGATCGATTAATTTCATGTTTAAATCAAAAAAAATCGTTCTGACGATAATCTTTAATCTGTTTTCTTAAACTTTTCCAGATCTGTTTATTGGCTTTGGTATCCTGCGTCTTTGCTGCCGCCATTGATAGCACAACTGAAAAACGTGAAATAATTCCCTTGTTGAAATATGATCGTGTTAACAATCCTGATGGCTCTTTCAACTTCGTCTATGAGGGTGGTGACAAATCCTTCCGTGAAGAAACCGCCCAAGTAATCAATTCTGGTACTGAAGAAGAAGCTTTAGAGGTTTCCGGTTCTTATCGTTATATTGATGAAGAGGGTCGTGAAATTGAAGTTCATTATACAGCTGGTAAAAATGGTTTTGTACCAATTGGAACAAATATCTTCTCTGAAATATCGGAAGCTGCTAAACTTGCTGCCGAAGCAGCCAATGCCCAAGACGAAGAAGAAAAGAAAGAAAAAAGAAATTGAAATGGATATGAATCATAAGAAGATAATGTGATATGACTTAGTTTAGAAATTAAGTGATAATTGTAAAAAGAATTCAGAAGCTCAGGATATACGTAAAGTATATGTTAATCTTTTATGCTTAAGCAATAGTCAAAGAGCACCAATAATTTTTTTATAAATAATAAAATTAAACATCAAATGGATATTATTTTACAATGATGATTTACAAACATCCATGACTTTATCGTCCACCGTGGTGCACTGGTTAGCATGACCGCCTTGCATACACAAGGTCGTGGGTTCGATTCCTGCTTCGACCGAACACCAAAAAGTTTTTCAACGGTGGATTATCTCACCTCAATAATGCTGGTGACATTTCTGAGCGTTTCAAAGCTTCTCTATGTGGTTTCACTGCAATGTGAAACGCCGTTCGGACTAGGCTATAAAAAGGAGGGCCCTTGTCATTGAGCTTAACATTGAATCGGGCAGCACTCAGTGATAAGAGAGAGTTCACCACTATGATATCACTGAATAGTCTAAGTCAGCCTGATACATTGGACACCTAACCACCTAAACTAACCTATGACTTTATCGTGAGTCATTTAAATAGAATGAACAAATCCATTAAATTTTTTTAAACATCGTGATGGAAGCACGGTTGCCACACATGCCAAAAATAATTTACCAAAATTTAAAACAAGATTTACCACATTAAAAAAAAATAGTGAATTAGTGCAGTTTTTGAATACATTTTTGGTGGTTAGTATAAAAAATTGTTTTTTCTACGAAAACTAGGTTTTATTTTTATTTTAGAAGTGTTATCAGTATTTGCAAAAATATTTATTATGATTTCCTTTATTAGTGACAATTTTTTGGTTGTATACTACATTTTGCGAACATTAACATTTTTAAAGGTACTGAATTTATGGAAAATTTTTTCAAAATTTTCTTTCTATAGAAAATTTGTCAAACTTTCTATAGACAATTTTCTTAACATTGCGTTTTTATAGCATATTTTCTCAAAATTTTATTTCTATAAAAAATTTTATTTCTATAAAAAATTTTATTTCTACTGAAAATATTGTCAAAACTTTATTTCTATACAAAAATTTTTAAATTTGACAATTTTAAATTTCATAGCAAATTTTGTCAACATTTAAATTCTATAGAAAAATTTGTCAACATTTAAATTCTATAGAAAAATTTGTTAAAATTTTATTTCTATAGAAAATTTGATCAAAATTTTATTTCTATCGAAAATTGTTTCAAAATTTTATTTCTATAGAAAATTGATTCAACAATTTTTTTCTATAGAAAATTGTTTTTTTTTATAGAAAATTTTGTAAAAACTTTATTTCTTTAGAAAATTTTGTCAAAACTTTATTTCTATGGAAAATGTTGTCAACATTTTATTTCTAACGAAAATTTTGTCAAAGTTTTATTTCTATAGAAAATTTTGTCAAGATTTAATTTCTATAGAAAATTTTGTCAAAACTTTATTTCTATAGAAAATATGTAAACATTTTATGTCTATAGAAAATTTTGTCAAATTTTTTTTTTGTAAAGAAAATGTTGTCAAAATTTTATTTCTAAAGAAAATTTTGTCAAAATTTTATTTCTATAGAAAATATGTCAAAATTTTATTTCTATAGAAAATATGTCAAAATTTTATTTCTATAGAAAATTTTGTCAAAATTTCTTTTCGATGGAAAATTTTGTCAAAATTTTATTTTTTATAAAAAATTTTGTCAAAATTTTATTTCTATAAAAAATGTTGTCAAAATTTTTATTCTATAAAAAATTTTGTCAAATATTTAATTTCTACAAAAAATCTGCCAAAATTGTATTTCTATAGAAAATTTTGTCAACATTTTATTTCTATAGAAAATTATGTCACATTTTTATTTCTATAGAGAATTTTGTCAAAATTTTATTTCTATAGAAAATTTTCTCAAAATTTTATTTCGATAGAAAATTTTGTCAAATTTTTATTTCTAAAGAAAATTTTGTCAAAGTTTTATTTCTATAGAAAATTTTGTCAACATTTTATTTCTATGGAAAATGTTGTTAAAACTTTATGTCTATGGAAAATGTTGTCAAAATTTTGTATCTATAGAAAATTTTGTCAACATTTTATTTCTATAGAAAATGTTGTCAAAATTTTATTTCTAAAGGAAATTTTGTCAAAATTTTATTTCTAACGGAAATTTTGTCAAAATTTTATTTCTAAATGATTTTTGTGAACATTTTATTTCTATAGAGAATTTTGTCAAAATTTTATTTCTATAGAAAATTTTGTAAAATTTTTATTTCTATAGAAAAGTTTATCAAAATTTTTATTCTATAGAAAGTTTTGTCAAAATTTTATTTCTATAGAAAATTTTGTCGAAATTTTATTTCTATAGAAAATTTTGTCAAAATTTTATATCTATAGAAAATTTTGTCAAACTTTTTTGTTCGATAGAAAATTTTGTCGAAATTTTATTTGTGTAGAAAATGTTGTCAAAATTTTTATTCTATAAAAAAGTTTGCAAAATATTTAATTTCTAAAAAAATCTGCCAAAATTTTATTTCTACAGAAAATTTTATCAAAATGTTACTTCTATAGAAAATTGAAGTGCCTCTTAGTTAAAGAGGAATATTTTCTACCAAAACGCAATGGTTCTAGCAATCATCCAAAAAGCAAAAATCTAGCTCTTTTGGTAGAATTCTACCGACTGTGACAACCGTGGATGGAAATCCCTGATAAATCGACCTTGATTGTGACGAAGTGCACAAATCGGTTCGATATCTGATATGGAGACTTTGTCAGCATTTATACAAAAGTATTTTTAACAAGTATATACAGCACTAAGTTCGGCCGGGCCGAATCTTAAATACCCACCACCATGAACCAAATATTAGGGTTTCCTTTGAAATTTCAGGAGGGCTTGAGGACTTGATTATAAGAACCATTTTTGTGCAAGAAAATTATAAAATAACGTCTTGATTTTAAATCTTAAATCTGTAGAAGTAAAATCTGGAAATTTTATATTGAGTATCAAGCAATTTTCATGATCAGTGCGCCTTCTACAACCTCAAGAAGTGAAGTCGGTCTATATGGAGGCATTACCAAATGGACCGATAAAAAATTAATCCGATACACGTTTTTGTGAGCCTAAAATACCAGAATATTTACATTTTCAGGCAAATCAGATAAAAACTACGGTTTCTAGAAACCCAAGGAGTTAAATCGGGAGATCGTTCTTATGGGGGATATACTAAAATATGGACCAATACTCACCGTTTTCGGCTCACCTCTTTATGACCCGAAAATACCTCTAGATTTCCAATTTCAGGCAAATAGGATAAAAACTTCGGATTCTAGAAGCCCAGGAAGTAAAATCGGGAGATCGTTCTTATGGGGGCTATACTCAAATATGGACCGATACTCACCATTTTCGGCACACCTCTTTATGGTCCTAAAATACCTCTAGACTTCCAATTTCAGACAAATTGGATAAAAACGACGGTTTCTATAAGCTCTAGACCCCAAATCGGGAGGTCGTATTATATGGGGACCATACCAAAACATGGACCGATACTCACAATTTTTGGCACACGTATTTGTGGTCCTACAATACCTCTAGATTTCCAATTTCAGGTAAATTGAATAAAAACTGCGGTTTCTATAAGCCCAAGAAGTAAAATCGGGAGATCGGTCTATATGGTGGCTATACCAAAACATGGACCGATACTCACAATTTTTGGCACACCTCTTTATGGTCATAAAATACCTCTAGATTTCCAATTCCAGGCAAATTGGATAAAAACTACGATTTCTATAAGCCCAAGACCCCAAATCGGGAGGTCGGTTTATATGGGGACTATATCAAAACCTGGACCGATATAGCCCATCTTCGAACTTGACCTGCCTGCAGACAAAAGACGAGTTTGCCCAAAATTTCAGCACGATTGCTTCATTATTGAAGACTGTAGCGTGATTACAACAGACAGACAGACAGACGGACATCGTTATATCGTCTTAGAATTTCTCCCTGATCAAGAATATATATACTTTATATAGTCGGAAATCGATATTTCGATGTGTTACAAACGTAATGACAAACTTATTATACCCCCGCCACCATTCTATGGTGGTGGGTATAAAAATATTTAAATTGCTACCATATTTGGTTCGAAAATCAGATTGATTTCAACAGATGAACGTTTTAAAATTACTCAAATTTTGGAGGCTATTAACTTAAGTTCGAACCTGAAATGGAGATTTGGAGGCCTAACTACTGTCAATAATATGATCTAGTAAATTATATCCGAAGTTTTTAGTTGTTACTTATTTATGTTCATGTTTTTTGGTTCAAAATACAACCATACAGTGTGAGACCAAAACATGCAAGTGAGACTTGCCAATCAAAGATTATGTCAGTTTATGATCGTTTTCAATAAAACAACAAAAACCTTAAACTAATCCCATATTTTAATCAAAGTCGTATAATCCTCGACGCGTTAAATGTCGACAATATTTCTTAAATTACAAATTGGTCAATTATACGATCGCACCAAAAACTGAAAAGATGAAACTAAAGGAAATCGAAAAGAAAAAATATAACATTTTCCAAAGCAGACCTAAACTAAAAGTCTTCTTCCATGATCTTCTTGCAAAAACCAAAAATCTGACAATATAAACAAATGAACATCACGAAAATATCTTGTTTTAAAGATCGCCACCATCATCCGTCTTTTGAGTTAAACCGGCAAAATAGAGAATAAGCATAACCATACTCGAATATGTACATGATGCTTAAAGAAAAACCCAAATACTTGCATAAATGCATTGCCCACAGATATAAACAAAGGCAGTCCGTCATTCAGCCTAGTTGCCAGCTATTCAGCTTAGCCCCATACAATGACTTCTAAATCATGGATGGGCTTTGAAAAAAAAGAGCTCAAAAGAGATCAATGCAATGCGATGGGATGAAGAGCAGAGCAGTATAGTGCAGAATGCAATGCAATGCGAACTCGTATCGCCGCATATTAGCCACCAAGCTTGTAAAGTTCAAAATTCCAGACACACCTCCGCTGGCAAACTATCGCAGTGGGCCACTAAGTCAGGGAGGCGACAGCATTTAAACCAATTTTTGTCTCAATTGTGTTGCTTTGTTTTTTTTTTTTTCATTCAAGTTTTGAAGTTTTCGATTTCAAACATTTTGGGCCACAGCGTCACAAATGAAGAACTGGCAAGGAGGAGGAGTACGTCCTATGACTAAGCTTCTTTGCAACAAAAGTGAAAAGTTAGTAACACACAAAAAGGCGTTTGAAGCGACATACAAAAATTAAAACTCGTAATATCCACTGGACGATAAATAAGTAAGCGATACGACTTTTTATAAGATTACAGGCTCAGTATCAGGAAGGCCTGAAAAATTGTGGTAAAATTAATAAGAAAATCAAAAACGAACATAACCCTAAAAGGCGAATAAAGAGGAAGTAATCTCACCTCATGTGGTCATGGTATAAAATAATTTTCTTTCCCATGATATTGATCCAGAAATCAAATACGAAGAAAATCAAAAATACGAATAAAGGGAATGAACCTTGTCATAGCTGATCCCAACATGGTGGTTCAGGGCATACATTTGATCTGGGTAAAAATATGCATTCCTCTGCCCAACCATACCTGTCTTTCGATCTACTTTTTGTTCAAAATATAAATTTGTTAAGTCTTAACCAGGGCTGTGGAGCCGGAGTCGGAGTCTAAAGATTTTGCTGGAGTCGGAGTCGTAAAAATTTTGCTCGACTCCGATTCCGGCTAAACCAAATTTTTTAAAAAACTTCACATTTTTGTAACTAGGCAAGTTTTTAGGCAAATTAGTTTCCATTGCGTTATTCATTCGATCAATGTACAGCATGATTGTAAATGAAAATCAACTTCCAATTACGGCTATCTTTTGATGTTTCCTAGAATGTTAGACTAGCAGATGGGCTGGATCGATCCATTTTAATGCCCGAAATTATTTTTTTTTAATTTTACTTTAAGGCCATATACATATGTCGAATATTGACAGAAATTTTTTTTAAAGTTGTTTTTTATAGAAAATTTTGTCAAAATGTTATTTCTATAAAAAGTTTTGTCAAAATTTTATTTCTATAAAAAATTTATTCAAAATTTTATTACTATAGAAATATTTTTTCTATAGAAAATTTAGTCAACATTTTATTTCTATAGAAAATTGAGTCAAAATTTTGTTTCTATAGAATATTTTGCAAAATTTTATTTCTATAGAAAATTTTGCAAAAGTTGTTTGTTACACAATTTTTTTTAAGTTTTATTTCTATAAAAATTTAAGTCAAAATTTTATTTCTATAGAAAATTTTGCCATAATTTTATAGTAATAGATTTTTTATTAGAAAATTTGGTCAAAATTTTATTTCTATAGAAAATTTTATAGTAATAAATTTTTTTATTAGAAAATTTTGTCAAAATTTAATTTCTATAGAAAATTTAGTCAAAATTTTGTTTCTGTAGAATATTTTGCAGAATTTTATTTACTACACAAAAATTTTTCTAAAATTTTATGTTTATTGATAATTTTATCAAAATTTTATTTCTATAAGCAAAAATTATCAAATTTTATTTCTATAGCAAATTTTCTCAAAATTTTTTTCCTTACTAATGCTCACTGCTATAAAAAATGTATTCGAAATTTTATTACTATAGAAATATTTTTTTCTATATAAAATTTAGTAAAAATTTTATTTCTATAGAAAATTTAGTCAAAATTTTGTTTCTATAGAATATGTTATTTTGCAAAATTTTATTTCTATAGAAAATTTTGCAAAATTTTATTTGATACACATTTTTTTAATTGTATTTCTATTGATAATTTTTTCAAAATTTTCTTTCTATCAAAAATTTTGCCAAATTTTATTTCTATAAAAATTTTATTCAAAATTTTAGTTCTATATATTTGGTCAAAATTTGATTTCTATAAAAAATTTTGCCAAAATTTTATTTCTATAGAAAATTTAGTCAAAATGTTGTTTCTGTAGACAATTTTATTTTTTATTTACTAGACAAAAATTTTTCCAAAATTGTATGATCACTGATGCTCACTGCTAAGTCGAAAACTTGTAGAAATGACCCAAATTTTCAAATTTTTCAATAAATGAATCATAAATGCATTTTTGCGAAATTGTCTAAACAGTTATAAATATTTCCCAAATATTGCCCGAGATTTTGTAGAAGTCTGTTTTGAGATTTTATCAAAATGTAGATCTAAATACAAAGTTATGCAGAGTCTATTATAATCGGCCCGCCCGACTTTAGACTTTCCTTTCATTTTTATTTTTTGTTAAAATTGTGTTACGTCCCATAACGTTAGATTTAAATTTAATGTACATAGATTTTGTAGAAGTATATACAATTTTGTCTAAATTGATTCAGATTCAAATGCATGCATATGGGAATATAAACCTTTCACAGAAAAAAATTTCACGAAAATTTTTCCAATTAAAATCTTAATTGAGTTTTAAAAAATATTCAATTAAAAATTTAATTGATTCAACAAATTTTTTAATTGAAATAAAAATCAATCACATAAATTAATAGTATCAATTAAATATTTAATTGGATCAATTAATTTTTTAATTGACTGTCAATTAATTTTTTAATTGATACTATCATTTCTGTGATTGAAGACATTTCAATTAAAAAATTAATTGGATCAATTAATTTCGTGATTGAATCAGAAATTTTTTTTGTGTGTTATATAGCTCCCAACAAATTTAAAGGATTTGAGATAGTATCAATAATTTTGGTCCACATATACATATACTGTTGGTATCTTCTCATATTATGATGGGTATTTATAGCATTATTTTATTTATTAAACATAGCCCTAAATTTGACATATAGAGTTTAATTGGCATCTAATGTGAAATTAAGACCTTTTTTTGCACACATAAATAAATACGATACTTTATATCGATCCACTTACGGTACCCCCACAATAGAACTACAAATTAGTGGTATTAAAATGAGATTAAGTTATATTACCCGGAGTCGACTCCGGAGTTGGAGTCGAGCAAAATTGGCTCGACTCCACAGCCCTGGTCTTAACAGTTCTTTACGGAATTTGGTATAAGTGCGATTTTCAACTAAGGATCCTGTGGGGCCTAATTGCTAACTGAATGCGGCTTAGTACATTTTATTGTAAGCGATATAAGCTCTAAGAAAAGTGAAGACAATAAAATGAGAAATAGTAACCATAAACTCATTCAAAGATACCGGCCGGTTTTCCATTGCAATCTTTTGTTCACTTTGTGTAAACTTTAAACTTTACCTTAGTTTCTTAGTTTATTTCATGGAGCTGTTTCTATATCTTGTTTTTTTTCATGAGAGATTAAAGCTAATAGTTGATCAGTGACCACCACATTAATATAAATATTTGTATAGGCAGTAGGATGACACACACGCTGAACACTACTTAACCCTTAAATTCAATATTTGGAATATGAGCCAAAAATTATAAGAATACCAAAATCGAAAATGGTAATAAATTTATATAAAATAATGATTCTAATGAAAATGCGAATCTAAAGGATTGAGACACATTGATATGAAATCACAACAAAATTGTAGGTAAGTTAAGATTAGGTGTAATAGTATCCCCTTATTCTATTGGACTATTCAGTCCATGTGAGCCTAGTAACGTTGAAGTTATCTCTTATCAATAAGTTCTGACTATTTCTAAATTCAATTCAAAGCAAACTTACATATTTGCCCATTGTCAAATCCTTTCCATATTGCTGTGAACAACTAGGAGAAGACTTTGAATCACTCAGTAATGTCACTGACATTACTGAGAGAATATAAATCACAGCTGAAAAACTTTTTGGTGTTCTTTCTAAACTGGGTTTGAACTCAGGATCCTTTGTATGCAAGGCTGATATGTTAACTATTGCACCACGGCGGCTGCCAGTTTAAAACCCCAAATTATAACAGATAATTCAAGTAAAGTAAAGAGAAAAAATTCCATAGAAATAGCATTTTGAGTATTTTTTTATAGAAATAATATTTTGAAAAAAAAAATTCTATAGAAATACAATTTTGACAAAATTTTCTATACATATAAAATGTTGGCAAAATTTTCTACAGGAATAAAGTTTTGACAAAAATTTCTATAGAAATATTTGTTTGGTAGATTTGTGGTAATTTGTGCTAATCTTCAAATTTTGTTAGATATTTTTGGCACGAGTGGTAAATGTTGTTAAAGATCAAGCCTTGCCGGCTTCTAATTTCCTCCTCTAGAGCCACCAAAATGTAAACATTATTACAAATTGTGCTGAGTGAAAATGTCCCTACATTGTGGTTCAACGTGCCTACAAGACGCTAAATATTCGAAAAACCCTACATATGGGGAATTTCCTCTACATCTAGCAACACTAGCTGTAGTTGATATTGCACCTACGGAGTTAGTATGCCACTAATATTGAGCCCATTTTTAAACAAGTAAGAAAAGTCTAAAGTCGGGCGGAGCCGCCTATATTATACCCTGCACCACTTTGTAGATCAAAATTTTCGATACCATATCACATCCGTCAAATGTGTTGGGTGCTTTATATAAAGGCCCCAAATAAATACATTTAAATATCACTCGATTTGGACAGAATTGGATAGACTTTTACAAAATCTTTAGACTCAAAATTTAAGTTGGCTAATGCACTAGGGTGGAACACAATTTTAGTAAAAAAAGCAATTTTAAGGAAACTTCGCAAAAGTTTATTTATGATTTATCACTCGATATATATGTATTAGAAGTTTAGGAAAATTAGAGTCAGTTTTACAACTTTTCGACTAAGCCGTGGCGATTTTACAAGGAAAATGTTGGTATTTTGACCATTTTTGTCGAAATCAGAAAAACATATATATGGGAGCTATCTAAATCTGAACCGATTTCAACCAAATTTGGCACGTATAGCTACAATGCTAATTCTACTCCCTGTGCAAAATTTCAACTAAATCGGAGCAAAAAATTGGCCTCTGTGGTTATATGAGTGTAAATCGGGCGAAAGCTATATATGGGAGCTATATATAAATCTGAACCGATTTCAATCAAATTTGGCACGCATAGCTACAATGCTAAATTTACTCCCTGTGCAAAATTTCAACCAAATTGGGCCAAAAGTCTGGCTTCTGGGGCCATATAAGTCCATATCGGGCGAAAAATATATATGGAAGCTATATATAAATCTGAACCGATTTCAATAAAATTTGGCACACATGACTATACTACCAATTGTACTCCTAGTGCAAAATTTCAACCAAATTCGGCCAAAAATCTGGCTTCTGGGGCCATATAAGTCCATATCGGGCGAAAGATATATATGGGAGCTATATCTAAATCTGAACCGATTTCAATCAAATTTTGCACACTTGACTATACGACTAAGTGTTATGTTTGTACAACATTTCAAGCAAATCGGTATAAAACTCTGGCTGCTGGGTCCGTATTAGTGCATATCGGGCGAAAGATATATATGGGAGCTATATCTAAATCTGAACCGATTTCAATACAATTTGGCACAATTTTCTATAGTACTAGTTTTTCTCCTTGTGCAAAATTTTAAGCAAATTAGGGTAAAACTCTGGCTTCTGGGGCCATATAAGTCCCTATCGGGCGAAATATATATATGGGAGCTATATCTAAATCTGAACCGATTTCTTCCAAAATCAATAGGGATCTATTCTGAGCCAAAACACATACTTGTGCCAAATTTGAAGTCGATTGGGCTAAAACTGCGACCTAGACTTCGATTACAAAAATGTGTTCACGGACAGACGGACGGGCGGACGGACGGACAGACAGACGGACAGACGGACATGGTTATATCGACTCAGGAGCCCACCCTGAGCATTTTTGCCAAAGACACCATGTGCCTATCTCGTCTCCTTCTGGGTGTTGCAAACATATGCACTAACTTATAATACCCTGTTCCACAGTGTGGCGCAGGGTATAAAAAGAGAAAATCGTTCAATTAATGTGGGTAATAATCCAAATTTGTAAAAATCGAGCAATATTCTTATGTAAGAGCTACAAGTACGTATAAATACGATCGGCCAGTACATCAAAATTTGAAATTTGAGTAACATTGGTTAATATATAAGAGTACTATGGCCAAATTTGGGAAAATGGAGCGATGCATATATATGGAAGCTATATCCAAATCTGAACCATTTTGAATAATATTTTGCGGGTTTGAATAATATCATAAAAGGTTACCTTGTGCAAGATTTCAAGATCAGTTAAGAAATGAGGCCTGTATGGTCAAACATAATTAGGGGCGAATTTTTCAAAATCGGGCGATACACATATGGGAGCTATATCTAAATCTGAACCGATTTCGATGATTTTTTGCACATATAGTTAGTGCTATAGAAGACTATATTTAGCTAACTTTGAGTAAGATTGGTTAATAAATTAGGGTTCTATGGCCAAAGTTAGAAAAATCGGGCGGTACATATATATGGGAGCTATAGCTAAATCTGAACCGATTTGGATGAAATTTTGCAGACTTGAAGGGCGATGAAAAAGATTACCTTTTGCCAAATTTGGTCACGATCTGTTTGAAAAAACCGCAACGTGACCCCATTTGTCGGAATCAGGCGATACATATATATGAGAGCTATATCTAAATTTGATTCGATTTCTTCCAAATTCGATAGCGTTCGTCCTTGTGCCAAAACAAACCCCTGTACCAAATTTCGTCAAAATCGGTTGCGACCGGAATCCTGTGAACAACAAATACATGGACAGACGGACGGACGGACACCAAGCGATAGATCGACTCAGGAGATGATTCTGAGTCGATCGGTATATATTTTATGGGGTCTAAAATCAATATTTCAGGTAGGCACATTTTTTGGCAGATCAAACTTATTACACCCTGACCACTATGTGGTTTAGGTTATATAATAATAGTAGTGGATGGCATGATTCTACAACTGTCCGCTTAAGATAAAATCTCAATGACGTCAGGAACTCCTGGTTTAAAGCCACGATTTATTCACTTATTATCATTCAAATTTAAAATTGAAAAAACAAATTGTTGAAATAATTAAAAAAAAATTGATTCAACAAATTTTTTAATTGAAACAAAAATCAATCTCAAAAATTATTAGTATCAATAATTTTTTAATTGGATCAAATAATTGTTTAGTTGACTCTCAATTTAAAAATTCCCGGGCTGTCTGGTCTGACGACCCTTTGCTGCAGTCGTTAAAATAGGAGTCATTAAAATGGGACGTCGAAAATTTGTTCAGGAATTTTCGGATTTCACCACTACGTTTTTCCTTTTTTTTAAGTTGATTTTTAGTTTTGTGATTTATGAAGTTATTTTTAGCTTCTCCTATTGAAGGATGTAGAGTGATTACACCGTGATCGTTTTACAAATGTCTTGGCAACCCTACTATGACCCCTATTCTTTGATGGTGATATAAAAGCAAGTCATCTCCATTCAACATTTCCAATAACAGAGGCTACAAAAAATCTATAACCATCACGATAGATTGGCAAACATTTGATTCAGTGCCCTTTGGTCAATTTCAATTCGTAAGTCATTGTTCGCTGATCTTTTTCTAAGGTGCAGGGTGTAGCGATTGAAAGGAAATGTCAGTTGCACTGTTTTAATTTACAACCACAAAGAGATCATTAATTGCCAACATTAGGATGATCGCTTCATTTCAACTCCCAGCCATTTATACTCGAATGTGTTATTGCCAATGGGTGATCAGCAGCACATTTTCCGAAAAACTAACATCTCCTCCAGCATCATAACCCCGATCCCCGCCATCACCATCACCACCCCACCTATCATCAATTCCATAGACTTACAACCTGGGTAGTTAGTTATGCTGATGATCACCATCAGGCCATGGAATGGCCTTCATGAAATCGATACACGAAAAACAATGAATAAAATCAATGGACCTCTTTGCTATTCTATTCCTCTCATATGAATCGATAAAGGAAGGCCTGCCCCCATTGGTCTGTCTGTCCGTTTGTCTTTATGACTAACTTATTGACTCTTCATTGGATAATTTCTAGTTGCCATGTGTATGCATGAATCCATTTCAAAGTTGTACAATTTGAATTTTCTGGTCTTCATCTCCGTGGAATATATCCGATTCAATTCACAATGCAAGTCGAGGTGAATTCCATCGACTACAGGCAGCACAGAATTATTGAAGCAAGTGAGTGAGTTTTTCACATTTGACATACAATTAAAGCCATGGTTTATGAGATTACCTGTCAGTTGATTATTTGATGTTATGACCAACTTGTTAATGTGGTTGTATCAATGTGTTAAATATTACCTACCACTTGTCGTCACTAGTGGCCATGGCAAAAGGTGACACAGTACTGTCATATCAGTGGTTAATATTTTCACAGTGAAAATTCAAATAAATTATCTAAAGAAATAAAATATCGTCGAAATTTCCTATAGAAAAAAAAATCAAGAAAATTTCCATTGGAAATAAAATTTCGACGAATTTTCCAAAAGATATAACATTTCCAAGAAATTTTCTATAGAAATAAAATTTCAACTATATTTCCTATAGAAAAAAATTTTGAAAAAATTTTCCATAGAAATAACATTTCGACGAATTTGTCTAAAAAATAAAATTTCAATGAAAATTTCTATAGAAATAAATTTTTCCGAAATTTTGCATAGAAATAAAATTTAGGAGAAATTTCCTCCAGAAATGAAAATTTGAGGAAATTTCCTATGGAAATAGAAATAAAATTTCGGAGAAATTTTCTATAAAAAAAAATAATAAAATATTCTATATTAATAAAATTTTGATGAAATTTTCTATAGAATTAAAAATTGAACGAAATTTTTTATAGAAATAAATTTTTGACAAAATGTTCCATAGAAATAAACTTTCGACAAACATTTTCTATAGAAATAAAATTACAACGAAATATTCTAGAGAAATGAAATTTTAACGAAATTTTCAATAGAAATAAAATTTGGACGAAATTTTCAACAGAAATAAAATTTCGAAGTAATTTTAATAGAAACGAAATTGCGACAAAATTCTCCATAGAAATAAAATTTCGATGAAAATTTCTATAGAAATAAAATTTCAATGAAAATTTCTATAGAAATAAATGAAATTTTCTATAGAAATAAAATTTCAATAAAATTTTCTATAGAAATAAAATTTTGATGAAATTTTCTATAGAAATAAAATTTTGACAAAAGTTTCTACAGAAATAAAATTTTGACAAAATTTTCTATAGAAATAAAATGTTGACGAAATTTTCTACAGAAATAAAATTTCGACAAAATTTACTATAGAAATAAAATTAAGACTTAAGTGTCTATAGAAATAAAATTTTGACTAGTTTTTCTATAGGAATAAAACATCTATAGAACAAAAATTTCGATGAAATTTTCTAAAGAAATAAGATTTTGACAAAATTTTCTCTAAAACACAAATTTTGACAAAATTTTCTATAGAAACAAAATTACGACGATAAAATTTTCTTTAGTAAAAAAATGTATACAAAATCTATATATAAAATTCAATCTAGGTTTGTTTATTTGTTTGTTTGATTGTTTGTTTGTATGTTTGTATGTTCCGAGTTGGCTCCGAAACGGCTTAACCGATTTACTTGAAACTTTCAGAGATCGTAGGGGGCGTTCATGTGGTGAAAATGGGGTACATCATTTTTTGACACCTGGTCGCGGAGGGGGACCTCCCCTTTGTCGGACTTTTTGAAAATTGGACCAAAGTTGGCCGATTCGCTTGAAATTTTCATTGATGTTGGGGTTGGCATCTAGACAAAAATCCGCTACATTATTTTTCGATATTTGGTCGGGGAGGGGGACCACCCCTTTGCCCAATTTTTTTTAAGTACAGTGAAAACAAAACTAGACTCCCCCGGCTGAAATTTTACGGAAAAAATGGGCGAGGTTATGAAATTTATATCAGGTTCCTGATTTTTTAATAAAAATAAAAGGGCATAGGGAGACATCCGCTTCTCTTAAGTACATACAGAGAAACAATTTAACTTTACCGAGTTACTTGAAATTTACAGAGGGCTAGGGAGAGGTTACGATATCAATAGTTGATACCTGATTTTGTGATATTTGGACGGAAGAGAGGCCGCCCCTTTAGGCTTATAATTTGCTTGACATTTTATGGGACGTTTACAAAAGATACGCCACATCTCTTTTCGATGTCGATATTGTATCGTCCCTTTAAAACAATAGAGCAACATTTAAACATCTCCGATCTACTTGAAATTTACAGGGAACGTGGGAGGAGGTGATTAAATTTATACCTGATTTTTAAATTAGTATATGATTTTTCGATATCTGGTTGGGGAAGGGGAAAGTTGAAATAAACTTTGTCGATTTACTTCGATAGAATTTATAGGGGCCATTGAGTAGTTGTGAAATTAATATAGGGTACGTGATAGTCCGATACCATGTCGGAGTGGAGCGAATGTGGGGAGAGGGTTCCCTTTTGTCCGTTTTTTTTTTTCTTAAATTGAAAGTAGAGGGTTGCCCGTAAATGGGAACTCGGAACATATTGTTATGATTTTTGCAAAGGCTTCTGTCGGACTTCTTTTTAGTAAAGAACTTAGATGTACATGAAATTGGCAGCCAACGTAGAGGGTGCATCATTTTCCAAAATTTTAGGAAATGTTAATGTGGTAAATTGGATTTATTGGATGGGAAACAGTAATTCTTAGTATGTTATTATAATATAGTGCTTAATTTTCAGATATGTTCAGGAGAAGGATACCTTTCCTTGACAAACCACACTTAAAACTCACAAGAAATATAGAAGATTGTCCAACTACTTGAATACAGAACATTATTTAAAAAAAAATGGAGGAAAGGGTACACCCTCTTCCCGACATTTTTTAAGACGAACCGTTTTACATATGCATACCCGTTGTATTTGTACCTATAAACGAAAAAGCAAGTAGTCCGATTTGTATGAAAGAAATCAAATCTTTTCGAATTTGTTTTCAGCACGAAGGATATGGTTGACTAAGTTAACGCAAAATGTTCCTACAAATACGCTTCGGAAGGCGCAGCGAAGCGATCCGGGTTACGCTAGTTTTCTATAAAAATAAAATATTGATGAAATTTTTTATAAAAATAAAATTTTTTGAAATTTTCTATAGGACTAAAATTTTGACCAGTTTTTCTATAGAAATAAAACATTGACAAATTTTTCTATAAAAATAAAATTTTTATGAAATTTTCTATAGACATAAAATTTGCACGAAATTTTCTATAGAAATAAAGTTTCGATGACATTTTCTATAGAAGTAAAATTTCGATGAAATTTTCCATAGCAATTAAATGTGGATGAACTTTTCTATAGAAATAAAATGTCGACGAAATTTTCTATAGAAATAAAATTTGGACAAAATTTTCTATAGAAATAAAATTCGGAGCAAAATTTTCTATAGAAATAAAATGTCCACAAAATTTTCTATAGAATTAAAATATCGACGAAATTCTCGTTTGAATTAAAGTTTTAGAAATCTTCACTAAATATATGCAATAGTTTTGAAATACTATGCTCTCATCACTATTTCTCTTCTGAGCCAATTTAATGGACAATCAAACGATCGATAGGTCCATCGATTGTTTGCCAAGATGGGTTGTTACCACATCATTGCTTATGTACGAATGTGTTGGTAGTTTGTGCTTTTTTTTTCTCATCAGTGTGAATTATATTTTAATGTTTGCTTGAAGCGCCAACTATAGTTGGCATTATAAAAAATTTTTAATATAGAACAAACCGTTCAAGTATATCTAAGTTATTCCCTCCAACAAGAAATAACATTCATCTTCATATTCACTTCACATTTATTCTTCCCATTATCGCCGTGACATTAAGATTTGATGGAATGTAGTTTAGTGAATGCTTCATCGTTGGATGATATTCTCCAACAACGGACATAACAAAGTAAACTAATCAATACTAATTTAACTGTCTTTTGAAGATCAATTGATGTTCACTTACTTTTGAAATTTTAATTTGTAGTCCCAAGAGTGGAACGATATTTTCAAGTGCTGACAAATGCTGAGTGATCATTAAGATGCACATGACAATGCAGAAAATATTAGGAGTATCATTGAAGAACTTTGCACAATTTGTTTCTTTAATTATTAGGCAGGTGTAGAAGACTAAATAGCAACTCATCATAAATCATAGTTGAGAAATAGTTTTTTTCATCAATTATTGTTACTTCATCATAGAGTAACAAATTCTGTAGTTTTTATTGTATTGAATTTCGTTAAAAAAATATATAAACTACTAAAGCGGAAAATAATATAAAAATAGTAATAAATGTAAATCCGGAAAGATAGTTTTCTTTGGCAATGATTTTATAGTCATAAAAACCACTACATCTATGTCCCAGGTAAACCGGTATGAAGTGAGCGTCAAAATACAAATGTCTCGATAGGCATACATGAAGATCTTGTGCATGTCCTTTTGATTTGTCATACATATAATCATCTTATTCTTTCATCGTAACCTTATCTCATCTCTTATTCTAAGATCTCTGTGTTCTTAGCCAGTTCCTCACTTCGTAATCACTTCCTAACTTGGCCGGGTCCGAATCATCAATTCCAATTCCATTTAGAGGGATATATATTTCGTAAGTACAGGTAGTAACAAAGGTAGTGCTCCTCGATCACATTACCTTGACCGAAATCCCCAAATAATTCACCTTTACTCTGCTTATATTTGACCCAGATATGTATTCAACACTAGGTTCCGAGCCTCGATTCCTACAGCATTCGATACGGTCAACCATGCCACACTATTCGAGGACATCGAGAAGACGTCCCTACCTGCAGGAACCAATCATTGGGTTACGAATTATCTGTACGGACGCCAGTCGTATGTGGAATTCAGGGACAGGAAGTCAAAACCCCGTAGAGTTAAACAGGGAGTTCCCCAGGGTGGGGTGATATCTCCGGCACTGTTTAATCTCTACCAGTCCTCGATTCCACCATCTCCTGACGGCGTCGAGATTGTATCATATGCGAACGATTGTACAATCATGGCATCCGGGCCCATTGTTGATGACATATGCGATCGATTGAACGTCTACCTCGCTAATCTTACCAGTTATTTCACTGCAAGAAATTTGAGGATATCACCCACCAAATCCTCAGCCACACTATTCACTACATGGACGGCGGAAGTACGCAGGTAGTTGAATGTCAGAGTCGACGCCGAAATAATTTCGACCACAAATTACCCCAAGATTCTCGAAGTCACATTCGACAGCCTTTTTAAGTCGTCCGCCTATGCCACTGCAATTTGTGATAAGCTCCGCGGTAGAAACAAGGTCCTCAAGTCGCTTGCTGGCAGCACTTGGGGTGCGGACAAAGAAACCTTGTTGACTGCATATAAGGCAATTGGCCGATCCGTTGTAAACTATGCAGCGCCAGTGTGGACACCTCAAACGAGCGACACGCAGTGGAATAACATACAGACCTGTCAGAACGCTGCCTTTAGAACTGCAACAGGATGTCTCCGCAGTACACCCCCGGATCACCTTTATGCGGAGACCAAGATCATCCCAGTGCGTCGACACAAGTACATGTTGTCAAAGCAATACCTCTTGTGGTGCTATCGTAGTTGTCATCCAAATCACCATCTTGTGGATAGACAACCTCCACCCAGGAATGTAAGGGTTGATCTTCACCTTCTAGAGCCTGAGATCCAAAAGAGAGCCTCTAGATCAGACAGCATATCAGACAGGTCTGAACAGGACTCATGAGAATACTGTAGTTGAAGCGGTGAGAAGCTACAAGGTTAATCCTGTTCTCGGAGTCCGACCGCCGCCCATAGCACCGGAGGAGAGAGACCTTCCACGGCAGACCAGGGAAGTTTTGGCCCAATTAATATCAGACAAGTGCAGCCACCACCAGATCACTCCCCATCCTTGTCGCAGAGTTCCTTGATCTGGCTACTAGTTGAACTAAACAAGCATAGAACTAAATGGATGAAACTACATTAAAAACTGTTACAACAATAACAACAGCCCCCTGAATCTTGTCCTATTTTCTTTGCAGACATTCCACTATTCTATATTGTTTAATATGTTTCCAGCACGTATTCACTGAACTCACTCTCCGAGGCCTCTATGGACATTCAGTACTCCTCTCACTCATGTTCCATCCATCGATACATCAATTATTTCACTCAAGTATCTTTTGTGTAGTTTCAGCTTCTGCGGAACGTCTATTTGACTTTAGGAATTCTCACTCAATTCTCATAGTTCCCTCCACCGTGTTGCAATGGTTAGCATGCCCGCCTTGCATGGGTCGTGGCCTCAAACTCAGTTTCCACCGAGCACCAATAAAAAGTTATGCAGCGGTGGATTATCCCCTCTCATTAATGTTGGTAACATTTCTGAGTGTTTAAAAGCTTTTCTAAGTGATTTCACCACAATGTGGAACGTCGTTTGGACTCGGCTATAAAAGTAGGTCCCTTGTCATTGAGCTAAACATAGAATCGAGCAGCACTCAGTTAACATACAAGATAAAAGTTCAGCACTCTGCTACCCCAATGGACTTAAGAGTCTAAGTGAGCCGGAAATATCGGGCTGCTACTATAGCTAACCTAGCAATTTTATCGCCAGCATAGAGGTCTCACGCTCGATCTGTACCTCGAGATCTCGTATCTAGGAAGTCGTGGATAATCACCAGGAATCTTTTGAAAGAAAGGGAAGCATTTTCATAACTTGCTAGAGGTGAACAAAATTTTCCACCAGCCAATTCGTCAAACAGCCCCAGTTTAAAGGGCGTGCTGAGATGCAACTCACGAGCCTTCAATATCGTCCATATGGTCATAACAGGTTGGCTGATAAGTCCCCGGTCTGACACATAGATGGCGTCGCTAGTATTAAATGCATATTATTTTTATATAGTACAAACCTTCAATGATTCGTGTCAAAATTTGACGTCTGTAAGTCAATTAGTTTAGAGTTTAGAGATAGAGCGTCTTTTGTGAAGCAACTTTTGTTATTGTGAAAAAAAAAATGGAAAAAAAGAAATTCGTGTTTTGATAAAATACTGTTTTCTGAAGGAAAAAATACGGTGGAAGCAAAAACTTGGCTTGATGAGTTTCCGGACTCTGCCCCAGGGAAATCAACAATAATTGATTGGTATGCAAAATTCAAGCGTGGTGAAATGAGCACGGAAGACGGTGAACGCAGTGGACGCCCGAAAGAGGTGATTACCGACGAAAACATCAAAAAATCCACAAAATGATTTTGAATGACCGTAAAATGAAGTTGATCGTGATAGCAGAGGCCTTAAAGATATCATAGGAACGTGTTGGTCATATCATTCATCAATATTTGGATATGCAAAATGGGTGCCGCGCGAGCTCACATTTGACCAAAAACAACAACGTGTTGATGTTTGTGAGCGGTGTTTGCAGCTGTTAACTCGTAATACACCCAATTTTTTCCGTCGATATGTGACAATGGATGAAACATGGCTCCATCACTACACTCCTGAGTCTAATCGACAGTCGGCTGAGTGGACAGCGACCGGTGAACCGTCTCCGAAGCGTGGAAAGACTCAAAAGTCCGCTGGAAAAGTAATGAACTCTGTTTTTTGGGATGCGCAGGGAATAATTTTTAGCGATTATCGATCTTGAGAAGGGAAAAACCATCAACAGTGACTATTATATGGCGTTATTGGAGCGTTTGAAGGTCGAAATCGCGGCAAAACGGCCCCATATGAAGAAGAAAAAAGTGTTGTTCCACCAAGACAACGCACCGTGCCACAAGTCATTGAGAACGATGGCAAAAATTCATGAATTGGGGTTCGAATTGCTTCCTCACCCACCGTATTCTCCAGATCTGGCCTCCAGCGACTTTTTCTCAGACCTCAAAAGGATGCTCGGAGGGAAAAAATTTTGGCTACAATGAAGAGGTGATCGCCGAAACTGAGGCCTATTTTGAGGCAAAACCGAAGGAGTACTACCAAAATGGTATCAAAAAAGGAAAAATGGAAGGTCGTTATAATCGTTGTATCGCTCTTGAAGAGAACTATGTTGAATAATAAAAACGAATTTTGACAAAAAAAATATGTTTTTCTATGTTAGACCGGGGACTTATCAGCCAACCTGTTATATGGAATGGAGGATGTACTCCGGACCGTAAGGACCTCCAAAGGCTAGGCTTATATTGACCCAGATGGATCGTCAACGGAGAAGCTGAAGCATATTGGTAGATTTAGGGTAAGTTAGATGAGGAGCAAGGCTTACCAAAAAGGTCAGACAAACTGCGGAACCCTCCCGAAACTCTCCCAAAAATCAAGTTCCTATATTTATCCAGCATATATTGTACGACCTAATGTCTAAAATAATTTATGCAGTTATGTTCACACTTAAGAGTGTGAACGGAATTTGACTTTTTTTTTTAACAAATTTACGATTATACCTCAATGTGCAACAAAAACAAAAGATTCAAAACTAATTTGCTTTGCAAATTCTCACTACAAATAGTTTAACAAATTAAATTTTCGACAATATACAATTATGAAACCAATTTGTTCAAATTGAAGTTAATTTACTATTTTTCGAAAAATAACTCCACCCAAACAGGCAGGAACCATCGTAAAACTCCTCCCACACACACAGCACTCAGCAACAAAACTGTAAAATTAAATTCATTACAAATCTCACAGAAACAGAATTTCATTCACAACTCCATTGGTAATGCGTGTGTCTTTTCTCATCTATCTGTGATCGAAGCAATGAATAGATGGATGGATGGTTGGTTGTATGATCCAATCAAAGATTATGCAGCCAAACGAACTGCCTATGAATGCATAAAATTTTATTTAACTGCACTCCAAGTATGTACATGTAGCAGTGTCCCATTGTTTGGATAGATGATAGTTGGCAAATGGAATGCTTAGATTTTAGATCTCATGATAGTAACCCAGAAACAAGTTCACAGTTTTACCAGTGATTTATCGCAAGAAATTGCATTCAAATTGAGACATTATTAATGAATTGAGGAAAACTGCCACATAGATTTCTTGCTCTTCCATGTCATTCTGTAATGCGCTTGTTGAGGGAGTCTGAATTCATTATAGATTAAATTCAAAAGGTTTTATGTTCACCTATTGATTCATTCACATCAGATCAGATGATCTCAGCCAAAAGATATACACGACATAAGCTCTTCCACTACCATTGGATAAAATATGAGCGCAAAATAACAGACAATTTTGAAAAGTTAATGATGAATTGTAAAGTCAAATTGTTTTATGTGAATTTGTCTTTATTTGATTATAGAGGATTTTTTGTAGTTTTTGTTTTTCTTCTTTACAATTTAATCGTTAGTTTTTGCTGGGAATTATAATGCATCATCATAATCTAGTGAGAATTGTTTGAAGTTGCAAATAATATTTTTCAGAAATTTTAAATGGTTTTAATATAGAGTACAGATGGATTTACGTCGATAATCAAATGACTTTGCTTAATTAAACTTTGTTCAGGAATTAAAGTAAATTTATATTATGAAATTTATTCTGAGAATAGACGCGTACATGGTAATTCCCAATGAAACTGTATTGGACTTTTTATTGAATAGACCAACAAAACCATTCAATTGAATAAATCTACTGTAACTATGTGATCTCTCTTTTTTAGACAATGGCGGGATAACCCGGATCGAATTGAGTGAATGCGAATACCTTCACGCAAAAAAATAATTCTTTCCTCCCAAACGAAATTTTAGACAAACAAAGTTCGTTTCTCATTTGCTTTTCGTTGAAAGGAAGTGTATTTGGAAGAAAAGTATATACTTTTTGTGATAAACGTTTCTTCTTTTCCAGGATGTAAAAACAATTTCATAAAGACTAACTCAAAAAAATTTTTTTTTCTGGCTAATTGCATTTTCCCTCACATGTTTCTCACTTCCACGAAGTTGTTTAGTTCTTAGCACCTTTTTCTGTAATACAAACAATGTAGAAGAAATTATACGATTTTATAAATTTAAAATTTTTTTTTTACCTTTCGCCTGGACGGAGAATCGAACCGCGGACCATGCAATTTGTAAGCCAACACACTATCCACTGAGCTATGTAGCCGTTATTGACATCAATGGACAATTACCCATATACGTTATATTTATATAGCATAGCTTGCGGCGCCCACGAGCCGATTAAACAAAGTTTATTTAACAGAAAAATACATTTAGTTGGGCACCTTGGAGCATTGGTTGCTACATCAGACTTGCATGCCAAGGGTCGTGGATTCGATCCCTGCTTCGACCAAAGTTTTTTTTTTTGTTTTTTTTTTTTTTACATATATTCCAGATATGTTCGAAAGATTCCGACAAAATGTTCAACATTACATTCTACTATATTAATTTACTATGAACTGTAAAATGTGTCTTATTAAAAACCTAAAGTCAGAAAAGAACAGTGTTTGATATAAACGAAATGGACTGTGTTGTTGGTTCAAAAATAAATTTTTTTAATGAAAAAATAAAAATTTTGTAACAAACGAATTTTTTTGGTGATACAAGTGTATACTTTTCGAAGCAATTCAAAAAACTCTAACAAAAGAAAAACGTTTTCGGTACACGTTTTCCAAACGTTTTTTTTTCTCTGCGTGTTCCTTATGTGCTTTCAATAACCTTCAAGATAATATGATACAATTAATCCATTTTAAATCTATTTAATTTTAATTCATTATAACACTTAAAAAGGGTGATTTTATATAGCTTTTATTTTTTGGCAACAATTTATATTTTTATATGACTTTGATTACACATAAAGAAAAGACTGGAAAAACGAATAAACTCAAATTTATTTCCTAGAATCAGTTACGTAAAATTTAAATTTCTTAAAGGTATTCTAATTCTACGTTTCATTGGCTCGGAATCAATACTAAAATCGTTAGTTAAAAACAAGTATATACGGCTGTAAGTTCGGCCAGGCCGAATCTTATGTACCCTCCAACATGGATTGCGTAGAAACTTATACTAAAGACTGTCGTCAACAATCGAATTACTTGATTTGTGGTAATACATGCCCATAGCTAGGGTTAGTCCATACGTGATATATATTAGACCAAAAAAAAAACAGATTAAATACGTATATAATTCAATTTTTGACCGGTATATATAGGGAAGTCTACACATAATTACAATCCGATATGAACTTTTGCGCGGTAAGTAGAGAGCCAGAATTGAAATATGGGGGTTGCTTTATGCGGTGGCTATATATACTAACGAACCGATATGGACCAATTTTTGTGTGATTGGGGATCGGAGTATCTGGTGCTATATATAACTAAAGACCAATTTGGACCACGTTTGGCATAGTTGTTATCGGCCATATACTAGCACAATGTACGAAGTTTCAACCGAGTCGAATGAATTTTGCTCCTCCAATTACGGCCATTTTATGTAGCTCCGTTATACTTTAACTGCCAGCTAAAAGAACGTAAATTGCAAATATCTTTAAACAAACATTTTTGATTAAAAGAAATAATCTTTAAATTAACTGAGATATTGAATCATTGAATTACAGATAAAAATTGTTTAAAAAATTGGCAAATACTTGTTTTGAGGATTTTGCATGTTTGTCATTTTTGTATACCCTCCACCATAGGATGGGAGTATATAAACTTTGTCATTCCGCTTGTAACACATCGAAATATTGCTCTAAGACCCCGTAAAGTCTATATATTCTGGGTCGTGGTGAAATTCTGAGTCGATCTGAGCATGTTCGTCCGTATGTTGAAATCACGTTAGGTTAGGTGGCAGCCCGATGTATCAGGCTCACTTAGACTATTCAGTCCATTGTGATACCACATTGGTGAACTTCTCTCTTATCACTGAGTGCTGCCCGATTCCATGTTAAGCTCAATGACAAGGGGTCGCCCTTTTATAGCCGAGTCCGAACGGCGTTCCACATTGCAGTGGAACCACTTAGAGAAGTTTTGAGACCATCAGAAATGTCACCAGCATTACTGAGGTGGGATAATCCACCGCTGAAAAACTTTTTGGTGTTCGGTCGAAGCAGGAATCGAACCCACGACCTTGTGTATGCAAGGCGGGCATGCTAAACATTGCACCATGGTGGCTCCCTAAATCACGATAACTTCCGACCGAAACAAGCTATCCACTTGAAACTTGGCACAAGTAGTTGTTATTGATGTAGGTCGGACGGTATTGCAAATGGGCCATTTCGGTCCACTTTTACGTATAGCCCCCATATAAACGGAACACCAAATTTGGCTTGCGGATATTGTAAGAGAAGCAAATTTCATCCGATCCGGCTGAAATTTGGTATATAGTGTTAGTATATGGTCTCTAATAACCATGCAAAAATTGGTCACATCGGTCCATAATTATATATATCCCCCATATAAACCGATCCCCCGATTTGGCTTGCGGAGCCTCTAAGAGAAGCAATTTTCATCCGATCCGGCTGAAATTTGGTACATGGTGTAAGTATATAATCTCTAATAAAAATGCAAAAGTCGGTCCATAATTATATATAGCCCCCATATAAACCGATCCCCCGATTTGGCTTGCGGAGCCTCTAAGAGAAGAAAGTTTCATCCGATACGGCTGAAATTCGGAACATGGTGTCACCATATGATATCTAACAACCATGCAAACATTGGTTCACATCGGTCCATAATTATATATAGCCCCCATATAAACCGATCACCAGATTTGACCTCCGGAGCCTCTAAGAGAAGCAAATTTCATCCGATCCGGCTGAAATTTGGTGCATGGTGGTAGTATATGGTCTCTAATGACCATGCAAAAATTGCTCTACATCGGTCCATAATTATATGAAGCCCCCATATAAACCGATCACCAGATTTAACCTCCGGACCCTCTTGGAAGACCAAAATTAATCCGATTCGTTTGAAATTTGGTACGTGATGTTAGTATATGGTATCCAATAACCATGCAGGAATTGGTTCAAATCAGTCCATAATTATATATAGCCCCCATATAAACCGATCCCCAGATTTGACCTCCGGTGCCTTTTGGAGAAGCAAAATTCATCCGATCTGGTTGAAATTTGGTACGTGGTGGTAGTATATGATATTTAACAACCATGCCAAAAGGGGTCCATATCAGACCGTAATCATATATAGCCTCCCATATAAACCGATCCCGAGATTTGGTTTGAGCCTCTGGGAGGAGTACATTTCATCCGAGTCATTTGAAATTTGGTACATTGTGCTAGTATATGCCCGGTAACAACCATGCCTAACTAGGTCCATATCGGTCTATAGTTATATATATAGCCCTCAGATAAATGGATCCCCAATCACACAAAAATTGGTCCATATCAAGTTCATAATTGTATATAGCCCACATATAAGCGACCCCCATATTTCAATTCTGGCTCTCTACGTACCGTGCAAAAGTCCATATCGATTCGTAATTATTTGTAGTCGTACCTATACATAACTTTTTTGTCTAATATATACCACGTATGGACTAACTCACAATTTAGAAAACGATGTTAAGAAGTTTTAAGATACCACAACCCAAGTAATTCGATTGTGGATGACAGTCTTTCGTAGAAGTTTCTACGCAATCCATGGTGGAGGGTACATAATTTTCGGCCTGGCCGAACTTGCGGCCGTATATACTAGTTATACCCTCCATCATAGGATGGGGGTATATTAACTTTGTCATTCCGTTTGTAACACATCGAAATATTGCTCTAAGACCCCATAAAGTATATATATTCTGGGTCGTGGTGAAATTCTGAGTCGATCTAAGCATGTCCGTCCGTCCGTCCGTCCGTCCGTCTGTTGAAATCACGCTAACTTCCGAACGAAACAAGCTATCGACTTGAAACTTGGCACAAGTAGTTGTTATTGATGTAGGTCGGATGGTATTGAAAATGGGTCATATCGGTCCACTTTTACGTATAGCCCCCATATAAAGGGACCCTCAGATTTGGTTTGTAGAGCCTCTAACAGAAGCATATTTCATCCGATCCGGCTGAAATTTGGTATATGGTCTCTAACAACCATGCAAAAATTGGTCCATATCGGTCCACTTTTACGTATAGCCCCCATATAAACGGACCCCCAAATTTGGCTTGCGATTGCTCTAAGAGAAGCAAATTTAATCCGATTCAGCTGAAATTTGGTACATGCTGTTAGTATATGGTCTCTACCAACCATGCAAAAATTGGTCCACATCGGTCCATAATTATATATAGCCCCCATATAAACCGATCCCCAGATTTGCCTTGCGGAGCCTAAAAGAGAAGCAAATTTCATCCGATCCGGCTGAAATTTGGTACTTGATGTTGGTATATGGTCTCTAACAACCATGCAAAAATTGGTCCATATCGGTCCAAAATTATATATAGCCCCCATATAAACCGATCCCCAGATTTAGCTTGTGGAGCCTCTAAGAGAAGCATATTTCATCCGATCCGGCTGAAATTTGGTACATGGTGTTGGTATATGGTCTCTAACAACCGTGCAAAAATTGGTCCACATCGGTCCATAATTATATATAGCGCCCATATAAACCGATCCCTAGATTTGGGTTCTGGAGCCTCTAAGATAAGCATATTTCATCCGATCCGGCTGAAATTTGGTACATAATGTTGGTATATGGTCTCTAACAACCATGCAAAAATTGGTCCACATCGGTTCATAATTATATATAGCCCCCATATAAACCGATCTCCAGATTTGGCTTGCAAAGCCTCAAAGAGAAGCAAATTGCATCCGATCCAGTTGTAATTTGGAACATGGTGTTAGTATATGATCTTTAACTACCGTGCCAGAATTGGTCCATAGCGGTCCATAATTATATATAGCCCCCATATAAAACGTTCTCCAGATTTGACCTCCGGAGCCTCTTGGAGGAGCAAAATTCATCCTATCCGGTTCAAATTAGGAACGTGGTGTTAGTATATGGTCGCTAACAACCATACCAAAATTGGTCCAATCACACAAAAATTGGTCCATATCGGTCCATAATCATGGTTGCCACTAGAGCCAAAAATAATCTACCAAAATTTTTTTCTATAGAAAATTTTGTCAAAATTTTATTTCTATAGAAAATTTTGTCAAAATTTTATTTCTAGAGAAAATTTTGTTAAAATATTATTCGGTTCATAATAAAATTTTCATCATTGTCAAAATTTTATTTCTACAGAAAATTTTGTCAAAATTTTATTTCAAATTTTATTCGGTTCAAAATCATGGTTGCCTCTCGAGCCAAAAATAATCTACCAAGATTTTATTTCTATAGAAAATTTTGTCAAAAGTTTATTTCTATAGAAAATTTTGTTAAAATTTTATTTCTGTAGAAATTTTTGTCAAAATTTTCTTTCTATGGAAAATTTTGTCATACAATTTAGAAGATGGTGTTAGGAGGTTTTAAGATGCCTTGCCATCGGCAAACGTTACCGCAACTTAAGTAATTCGATTGTGGATGGCAGTGTTTAGAAGAAGTTTCTACGCAATCCATGATGGAGGGTACATAAGCTTCGGCCTGGCCGAACTTACGGCCGTATATACTTGTTTTCTTTTTATACCCTTCACCACTACTGTGGTACAGGGTATAATAAGTTTGTGCATTTGTATGTAACGCCAAGAAGGAAAAGTCTGAGACCCATCGTTTAGTATACCGATCGTCTTAGAATTAAATTCTGAGTCGATTTAGCGATGTCCGTCTGTCTGTCTGTCTGTCTGTCCGTCTGTCTGTCTGTTGATGTATTTTTGTGTGCAAAGTACAGCTCGCAGTTTTAGTCCGATTGTCCTAAAATTTGGTATAGGGTCCTGTTTCGGCTAAAAGACGATCCCTATTGATTTTGGAAAAAATCGGTTCAGATTTAGATATAGCTGCCATATATATTTTTCACCGATCTGGTCATAATTGGCGTGTATATCAACCGATCTTCCTCAAATTCCGTACATCCGTATATTTTATAAGTCTCGAAAAACTCGCAAAATATCAGCCAAATCGGTTCAGATTTAGATATAGCTACCATATATAGCTTTCGCCCGATTTACACTCATTTGCCCACAGAGGCCAAGTTTTTGCTCCGATTGAGTTGAAATTTTGCACAGGGAGTAGAATTAGCATTATAGCTATGTGTGCTAAATTTGGTTGAAATCGGTTCAGATTTAGATATAGCTCCCATATATATCGTTCGCCCGATTTACACTCATATGACCGTAGAGGCCAATTTTTAACTCCGATTTAGTTGAAATTTTACACAGGGAGTAGAATTAGCATTGTAGCTATGCGTGCCAAATTTGGTTGAAATCGGTTCAGATTTAGATATATCTCCCCTTATAGCTTTCGCCCGATTTACACTCATATGACCACAGAGGCCAATTTTTAACTCCGATTTAGTTGAAATTTTGCACTCGGAGTAGAATTAGCATTGTAGCTATGCGTGCCAAATTTGGTTGAAATCGTTTCAGATTTAGATATATCTCCCCTATATAGTTTTCGCCCGATTTACATTCATATGACCACAGAGGCCAATTTTTAACTCCGATTTAGTTGAAATTTTGCACAGGGAGTAGAATTAGCATTGTAGCTATGCGTGCCAAATTTGGTTGACATCGGTTCAGATTTAGATATAGCTCCCATATATATGTTTTTCTGATTTCGACAAAAATGGTCAAAATACCAACATTTTCCTTGTAAAATCGCCACTGCTTAGTCTAAAAGTTGTAAAAATGACTCTAATTTTCCTAAACTTCTAATACATATATATCGAGCGATAAATCATAAATAAACTTTTTCGAAGTTTCCTTAAAATTGCTTCAGATTTAAATGTTTCCCATATTTTTTTACTAAAATTGTGTTCCACCCTAGTGCATTAGCCATCTTAAATTTTGAGTCTATAGATTTTGTAGAAGTCTATCAAATTCTGTCCAAATCGAGTGATATTTAATTGTATGTATTTGGGACAAACCTTTATATATAGCCCCCAACACATTTGACGGATGTAATATGGTATCGAAAATTTAGATCTACAAAGTGGTGCAGGGTATAATATAGCCGGCCCCGCCCGGCTTTAGACTTTCCTTACTAGTTTTTTTTTTTTTAATTATTAAAACTTTTTTTTCTTTGCTTCAAAGTATCTGTTATAATTAGAATTTTCTTAACTGCAATTTATTTGTACGTGAATAGCTTTATTATTGTACCCGAAATATTGAAGGAAATTCGATAAATGACATCTGTATTCTCAATTTAATTTTACACTCAAAAACAGTTTAGTTAGATCCAAAGATTTTGACCTTCCCTTACGGATTTTGGTATTGATTCCGAGCCAAATATGCGGTTTAAATAATAAATAAATACACTTTTAGCAACCTATGTGGCTTTAAATCTAGGATCAATAAAATTAAAATTATGATACTGATTCTGTTTTCGCGGTATATTAATAAAGTTGTTCACGTACAAACAAATTAAAAAATGTTTTCTTAATTTCAGAAAAAAAACTAAACCAAAGATGGTTAATCCTCAAAATAAGTCTTAGCCTATATTTGAAGCGTTTTTATCTTAAATCTAAAGATTGAATATTTCAGTTAATTTATGAACGATATCTTTAAAATAAACATGTGTTTCTTTCCTTGATGGAAATTTTGTCTTAGTTCAAAGATATATGACTTAAACGGAGGGAGGCAAATTTCCAAAATTTATGTCCTAGATTTAATATTTTTTTAACAAAGATTATATATTTTATTTTAATTAAATTTTCATTTTTTTCCTAGAAATTTGTCCTTAATACTTTGTAAATTACTTATCCTAAAATTTAGGCTGCGTAATCTTCAATATCACGTAAATATTTTTTCAGTGTAGATTTAAAGCTATAAAGTAGAGGTGTGCACGTGACACGAAATTGTCGTGACTCACGAAAATTTTCGTGATTCGTGCGTGAGTCGTGAGTCACGCTCATGACAACAGCGTGAGTATGCGTGAGCGTGATTAACAAACCAAAATGTCGTGCGTGAGCGTGAGTCACGAAAATAATATCTTCGTGAGAGTGCGTGAGTAATGAATTACACTCACGAAAATATCCCTGCTCACAAACATAAAACGCTTAAGAGTTAAATTCAATTACAATTTTAGTGTCACCTGGGATGTTAAGAATTTAACAAAACTCTCGATTTTAATACTGCTCATGTTTTCAGATACTTCGGTAAGTTAAATTAATCATAAAATTATTCGTGAGTCACGGGATTTTTCGTTAGTCATGACGTTTTCGTGCGTGAGTGTGCGTGAGTCCTACCAAAAAATATCGTGCGTGAGTGTGCGTGAGTATGATTTTTCAGTCGTGAGTGTGCGTGAGCGTGAGTAAACTATTACTCACGTGCACACCTCTACTATAAAGATCCCTAAAAATATCTTTTTTAAAAGAAGCAGCTCTTTGGCCCAGAAACCATACCGCAATTTTTAGAGAGAAGGTTAAAATCTGTGAATTCAAGTAAACAGTTTTTTGTTTCGATATGCACAAAAACATAAATTATACTCGCACTTGACGTTTAATTAAGATTTTATGTTGATACAAATTTTGAAATCATCAACACCATAAATATTTTTCAAACCTCATAAAAATTAATTTCGAATGTCAATTCCAGTACAAAAAAAAATATTCTACCTCAACATTTACTAGAGATTCATTTTTCAGTTCTAATGTGTGGATGATGGCATGCATAAATCTAATTTTGGAGAGAAAAACCGATCTGAGAAGTTGCACGCATACCTTTTTTGAAACGAAACAAAGGAATTATAAAACTTAACATACAACCATAAAAGTCAACATCATGCTATGTTTGGCAAAACACACAATTAGATCACAAACAGTGATATGAAAATTTATGAGCTAAACAATCTTAATAAGTAGCGGTATTATGCATTCAAAGGATTAAAGTAAACTCCAGAGTTAAAGCTAATACTTATGGATTTATATGACCTCCTGCTACAATCAATTATTACACTATGCAACTTATTTGTTTATTTGTTTATCTCTTAAAAATTAATAATTATTAAATAATTGTGTAATTAGAATTTATATACACTATAAAAATGGAAAAAAATAGTTTGTTTTTATCCTTTTGTAACGCACAGAAAAAAAAATAAACTACATTATGGGAAAAGTGAACTATGTCGTGCGAAAATTGAACTAAATTGTATTCCAAATTTTGAGATTCTTTAATTTGAAGAAAATTTTCCGACATTTTTGGATTTTTAATTACTATTTACAAAATGCATCTTTCTCGAAAATAAAAAATGAACTAAAAATAAAGAAAAAATCTTAAGCGCCAGGCCATTCCCATTTTAACAATGCGGTACTTCATTCCTACTATTTTTGAGAAGTGTACGAAAAATTTCTTCTGTTTTAGTTGAATTGAACTATTTATATGTCATTGAAATTTTACTGCCATTTAGTTCATAAAATTTTTGAGATATACTTGGAATAAAGAAAAAATCGTTGGGCTGGGGAAAAAAAGCAAAATTTTAAAAATAAACTAAAACAAAATAAAATTTTTACAATAAATATTAGTTTATTTGAGCATCAGTTTTACAATAGACTTGTTTCTGTGTAATGAAGCTATCGCTCTAAAATTTTGAACAGATTCGTTTTTTTTTGCAAGCAAGACAAGTTCGAAGAATATACTCGTATACGATTATATGTAGTTAAATTGTATGTATGGTTAAAATAGTCAAGATTTGCCGCCAATGATTTTTTGTCTTTACTTTTGTTCATTTTTTTCTCCTATGATAGTGTTTATACCCTTCACCACTACTGTGGTACAGGGTATAATAAGTTTGTGCATTTGTATGTAACGCCAAGAAGGAAAAGTCTGAGACCCATCGTTTAGTATACCGATCGTCTTAGAATTAAATTCTGAGTCGATTTAGCGATGTCCGTCTGTCTGTCCGTCTGTCTGTCTGTTGATGTATTTTTGTGTGCAAAGTATATCTCGCAGTTTTAGTCCGATTGTCCTAAAATTTGGTATGGGTCCTGTTTCGGCTCAAAGACGGTCCCTATTGATTTTGGAAAAAATCGGTTCAGATTTAGATATAGCTGCCATATATGTTTTTCACCGATCTGGTCATAATTGGCGTGTATATCAACCGATCTTCCTCAAATTCCGCACATCCCAATACTTTATGAGTCTCGAAAAACCTGCAAAATATCATCCAAATCGGTTCAGATTTAGATATAGCTCCCATATATAGCTTTCGCCCGATTTACACTCCTTTGTCCACAGAGGCCAATTTTTTGCTCCGATTTAGTTGAAATTTTGCACAGGGAGTAGAATTAGCATTATAGCTATGCGTGTCAAATTTGGTGAAAATCGGTTCAGATTTAGATATAGCTCCCATATATAGCTTTCGCCCGATTTACACTCATATGACCACAGAGGCCAATCTTTTACTCCGATATAATTGAAATTTTGCACAGGGAGTAGAATGAGCATTGTAGCTATTCGTGCCAAATTTGGTTGAAATCGGTTCAGATTTAGATATAGCTCCCATATATAGCTTTCGCCCGATTTACACTCATTTGCCCACAGAGGCCAATTTTTTGCTCAGATTTAGTTGAAATTTTGCATAGGGAGTAGAATTAGCATTGTAACTATGCGTGCCAAATTTTGTTGAAATCGGTTTAGATTTGGATATATCTCCCATATATAGCTTTCTCCCGATTTACACTCATATGACCACAGAGGCCAATTTTTAACTCCGATTTAGTTGGAATATTACACAGGGAGTAGAATTAGCATTGTAACTATGCGTGCCAAATTTGGTTGAAATCGGTTCAGATTTGGATATATCTCCCATATATAGCTTTCTCCCGATTTACACTCATATGACCACAGAGGCCAATTTTTAACTCCGATTTAGTTGAAATTTTGCACAGGGAGTAGAATTAGCATTGTAGCTATGCGTGCCAAATTTGGTTTAAATCGGTTCAGATTTAGATATAGCTCCCATATATATGTTTTTCTGATTTCGACAAAAATGGTCAAAATACCAACATTTTCCTTGTAAAATCGCCACTGCTTAGTCAAAAAGTTGTAAAAATAACTCTAAGTTTCCTAAACTTCTAATACATATATATCGAGCGATAAATCATAAATAAACTTTTGCGAAGTTTTCTTAAAATTGCTCCAGATTTAAATGTTTCCCATATTTTTTTACTAACATTGTGTTCCACCCTAGTGCATTAGCCGACTTAAATTTTGAGTTTATAGATTTTTTAGAAGTCTGTCAAATTCTGTCCAGATCGAGTGATATTTGAATGTATGTATTTGGGACAAACCTTTATATATAGCACCCAACTCATTTGACGGATGTGATATGGTATCGAAAATTTAGATCTATAAAGTGGTGCAGGGTATAATATAGTCGGCCCCGCCCGACTTTAGACTTTCCTTACTTGTTTTTTACTAACATTGTGTTCCACCCTAGTGCATTAGCCGACTTAAATTTTGAGTCTATAGATTTTGTAGAAGTCTATCAAATTCTGTCCAGATCGAGTCATATTTAAATGTATGTATTTGGGATAAACCTTTATATATAGCCCCCAACATATTTGACGGATGTGATATGGTATCGAAAATTTAGATCTACAAAGTGGTGCAGGGTATAATATAGTCGGCCCCGCCCGACTTTAGACTTTCCTTACTTGTTTTCTTTACTTTTGTTCATTTTTTCTCCTATGATAGTGTTTTCTTATATGATAGTGTAATTTCGTGAATTGCAGTAAAACAGTACACCAGGGCGTTGAGTTTTGACTTTGGTAGAGCGTCAAAATAAAAACAGAAAAAAGGGAATACATTAAATTTGCTGTGTCCTTAAAATATCCTTACTTCAATTCTCCGGTTATTTATCTCGGAATCAATATCACAATCATTAGCGTAAAGTAAAGGTGTGCACTAGAGGTGTGCACGTGACACGAAATTGTCGTGACTCACGAAAATTTTCGTGATTCGTGCGTGAGTCACGCTCATGACAACAGCGTGAGTGTGCGTGATTAACAAACCAGAATGTCGTGCGTGAGCGTGAGTCACGAAAATAATATCTTCGTGAGTGTGCGTGAGTAACGAATTACACTCACGAAAATATACTTGCTCACCAACATAAAACGCTTAAGAGTTACATTCAATTACAATTTTAGTGACACCTGAGATGTTAAGAGTTTAATAACACTCTCGATTTTAATAATGCTCATGTTTTCAGACATTTCGGTAAGGTAAATTAATTATAAAATTATTCGTGAGTCACGATATTTTTCGTGAGTCACTGTATTTTTCGTGAGTCACGACATTTCGTATATCAATAATTATATATAGCCCCCATATAAACCGATCCCCCGATTTGGCTTGTGGAGCCTCTAAGAGAAACAAGTTTCATCCTATCCGGCTGAAATTTGGTACATGGTGTTAATATGTCGAAATCGGTCAATAATTATATATAGCCCCCATATAAACCGATCACCAGATTTGCGGAGCCTCTTGTAAGACGAAAATTAATCTGATTCAGTTGAAATTTGGTACGTGGTGTTAATATATGGCCTCAAACACCCATGGAAAAATTGGTCGAAATAGGTCCATAATTATATATAGCCCCCATATAAACCGATCCCCAGATTTGACCTCCGGAGCCCCTTGGAAGAGCAAAATTCATCCGATTCGGTTGAAATTTGGTACGTGATATTAGTATATGCAGGAATTGGTTCATATCAGTCCATAATTATATAAAGCCCCCATATAAATCGATCCCAAGATTTGACCTTCCGTGCCTTTTGAAGAAGCAAAATTCATCCGATCTGGTTGAAATTTGGTACGTGGTGGTAGTATATGACATTTAACAGCCATGAAAAAAGTGGTCCATATCAGTCCATAACTATATATACCCCATATAAACCAATCCCGAGATTTGGTTTTGGAGCCTCTTGGAGGCGCAAGTTTCATTCGAGTCAGTTGAAATTTGGTACATTGTGGTAGTATATGGCCGTTAACAAGCATGTCTAACTAGGTCCATATCGGTCTATACACTGAAAAAAATATTGTCGTGAGGTCAAAGATTTCATGTCTTTAAAATACGAATGCAAATTTTGCTTAGCATAAAGGGTGATACGGTCAAAATTTAGTCAAGGGAAAACGCGTGTAAATCGGTGAAATCGTTTATTTAAAAAATCACATTAAATTTCTTTTTCAAGTTCAATTAGTATAAAATTCAGGAAAAATATTCAGTTAGGCTTTCGCTTTTCCAAATCCGAATTGCGGGCCTCACGCTTGACACCTGCCATCAGATTTTGTACAGCCACCTTGTCCACCTTCTTCGCCGCAGAAAGCCAGATTGCCTTGAACTGCTGCTCGTCCTTAGCAGTTTTTTTTTGGTCTTCTTTAGGTTCCGCTTGACAATAGCCCAGTATTTCTCAATTGGGCGGAGCTCTGGCGTGTTGGGAGGGTTCTTGTCCTTGGGAACCACCTGCACGTTGTTGGCGGCGTACCACTCCATGGCCTTTTTACCGTAATGGCAATATGCCAAATCCGGCCAAAACAGTACGGAACAACCGTGTTTCTTCAGGAAAGGCAGCAGACGTTTATTCAAACACTCTTTCACGTAAATTTCTTGGCTGACAGTCCCGGAAGCTATGAAAATGCTGCTTTTCAAGCCGCAGGTACAGATGGCTTGCCAAACCAGATATTTTTTTGCGAACTTTGACAGTTTTATGTGCTTGAAAATATCTGCTACCTTTCCCCTTCCTTTTGCCGTATAAAACTCCTGTCCCGGAAGCTGCTTGTAGTTGGCTTTGACGTAGGCTTCGTCGTCCATTACCACGCAGTCAAACTTCGTCAGCATCGTCGTGTACAGCCTCCGGGATCGCGCGTTGGCCGTCGTATTTTGTTTATCATCGCGATTTGGAGTCACTACCTTCTTGTAAGTCGATAGTCCGGCTCGTTTTTTGGCTCGAGGCACGGTTGTAGACGATACACCCAGCTTATTTGCGGCATCTCGGAGAGAAAGGTTAGGGTTTCGCTTGAAACTACCGGCAACTCTCTTTGTCGTCTCAGCGGCTTCCGGTTTTCGATTTCCCCCCGATCCAGACTTCCTGGCTGTCGACAAACGTTCCCCAAACACTTTAATTACATTTGTAACGGTTGATTTGGCAATTTTTAGCGATTTTGCCAGCTTTGCGTTCGAGTAGCTCGGATTTTCGCGATGCGCGAGCAAAATTTTGATACGCTGCTCTTCTTGCTTGGACGGCATTTTGACAACTGAGGAGTGAATTCCAAAATCAAAATAGGAGCAACATTCTACACACACACACCTTCAAAATGAGGGGTGTTCAGGTTTTCTAAATGCAAAATTGAAAGAAATACGTCAAGATTATATTGACCAAATTTTGACCGTATCACCCTTTAGAAGACGCATTTCTCTAATATAAAGGTTTTTCCTTGTCCAAAAGTAGATAAACTTTTCAATGAAGTCGAAATGTCCTTATAATTAAGTGATTTCATTTAAAAATGGGTATCATAACATGAAAGAAAAAATGTTTGGACTAAGATCAACTTGACTTTAATAATTCAGAAAAATGCTTTAAATTTAATGAAATTGTCTTTAAATTTGTTGTCTTTTTGCATCTTGACTACAAAGCAAAAAATCGTTCAAATATAGGACATGTTTTTCAACACTTTATTTTAAAGACGTTTTTTACTTGAAACATAGCATAAATTCTATTGGAAGTCGAGTCTGAATTTGGAAAATAAAGTTGTCGTTACCTCGTTTTTAAAGGACTTTAATAGCAAATGAAGAAAAAAAGCTGAATAAGCGGAAAATTAAAATTTGCTTCCTAGAAGCAAGTACACAAAACCCAAATTTAAAAGAGAATATTGTGTCTTAAAAGTATCCTTACTTGTATTATCCGCTTCTTTGGCTCGGAATCAATACCACAATTTTTAAAGTAAAGACAAAATCTTTGGAACCGCGCATGCTTTTTTTCAGTGTAGTTACGTATGGACTAACTCACAATTTAGAAAACGATGTTAAGAAGTTTTAATATACCACAACCCAAGTAATTCGATTGTGGAAGACAGTCTTTCGTAGAAGTTTCTATGCAATCCATGGTGAAGGGTACATACGATTCGGCTTGGCCGAACTTACGGCCGTATATACTTGTAAGATAGGGGCTTTTCTTGAACTACATCACAAACATCTTTTTTTGTTTTTAATTCAAAGCAAATGACTTTGGTGCCTTATTAAATATTTGTTCAACTGTTTGACAGGTAACAAATGTGAAATTGGTCAAATTTCGTGTTAGCTAGCCTGTAAAATTACTTTTTTATTGACACTAATACATGTTTATTTATTTTAAAAAAATATTCGATTTGCAAGATTAGCAAAAACGCCTCCTTTTATTTTTGTCAAATTTTAATAATATTTTTATTGAATTGTGTTTTTAAACAATCAATTCTTTTAGTTTTGGTTTTTTCCTCATTCAATTTATTTAATTTAATTTGATGTTATTTCATTTTGTTTTTTTTTTCGGGGTCTTTTATTTTATGCCGCCTCAAATTCTTTTGATAATGTCAAGCTGTCAAAAACGAAAAGTGGCTGCCATAACATACCGTTTTAAATTGTATTCCTATCAAATATTTCTATTACAAAACGAAACAAAATTTGCAAAAGAACTCGCCCAGATAAATGAGTTGGGTTGAAGTTTTTTTTCCTATTGGATATTTGCTAGAGTTTTTGTAATTAACATAGAAGAAGTTTGTTTGTTGTTGTTTTTTTTGTCCAGCTATTGCAATGATAATGATTGAAACTAAAGATGTTGTACTATGACTTGACTTCAGTCACAAATTGCCATGGGCTACAAGTTATTAGTCATCATTGACATATAGTAAACAGCAGGTATTTGGTAGCAATAGCCAATGAAGATGCAGCAGCAAGAACAACATTATTGGTGTTGTTGGCAACAGCATCTTCATCATCATTGCCATCGTGTGGTATACCTCGCTGCGGTTGTTCTCTATGTAAGAGGGTGTTGCTGGCTTCATCACGGATCAAAGTTGATGCAAATGTTCATAGGTAGGGATGTCGTTAATGGAATTTCTAAATCACATTTCACTCAAAGTCAAGCGGTTAACAAAAATCCAAAAAAAGCTTTGAGTTTGGATTTAGCACATTTAGCACATTCGTTTAGTGGCACAAAACCATCCATAGAGGCAGAATTATATCTTTTTGCGAACGAAACTAATTTCACGATTTTCGATAGAGGTTTGGCATTGAACCCCACTTTTGACGTGTTTTGTCAAAAGTATCTGGCAACACTGCCACCACACCAGTAATTGACTATACAATTTAAAATTTCTCAAACTATCCTCCTTGTCCCGATACGCGGAATCGCAAATTGCAAGCATTTATTTTTATCTTCTAACGAAAAAACTCTCGATCCTCAAACCATTTTCAATTTGAACTTCTCTTAGAAAACAAGTGTATACAACAGTAAGTTCAGCCGGATCAAATCTTAAATACCCACCAACATGAATAAAATATTATAGTTTCGTTTGAAATTTCAGGGGGGCAGATATTCTCCCAAATAGAGCAGTTTTTTATACCCTCCACCATACACTGAAAAAAAAACATGCCCGGTTCCAAAGATTTTGTCTTTAGTTTAAAAATATTGGTATTGATTCCGAGCCAAAGAAGCGGAGAATACAAGTAAGGATACTTTTAAGACACAATTGTCTTTTAAATTTGGGTTTTGTGTACTTGCTTCTAGGAAGCAAATTTTAATTTTTCGCTTTTTCAGCTTTTTTCTTCATATACTACAAAGTCCTTTAAAAACGAGTTAACGACAACATTATTTTCCAAATTAAGACTTGACTTCCAGTAGAAATTATGATATTTTCTGAGTTGTTAAAGTCAAGTTGACCTTAGCCCAAACATTTTTTCTTTCATGTTATGATACCCATTTTTAAGTGAAATCACTTAATTATAAGGATAATACGACTTCATTGAAAAGTTTATCGACTTTTGGAAAAGGAAAAAAACTTTATGGTAGAGAATTGCGTTTTCCGTGCTAAGCAAAATTTGCATTTGTATTTTAAAGACATGAAATCTTTGACCTCACGACAATATTTTTCAGTGTAGGATGGGGGGTATATTAACTTTGTCACTCCATTTGTAACACATCGAAATATTGCTTAAGACCCCAAAAGGAATATATTCTGAGTCCATCTAAGCGTGTCCGTCCGTCCGTCTGTTGAAATCACGCTAACTTCCGAACGAAACAAGCTATCGACTTCAAACTTCGCACAAATAGTTGTTATTGATGTAGGTCGGATATTTCAACTGGGCCATATCGGTCCACTTTTACATATAGCCCCCGTATGAACGGACCCCCAGATTTGGCTTGCGGAGCCTTTAAGAGTAGCATATTTCATCCGTTCCGGCTGAAATTTGGTACATGGTGTAAATATATGGTCTCTAGCAACCATGCAAAAATTGGTCCATATCGGTCCATAATTATATATAGCCCCCATATAAACCGATCACCAGATTTGAGCCTCTTGGAAGACCAAAACTCATCCGATTCAGTTGATATTTGGTACGTGGCCTCAAACACCCATGCAAAAATTGGTCGAAATCGGTCTATAATTATATATAGCCCCAATATAAACCGATCCCCAGATTTGACCTCCGGAGCCACTTAGAAGAGCAAAATTCATCCGATTCGGTTGAAATTTGGTACGTGATGTTAGTATATGGTGTCCAACAACCATGCAGGAATTGGTTCATATCAGTCCATAATTATATATAACACCCATATAAACTGATCCCCAGATTTGACCTCCGGTGCCTTTTGGAGAAGCAAAATTCATCCGATCTGATTGAAATTTGGTACGTGGTGGTAGTACATGATATTTAACAACCATGCCAAAAGTGGTCCATATCAGTCCATAATTATATATAGCCCCCCATATAAACCGATCCTGAGATTTGCTTTTGGAGCCTCTTGGAGGAGCAAATTTCATCCGAGTCAGTTGAAATTTGGTACATTGTGCTAGTATATGGCCGTTAACAACCATGCCTAACTAGGTCCATATCGGTCTATAGTTATGTATAGCCCTCAGATAAATCGATCGCCAAGCACAAAAAGTGCTCCATATCAAGTTCATAATTGTACATAGCCTGCGCCACACTGTGGAACAGGGTATTATAAGTTAGTGCATATGTTTGTAACACCCAGAAAGAAACGAGATAGACACATGGTGTCTTGGCTATAATGCTCAGGGTGTGTCCCTGAGTCGATATAACCATGTCCGTCCGTCCGTCTGTCTGTGAACACATTTTTGTAATCAAAGTCTAGGTCGCAATTTAAGTCCAATCGCCTTCAAATTTTGCACATGTTCCTAATTTGGGTCAGAATAGAACCCTATTGATTTTGGAAGAAATCGGCTCAGATTTAGATATAGCTCCCATATATATCTTTCGCCCGATATGCACTAATATGGACCCAGCAGCCAGAGTTTTATAACAATTTGCTTGAAATTTTGTACAAACACTTAGTCGTATAGTCAAGTTTTGATTAAAATCGGTCCAGATTTAGATATAGCTCCCATATATATCTTTCGCCCGATATGGACTAATATGGTTCTAATAGCCAGAGTTTTGGCCCAATTTGGTTGAAATTTTGCAAAGGGAGTAGAATTGGTATTGTAGCTATGTGTGCCAAATTTGGTTGAAATCGGTTCAGATTTAGATATAGCTCCCATATACATATGTTTTTCTGATTTCGACAAAAATGGTCGAAATACCAACATTTTCCTTGTAAAATCGCCACTGCTTAGTCGAAAAGTTGTAAATATGACTCTAATTTTCCTAAACTTCTAATACATATATATCGAGCGATAAATCATAAATAAACTTCTGCGAAGTTTCCTTAAAATTGCTTCAGATTTAAATGTTTCCCATATTTATACCCTGCTCCACACTGTGGAACAGGGTTTTATAAGTTAGTGCATATGTTTGCAATACCCAGAAGGAGACGAGATAGACACATGGTGTCTTTGGCAAAAATGCTCAGGGTGGGTTCCTGAGTCGATATAGCGATGTCCGTCTGTCCGTCTGTCCGTGAACACATTTTTGTAATCAAAGTCTAGGTCGCAGTTTTAGTCCAATCGACTTCAAATTTGGCACAAGTATGTGTTTTGGCTCAGAATAGATCCCTATTGATTTTGGAAGAAATCGGTTCAGATTTAGATATAGCTCCCATATATATATTTCGCCCGATATGGACTTATATGGCCCCAGAAGCCAGAGTTTTACCCTAATTTGCTTAGAATTTTGCACAAAAAGAACAATTAGTACTATAGTCAAGTGTGTCAAATTTTATTGAAATCGGTTCAGATTTAGATATAGCTCCCATATATATCTTTCGCCCGATATGCACTAATATGGACCCAGCAGCCAAAGTTTTATACCGATTTGCTTGAAATTTTGTATTAGCATAACACTTAGTCGTATAGTCAAGTGTGCAAAATTTGATTGAAATCGGTTCAGATTTAGATATAGCTCCCATATATATCTTTCGCCCGATATGGACTAATATGGACTAATATGGTCCTAAAAGCTAGAGTTTTGACCCAATTTGGTTGAAATTTTGCACAGGGAGTAGATTTAGCATGCTATCTATGCGTGCCAAATTTGATTGAAATCGGTTCAGATTTATATAGCTCCCATATATAGCTTTTGCCCGATTTACACTCATATGATCACAGAGGCCAATTTTTTGCTCCGATTTAGTTGAAATTTTGCACAAGGAGTAGATTTAGCATTGTAGCTATGTGTGCCAAATTTGGTTGAAATCGATTGAGATTTAGATATAGCTCCCATATATATCTTTCGCCCGATATGCACTTATATGGACCCAGACGCCAGAGTTTTATCCAGATTAGCTTGAAATTTTGCACAAGGAGCACAATTGGTAATAGAGTCATGTGTGCCAAATTTGATTGAAATCGGTTCAGATTTAGATATAGCTCCCATATATAGTTTTCGCCCGATATGGACTTATATGGCCCCAGAAGCCCGAGTTTTGGCCCAATTTGCTTAAAATTTTGCACAGGGAGTAGATTTAGCATTTTAGCTATGCGTGCCAAATTTGATTGAAATCGGTTCAGATTTATATATAGCTCCCATATATAGCTTTCGCCCGATTTACTTTCATATGACCACAGAGGCCAATTTTTTGTTCCGATTTAGTTAAAATTTTGCACATGGAGTAGAATTAGCATTGTAGCTATGCCTGCCGAATTTGGTTGAAATCGGTTAAGATTTAGATATAGCTCCCATATATATGTTTTTCTGATTTCGACAAAATTGGTCAAAATACCAACATTTTCCTTGTAAAATCGCCACTGCTTAGTCGAAAAGTTGTAAAACTGACTCTAATTTTCCTAAACTTGTAATACATATATATCGAGCGATAAATCATAAATAAACTTTTGCGAAGTTTCCTTAAAATTGCTTCAGATTTAAATGTTTCCCATATTTTTTTACTAAAATTGTGTTCCACCCTAGTGCATTAGCCAACTTAAATTTTGAGTCTATAGATTTTGTAAAAGTCTATCAAATTCTGTCCAAATCAAGTGATATTTAAATGTATGTATTTGGAACGAACCTTTATATAGCACCCAACACATTTGACGGATGTGATATGGTATCGAAAATTTAGATCTACAAAGTGGTGCAGGGTATAATATAGTCGGTCCCGCCCGACTTTAGACTTTCCTTACTTGTTTTTTCCTAACATTGTGTTCCACCCTAGTGCATTAGCCGACTTAAATTTTGAGTCTATAGATTTTGTAGAAGTCTATCAAATTCTGTCCAGATCGAGTGATATTTAAATGTATGTATTTGGGACAAACCTTTATATATAGCCCCCAACACATTTGACGGATGTGATATGGTATCGAAAATTTAGATTTACAAAGTGGTGCAGGGTATAATATAGTCGGCCCGACTATATTATACCCTGCCCGACTTTAGACTTTCTTACTTGTTTAGGGTTACGAATATACCGCAATACGATATTCAATATCAAATATCGAAACATGGTGGTATATCTCTATTTCGCTGGCAACAACCAATAACAAATCACGCAACACTTAATTCATTAACAAAAAAAAACACTATCGTCAATCATAAACATAGGTTCTTCTTTATGTTGTTACCATGTCGTGTATTTTAGTAGTATGTAATAATATGTTTTATATTATTTGGATTGGTTGGTTATTGTTGTTGTTGTTGTAATAAAAATAATTCATATACATATACCAATATTCATAAATTATTTAAATGATTTATGACCATTGCTGGTTTAGAGGAGCAGCATTTCATCTACATAATTCTCATGGAATTGCAACCAAAATAAATATCAACTAAATATGGAGGTATGTGGTGGTTATATTTATGAAATTAGAGCATCAAACCATGTATTTTTACGACGAGAGTGAGATATGTAAAAGATATTTAAAAATGCAAAATATATATATATATATATATATATATATATATATATATATATATATATATATATATATATATATATATATATATATATATATATATATATATATATATATATATATATATATATATATATATATATATATATATATATATATATATATATATATATATATATATATATATATATATATATATATATATATATATATGTTTGTTTAATGGAGAAAAGAGGCAAAGAGAGGCAAGAGAAAAAAACTTGCTTAGTTTTGCTTACAGATAGTTGGAGGATCAAGCTCAGATATTGGCAACAAATGTCAAACTCCTTCTTAACAAAGTTTAAATTTCAGTAAAAATTAGTACGTGAAATTTTTATACAATACAAATAAGTTAACTTAAGCATCAACATGCCAAAGGAATGTTCTTCCAGCCCCTTAAATATCATACAATATTGTAGGCAGTGTTCATCACCCACTGCAAAAATTATTGACCTAATATGGAAGATTATGCAGCCTAAGTTCTAAAACTCCTTTAAAAATTATTTAAAATAATTAAATTTTAATTAAAAGAAAGTTTATATTATTTTGCTTTAATTTTTTTTCATTATTTTGGATATTTGCATTCCTCTGTTAAAGTCGTTGGTCTTTGAAGTAAGGCAAATCTTCCTTAAAGTAAAGGAAGCAGTTTTAGTTTAAAGAAATCGTCTTTAAATCAAGTGATATATTGAATCTTTAGATTTAAGATAAAAACGTTTCAAATACAAGCTAAGACTTATTTTAAGGATTTTCATCTTTGGTTTATTTTGGAATTAAAACAAGTCTTGCATGATCTCTCTCTAATTTTGATTCTATGAGCATCAACTAAAATCTCTATAAAGAAAACCACTCTGAAAATTTAAAATAGATTGGAGAACATTAGTAGATTTCTCAAATGTAACGTAAATGCAAGGAAAATGAAACAATTGTCGGTCCAAGAATTTTTAAAAAAGCCTCAAATATAATTTACCAAATATTTATCAAATTTTGTCAGTTTAGGCCATTTTCACATTTTTGATTTCTTTCGCCATTTTATTTAAAAAAAAAAAAATCTAAAGAATAATTTAGCGAAAATATTGATTGGGTTTTTACGAGGTTTCACCTATGTTCTGGCAAAACACAAAATTATTAACTCGACCACTTTTCTATATTTTGGTAAAATTTTCCCAATTAAAATTCCTCATCAATAAAAGCAGTTTGTAAAATTTTTTTATTAAAGTTAAAAAAAAAAAACAAGTAAGGAAAGTCTAAAGTCGGGCGGGGCCGACTATATTATACCCTGCACCACTTTGTGGATCTAAATTTTCGATACCATATCACATCCATCAAATGTGTTGGGGGCTATATATAAAGGTTTGTCCCAAATACAAACATTTATATATCACTCGATCTGGACAGAATTTGATAGACTTCTACAAAATCTATAGACTCAAAATTTAAGTCGGCTAATACACTAGGGTAGAACACAATGTTAGTAAAAAAATATGGGAAACATTTAAATCTGAAGCAATTTTAAGGAAACTTCGCAAAAGTTTATTTATGATTTATCGCTCTATATATATGTATTAGAAGTTTAATAAAATTAGAGTCATTTTTACAACTTTCCGACTAAGCAGTGGCGATTTTACATGGAAAATGTTGGTATTTTGACCATTTTTGTCGAAATCAGAAAAACATATATATGGGAGCTATATCTAAATCTGAACGCATAGCTACAATGCTAATTCTACTCCCTGTACAAAATTTCAATTAAATCGGAGTAAAAGATTGGCCACTGTGGTCATATGAGTGTAAATCGGGCGAACGATATATATGGGAGCTATATCTAAATCTGAACCGATTTCAATCAAATTTTGCACACTTGACTATACGACTGAGTGTTATGTTTGTACAAAATTTCAAGCAAATCGGTATAAAACTCTGGCTGCTGGGTCCATATTAGTCCATATCGGGCGAAAGATATATATGGGAGCTATATCGAAATCTGAACCGATTTCTTCCAAAATCAATAGGGTTCTATTCTGACCCAAATTAGGAACATGTGCCAAATTTGAAAGCGATTGGACTTAAATTGCGACCTAGACTTTGATCACAAAAATGTGTTCACAGATAGACGGACGGATGGACGGACGGACGGACGGACGGACAGACGGACATGGTTATATCGACTCAGGGACCCACCCTGAGCATTATTGCCAAAGACACCATGTGTCTATCTCGTCTCCTTCTGGGTGTTACAAACATATGCACTAACTTATAATACCCTGTTCCACAGTGTGGCGCAGGGTATAAAAAATTTGGTGTTTTCCCCATGTTATCCTTTAAAAATATAAATAAACTATAATTTTGGAAATTTATGGATTCGTTTTTGAGGGGTGTCCCCTATGTTTGGTTTATGAATTTACAAAATGCAAAATTTTTAGATGTCAATAACTCAATAAATTTTGGATCCGGAAGTAGTGCAAAATTGACGCAGAAATTGACTGAATTTGCATCACTTCTTTAGGTGTGATCCGAATTCAATGTTTTGGATGTAAATTAAAAAATTCTGTGATATTTTGTCAAATAAATAATTTTTATAATTTTTTCTATTTTTTAATGGATTCTAACGTTTGTCGGAAACGTTTGATCTCGAATAATTTCAAAAATTCACAATTTTCTCAGATTGGATTTAGCATTTTTTCGACAAAATTTAAATGAGTTGTACCATTTTATGAATTCTTACTCAGTTTTTAACTTATTTGAAACAAAAAAAAAAGTTAAACACACCAATTAAAAGTATAAAAAAACCAAGTTATAAAATATTGAATTAAAAGAACTTCCTGGGTAGTTAAAATAAAGAACATCATTGGGAGTGCATCTTCTGGAAGTGCTTTTAAAGTTGTGCCTTTGAAAGAATTTCCAATTTTTTTGCTGGGTTATTTTTATTGGACAAAAATTATTTGCCAGTAGTATTTTATTTTTTTAGTTCGTTTTTTCTTCTACAAGAGGGTGTAATTTCGTGAACTGCAGTTAAAAGTACAACAGGGCATTAAATTTCCATGCTTTTGACGACGCATTGTAGAAATCACAAAATGTGGAGTACAATTTAGTTCAAGTTTTGCACGAGAATGAACTTCGTATAAAACAGTTCATTATTTTTTATTGGTATACCATACGATATTTTACCAAAGACGGTCACCCACAATTAAATTACTTCGGTTGCGGCCGATGGCAAGGCATCTTGAAACTTCTTAACATCATCTTCTAAATTGTAAGTTAGTCCATGCGGGATATAAAGTAGACAAAAGAATGGTCGATTAAATACGTATATATTCAGTTCTTGATCGGTGTATATACACTCTTAGAAAAATATGTTTTTCATATGTTCCGATATAAACAAAATGTGTTTCGGGCACAATTTTAAAACACAATATATTTAAGTGCAAACAAGGAATGTTCCTAAACTAACACTAAATGTTTGGGACATCTATGTTACTATGTTAGAATATATTATGTTTGGGGCATGAATGTTTCATAAAAATCATATGATTGAATGCAAACATATATAAATTTACAAATTTCGACTAAACATACATATGTTTTGATATTTTATTCAAAGCGACAGAGAGAGTATAAAGAAATAGAGATGGAAACCGGGAGAGTTGACGGAAGAGTCCACGTGGCAAACAAATGTATGTTTCTGTTAAATAATGTTATGTTTGCATGGGCTCGTGGGCGCTGCAAACTATGCTATATAAGTGTAACTTATAACGATAATTATCTACTGGTGACTATAACAGCTACGTAGTCCAGTGGGTAGTTTGTTGGCTTACAAACTGTATAGTCCTCGGTTCGATTCTCCGTGCAGGCGAAAGGTAAAATTTAAAAAATTTATAAAAGTGAATAATTTCTTCAGCATTATTTGTATTACAGAAAAAAGTGCCAAGAACTAAAATATTTCGAGGAAGTGAAAATTACGAGTATGTTAGGCAATGAGCACAATCGTCTTTGGGAAAAATTCTTCCAAGCATATAATATTTTTGGGCTCAAAATGCTTCCAAACATATGATATGTTCACATAAAACAAACATATTAATGTTTCGGCAGTATCCAATAATATATGTGCTTCCTGCAAAATATGTTTGGAACATATGTTAAAGAAGCGATTTTTTTAGGGTGTAGGAAAGAAAAAATTACGAACCGATATTAACTTTTGTGCGGTAATTATAGAGGCAGAATTCAAATATGGGGGTCGCTTTATATGGGGGCTATATACAATTATGAACACGAGTATACCAAAAATGGCAGATTTTTATTTTTTGGTAGATTGGTAGAATTCTTGATGTGTTGGAAGATTTTGCAAAATATTCCTCTCCAACTATGAAATGCTTCATAACTTTTCTGCAGAAATAAAATTCTAATAAAATTTTATGTAGAAATAAAATTTTGACAAAATTTTCTATAGAAATAAATTTTTGACAAAATTTTGTATAGAAATTATATTTTGACAAAATTTTCTATGGCAATAAAATTTTGGTAGATTATTTTTGGCTCGTGTGGCAATCGTGATTTTTCTGTGATTGGGGATCGGTTTATTTGGGGGCTATATATAATATATAGATTGATACGGACCAATTTTGGCATGGTTTTTATCGGCCATACACTAGCGAAATGTACCAAATTTCAACTGGATTGGATGAATTTTGTTCCTCCAAGAGGCTCCGTAGGTCAAATCTGGCCATCGGTTTATATGGGGGCTATATATACTTATGGACCGACATGGACCAATTTGGACCAATTCTGGCATGGTTGTTACAGACCATATACTAACACCACGTACCAAATTTCAACCAGATCGGATGAAATTTGCTTCTCTTAGAAGCTCCGCAAGCCAAATCTGGGGATCGGTTTATATGGGGGCTATATATATAATTACGGACCGATATGGACCAATTCTGGCATGGTTGTTAGAGACCATATACCAACATCATGTACCAAATTTCAACCGGATCGGATGAAATTTGCTTCTCTTAGAGGCTCCTCAAGCCAAATCGGGGGATCGGTTTATATGGGGGCTATATATAATTATCGACCGATGTGGACCAATTTTTACATGGTTGTTAGAGATCATATACCAACATCATGTACCAAATTTTAGCCGTATCGGATGAAATTTGCTTCTCTTTGAGGCTCCGCATGCCAAATCTGGGGGGTCCGTTTATATGCACCCAGAAAAAAGTGCCTTCGAAACTAAAGGAAAAAATTTTCATCAATATAGTTTATCCATTTTATTTCCATTAAGGTAAATTTTTGTGAAAAATAATAAAATTTACTCGTTTCAGTAAAAAAATCCTAAACTGTAAGCAGTTAGGAATAGTTCATTAACTAGAATAAGGCATGGAATTTTACTCATACTATTTTCTTCGCTGGGTATAAGAATTTACTACTGAAAAAGAAAATTTTATTCACCGATAACAAAGCATTCGTAAAAATAAACAAAAACCGAACTAAAACCAAGTTTCCTCAAAATTAGTAAAATTTCTTATAAAATGATAATTGCGACTTCCTTTATAATAGAAAGTTTTTCATACATACGAACAACACTTGGCATAGAAAAATATTTTAGTTCATTCGTACTAAGAACTATGCAATCCTTTCAAAACTTAAGGAAACACACTTGTTAGAATATAGGAAATTTTCCTAAATTTCTATTGTCTACCTGTAATCGATACCTGTCATCGTAATCGATGTGTTTGCGCGTGGGTGTAATCGATATATTTGCGCGTCGGTTGTTTTTTTAGTTGGAATCGCGTTGTTTTGGTATACGGAGAGATTGTTAAAAAATAATATGGTAAAATAATATAATAAATAACAAATAAAATATATAAAATATTTGTTATTTTAAATTAGTGAGAAAAATGTTCGTTTTTTTAAATAAATCTATCAATGTTCGTGATAGTGTATAAAGAAAGAAAACACCAGCAGAATAACAACCCTTTCATTTGTCTTCATTTTGGAATCTTCAATTATCAGGTAATATTCAGTGACGCTAACCTTTTGCAACAAAAATGTTTTATGATTTTTTTATATTTGTAGGTATTGAAATTGTAAAAGGAGGACAAAATCGTTAGGCAGCAACTTATTAAAAGTGAAAAGTACAAGAAGAAGAAAAAGTGCGTTTTACAGTTTATAATATAACACGGAAATTGGAAATAGTGGAATAATAAACTAATATTTCAAAGAGATTCGATGCTGTTGATCCTTAATAAATATATTCAATATATTAATTAAACATGTCTTTTATTGAAGATAAAATTGCTTATAGAAATAAATAAAATTGTATTTAAAAACGAAGGTAAGCAGTTCTAATTATGAAGTAAAAGTTTTACCACAAATGTGTAATATTTGTCCAAATGAATGAAAAAATTTCAATAAAATAATTCCATATATGAATTCAAATTAGTTAAATTTTGTCATTCTGTAGTATAGTGGTATATAAATATAGGAAAATGTTAACTAATATATGGAATGCATTATTCCTAATTTCTACGAAAATCACATCGTTCAAACAAATAAAAATGTCTTTGGGTTCATTTTAACTTAAAGAAGGGGTCACTTTTTTCTGGGTGTGGGGGCTATACGTAAAAGTGAACCGATATGGCCCATTTGCAATACCATCCGACCAACATCAATAACAACTACTTATGCCATGTTTCAAGTCGATAGCTTGTTTCGTTCGGAAGTTAGCGTGATTTAAACGGACGGACGGACGGACGGACATGCTAAGATCGTCTCAGAATTTCACCACGACTCAGAATATATATACTTTATGGGGTCTTAGAGCAATATTTCGATTTGTTACAAACGTAATGACAAAGTTAATATACCCCCCAATCCTATGGCGGAGGGTATAAAAATTTCATATTATATCATCGTGGCTTCAAAAATAAAAAAAAATATGTAAATTTTGGGTTCTCTGAACAGGGGGATAGAATTTTAAGTATGTTAATTAAAATAAAATTATTTTTTTTATGAAATATTTGAAATTGCAACAATAACAACCACAGGAATTTTACTTTTTGGTACAATTTTATATATGATCATAACCTTTCGATATATAGCGAAAAGTTATGATCACGAAAAATTATGCCAAGTTAATAAAAACAGTTAAACATCAACATCTATAGAATTTGGAGAAAAAATATATTTAATAAAATTTCGATTTGTTTAAATTTCAGTTTTGAAGAAAAGAAACCAATCTTAGATTATTGCCACAATAGATCTTATTTACTCTACTCTTTACGGCAATGCTTATATGCTGTATTTCCAAGGTTCTTCAATTTTCCATTTCCAAGCCTTAACCAAAAAAAAATAGAAGAATTTCATGAAAAAAAAAATATTCAATTACACGGTCTAACGAGTATCTTAAAATTCGATCGCATAATTTTTGCTTCATTCACAAGTACCGAAGATGAGCATGAGTAACGCCCCATTCATACATTATGGTGATGATGATGATGATGATGATGAAGATGAGGGTGTGTGATTGTCTCTCTTTCGTATGTGAATTACCGAGTGCATGAATGAATCACTTGTCGTAGCTAGGCCTGCCTGTAACACTCAATGTTACGTATACGACACAGTTGCATCAACTGCACTGCAGATGCTAAACATCAAAGCTTTTTATATACGATCAAATAAGCTTTTCATTCATGCATTTAGGTAGGCAATGGCAATAAAGAAAAGTCGGAGGTAATTCTTTAAGGCTATGGTGGGTGCTCTCATCTACCAGAGAATGCTCTTAGCTTTGTTTGGTTTGATATCTTACACTCTCCCAAACATCAACAACTTTTTGTGTGTTTTGTTAGTGGATCTCTGTTGTTCAGTGCTTGAATGTTGTTGGGATGCATTCGTATTGCAAGCAACAAGATGCATTCAATTTTGTTATTTGTGCTGTTGTTGTTGTTGTTTTCTCACTACAATTGCCTTCATTCGAAACAACAGGGTTTGGATTTGTTGTTCGTTTGTTCATAACATACACTTGATGTGGCGACGTCATCAGGTTGGTGGTTGTTGGTTTCTACGAGAAGAGTCTCAGCATCTCTTGCTGTATAGATTGGCAAGTCAATAGGGTATTGCTGCATTTTCGCTTAGGCCGTATAATGGTATAAAAACGTTTGCATTTTCCGAATCAAATAACAAAACCCATTTGTCGAGTCTTCAGACGTGGTCGTGTAATCTCAACGCGTAACGGAATACAAAAAAATCTAAAGCAAAATCCTTTCAAAGGACTTCTTGAGAAGAGTGTAACGTGGTTAAGAAATTATTATAAAAAAAAATAAAAAGTGAGTTTTAAATCACAGAACTAAAAAAAAAGTGGGGACATTTAAATTGTAATATTTAATATAAAAATTGGAATTGATTTTTGTGAAAAAGGAAATATTTCTATATAAAGGGACTAAATAAAAATTTCAGTATTTAATAGAATAGACTATAAAATGCCAGACATTAAAAAAATAATAAAGAATATAACATGGCCTATAATGAAAAATATATCAAAACACAAGTTCAACTATATACAAACATTAAATAAAAAAAAAAACAAAACTATATACAACCGTTAAAAAAGCAAAGTAGCCAATATACTGCATTGTATACAATCGAACAAAGCCATCAACATATCCAACGGAAATTCATTTAAATTCGATCAAAGTCTCATTTTGGTATAATGGATAAAAATGCACTTCCGTTTCCGTTTGAAAACTGCATATAGCTGTTCTTATTTCAAAAGCAAAAAAAGTGGAAACATCCAAACAAAAATTTCTATATTGTAAGACACAGTACCACAAAATGTATCAGAAATTTTATACTAAACTCGATAGTGGTGGCGTCAAATCTGAGAAGATGGGAGTGACTTTTTTAGCACAGCGAATTGAAATTATAACTTCAAGTTACAGAAGATAACAACTGGAAGATATAGATCTATCGGCCAATCGAAACGAAATGCACAACGTCTTTTAATTGTTATTTAATAACACTTGATTTCAATTTAAATTTAAATCAGATCAGATTACATGGTCAAAATATAAAATGCGGGTTACGGTCTACGAGGAAACTACACTGCACAAAAGCATGATGGGTTCCAAAGATTTTATATTTAGGTTAATGATTTTGGTAATGATTCCGAGAAAAAGAAGCGGATAATTGAAGTAAGGATGATTTTAAGACAAAAATTAATTTGTTGTTTGATTTTTGCTTACTTGACTCTAGGAAATAAATTTGAATTTATTTGTTTTTCAATTTTTTTTTTTCAAGTGCAATCAAAGTGCATACGTGTAAACGACAACTTAAATTTAAAAATTCAGACACGACTTCAAGAAGAAATTATGCTAGATTTCAAGAAATAAACGTCTTTAAGTTTTATTTTGAAACATATCTCCTATTGTTGAAAGGATGTTTTGCTTTGCTAAAGGTCCATCCATTTGAAGACGACTTCATTAATTTTTAAGAAATTTTCAAAATTATTAAACCAAGTTGGCTTTAGTCCAATAATTTTTTTTACGTAAAGATACCCATTTTTAAGACAAATTACCTAACTTTACACTAAAAAAAAAGTTTACTTGGATCCAAAGATTTTGATCTTCCCTTAAGGGTTTTGATATTGATTCCAAGTCAAAGAGGCGGCTTCTTTAAAATAAAGATATTTTGTAGGGACCTACACTCACAAACAAGTGAACTCTCTATTTCACTAAGGCCAATTTAATTTTATTTTAGTTCATGGAATTATTCTATTCGCAGAAAGATTCCTTTACTCTAATAATTTTATGCGAACGTTAGTTAAATTAACTAAAACCGTGGAAAAAATTATGCACAAATTAATCATATAGATTTTCTAAATTCATATTTCTTAAAAAATATATCATTATTTCTTTAAATTTGTAAATTTTACTATAGATGCGTCCATCATAAACTTTCCTTCCAACTACAAAATTAAAATTATTTATGTCTATTAAATTTTCTTGAATTTGTCGAAAAATATTTACTTTTTATTTACTATTTATTTTTATTTAATATTTTATTTTATTTAATATTTACTTTTTTATTTCTGTGATATCGGCCTGATAGCAGTTTTTCTAAAAATATTCAAAATTTTCTAAAATTAACTAAAAGTTGTCATCCTGGTTGATTCACTGTTTTTATACCCACCACCATAGGATGGGGGGTATATTAACTTTGTCATTCCGTTTGTAACACATCGAAATATTGCTCTAAGACCCCATAAAGTATATATATTCTGGGTCGTGGTGAAATTCTGAGTCGATCTGAGCATGTCCGTCCGTCCGTCCGTCCGTCCGTCCGTCCGTCTGTTGAAATCACGCTAACTTCCGAACGCAACAAGCTATCGACTTGAAACTTGGCACAAGTAGTTGTTATTGATGTAGGTCGGATGGTATTGCAAATGGGACATATCGGTCCACTTTTACGTATAGCCCCCATATAAACGGACCCCAAAATTTGGCTTTCGAGGCCTCTAAGAGAAGCAAATTTCATCCGATCCGGCTGAAATTTGGTACATGGTGTTAGTATATGGTTTCTAACAACCATGCAAAAATTGGTCCACATCGGTCCATAATTATATATAGCCCCCATATAAACCGATCCCCCGATTTGGCTTGCGAGGCCCCTAAGAGAAGCAAATTTCATCCGATCCGGCTGAAATTTGGTACATGGTTTTAGTATATGGTCTCTAACAACCATGCAAAAATTGGTCGACATCGGTCCATAATTATATATAGCCCCCATATAAACCGATCCCCCGATTTGGCTTGCGAGGCCGCTAAGAGAAGCAAATTTCATCCGATCCGGCTGAAATTTTGTACGTGATGTTAGTATATTGTCTAAAACAACCATGCAAAAATTGGTCCACATCGGTTCATAATTATATATAGCCCCCATATAAACCGATCACCAGATTTGACCTCCGGAACCTCTTGGAAGACCAAAATTCATCTGATTCAGTTGAAATTTGGTATGTGGTGTTAATATATGGCCTCAAACTCCCATGCAAAAATTGGTCCACATCGGTTCATAATTATATATAGCCCCCATATAAACCGATCACCAGATTTGACCTCCGGAGCCCCTTGGAAGAGCAAAATTCTTGCCATTCGGTTGAAATTTGGTACGTGATGTTAGTATATGGTATCCAACAACCATGCAGGAATTGGTTCCTATCAGTCCATAATTATATATAGCTCCCATATAAACCGATCCCCAGATTTGACCTCCGGTGCCTTTTGGAGAAGCAAAATTCATCCGATCTGCTTGAAATTTGGTACGTGGTGGTAGTATATATTTAACAACCATGCCAAAAGTGGTCCATATCAGTCCATAATCGTACATAGCCCCATATAAACCGATCCCGAGATTTGGTTTTGGAACCTCTTGGAGGAGCAAATTTCATCCGAGTGAGTTGAAATTTGGTACATTGTGATAGTATATGGTCGTTAACAACCATGTCTAACTAGGTCCATATCGGTCTATAGTTATATATGGCCCTCAGATAAATCGATCCCCAATCACACAAAAATTGGTCCATATCAAGTTCATAATTGTATACAGCCCCCATATAAGCGACCCCCATATTTCAATTCTGGCTCTCTACGTACAAAATGTCCATATCGATTCGTAATTATTTGTAGACTTAACTATACATAACTTTTTTGTCTAATATATACCATGTATGGACTAAATCACAGTCTTTCGTAGAAGTTTCTACGCAATCCATGGTGGTGGGTACATAAGATTCGGCCTGGCCGAACTTGCGGCCGTATGTACTTGTTTTTTTTTCAGTGAATGTAGCTTAAACCTAGAATCAATCAAAAAAATTTTTTTTGCGATATATTAATAAAGCTATTTACTTGGAAACAAAATTTAAAATTCCAATCATATACTCAAAAAAAAAGTGAACTCTCTATTTCACTAAAGCCAATTTAACTTTATTTTAGTTCGTGGAATTATTATGTTTGGAGCAAGTTTCCTTTACTTTAATAATATTTTGCGTACGTTAGTTAAATTAACTAAAACCGTGGAAAAAATATACATAAATGAAGCATAAAGATTAACTAAATTCGTGTCTTCCACAAAATAGTTCGGTATTTCTTTAAATTTGCAAATTTTACTACAAATGCGTTCATCATGAACTGCGTATGACTTTAGTGGCATTCTTGCAATTTTGAACTCCATTTTCAAACTACAAATTTTTCTTAAACAAATGAAAAAACATAATTATGTCTAATACATTTTCTTGAATTTGTCGAAAAAATATTTACTTATTTTTATGACTTTGGCGTGATGCCAGCGTTTGTAATACTGTTTAGTTAAAATTTTCTAAAAATATTCAAAATTTTCTAAAAGTATTCAAAATTTTCTAAAATTAACCGAAAGTTTTCTTCCTGTTGGATTCACTGTTTTTTTTCAGTGTAACATATACTTCAATGTACAAAATGTTTTCTTAATTCCAAACAAACTTTAAACCAAATATACAATTTCTTATGTTCTAAATTTAATAAAGATAATTTTTGAAGCAAAGATTATAAACTTTCTTAAAATTTCATATTAATATATCCTAAAATTTTGGTTGCATAATCTTTAAACCACTTAACTATTGTTTTAATTTTACTTTGAAAAGTTATCCTTAACATATGTTTAAATGACTTTGATAGCTCATGAAGAAAAAATATGAAAAACGAATAAATTAAATTTTGTTTCCTATAACCAAATACACAAAACTAACATTTAAAAGAAAATTGTGCCCTAAATGTATCCTTACTCCAATTCTCCGCTTCTTTGCCTAGGTATCAATACCAAAATCTTTAGTATAAATACAAAATATTTGGAACCGGGTATGCATTTATTTAGTGCACAAAATAGTTTCGTAGAATGTATTCATTAAAAGTTCGAACGAGTTTCGTAAAACTATGATGACAGACCATAGAATATCCCACATAACTTTTCACATTTACCACCTTAAAATTAATTCATCACTTTTACTTGTGAATCGTTTATAAATTGAATTGACCTTGATGAATATTTTCAGTTCCATGTAAGAGTCTTCTCTTAGCTTATGAATACATAGGAAATAGTTTGATTTAAATCAATTCTTCTTGCAATTGTCTCATCGGATTCACTTTCAATATGTTACGCTATCAATTAAATGTGCATAACATTTCAACTAATAAATGATAATGTCAGCAACTCAATATTTATTTAAATTCTACTATGTTAGCGTAAAATACAATGAATGTAAGAATTTAACATCTTTTTTATGTGTGACAAGAATATAATATTTGGATTCTGTCATTTCATTGAACATTGAGAAAATTAGTTTTGTTGAAAATCGAAAAGAATTTATTTAAAATAAAATTTAAATAAAACAAATTACGACAATCAGGAAAGTAAACTCGAAGTATATGAGTCCAATTATAATTTTATTTAAAAATTTAACGAATTTCTCATTTATCAAAAAGAAAAAAAAAATTCACTTAGCATCAACCTCTTACATTTTCAACATGACTTATATCTAATTTTGTTTTAAATTTCCTTTTAGATCATGAATTCCATTGCGTTTATTGCTCTATGCTGTCTCGCCGTAGTCTCTGCTCAACGAGGATTAGCTCCACGTCCCACAACATTTGAAGGAAATGCTGTTATTCTTAAACAGGATTTCAATTTGAATCCTGATGGCTCGTACAACTACAAGTAAGTTAATCTTAATGAAAATTGTCAATAAAATTCAGCCAAAAAATTTGCTGGCTCTTGTCCCCAAAATAGGAAGCTTTCGGCGACAAAATACCCCTATTTAATTCAAAATTGTCCAATAAAATTTTCAATAATTGCTTAACTAATTTTTATGGAAAAACAAACAAAATACGGTAGAATAAGACCTAAAGAATCAATTCAACAGGGTTTTTTCCCTAAAACTGAATTTTTAAAGAAAATTAACCAAAATATTAATGTTCTCACACCATAATATGAATGTAGTTCCGTCTGTATGGATACGCATTTGGGTGGGTTAGAAGAAGATTTTCTTGCATAGAGAGAAGCAGAGTTGTTTTAGATTTTTCTGAAATACAAGAATTCTTTGCTGAGAAGAAACAATTTTCTAAAAATTCTATTATGCGAGCGAAAATAAAATTTAAATCATAATTACTCAATACTTGATTTACCCCACTGTCTCTTTATGACGAAACGGAACCTTGCGATCGACAAAAGGCAAAATCAACTGTCGCAACTTAGAGAAATAATATTGAATTCGAAAAATCTCCAACTAATCCCCAAATTTCTATAAAATACCAATCAAATCCCCAGCTTCTTAACTAAAACAAGTAAATATAAGTTCGGCCAGGCCGAAGCTTATGTACCCTCCACCATAGATTGCGCAGAAACTTCTACAAAAGACTGTCATCCACAATCGAATTACTTGGGTTGCGGTAACACTTGCCAATGGCAAGGTATCTTAAAACTTCCTAACATCGTCTTCTAAATTGTAAGTTAGTCCATACGTGGTATATATTAAACTAAAACAGCCGGTTAAATACGTATATAATTCAGCTTGACAAAATTTTCTATGGAAATAAAATTTTTGCAAAGTTTTCTAAAGAAATAACATTTTGAGAAAATTTTCTATAGAAATAAACCCAGCAAAAACTCTCATTACCCGGTAATCTTGCATGTAAGCCTATTTAAAAATTAATAACCACTTATAAATTGCCATCGCTCCCGATTACATTTACATACGCATGTCCTAGGAGGAAAGTACTTCCCCCCAGGCATACTTTCGGCCATGAAATAAGTAGTGCGTTTAGAGCATATAATCACGTAATATGTAATCACTTATTACTTATTATCATTTTCTATAGAAATAAAATTTTGAGAAAATTTTCTATAGAAATAATATTTTGAAACAATTTTCCAAAGAAATAAAATTTTGAGAAAATTTTCTATAGAAATAAAATTTTGACAATATTTTCTATTGAAATAAAATTTTTACAAAATTTTCTATAGAAATAAAATTTTAGTAGATTTTTTTGGGTCGAGTGGCAACCATGATTATGAACCCATATTTTCTATAGAAATACAATTTGGCAAAATTTTCTATAGAAATAAAATTTTGAGAAAATTTTCTATAGGAATAAAAATTTGAAAAAATCTATATGTTAGAAATAAAACTTTGACAATATTTTCTATTGAAATAAAAGTTTGACAAAATTTTCTATAGAAATAAAATTTTGGTAGAATATTTTTGAGTCGAGTGGCAACCATGATTATGAACCGATATGGACCAATTTTTGTGTGATTGGGGATCGGCTATATAACTATAAACCTATATGGACCAATTTTGGCATGATTGTTAGCGGCCATATACTTACACCACTTTCCAAATTTCAGCCGGATCGGATGAATTTTGCTCCTCCAAGAGGATCCAGAGGTCAAATCTGGGGATCGATTTATATGGGGGATATATATAATTATGGACCGATATATACCAATTTTTGCATGGTTGTTAGAGACCATATACTAACACCACATTCCAAATTTCAACCAAATCGCAAAATGTTATTTTTGGACGGAGAACATGGAACATGTTTGTCCCAAAAATGTTGTTTTTCTCTCCAAACATAGACAGGGTTGCCAAAATCATTTACATAATTTCTTAGAAAATAATATGGTTGCGACAAACATGTTACATGTCCCTCGTCCCAAAATAATATTTTGCTCTTGAAAAAAAAAAAGAAATTTTAATACCACTTTGTTCTTGGAAAAGAGTTTGACACTTATTTTGGTCAAATATTTACCTAGTGTGCCCATACCCCTAGACTATTCAGTCCATTTTAATACCACTTTGTTGAACTTCAGTCAGATTTTTAAAAAATTGTTATTTATTTTATAATATAGTCCGATTTTGTACTCGATACATGACCCAGCAGTGCTCCATCATTTTTAACCCGTCTAAAAAATACCTTCTCCCATAATTTAAAAAGCCACCATTACCAACAGTTGGTAACCCGATTTGGCTATTGGAATATGGAAGATGTGAGCCAGCGTATTATTATGGATAAAAATATTTTTTTCTTCTAAAAGTAGGAGAGTTTTTTTCACCAATTGGGAGTCAATGTCCCAAAAATCAGCTTACTTGTGAGTCTTGTGAGCATTTGCGACCGTATTCAAGTTATTTGGACAAAGATCTCCAGTTTCAGCTCATTGTTTCAAGTAGATCTATTTTCTGTCGTCTGTCCCAAAATGACATATAAACAAATGTAAAAAATCGCACATCTTATATCTGTGTATATACTTCAATTATATTTAAAAAAATGTTTTTTGTCCAATTTAAAATAGTCCCCGTATATACTATCCCTCAATTTAAAATATTTTATTCATTAGTTATGATTTAATTTATGACCTTTAATATTATATCCCAAAATCGTGATAATAACCACCCCCGATTTTTTTCCCTTCTATTCTTCTTCTATTTTCAAATCCGTACACCCAGCTATGAAACAAGCAATGGAATACGTGCCGATGAAGCGGGTTATCTTAAAAATGCTGGCAATCCCCAATTGGAAGCTCAGGTAAGTTCCATTCTATTCTATTCGATTCTATTCATCATTCCGACCACGCCAATTGACTTCTCACAAAGGAGAACGTGTTGTAACATCGCCAATCATCCATCATCTGCCGTTAGACATGATCTAACGACCAGATTTTCGGTGGATAATAATTAATGTCTATCACACTTGGTGGAATATTCTCTGTGAGATTTATGCCAAATTTTGCCAATAGAGTTTTTCGCGATGACTTTACCATCCTAGTTGGCTGATTTGCATAATTATGACATAAATATGATGATTTTCACTATGGGCGGTCACATCAAATGTCAGATGGTCGATTTATGATAAGTGAGGTGTGTGTGTATGTGCGGTTTTTTGGGCTATGGGGGATTTTAAAAAGTCAAATCGAGTAGATGGGTGATGGTTTGGAAGTTTGTTTAGTTATACAAATCTAAAGCTTTGCTTTAAAATATCAACCATAAAATTGTATAGCATATTTTAGGGAGTTATATACATTAAGCTTTAGTCAAAGGGTTGCCATATCAGGAAAAATCCTTTACTGGGCAAAAGATAATTTTTCAATAAAGTTTTATTGTTTTTAATGATAATTAAATAAATAGAAGTCCTCCAGTGTTTTAGTGATATATGTTAGTCATAAATTAAACAGCTAAATCAGAGCACAGAATTTATCGAAATTCCAAACTTTGCGCACGAATTGTGTCTTTAGGAGGCACTGCAATTTCTTTGTTCTTGCCCAAAGTAGATATCCATTAGATTAGAAACTAATTCTATTTATTTGTAATATATTTTCATGGAGTTCAAATGGAAGAAAATGTGAGGAAACCACAGTGGTAAGGTAATAACAAGAAATGGGGAACTACAACCATGGTTTCAATCACAATGAATTCAGTAATGCAATACATATAAGATTAAGAGATTCATAGTGGGATCATTGTTGATTCGATTTGTAAAGGGATAATACGTATACGCTTACTCCATTAGAAGTTTGTATATAGGAACCAAATTGAGTCATCTACCCCATGCCGCCTGAATAATAAATCATATATGATGGGGTAGTCCATCCCCCTCTCAGTAATGCTTGTGACATTTGCGAGTGTTTCAACGCTTCTCTAAATAGTTTCACCACAATTTGAAATGCTGTTCAGACTCGCGAATTTCGCGCTCTAGATAATGTAGATCAAACCTTACATTGCTGGATGCTTTTTGTCTATCCAAAACATGCAAGGTTTGGTGGCTTTTAAAAAATATAAATGTATATACGCACTGGGAGAATCTTGGTCTCGACATACGATCTAGGGGCGTAGTGCGGAAACATCCTGACGCAGTTCTAAAAGAAGCATTCTGACTGGCCAATTGTAGTCAACAAAGTTTCTTTGTCCGCACCCAAAGTGTTGCCGGACACTTGAGGACATTGTTTCTACTGCGGAGCTTATCACAAATTGGGTAGACGACTTGAAAAGTCTTCCGACTGTGACCCCAAGATTCTTGTATCTAGATCGAGAAACTCTGCGATTAAGAAGAGATGCGTCCAGAGTGATCTGGTGGCGAGACGAGTAGGTTTGCCTGGGCAAGCAAAAAGGTAACGCAGTCATGTGGTCCTGGATTACAGAAGGGACACACGTCAGCTATGCTGATTTCAATCACTAAAAGGTTGGAATTGATGCGGCTGCAATTCCATGATATATGTTAGTTGGGCCAAAACTACCCTAGTCTGTCGTGAGAGGTATTTGTTCTCCGGTGCTATGGGCGGTGGTCGGACTCCGAGAACAGGCTTAACCTTGAATATTCTCACCGCTTCAACAACAGTATCCTAATGAATCCTATTCAGAGACCTGTCTCATATGATGCCTGACCTAGAGCTCTCTTTTGTAGCACAGGATTTCGCGATCTAGGTAATGTAAATCGAATCTTACAACCCTAGGTATTTACCTATGGTTGTTAGGATATTTACTGCAATAACAACCCAGGAGATGTTGTTTTGACAACATAAAATTGTGTCTATTCACCGGGAGGATCTTGGTCTCCACATAAAGGTGATCCAGGGGTGTTCCACGGAGACATCTTGTCGCTGTTCTAAGGGCAACGTTCTGACAAGTCTATATGTTATTCCACAAGGTATCACTTGCCTAAGGTGTCCACACTGGCCCTGCATTTTTATATTCAACTGTGTATTACTTGTCTCAGGTTCCACACTGACGCTGCATGGTTTACCATTGGCCTGTCCAATTGTCATATGGGTAGTCAATCAGGTTTCATTGCCCATACCCCAAGATCTGGCGGCAACGACTTGAAGACCTTGTTTCTACCACGAAGCTTTTAAAAATTGCATTGCCAATGGCAGACGACTTGAAAAGTCTGTCGGAATTCTTTCGCCAACGACTCTGACATTAAACTGAAGGAGTACTTATGTCGCCCATGTAGTGAAAAGTGTGGCTGAGGATATGGTGACGGATATCCCTAAATTTTGAAATAATCGATCGCAGATGTCATCAATAATGGGTCTGGATGATATGATTGTACAGTCGTCCGCATATGATCTCAATGCCGCAACGACATAGATAATAGAGGCTACACATAAATTTTTTTTCTGATTCAATCACGAAATTAATTCAATCACAGAAATGATAGTATCAATTAAAAACTTAATTGAAAGTCAATTAAAAATTAATTGATCCAACTAACAAATTAATTGATACAATAAATATTTGTGATTGATTTTGTTTCAATTAAAAAAACTTGTCGAATCAATTAAATTTTCAATTGATTATTTTCTAAAACTCAATAAGACTTTAATTGGAAAAATTTTTCGTTTTTTCTGTGTAGATAGAGGTTGAATTGATTTTGATTAACAAATTAATGATTTTGTTTTGATCAACAAATTAATTGTGATATTTTATTTTTAATTTAATTTTTCTCTCAACTTCCATTAAATTTGTAATTGAAAACCATTGAAGTTATTGTTTTTTTGCGTATACCAAAATTATTCTATCTGTACAGTTAGTTCCCAGTTTCCTTAAATAGTTTGGTTTATCTCTGAACAAATTCTCATATTTGTATTAATTTTCAGGTAATGCAAGGCTCTTACTCATACACCGGCCCCGATGGTGTGGTGTACACCATCAACTACATAGCTGATGAGAATGGTTATCGCGCTGAAGGTGCTCATATTCCAACACCGCCACCAGTTCCTGCTGTTGGAGGACCACGTGGTCGATTCTTCTAAGTTGATTTTTTGTAACCAGAAAATTTCTGCAGAAGAATACACACATTACGGAAAACTAGAGAGAGATTACTTTACAAATCATGAAATCGAAAAACAAATATTGAAAAACAACAACAACAACAAATAACATGTTCTCAAGCAAATAGTTGGCAAAAAACTGCAAGTTTCCCAGCAATGTGGCAACATTTGAAAGTAAAGCAAAACACACATACTTTAATACCTAGTACACTAACCTATAAAAAAAATACTCAAACCTTAACAGTCCATCACAAAACATAAATACAACAGAATGGAAAAACACACACTTATACATATGCACAGACATACATACATATGTTAAAAAAGAAAGGTCTCATTTCTTTCATCTTACATCGACATTTTAATATGATAAACAGGAAGAGAGTTTTGCTCTTTGTCTTTTTGAAAAATTCCTTAATGGATCGCTATCTTCTTTAACTCTCTCAATTATTCTGTCCCAGCACTTGTTTCCATTGTTTCCAAGGTTTCCTTTTTTGGGTTTCATTCCTAATCTCTGCTCTTCTGTCACTTGTATCTTTATGTCCTCTTTACATATTGATACTCAAAGTTAAATGTGATTTTTTCTTTCAATTTCTGATTTATTTTCCATTTTCATTATTAGATTTTTTTTTTGTATATTTTATGTAATTTACAAATTTCTTTGTTTTGTGTATTTTCCCCCGATTTATTGCTATATATCTTTTGTCTGTTCTCTGTTAGTTAATAATAATAAAGAAAAACACAATTTATGTAAATGGAAATTGTCTTGTTTATAGAAATTTAAAAAAAAAACTGAAACATTGTTTAAATTATTATAGTTTTGTGTATAAATTTGAAATAAGTTTGTTTATTATTTCACTAAGTATGGCAACTACGCAATAAATAAACTTGCGTTAAGAAAACTTAAAAATAACGTTGTTTTTTATTGACGAATCTGTTGTAGAAGAAAAGCTTTTAATTTCAAAATATGACTTAACCTGGTGTTAGGTTCATGTCTTCGCTACTTGAGAGAATGAGCGCTTTACATGAGTTAATTAATTGGGTACAGCATACAATGTATAGTGGTATCAAATCGAAAATTTTTTAATAAAACGTGGTATGTTCATGAATGATATACACTTTAGTATAGGTTTCAGCTACTCTTAATGATGAGTGTTTGCAAAGAAAGACGCGCTCTTGTTCTGATATGGTAACAATGTGAGAAAATTATCTATATAAATAATATGTTTACAAAAGTTGACAAAATTTTTTACAGGAATAAAATTTGGACGAAATTCTCTACAGAAAAAAATTGAAAAATTTTTTGTATAGAAATAAAATGTTCATAAAATTTTTTATAGAAATAAAATGATGATAAAATTTTCTATAGGAATAAAATTTTCACAAAATGTTCTATAGAAATAACATTTTGACAAAATTCTTTATAGAAAAAAAATTTGACAAAATTTTCAATAGAAACAAAATTTTAACAAAATTTCGTAAGGATCTATAGAAATAAAATTTTTACAAAATTTTCTACATAAATAAAATTTTGAAAAAATGATCTATAGAAATAAAATTTGACAAAATTATCTATAGAAATAAAATTTTGACAAAATTTTCTATTTTGACAAATTTTTTATAGAAATAAAATTTTGACAAAATTTTCCATAGAAATAGAATTTTGACAAAATTTTCTATAGAAATAATATATTAAAACAATTTTTTATAGAAATAGAATTTTTATAGAAATAAAATATTAACAAAATTTTTTATAGAAATAGAATTTTGACAAAATTTTTTATAGAAATAGAATTTTGACAAAATTTTCTACAGAAATAAAATTTTGAAAAAATATTCTATAGGAATAAAATTTCATTCATTCTGATAATTGGTTGATAATTTTGCTGCAAGTAGTGGATGCTGATGAAAAATGTGGTAATTCCGAAACGTGCGTCCATCCAACCATCTTGCAGTCTCTAGGGCTTTGCCCAAATAAATTTGACACAAAATTTGACAAAATTCATCCCAGAAGAAGTTGGAAATTACCAACGAAACGTCGGATAAAAATATGAAGTAACGTCTTTTTATTTGCATATTTAGAGACCTTAAAAGCCCGATTTAGAATTAATCTAAAAGAATCGAAACATTCTTTTCCTCTGTTGGTTAAGCTACTCTTGTAGTTTAGTCAACACAATGGTTTTAAAGCTGAGATCAAAACAACAAATATGATTGAAGTACAAACCAACAATAAAAAACAAATCACGAATGAAGTAAGATGAAGCACGCTCAAAATAAACCCAGCCAACTGCACTCAAATCGATGATTTGATGGTGGCAAAGGAAAAGAGAGATGTTTGTATGAATTTATTTCGGTATAAGCCGGCTATCATAAACGTTTTTTTCGGAGGGTTCAAGTGTGGGTCACTTTGGGTTTAGTGAACTGCCTGAATTTATTCTGATAATTGGTTGATAGTTTTGCTGCAAGTAGAGGATGCTGATGAGGAATGAGGTAATTCCGAAACGTGCGTCCATCCAACCATCTTGCAGTCTATAGGGCTTTGCCCAAATAAATTTGACAAACATTCTTTTCCTCTGTTGGTTAAGCTACTATTGTAGTTTAGACAACACAATGGTTTTAAAGCTGAGATCAAAACAACAAATATGATTGAAGTACAAACCAACAATAAAAAACAAAACACGACTAAAATTGTTGACAAAATTTTCTATAGAAATAGAATTTTGACAAAATTTTTTATAGAAATAAAATTTTGACAGAATTTTCGACAGAAATAAAATGTTCACAAAATTTTGTATAGAAATAGAATTTTCGCAAAAATTTTCTATAGAAATAAAATTTTGACAAAATTTTCTATAGAAATAAAATTTTGACAAAATGTTCTATAGAAATAAAATGTTGAAAAAATTTTCTATAGAAACAATATTTTGACAGAATTTTCAATAGAAACAAAATTTTGACAAATTTTCGGAAGGAAATAAAACTTTGAAAAAATGACCTATAGAAATAAAATTTTGACAAAATTTTCAATACAAATAAAGTTTTGATAAAATTTCTTATAGAAATAAAATTTTGATAAAATTTTCTATCAAAATAATATTTTGACAAAATTTTCTATAGAAATAAAGTTTTGACAAAATTTTGTATAGAAATAAAATTTTGATAAAATTTTCTATAGACATAACACTTTGACACAATCCTTTATAGAAATACAATTTGACAACATTTACAACAGAAATAAAATTTTGACAAAATTTTGTATAGAAATAGAATTTTGACAAAAATTTTCTATAGAAATAAAATTTTGACAAACTTTCTATAGAAACAAACTTTTAACAAAATGTACTATAGAAATAAAGTTTTGACAAAATTTTCTATAGAAATAAAGTTTATACAAAATTTTCAATAGAAATAAAATTTTGACAAAATTGTCTATAGGAATACAATTGTGACAAAATTTCCTGTTGAAAAAAAATTTGAAAAATTTTCAATAGAAATAAAATTGGCAAAATTTTCTATAAAAATAGAATTTTGTCAAAATTTTGTATAGAAATAGAATTTTGACAAAATATTCTATAACAACTAAATTATGACAAAATTTTCTATAGAAATAGAATTTTGACAAAATTATGTATAGAAATAGTATTTTGACAAAATTTTGTATTGAAATAATATATTGAAAAAATTTTGTATAGAAATAAAATTTTGATAAAATTTACTATAGAAATAAAATTTTGAAAAACTTTCTATAGAAACAAAATTTTGACAAAATTTTCTATAGAAATAAAATGTTGACAAAATTTTATATAGAAATAAATTTTTGACAAAATTTTCTATAGAAATAAAGTTTTGACAAAATTTGCAATAGAAATAAAATTTTGACAAAATTGTCTATAGGAATACAATTTTGACAAAATTTTCTATAGAAATAAAATGTTGACAAAATTTTCCATAGAAATAACATTTTTACAAAATTTTCTATGGGAAAAAAATGTTGACATTTAATTTCTACAGAAGATGTTGTCAAAATTTTATTTCTATAGAAGATTTTGTCACAATATCCTTTCTATAGAAAATGTTGAAAAATTTTATTTCTATAGAAGATTTTGTCAAAATATTATTTCTATAGAAAATGTTGTCAAAATTTAATTTCTATAGAAAATTTTGTCAAAATTTTATTTCTGTAGCAATTTTTTCACAAAATGTTATGTCTATAGAACATTTTGTCAAAATTTTATTTCCACAGAAAATTTCCTCAAAATTTTATTTCTATAGAAAATTTTGTCAAATTTTTATTTCTATGGACAATTTTGTCAAATTTTATTTCTTTGTCAAAATTTTATTTATATAGAAAATTTTGTCAAAATTTTATTTCTATAGAAAATTTTGTCAAAATTTTATTTCTGTAGAAATTTTTCTCAAAATGTTATTTCTATAGAACATTTTGTCAAAACTTTATTTCCATAGAAAATTTCCTCGAAATTTTATTTCTATGGAAGATTTTGTCAAATTTTTTATTTCTATGGAAAATTTTGTCAAAATTTCATTTCTACAGAAAATTTTGTCAAAACTTTATTTCTATAGAAAATTTTGTCAAATTTTATTTCTATAGAAAACTTTGTCAATTTTTTTTTATATAGAAAATTTTGTCAAATTTTATTTCTATTGAAAATTTTGTCAAAATTTTATTTCTGTAGAAAATTTTCTCAAAATGTTATTTCTATAGAAAATTTTGTCAAAATTTTATTTCTATAGAAAATTTCCTCAAAATTTTATTTTTATGGAAAATTTTGTCAAAATTTTATTTCTATGGAAAATTTTGCCAAAATTTCATTTCTACAGAAAATGTTGTCAAAATTTTATTTCTATAGAAAATTTTGTCAAATTTTATTTCTATAGAAAACTTTGTCAAAATTTTATTTATATAGAAAATTTTGTCAAAATTTTATTTCTATAGAAAATTTTGTCAAAATTTTATTTCTGTAGAAATTTTTCTCAAAATGTTATTTCTATAGAAAATTTTGTCAAAAGTTTATTTCCATAGAAAATTTCCTCAAAATTTTATTTCTATGGAAAATTTTTTCAAATTTTTATTTCTATGGAAAATTTTGTCAAAATTTTATTTCTATAAAAAATTTTGTCAAATTTTATTTCTATAGAAAACTTTGTCAAATTTTTTTTATATAGAAAATTTTTTCAAATTTTGTTTCTATAGAAAATTTTGTCAAAATTTTATTTCTGTAGAAATTTTTCTCAAAATTTTATTTCCATAGAAAACTTCCTCAAAATTTTATTTCTATGGAAAATTTTGTCAAATTTTTATTTCTATGGAATATTTTGTCAAAATTTCGTTTCTTCAAAAAATTTTGTCAAAATTTTATTTCTATAGAAAATTTTGTCAAATTTTATTTCTATAGAAAACTTTGTCAAAATTTTTTTTACATAGAAAATTTTGTCGAAATTTTATTTCTATAGAAAATTTTGTCAAAATTTTATTTCTGTAGAAATTTTTCTCAAAATGTTATTTCTATAGAAAATGTTGTCAAAATTTTATTTCCATAGAAAATTTCCTCAAAATTTTATTTCTATGGAAACTTATGCCAAAATTTTATTTCTATAGAAAATTTTGTCAAAATTTCATTTCGACAGAAAATTTTGTCAAAATTTTATTTCTATAGAAAATTTTGTCAAAATTTTATTTCTATAGAAAATTTCGTCTAATTTTATTTCTATAGAAAATTTTGTCAAAATTTTATTTCCATAGAAAATTTTGTCAAAATTTTATTTCCATAGAAAATTTTGTCAAATTTTTATTTCCATAGAAAATTTTCTCAAAATTTTATTTCTATGGAACATTTTCTCAAAATTTTATTTCTGTAGAAAATTTATATTTCTATAGAAATATTCTTATCCCCAAAAACTTGAGTCTGTTCATATGGAAAGCTTACCCGAAATGCTTTTTTGGATTACATCAAATATGGTCAATAAGTTAAAAATACTTGGATATTTTGTTAAAAAAACGTTTTATTATAATGAAAACAGCAAAATAATATTAAAACGTCGAAGTGTTAAAAAGGGTAAAAAAATTAAATATTTGGGATTACTGATTGAAGCTTTCAACTGGAAGGCCCCTAAGAAGGCCCCAAGAATTAATCAGTAATAAAAATGTTTTTATATTTTATAATAATGAAAATATTTATAATGACGAAGATATATCTCTGTTAATTCTTGATTTTTTTACAAATAGGGAATAGAAGAGAGTTTAATATAATTAAAGAAAGATTTAGATTTCTTTCAGTTAGGGGTACAGGCTTAACCGATCGTTAAATTAAAACTTCACATAGCAGTCTCTCATTTTTTTAAAGCGAGAAACAATATAGAATCAGACCCCATTTCGCTATGAACTTGCCCAATAATGCAACAAAAATTGATGTTGCAATGCTTTATTTGAAATATGTCCATTTATCCGCATTATACCATTGGAGAAGGTGGCCGTTTTGATATTGGTATGCCACTAGGACGAGGTGATGTTGTAGATTTTTTGGGACTACTCGATGCGGAAGCACTTCTTATTCCTTCAATTAATCTCTTCCTTGGGGTACTCGTATTTGACGTACCCATCCTTTTACATAGAGAAGTTTTCCTGATTGCTTCGTTAGGTTTGCGTTTGCCTACTAAAGTAGAGCGAGGTGTATCTGAATCACCAATGATATCGACAGTCAATGTTCTTGATTGCAGTATGGTCTCAGATGTGTTCACTTTTGTCATGGATTTTTCAATGTTTTTGTAAACACCTGGAATGCAAACTATATAAATTGCACTAAAGATAGATTAGATTTCTGATATACCTTCATTGATTTGTTGATCACTTTCGGATTCACCATATGTTGACTCATCATCATTCTCGAATAGCAATAACACATGCAATTTCTTGCAACTACCTTCTAAAAGTTTCAAGGCCTTCGCCCTAGTTTCAGTTTCAATTTCCGGCACAATTGTACTTTCACAATCTTCATTCACATTAAATATGTGTGACGAATGATTCAAACTACCTGAGATATATGATTCCATGAATTGTAATTTGGAATGAACCTTTATGGCCAATATCGGTGAACCATCAGAAGCAATAAGTTCTTCTGGACTAATCATCGATTCTATTTTCAAATGCTGTATCTGATATTTTGCCAAACGTAAACTTCTTTTTGCTACAGCCTGTAAACACTTTGTGGGTTCCAATATGCTCTCTATCTCATGTGAAGACGTATTAGGGATTTTTCTTTTAAACCCCTGATACCTCAAGTATAAATGGAACATTCCTATTAGAGCTGAAATGATTGATACAACAATCATTGAAAACAATAGCTCCCTATGATGTTCATTCTCTGTTAATTCTTCTACATAACGTGGATTTCTGTGAACATAATCCTTGACTATATTGTCATATAAAATTTGACAATCTTTTAATGTCAAATAATCCGGATGTATCCACATAGCCTGATTGTGTGACATTAAATCCCCATTTTTATAGGTAAATATGAAATTCTTTACTCGTCTCCAGATACTTGGGGTTACGGTGTTATTGATTAAACCTCTACAATGTTCTGTCGTTTGTTGAAACCAGCTTATGCAAATCGAAGCCAAATTGATCTTAGGATGTATTGAATTGCAAAATTGCTCCATGAAAGTTTTTTGATACTGAAAAATTGTGTATAAGATTATGGATACTAATTTATATATAAATATAGAATATATTTACCAGATCAGTATTCAGTCTACTGGACAACATTTTGTATCCGTTTAGAGTCTTTGAGAATGAAAATTATAATATATTTTTTAAGGGATTATTATTCCTTTATCTTTTGTACCAAAAAAAAACAAAAATTGGGAATGTCAATAAAAAATATTTGACAGGTTTAAAGTGACTTGTTTTGTAAAGAAATAGAGACCAAACCATGATACAATTATTTATGAGGAAGCCTTATTTCATTAGGTGACTTTGAACGGCTCATCAAAATGTTAAAAAATAATGTTGACATTTTTATACCCTCCACCATAGGATGGGGGTATATTAACTTTGTCATTCCGTTTGTAACACATCGAAATATTGCTCTAAGACCCCATAAAGTATATATATTCTGGGTCTTGGTGAAATTCTGAGTCGATCTAAGCATGTCCGTCCGTCCGTCCGTCTGTCCGGCTGTCCGTCCGTCTGTGGAAATCACGCTAACTTCCGAACGAAACTAGCTTGAAACTTGGCACAAGTAGTTGTTATTGATGTAGGTCGGATGGTATTGAAAATGGGCCATATCGGCCCACGTTTACGTATAGCCCCCATATAAACCGATCCCCAAATTTGGCTTGCGGAGCCTTCCGGAGCAGCAAAATTCATCCGATCCGGTTGAAATTTGGTACGTGGTGTTAATATATAGTCTCTAACAACCATGCAAAAATTGGTCCATATCGGTCCATAATTATATATAGCCCCCATATAAACTGATCCCCAGATTTGACCTCCGGAGCCTCTTGGAGGGGCAAAATTCATCCGATCCGTTTGAAATTGGGTACCTGATGTTAGTATACGGTCTCTAATAAGCATGCAAAAATTGGTCCATATCGGTCCATACATATATATAGCTCCCATATAAACCGATCCCCAGATTTTAACTCTGGAGCCTCTTGGATGAGCAAAATTCATCCGATCCAATTGAAATTTAGTACGTGGTGTTAGTATATGGTCTCTAACAACCATGCAAAAATTGGTCCATATCGGTCCATAATTAAATATAGCTCCCATATAAACCGATCCCCAGATTTGACCTCCGGAGCCTCTTGGAGGAGCAAAAGTCATCCGATGCGGTTGAAATTTGGTACATTTCGTTAGTATATGGCCTCTAACAGCCATGTAAAAATTGTCAAATTTTATTACTATAGAAAGTTTTGTCAAAATTTCATTTCTATAGAAAGTTTTGTAAAAAGTTTATTTCTATAGCAATGTTTGTCAACATTTTATTTCCATAGAAAATTTTGTCAAAATTTTATTTCTATAGAAAATTTTGTAAAAAATGTATTTCTGTAGAAAATTTTGTCAACATTTTATTTCTATAGACAATTTTGTCAACATTTTATTTCTATAGAACATTTTGTCAACATTTTATTTCTATAGAAAATTTTGTCAACATTTTATTTCTATATAAAATTTTGTCAAAATTATATTGCTATAGAAAATTTTGTCAACATTTTACTTCCATAGAAAATTTTGTCAACATTTTATTTCTATAGAAAACTTTGTCAAGTTTTTATTTCTATAGAAAATTTTGTCAAAATTTTATTTCTATAGAAAATTTTGTCAAACTGAATTATATACGTATTTAATCGGCCTTTTTTTTTGTTTAATATATACCCCTTATGGACTAACATACAATTTAGAAGACAGTGTTAAAAAGTTTTACGATACCTTGCCATCGGCAAGTGTTATCGCAACCCAAGTAATTCGATTGTGGATGACAGCCTTTAGTAGAAGTTCCTACGCAATCCATGGTGGAGGGTACATAAGATTCGGCCTGGCCGAACTTACGGCCGTATATACTTGTTTTAATTATGTTGTAATTAACGTCTAAAACTTAAATTCTATTTGAGGGGTTTTGCATCACAGTCAAGTAAAAGGTTGGCTGATAAGTCCCCGGTCTGACACATAAATGTCGTCGCTAGTATTAAATGCATATTATTTTTATATAGTACCAACCTTCAAATGATTCGTGTCAAAATTTGACGTCTATAAGTCAATTAGTTTGTGAGATAAAGCGTCTTTTGTGAAGCAACTTTTGTTATTGTGAAAAAAATGGAAAAAAAAGGAATTTCGTGTTTTGATCAAATACTGTTTTCTGAAGGGAAAAAATACGGTGGAAGCAAAAACTTGGCTTGATAATGAGTTTCCGGACTCTGCCCCAGGGAAAATAACAATAATTGATTGGTATGCAAAATTCTAGCGTAGTGAAATGAGCACGGAGGACGGTGAACACAGTGGACGCCCGAAAGATGTGGTTACTGACGAAAACATCAAAAAAATCCACAAAATGATTTTGAATGACCGTAAAATGAAGTTGATCGAGATAGCAGAGTCCTTAAAGATATCAAAGGAATGTGTTGGTCATATCATTCATCAATATTTGGATATGCTGAAGCTCTGTGCAAAATGGGTGCCGCGCGACCTCACATTTGACCAAAAACAACAACGTGTTGATGATTCTGAGCGGTGTTTGCAGCTGTTAACTCGCAATACACCCGAGTTTTTCCGTCGATATGTGACAATGGATGAAACATGGCTCCATCACTATACTCCTGAGTCCAATCGACAGTCGGCTGAGTGGACAGCGACCGGTTGATAAAAAGGACGCTCGCAGGGAAAAAATTTGGCTGCAACGAAGAGGTGATCGCCGAAACTGAGGCCTATTTTGAGGCAAAACCGAAGGAGTACTACCAAAATGGTATCAAAAAATTGGAAGGTCGTTATAATCGTTGTATCGCTCTTGAAGGTAACTATGTTGAATAATAAAAACGAATTTTGACAAAATATGTGTTTTCCTTTGTTAGACCGGGGACTTATCAGCAAACCTGTTATTTTTCTAAAAAAATATTTTTTTATGTTATAAATCGTTTTTATTTGTTTTTTTTTCGACATATATTTAAATTTTTTTTTTCCATTAAAAAATTATCGTAATTTGCAAAACCTTCTCAAAAGAACTTCTTTGGAAGTGAAAAAATCAAACGGCACCGGTTCAAATCCCAGCGGGGATGAATTATTTATTTATTATTTATTATTATTTTTTTATTTTTTATTAATTTTCTATTATTTTTCGCGAAATTTACCTTAAATTTACACTTATAACGCCACAATTCCGTACTTTCTAAGACTTGTCCAAAAGGACTGCATCGGATGTGAAAAAATCGATAGGGGATCCGGGGAAGCGTTTTAAAAGAAATGTTTGTGTAACAACTTATTTTTTTTTTTGCTGGGATGTTAATTCTACTCCGTAAATCGGAATAAACTATTGGTCTCTGGTGCCATAGGAATGTAAATCGGGAAAAATCTATATATGGGAGCTTTATCTGAATCTGAACCGATCTACTCGGCAAAATAAACGGTATTCACAAAGCATTTGAACGTACGCAATTTGTAGAAGATCGGTTGATAAATACGTCATTTATGACCAGATCGGTTATAAATATATATGGCAGCTATATCTAAATCTGAACCGATTTTTTCCCAAATCAACGGTGTTCGTCTTTGAGCCCAAAAAAGATCCAATACCAAATTTGAAGACGATCCGACTAAAACTGTGAGCTTACCTTTGCGCACAAAAATACATCAATAGACAGACGGACATCGCTAAATCGACTCAGAATTTAAATCTAAGACGATCGGAATACTGAAAGATGGGCCAATGACGGCTCCATCTGGGCATTACATACACGTGCAAAAACTTATTATACCCTGTATCACAGTAGTGGCGAAGGGTATAGAAATAAAATAAAATTCATATTTTCGACAATTTTCAAAAATTGCAAAATTGTGAAAAATAAAAATTCAAGAAAGTAAAATCTTTTTTATGGAATCACTGATTGGTTAAAACCATAGCAAAATATAACTTTCAACTTTTATTTTTATATCCTCCATTCCGTTTGTAACACATCGAAATATTGCTCTAAGACCCCATAAAGAATATATATATATTCTGGGTCGTGGTGAAATTCTGAGTCGATCTAAACATGTACGTCCGTCTGTTGAAATCACGCTAACTTCCGAACGAAACAAGCTATCGACTTGAAACTTGGCACAAGTAGTTGTTATTGATGTAGGTCGGATGGTATTGAAAATGGGCCATATCCGTCCACTTTTACGTATAGCCCCCATAAAAACAGACGCTCAGATTTGGCTTGCGGAGCCTCTAAGAGAAGCAAATTTCTTCCGATCCGGCTGAAATTTGGTACAGCCAGATCGGATGAAATTTGGTACATGGTGCTAGTATATGATCTTTAAAAAACATGCAAAAATTGGTCCACATCGGTCCATAATTATATATAGCCCCCATATAAACCGATCCCCAGATTTGGCTTGAGGAGCCTCTAAGAGAAGCAAATTTCATCCGATCCGGCTGAAATTTGGTACATTGTGCTAGTATACGGTCTTTAACAAACATGCAAAAATTTGTCCACATCGGTCCATAATTGTATATAGCCCCCATATAAACCGATCCCCTGATTTGGGGATCGGTTTATATGGGGTAATGTATGTAATTTGGTACATAGAGTTAGTATATGGTCTCTGACAAAAATTTGTCCATATAAACCGATCCCCTGAATTGGTTTGTGGAGCCTCTAAGAGAAGCAAATTTCATCCGATCCGGCTGAATTTTGGTACATAGAGTTAGTATACGGTCTCTGACAACCATATCGGTCCATAATTATATATAGCCCCCATATAAACCGATCCCCAGATTTGACCTCCGGAGCCCTTTGGAAGAGCAAAATTCACCCAATGCGGTAGAAATTTGGTACGTGGTGTTAGTATATGGTCTCTAACAACCATGCAAAAATTGGTCCATACCGGTCTTAATTATATATAACCCCCATTTAAACCGATCCCCAGATTTGGCCTTCGGAGCTATTGGAGGAGCAAAATTCATCCGAACCGGTTGAAATTTGGTACGTGGTGAAATTTGATACATTGCGCTAGTATATGGCCGCTAACAACCATGGCAAAATTGGTCTATATTGGTCTATAGTTCTTTCCTTTTTTCCATTTTTTTCACAATAACAAAAGTTGCTTCACAAAAGACGCTCTATCTCACAAACTACACTGAAAAAAATATTGTCGTGAGGTCAAAGATTTCATGTCTTTAAAATACGAATGCAAATTTTGCTTAGCATAGAAGGCACATTTCTCTAATATAACGTTTTTTACTTGTCCAAAAGTCGATAAACTTTTCAATGAAGTCGTATTATCCTTATAATTAAGTGATTTCACTTACAAATGGGTATCATAACATGAAAGAAAAAATGTTTGGGCTAAGGTCAACTTGACTTTAATAATTCAGAAAAATTCTTTAGATTTAATGAAATTGTCTTTAAATTTCTTGTCTTTTTGCATCTTGACTACGAAGCAAAAAATCGTTCAAATATAGGACATGTTTTTCAACACTTTATTCTAAAGACTTTTTTACTTGAAATATAGCATAATTTCTACTGGAAGTCCAGTCTTAATTTGGAAAATAAAGTTGTCGTTAACTCGTTTTTAAAGGACTTTGACAGCATATGAAGACAAAAAGCTGAAAAGGCGAAAAATTAAAATTTGCTTCCTAGAAGCAAGTACACAAAACCCTAGTTTAAAAGAGAATTGTGTCTTAAAAGTATGCTTACTTGTATTCTCCGCTTCTTTGGCTGGGATTCAATACCAAAATTTTTAAAGTAAAGACAAAATCTTTGGAACCGGGCATGCTTTTTTTCAGTGTAATTGACTTACAGACGTCAAATTTTGACACGAATCATTTGAAGGTTGGTACTACCAACTCGCCGAAACTGAGGCCTACTATGTTGATACCAAAATGGTATCAAAAAAATTGGAAGGTCGTTATAATCGTTGTATCGCACTTGAAGGGAACTATGTTGAATAAAAAAAACGAATTTTGACAAAAAAAAAAAATGTGTTTTTCTTTGTTAGACCGGGGAATTATCAGCCAACCTGTTATATGTATATAGCCCAAAAATAATCTACCAAAATTTATTTCTATAGAAGATCTTATCAAAATTTTATTACTATAGAAAATTTTGTCAAAATTTTATTACTGAAGAAAATTTTGTCAAAATTGTATTTCTATAGAAAATTTTGTCAAAATTTTATCGCTATAGAAAATTTTGTCAAAATTTTATTTCTATAGAAAATTTTGTCACAATTATATTTCTATAGAAAATTTTGTCAAAATTATATTTCTATAGAAAATTTTGCAAAATTTTATTTCTATAGAAAATTTTGTCAAAATTTTATTTCTATAGAAAATTTTGTCAAACTGAATTATTTACGTATTTAATCGGCCTTTTTTGTTGTTTAATAACATATATACCCGTATGGACTAACTTACAATTGGGAAGACGGTGTTAAGGAGTTTTAAGATACCTTGCCATCGGCAAGTGTTACCGCAACCCAAGTAATTCGATTGTGGATGACAGTCTTTAGTACAAATTTCTATGCAATCCATGGTGGAGGGTATATAAGATTCGGTCTAGCCGAACTTACGGCCGTATATACTTGTTTTATTTTATATATTTGTTACGTTCTAAGCCTATAAAAGATTTCCAGAGAAAAATGATTACTAATAGAAAGTTGCGTAGTAAAATCCAAGAAAAAAATATTTTTGTTATTTTTTTAATGATGTAAAACAAAATAATAAACAAATTGAATTAATTTAGATTTTTCGGGAATTAATAAAAAAAAACACAAATAATCAATTCATTATCTAAGAACACAATAGGTATTTCAAAATTTTATTAACTATATTTACAAATTATTATTTAAAACTAACTAATTCTTATCTCTATTTAACATCTTATCAACAATACACATAAAAATAATTTTCATTTGAAATAAATACTAGAGCATCTCTAATCATTAAAATAAAACAATAAAATCTCTTATCTATGTTAGACCTCTACCATCTGGTGCATCTATTGCATAAAGCATAAGTCTCTATTATTTTTTGCTAATAATCACATAGCCAAAATTAAAAGAATTTTTTTCTCTCAGGCATCTGTAGTTTTCAGCAAACGTTGTTGTATGTCATTTAAGCTTATAATACCATAAGATCGAAGATGTTGTCTGGGTCCCATTGTTAATATGCTGCCAGATGGTTTTCCATTGTCATTATTAAGATTTATACGATTTGGTCCACGAAAAGTATCACAATTTTTTCTCAAATAGGCACAATTCACAGCCTTTACATAATGTATTTCACTTGCGGCGAACATTAGTAGGACGAATAATGAAATAGTTCCGATTTTAAGGTGTTGTCTGTTCATTGTACCGCCTCAGAATGTCAACTAATTGTGAACACTTGATTAACGAATGAATTATAGTTTCGAAATAATATTCCATTTTTATAGATTACAAAGGGCTATGATTTGTTTGCTTTGATTTTTTTTGTTTAGTATTTTGTGTTTGAAAAATTCCCCCTCCCATTCAAAAAATTAGACGCATTTATTTAGCACAAGGTAATCCCTTTTCGGAGAATTTGAAATATTTTCTGAGAATCGTATATAAAAAGATTCATAGAGAAAACTTTGGAAATTCTTAAAAATGTTCATATTATGTTTACGCTTAGAATAACAGGCATTCCATCAAAATTTCTTAAAAAAAAGTTTACTTGGATCCAAAGATTTTGACCTTCCCTTAAGATTTTTGGTATTGATTCCGAGCCAAAGATGCGGCTTCTTTAAAATAAAGAAATTTTTTGGCGACCTATCTGGCTTTAAATCTAGAACCAATAAAATTAAAATTAGGATACAGATCTCATTTGTGAAATTTTCATTCTCTTTTCGCGGTTTATTAATAAAGGTACTCATGTATGTTACAAATAAATGTCAGTTTAAAAATCTAAATTATACCGGAGACTTGAAAGTAAAAAACGTTTTCTTAATTCCAAAAAAAAAAAAAAAACACAGACTCTAAATCCTCAAAATAAGTCTTAACCTATATTTGAAGCGTTTTTATCTTAAATCCAAACTTTCAACATTTCAGTTAATTTAAGAACAATTTCTTTAAATCAAAAATGTGTTTCTTTACTTTAAAGAAAATTAGCCTTAGTTCAAAGACATGTGACTTTAACGGAGGGATGCAAATTTACAAAATTTGTGTCCTAAATTTAATGAAAAAAAAAATTGAAAGCAAAGATTATAAACTTTATTTTAATTAAATTTTAATTTATTTTAAAGAAATTTGTCCTTAATATTTTGTAAATTTGTATTTTGTAAGTATTTTGTAAGTTGCGAAATCTTTAATATCACGTAAACATTTTTTTGAGTGCGGCATGACATTTCAAATTTAGTTGAGGACGCGAATAGTTTTTCCAACTTTTTCTAAACTTTTCGATTCTCCGACATAAGGGGAAGTCAAAATCTTTGAACCCAAGTAAACTGTTGCGTCCATTGAGTTTCTGATATACTCAAAAATAGTTTACTTGGTTCCAAAGACTTTGACTTTCCCTTAAAGATTTTGGCATAGACATTTTAGTGTCCTATCTGGCTTTAAATCTATAATCAATAAAATTAAAATTAGGATACATATCTCATTTATCGGTTTTCATTCTATTTTTGCGTTATATTAATAAAGCTTTTCACCCACAAACAAGTGCAAGTTTAAAAATTCAAATTATAACGGCTACTTCAAAGTAAACAACTAAGGAAAGTCTAAAGTCGGGCGGGACCGACTATATTATACCCTGTACCACTTTGTAGATCTAAATGTTCGATACCATATCACATCCGTTAAATGTGTTGGGGGCTATATATAAAGGTTTGTCCCAAATACATACATTTAAATATCACTCGATCTGGACAGAATTTGAGAGACTTCTACAAAATCTATAGACTCAATATTTAAGTCGGCTAACGCACTAGGGTGGAACACAATGTTAGTTAAAAATATGGGAAACGTTTAAATCTGAAGCAATTTTACGGAAACTTCGAAAAAGTTTATTTATGATTTATCGCTCGATATATATGTATTAGAAGTTTAGGAAAATTAGAGTAATTTTTACAACTTTTCGACTAAGCAGTGGCGATTTTACAAGGAAAATGTTGGTATTTTGGCCATTTTTGTCGAAATCAAAAAAACATATATATGTGAGCTATATCTAAATCTGAACCGATTTCAACCGAAATTTGGCACGCATAGCAACAATGCTAATTCTACTCCCTGTGCAAAATTTCAAAAAAATCGGAGTTAAAAATTGGCCTCTTTGGTCATATGAGTGTAAATCGGGCGAAAGCTATATATGGGAGATATATCTAAATCTGAACCGATTTCAACCAAATTTGGCACTCATAGCTAAAATGCTAATTCTACTCCCTGTGCAAATTTTCAACTAAATCGGAGCAAAAAATTGGCCTCTGTGGCCAATTCCACAGTGTGGAGCAGGGTATAATTTTTTTTTTGTAATTGCAAAACACCAAAGATTCGAAAACCTCAATTAATTTAAGGACGATTTCATGAAATCAAAATTGTTTTTCTTACGCTTTCACTACCGATGTCCACCTAGGAGGACATTCGAAAACGACACCAAACTCTATTTTTATACCCTGCGCCACACTGTGGAACAGGGTATTAAAAGTTAGTGCATATGTTTGCAACACCCAGAAGGAGACGAAATAGACACATGATGTCTTTGGCAAAAATGCTCAGGGTGGGCTCCTGAATCGATATAGCCATGCCAGTTTGTCCGTCTGACTGTGAACATATTTTTGTAATCAACGTCTAGGTCGCAGTTTTAGTCCAATCGACTTCAAATTTGGCACAAGTATGTGTTTTGGCTCAGAATAGAATCCTGTTGATTTTGGAAGAAATCGGTTCCGATTTAGATATAGCTCCCATATATATCTTTCGCCCGATATTGACTTATATGGCCCCTGAAGCCAGAGTTTTACCCTAATTTGCTTAAAATTTTGCACAAGAAGAACAATTGGTACTATAGTTAAGTGTGCCAAATTTTATTGAAATCGGTTCAGATTTAGATATAGCTCCCATATATATCTTTCGCCCGATATGGGCTCATATGGTCCCAACAGCCAGAGTTTTACCCCAATTTGGTTGAAATTTTGCACTAGGAGTACAATTAGTAATATAGTCAAGTGTGCGAAATTTTATTAAAATCGGTTCAGATTTAGATATAGCTCTCATATATATCGTTCGCCCGATTTACACTCAAATGACCACAGTGGCCAATCTTTTACTCCGATTTACTTGAAATTTTGCACAGGAAGTAGAATTAACATTTCAACTGTCTGTACCAAATTTGGTTGAAATCGGTTCAGATTTAGATATAGCTTCCATATAGCTTTCGCCCGATATGGACTTATATGGCCCCAGAAGCCAGAGTTTTACCCTAATTTACTTAAAATTTTGCACAAGAAGAACAATTGGTACTATAGTCAAGTGTGCCAAATTTTATTTAAATCGGTTCAGATTTGGATATAGCTCCCATATATATCATTCGCCCGATATGGACTAATATGGTCCTAGAAGCCAGAGTTTTACCCCAATTTGGTTGAAATTTTGTACTAGGAGTACAATTAGTAGTATTGTCAAGTGTGCCAAATTTTATTGAAATCGGTTCAGATTTAGATAAAGCTTCCATATATATCGTTCGCCCGATTTACACGCATATGACCACCGATTTACTAGAAATTTTGCACAGGAAGTAGAATTAACATTCCAACTGTCTGTATCAAATTTACACGCAGAGAAGGAATATGATCACCTCAAACATGTTTCAAGAGCAAAATGTTATTTTTGTATGGTGACCATGTAACATGTTTGTCACTAAAATGTTATTTTCCCGTCAAATATAACCTGCTTTCCGAAATCAAATACATGATTTCCGAGAAAATAACATGGTTGCGAAAACCATGTTACATGGTCACCACCCAAAAATAACATTTTGCTCTTAAGACATGTTTGAGGTGATCATATTCCTTCTCTGGGTGTAGTTGAAATCAGATTTAGATATAGCTCCCATATATGGCTTTCGCCTGATTTACACTCATATGACCACAGATGCCATTTTTTTACTTCGATTTAGTTGAAATTGTGGAGTAGAATTACCATTGTAGCTATGCGTGCCAAATTTGGTTGAAATCGGTTCAAACTTAGATATAGCTCCCATATATATGTTTTTCTGATTTCGACAAAAATGATCAAAATACCAACATTTTCCTTTTAAAATCGCCACTGCTTAGTCGAAAAGTTGTAAAAATTACTCTAATTTTCCTAAACTTTTAATACATATATATCGGGCGATAAATCATAAATAAACTTTTGCGAAGTTTCCTTAAAATTGCTTCAGATTTAAATGTTTCCCATATTTTTATGGGATATAATAAGTTTGTCATTCCGTTTGTAACAAATTATATAAAGTATATATATTCTTGATCAGGGAAAAATTCTAAGACGATATGACAATGTCCGTCTGTCTGGCTGTCTGTCTGTTGTAATCACGCTACAGTCTTCAATAATGAAGCAATCGTGCTGAAATATTGCACAAACTCCTCTTTTGTCTGCAGGCAGGTCAAGTTCGAAGATGGGCTATATCGGTCCAGGTTTTGATATAGTCCCCATAAAAACCGACCTCCCGATTTGGGGTCTTGGGCTTATAGAAATCGTAGTTTTTATCCAATTTGCCTGAAATTTTAAATCTAGAGGTATTTTATAACCATAAAGAGGTGTGCCATAAAAATGTTGAGTATCAGTCCATGTTTTGGTATAGCCCCCATATAGACCGATCTCCCGATTTTACTTCTTGGGCTTATAGAAACCGTAGTTTTTATCCAATTTGCCTGAAATTGGAAATCTAGAGGTATTTTAGGACCATAAAGAGGTGTGCCAAAAATGGTGAGTATCGGTCCATGTTTTGGTATAGCCCCCATATAGAGCGATCTCCCGATTTTACTTCTTGGGCTTATAGAAATCGTAGTTTTTATCCAATTTGCCTGAAATTTGAAATCTAGAGGTATTTTCTGGCCATAAAGAGGTGTACCAAAAACGGCGAGTATCGGTCCGTATTTTAGTATAGCCCCCATAAGAACGATTTCCCGATTTAACTCCTTAGGTTTCTAGAAACCGTAGTTTTTATTCGATTTGCCTGAAATTGTAAATATTTTGGTATTTAAGGATCACAAAAACGTGCATCGGATTAGGTTTGTATCGGTCCATTTGGTAATGCCTCCATATAAACCGATTTCACTTCTTGAGAGTATAGAAAGCACACTGATCATGAAAATTGCTTGAAACTCAATGTAATATTTCCAGATTTTATTTCTCGGGTGAAAATCTACAGATTTAATTGACGGATGTGATATGGTATCGAAAATTTTAGATCTACAAAGTGGTACAGGGTATAATATAGTCGGCCCCGCCCGACTTTAGACTTTCCTTACTTGTTTAGTTTCGATTTTTTTCTCTATGTTATTTTTTAGTAGAGGCTTTAATCTAACTATGCTATAAATATTTTCCATATGGTGAGCACTGAAATGCATTTTTATAAACTTCTTTTGCAATAAACGAAAAATACGAAATTTTGAGTCCTTTTTTCTACTGTATGTCTCTAGTAAATGAAGATTCGTACAAAAACTATAGCTGATATTTTTTTGGGTTTTTTTGTTTGTATTTTTTCTCACACTTCGATAGATATAATAGGTCAAATAGCGCTTATTTTCATACAGCTATTTGGTCACCATTCAAGAATCAAATTTTCAGAACAAACTCATATAGCTCTTGAAGTAATTGAAGTAGATTCTCAAAATGACAATTTTTGTTCTATATGCTACTAACAGCAGTAAAAAAAGTAAAAAACAGAAGAATTATTAAAGTTTTTTAATATTAGGCTTATTTCGGTAGTGAAAGGGTTAATATAGAAACGGACAGCACTCAGTGATAAGAGAGATGTTTACCACTGTGGTATCACAATGGACTGAATAGTCTAAGTGAGCCTGAAATATCGGGTTGCCACTATACCTTTAAGCCTGTAAAAAATCATAGAAATCGGTTCAGGTTTAGATATAGTTCCCATATATTTTCACCCATTCGGCCTTAATACTCGTATTTATTAAGCAATGTTACTAAAACTTGATCTCATTCTGACTTAAATATACACGCAAAGAAAAAAAACGTTTGGAAAACGTGTACCGAAAACGTTTTTCTTTTGTTAGAGTTTTTTGAATTGCTTCGAAAATTTTAAACTTTTCTCACCAAAAAAATTCGTTTGTTACAAAATTTTTATTTTTTCAATAAAAAAAGTTATTTTTGAAATAACAACACAGTCCATTTCGTTTATATCAAACACTGTTCTTTTCTGACTTTAGGTCTTTAATAAGACACGTTTTACAGTTCAAAATTTAATATAGTACAATGTAATGTTGAACATTTTTTCGGAATCTTCCGAATATATCTGGAATATATGTAAAAAAAAACAAAAGCAAAAAAAAAACTTTGGCCGAAGCAGGGATCGAACCCACGACCCTTGGCATGAGAGTCGGACGTAGCTACCACTGCTCCACGGTGCCAAACTAAATGTTTGTTTCTGTTAAATAAACTTTGTTTATTCGGTTCGTGGGCGCCGCAAGCTATGCTATATAAATATAACTTATATGGATATTTATCTATTGATGACCATAACAGGTACATAGCTCAGTGGTTAGTGTGTTGGCTTACAATGTGCATGGTCCGCGGTTCGATTCTCCGTCCAGGCGAAAGGTAAAAAAAATTTTAAAAATTTATAAAATCGTATAATTTCTTCTACATTGTTGGTATTACAGGAAAAGGTGTTAAGAACTAAAAATCCTCGTGGATGTGAGAAAGATGTGAGGGACAATGCAATTAGCAAGAAAATAATGTTTTTTTTGTTGAGCTAGTCTTTATGAAATTGTTTTTACATCCTGGAAAAGAATAAACGTTTATCACAAAAAGTATATACTTTTCTTCCAAATACACTTCCTTACAGCGAAAAGCAAATGAGAAACGAACTTTGTTTGTCTAAAATTTCGTTTGGGAGGAAAGAATTATTTTTTTGCGTGTAGCCACGCTAATTGAACGATTTCCTCTTTTTCCATATTGGACTCACTATTAGTGGCCTACTAACTCTGTAGGTGTAAAATCAAGTATAGCTCCTAATATCAGAAGTTTCTGTTCAGATTGAGGTAAAGCTCCCGTAAACATGTACTCTTTAATTTTCTTAAATAAAGGCAATGCGAATTTTGAGGACAAAAAATCTTTGTGCTCAAGGCAATAATTTTTGAAAGATAATCTTATAATTTGGATAGTACCTCCTATAATAAACAATTCTTTCTTTTTTCTTCCAAATTTTTTATTCACAACTCATTTCTTTGGATCCATTTAATAAAAAAAAAAACGTCTTCATATCTATATAATTTAAGAACTAGCCACGCCCACGTCCACTACCACATCTATTTCTATTACGATTTCTATCTATAGCGGTAGCATTATTACATCTCTCAAGTTTGGCTGATGCAAAGCACGATAGGATTGCCAACATCACAACAATTGATATAGTGAACTTCATAATAAATGAATTTGATATTGATTTACTGTCTATGGCGATTCACTGAAACTTAATTTGCTAACTTCAATACATCCACTTGCATTATTTATAGTGGTGTCGATTTCCAATCTAAATACGTCACATTAATGTGGCGTGTTCAATTTATTTGCTCACCAAGCATTATGTTTGTACTCGTATGTTAAAGAACTATAGAATATTTAGACTTTTGAGCATTCATAAACTTTAAATATTTGCCAGGTCTGAAGGCAAATATAACAACACAAATAATAAGGTAAGCAAGCATTGACTTGTATTTCAATATAAGCAATCAAACTAATTTTAAAATAGAAAATTAACACAAAATTAAATGAAATTGATATTATATAAATAAAATTAATTTAAGTTAAAATATGTCTAGAGTATAACATTAAATTAGAGAAAATACAATAAATTTCTATTAAGCCAATTAAAGAACACCAAGTTCAATATTTTAGATTCTTGGTCAACTACAATTCCTCCAAAGCCTTTAGAGCCTGTGTTTCCACCAGCACGTCGAGTAGACTTTTGGCTGGCATAAATCAAACCTTTTTCCCATTTCTGATGCGATACATTTTTATGTACACGGAAAAAATATTTACGTGATATTAAAGATTACGCAACCTAAATTTTAGGATGCGAAATTTACAAAATATTAAGGACAAATTTCTTTAAAATAGTAAAATTTTAATTAAAATGAAGGTCTTTAACCTGTTTTTGCCTTTAACAATATGTATCTTACTTGACTTAGCTTATATTGTCAGTCAGAGTCTCATTTGTTGTAATATCTACTGTGATAAAATCTCATTAAATGAATTGTATTTACAAATTAAACTAACAAGTATATACGGCCGTAAGTTCGGCCAGGCCGAATCTTATGTACACTGAAAAAAAAGCATACTCGGTTCCAAAGATTTTGTCTTTACTTTAAAAAATTTGGTATTGATTCCGAGCCAAAGAAGCGGATAATACAAGTAAGGATACTTTAAAGACACAATTCTCTTTTAAATTTAGGTTTTGTGTACTTGCTTCTAGGAAGCAAATTTTAATTTTTCGCTTCCTCAGCTTTTTTTCTTCATATGCTATAAAAGTCCTTTAAAAAGGAGTTAACGGCAACTTTATTTTCCAAATTAGGACTCGACTTCCAGTAGAAATTATGCTATGTTTGAAGTAAAAAACTTCTTTGAAATAAAGTTTTGAAAAACATGTCCTATATTTGAACGATTTTTTGCTTTGTAGTCAAGATGCAAAAAGACAACAAATTTAAAGACAATTTCAATAAATTTAAAGAATTTTTCTGAATTATTAAAATCAAGTTGACCTTAGCCTATAAATTTTTTCTTTCATGTTAAGATACCCATTTTTAAGTCAAATCTCTTAATTATAAGGACAATACGACTTCATTGAAAAGTTTACCGACTTTTGGTCAAGGAAAATAACTTTATTTTAGAGAAATGCGTCTTCTACGCTAAGCAAAATTTGTATTCGTATTTTAAAGACATGAAATCTTTGACCTCACGACAATATTTTTTTCAGTGTACCCTCCACCATGGATTGCGTAGAAACTTCTACGAAAGACTATCATCCACAATCGAATTACTTGGGTTGTGGTATCTTAAAACTTCTTAACATCGTTTTCTAAATTGTGAGTTAGTCCATACGTGGTATATATTAGACAAAAAATTATGTATAGTTAAGTCTACAAATAAATACGAATCGATATGGACTTTTTGCACGGTACGTAGAGAGCCAGAATTGAAATATGGGGTTCGCTTATATGGGGGCTATATACAATTATGAACTTGATATGGACCAATTTGTGTGACTGGGGATCGATTTATCTGAGGGCCATATATAACTATAGACCGATATGGACCTAGTAAGGCATGGTTGCTAACGACCATATACTAGTACAATGTACCAAATTTCAACTCACTCGGATGAAATTTGCTCCTCCAAGGGGCTCCAAAACCAAATCTCGGGATCGGTTTATATGAGGTTATGTATGATTATGGACTGATATGGACTACTTTTGCCATGGTTGTTAAATATCATATACTTCCACCACGTACCAAATTTCAAGCAGATCGGATGAATTTTGCTTCTCCAAAAGGCAGCGGAGGTCAAATCTGGGGATCGGTTTATATGGGAGCTATATATATTTATGGACTGATAGGAACCAATTCCTGCATGGTTGTTGGATACCATATACTAATATCACGTACCAAATTTCAACTGAATGGGAAGAATTTTGCTCTTACAAGGGGCTCTGGAGATCACATCTCACATCTTTATATGGGGCCTATATATAATTATGAACCGATATCGACCAATTTTTGCATGGGAGTTTGAGGTCATATATTAACACCACGTACCAAATTTCAACTGAATCAGCTGAATTTTGGTCTTCCAAGAGACTCCGGAGGTCAAATCTGGTGATCGGTTTATATGGGGGCTATATAATTATGGACCGATGTGGACCAATTTTTGCATGGTTGTTAGAGACCATATACTAACACCATGTACCAAATTTCAGTTGGATCGGATGAAATTTGCTTCTCTTAGCGGCCTCGCAATCCAAATCGGGGGATCGGTTTATATGGGGGCTATATATAATTATCGACCGATGTGGACCAAGTTTTGCATGGTTGTTAGAGACCATATACTAACACCATGTACCAAATTTCAGCCGGATCGGATGAAATTTACTTCTCTTAGAGGCCTCGCAAGCCAAATCGGAGGATCGGTTTATATGGGGGCTATATATAATTATGGACCGATGTGGACCAATTTTTGCATGGTTGTTAGAGACAATATACCAACACTATGTACCAAATTTCAGCCGGATCGGATGAAATTTGCTGCTCTTAGAGGCGTCGCAAGCCAAATCGGGGGATCGGTTTATATGGGGGCTATATATAATTATGGACCGATGTGGACCAATTTTTGCATGGTTGTTAGAGACAATATACCAACACTATGTACCAAATTTCAACCGGATCGGATGAAATTTGCTGCTCTTAGAGGCGTCGCAAGCCAAATCGGGGGATCGGTTTATATGGGGGCTATATATAATTATCGACCGATGTGGACCAAGTTTTGCATGGTTGTTAGAGACCATATACTAACACCATGTACCAAATTTCAGCCGGATCGGATGAAATTTACTTCTCTTAGAGGCCTCGCAAGCCAAATCGGAGGATCGGTTTATATGGGGGCTATATATAATTATGGACCGATGTGGACCAATTTTTGCATGGTTGTTAGAGACAATATACCAACACTATGTACCAAATTTCAGCCGGATCGGATGAAATTTGCTGCTCTTAGAGGCGTCGCAAGCCAAATCGGGGGATCGGTTTATATGGGGGCTATATATAATTATCGACCGATGTGGACCAAGTTTTGCATGGTTGTTAGAGACCATATACTAACACCATGTACCAAATTTCAGCCGGATCGGATGAAATTTACTTCTCTTAGAGGCCTCGCAAGCCAAATCGGAGGATCGGTTTATATGGGGGCTATATATAATTATGGACCGATGTGGACCAATTTTTGCATGGTTGTTAGAGACCATATACTAACACCATGTACCAAATTTCAGCCGGATCGGATGAAATTTGCTTCTCTTATAGGCCTCGCAAGCCAAATTTGGGGGTACGTTTATATGGGAGCTATACGTAAAAGTGGACCAATTTGGCCCATTTGCAATACCATCCGACCTACATCAATAACAACTACTTGTGCCAAGTTTCAAGTCGATAGCATGTTTCGTTCGGAAGTTAGCGTGATTTCAACAGACGGATGGACGGACGGACGGACATGCTCAGATCGACTCAGAATTTCACCACGACCCAGATGTGTTACAAACGGAATGACAAAGTTAATATACCCCCCATCCTATGGTGGAGGGTATAATAAAGAAGAATTTGAAAATGAATGAAATGAATTAAAATAAAGTTTATAATCTTTGCTTCAAAAAAATTGTTTCATTAAATTTAGGACACAAATTTTGTAAATTTGCGTCCCTCCATTAAAGTCGCATGTCTTTGAACTAAGACAAATTTTCCTTAAAGTAAAGAAATACATTTTAGGTTTAAAGAAATCGTCCTTAAATTAACTGAAATATTGAAACATTAGATTAATTATAAAAACGCTTCAAATATAGGCTAAGACTTATTTTGAGGATTTAGCATCTTCGGTTCACAGTTTTTTTTTTTTTTTTTTTGAATTAAGAAAACATTTTTTACTTTGAAGAATCCGTTATAATTTGGATTTTTAAGCTGGCATTTGTTTGTACGTGAGTACATTTATTAATATGTTAAACCGCGAAAAGATAATGAAAATTTGACAAATGAGATCTGTGCCTAATTTTAATTTTATTGCTCCTAGAATTAAAGCCAGATAGGTCGCTAAAAAATTTCATTATTTTAAAGTAGCCGCATCTTTGGCTCGGAATCAACACCAAAGTCCTTAAGGGAAAGTCAAAATCTTTGGATCCAAGCAAAGTTTTTTTTTAGTATAGTCAAAAGTAATTGAATGGAATAGATTGATTTCTAGGATTTATATTTTTTATTTCATTTATTAAAAACATTATTTTATAGATATACTAGCCTAACAATCTGCCGAATAGATTCCCGCCAGGCGAATTCGAACTTCGCGATGGACTATTACCACCAAATAATCCGTCGAAAGGATTTCTTCCAACATTCGCTCTTCCGGGACGTGATGATCTTTGACCACTTAACAACGAACCAAATGGATTTTTTCCCAAGCTATTAGAGCCTTTGTTTCCACCAGCACGTCGAGGTGACTTTTGACTGGCACCACCCAAACCTTGAGATATACGATCGAAATTGCTTTGTAAGCGACCATTTAATTGCTGACTTGCACCTCTAAGACCACCAGTAATACGTTGAGTTAGACGACCAAATTGTTGACTCAATTGTTGACCTCCATCATTTAATCCAGGCACTTGTCTTTTCACACGATAACCATTTCCAAATGAGGTGCTTTCTTTTGTGGAGCATATATAGAAAATGCTTAAGAGTACAAGAGATAAAGTAAGGAACTTCATATTTCTATGACTTTGCTGATTACAATGATACGCGATAGTTGATGATGAAGAGTATTTATAAAACTTTGCTAATGGGCCATTGAAGTTTTCATGGAATAATTGTTTTGGGGGATTCCCATATCTTCAAATCCATATAGTCAAAAGTAATTGAGATATATTTCTAGGATTTATGATTTTTTTTTTAATTCTAAATCAAGTATTTGAGTTTTAGCGTAAACGATTGTCTGTCTTATGTTTGACATAACAATTTTATGTAAAGTCATCGACACTCTGACAAAGTTGTCTGTCATCATAATTGTGGTTTTGTTTTGAAATATGAAGAATCAAACAATTCTTCATGACAATACGAGTATGGTTAAGAGAATTCGTCTTTGTCATCTGAGAATAAAACTAAGAAAAGTTTTAAGGAATTGCTATATTATTTAAAGCCTCTTTTCGTAAATATACATAAAACAAGTATATGCCGAATTTTGTATACCCTACACCAGGGATCTCGTATAAATTTCTACTACACACAAAACAAAAAAGTGAATCCACTATTTCACTAAAGCCAATTTAACTTTATTTATGTTTGGAGAATGTTTCCTTTACGGTAATATTTTTTTGCGTATGTTAGTTAAATAAACTAAGAGACAGGAAAACAAATATATACGGCCGTAAGTTCAGCCAGGCCGAATCTTATGTACCCTCCACCATGGATTAAGTAGAAACTACTACTAAAGACAATCACCCAAAATCGTATTACTTGGGTTGTGGTAATACTTGCCGATGACCTTGCCATCTTAAAAATTCTTAACGTCATCCTCTGAATTGTAATTTAGTCCATACGTGGTAGACAAAAAAAAAACACAGATTAAGTACGTATATAATTCAGTTCTTGACCCGGTAACAGGGTGGCTGATAAGTCCTCGGTCTAACAAAGAAAAACACATTTTTTGGTCAAAATTCGTTCTAATTATTCAACATAGTTCCCTGCTAGTACTCCTTCGGTTTTGCCTTAAAATAGGCCTCAGTTTGGGCAATCACCTCTTCATTGCAGCCAATTTTTTTCCCTGCGAGCATCCTTTTGAGATCTGAGAACAAGAAAAAGTCGCTGGGGGCCAGATCTGGAGAATACGGTAGGTGGGGAAGCAATTCGAAGCCCAATTAATGAATTTTTGCCATCGTTCTCAATGACTTGTGGCACTGTGCGTTGTCTTGGTGGAACAACACTTTTTTCTTCTTCATATGGGGCCGTTTTGCCGCGATTTCGACCTTCAAACTCTCCAATAACGCCATATAATAGTCACTGTTGATGGTATTTGAATTGTGCATACCAATCAATTATTGTTGATTTCCCTGTGGCAGAGTCCGGAAACTCATTATCAAGACAAGTTTTTGCTTCCACCATATTTTTTCCCCTTCAGAAAGCAGTATTTTATCAAAACACGAAATTCCTTTTTTTCCATTTTTTTTCACAATAACAAAAGTTGCTTCACAAAAGACGCTCTATCTCACAAACTAATTGACTTACAGACGTCAACTTTTGACACGAATCATTTGAAGGTTGGTACAATATAAAAATAATATGCATTTAATACTAGCGCGGCCATCTATGTGTCAGAGCCACCGTGGTGCAGTGGTTAGCATGCCCGCCTTGCAAGGTTATGGGTTCGATTCCTGCTTCGACCGAACACCAAAAGTTTTTCAGCGGTGGATTATCCTACCTCAGTAATGCTGGTGACATTTCTGAGGGTTACAAAGATTCTCTAAGTGGTTTCACTGCAATGTGGAACGCCGTTCGGACTCGGCTATAAAAAGGAGGTCCCTTGTCATTGAGCTTAACATAGAATCGGGCAGCACTCAGTGATAAGAGAGAAGTTCACCAATGTGGTATCACAATGAACTGAATAGTCTAAGTGAGCCTAATACATCTAACCTAACATAACCTAACCTATGTGTCAGACCGGGGACTTATCAGCCAAACTGTTATATGGTATATTGGAAAGTGTATAAATAATTTCCAACGGATTTGAAGTTTTCAGTGGTAATTAGAGAACAGAATTGAAAAATGGGGGTCGCTTTATAAGGAAGCTATATACAATTTCGAACCGATATGGACCAATTTTTGTGTGATTGCGGATAGGTTTATTTGGGGGCTATGTAACTATAGACCGATATGGACCAATTTTGGTATAGTTGTTAGCGGCCATATACTAGCACAATGTAATAAATTTCAACCGAATCTGATGAAATCTGGGGTTTGGTTTATGTGGAGATATATGATTATGGACCGATATGGACTAATTTTTGCATGTTTGATAGAGTACATTGTCTCTCCAAATTTCAAACAAATTGGATGAATTTTGCTCCTCCAAGGGGGTCAAATCTGGGGATCGGTTTATATGGGGGCTATATATAATTGGACCGATACGGACGAAGTTTTGTATGGTTTTTACAGACTAAATACATAGACCACGTACCAAATTTCAACCGGATCGGATGAGTTTTGCTCCTCCAATAGGTTCTGGAAGTCAAATCTGGGGATCGGTTTATATGGGGGCTATATTTAATTATGAACCGATATGTACCAATTTTTGCATAGTTGTCAAAGACTATATACTAACACCATGTACCAAATTTCAACCGTATCGGATGAAATTTGCTTATCTGAGACGCTCCACAAGCCAAAACAGGGAATTGGTTTATATGGGGGCTATATGTATAATTATGAAGCGATTTCGATCAATTTTACTTATACCATATACAAAATTTCAGCCGGATAGGATGAAATTTGCTTCTCTTAGAGGCTCCGCAAACCAAAACAAGGGATCGGTTTATATTGGGGCTATATATAATTAGGGATCGATGTGGACTAATTTTTGTATGGTTGTTAGATACCATATACTAACACCACGTACCCAATTTCAGCCGGATCGGATGAAATTTGCATATCTGAGAGGCTCTGCAAGCCAAATCAGGGGATTGGTTTATACGGGGGGATGTGGCCCATTTGTTGCATGGTTGTTAGAGACTATATACTAATACCATGTTATAAATTTCTGCCAGATGGGATGAAATTTGCTTCTCTTAGAGGATCCGCAAGCCAAATCTGGGGATCGGTTTGTATGAGAGCTATATATAATTATGGGCCGATATGGACCAATTTGTGCATGGTTATTAGATACCATATACCATACACCATGTTATAAATTTCAGCCAGATGGGATGAAATATGCTTCTCTTAGAGACTCCGCAAGCCAAATCCGGGGGACCGTTTATATGGGGGCTATAGGTTAGGTTAGGTTAGGTGGAAGCCCGATGTATCAGGCTCACTTAGACTAATCTGTCCATTGTGGTACCACATTGGTGAACTTCTCTCTTATCACTGAGTGCTGCCCGATTCCATGTTAAGCTCAACGACAAGGGACCTACTTTTTATAGCCGAATCCGAACGGCGTTCCAAATTGCACTGCAACCACTTAGAGAAGCTTTGAAACCCTCAGAAATGTCACCAGCATTACTGAGGTGGGATAATCCACCGTTGAAAAACTTTTTGGTGTTCGGTCGAAGCAGGAATCGAACCCACAACCTTGTGTATGCAAGGCGGGCATGCTAACCATTGCACCACGGTGGCTCCCTGGGGGCTATACGTAAAAGTGAACCGATAAGTATTTTGTGGGAAGTACGAATTTAGAAAATCTTTATGCTTCATTTATGTCTATTTGTATACCCTCCACCATAAAATGGGGGGTATATTAACTTTGTCATTCCGTTTGTAACACATCGAAATATTGCTCTAAGACCCCATGAATTATATATATTCGTGGTGAAATTCTCAGTCGATCTAAGCATGTCCGTCCGTCTGTTGAAATCACGCTAACTTCCGAACGAAACAAGCTATCGACTTGAAACATGGCATAAGTAGTTGTTATTGATGTAGGTCGGATGGGCCATATCGGTTCACTTTTACGTATAGCCCCCATATAAACGGACCCCCAGATTTGGCATGCGGAGCCTCAAAGAAAAGCAAATTTCATCCGATCTGGCTGAAATTTGATACATGGTGTTGGTATATGGCGTCTAACAACCATGCAAAAATTGGTCCACATTGGTCCATAATTATATAACATATAGCCCCCATATAAACCGATCAACAGATTTGGATTGCGGAGCTTCTAATAGAAGTAAAATTCATCCGATCTGGTTGAATTTTGGTACGCGGTGTTAGTATATGCTCTCTAACAACCATGCCAGAATGGGTCCATATCGGTCCATAATTATATATAGCCCCCATATAAACCAATGCCCAGATTTGACCTCCGGAGCCTCATCGAGGAACAAAATTCATCCGACCCGGTTGAAATTTGGTACAATTCGCTAGTGTATGGCCGATAAAAACCATGCCAAAATTGGTCCGTATCGACCTGTATTATATATAGCCCCCCCCCCCAAAAAACCGATCCCCGAAAACCGATCACAGAAAAATCACGATCAAAGATTATAGATTTGAGGAAGATAGGAAATTGGCTTGCGTCCAATGCCAAATGTTGCATTAACCAGGTTAGTTTAATACATGTTTGTAATCTTTTAGTTGTTTTTCGTTTTTATTTGTTAAGTGAAAAATTTAATTTTCTTAAAGCTCCGTTAGTGTTCCGTTAACTAACCAACTTTTAAACCGTATTATGGACGAATCTGTCATCTGGCCTTTATATTCCATAGGCCAGTTAGGAACTTAGCTGACGAAAATTTTTCAGTTAAAGTTAACCGGAAAGAAGATATTTGCAATTTACTTTCTGCACGCAAAGAAAAAAACGTCTGGAAAACGTGTACCGAAAACGTTTTTCTTTTGTTAGAGTTTTTTGAATTGCTTCGAAAATTTTAAACTTTTATCACCAATAAAATTCGTTTGTCACAAAATTTATAATTTTTCAATAACAAAAGTTTTTTTTGAAATAACAACACAGCCCATTTCGTTTATATCAAACACTGTTCTTTTCTGACTTTAGGTCTTTAATAAGACACATTTTACAGTTCAAAATTTAATATACTACAATGTAATGTTGAACATTTTTTCGGAATCTTCCGAACATATCTGGAATATATGTTAAAAAAAATGAAAGTTTGGTCGAAGCAGGGATCGAACCCACGACCCTTGGCATGCAAGTCGGACGTAGCAACCACTGCTCCACGGTGCCAAACTAAATGTTTGTTTCTGTTAAATAAACTTTGTTTGTTCGGTTCGTGGGCGCCACAAGCTATGCTATACAAATATAACTTATATGGGTATTTATCTATTGATGACCATAACAGGTACATAGCTCAGTGGATAGTGTGTTGGCTTACAAAGTGCCTGGTCCGCGGTTCGATTCTCCGTCCAGGCGAAAGGTAAAACAAAAATTAAACATTTATAAAATCGTATAATTTCTTCTACATGTTTGTATTACAGAAAAAGGTGCAAAAAACTAAAAACTTCTTGGAAGTGAGAAAGATGTGAGGGAAAATGCAATTAGCCAGAAATTTTTTTTTTTAGTTAGTCTTTATGAAATTGTTTTTACATCCTGGAAAAGAATAAACGTTTATCACAAAAAGTATATACTTTTCTTCCAAATACACTTCCTTTCAACGAAAAGCAAATGAGAAACGAACTTTGTTTGTCTAAAATTTCGTTTGGGAGGAAAGAATTATTTTTTTGCGTGTGTTAACTGGCAGTTAAAGCCTAACGGAGCTACATGAAAATGGCCCATTAATGAAACAATGTTAAATTTTAGGCAACAACAACAATTTATAATCGTTGATCATGATTGCCACTCGAGCCAAAAATAATCTACCAAAATTTTATTGTCATAGAAAATTTTGTCAAAATTTTATATTTCTATAGAAAATTTTGTCAAAATTGTATTTCTATAGAAAATGTTGCCAACATTTGATGACTTTAGGAAATTTTGTCTAAATATAATTTCTATAGAAAACTTTGTCAAAAATGTATTTCTATAGAAAATTTTGTCAAAATTTTATTTCTATAGAAAATTTATGAAGCATTTCATAGTTGGAGAGGAATATTTTGCAAAATTCTTAAACATCAAGAATTCTACCAATATACCAAACAGTAAAAATCTGCCATTTTTGGTATACTCGTGTTCATAATTGTATATAGCCCCCCCATATAAAGCGATCTCCATATTTCAATTCTGGCTCTACAATTACAGCACAAAAGTTTTTATCGGTTCGTAATTATTTCTTTCCTATATACACCGGTCAAGATCTGAATATATACGTATTTAATCGACCTTTCTTTTGTCTACTTTATGTCCCGCATGGACTAACTTACAATTTTTTAATAAGTTTCAAGATGCCTTGCCATCGGCCGCAACCCAAGTAATTTAATTGTGGATGGCCGTCTTTAGTAGAAGTTTCTACGCAATCCATGATGGAGGGTACATAAGATTCGACCTGGCCGAATTTACGGCTGTATATAATTCTTTAATTTTGAGAAAACTCAGAATCTTGAGAAAACTTATAATTGACTGTATTAGGTCGTTCTACTAGTACAATTGCAATACGTCCAGTTTTACGGAAAAAAACAGGCGATCATTTGTTTGGAAATGCTTCGTGTGAGAGCAACTTTTATTGGATTTGGCTCAGGCGCAAATCCATGATTCATAACCAGCATCGCGATTGAATTTTTGTAGCATTTCTTTCGACCGATCGACCCGAGCCTTTTTATGAGCGATTGACAAATTATGTGCGATTAATTGTGCATTAATTGTGTCTGGAACAACGACTGGTACGACCATACTGGGGTTTGGCGGAGCTTTATCGCCTAAAATTGAATTAAGTTTGTTGTTCAGTTAATCCATGTCGAAAGTTGTAAAAACTAATCGCACGAAGATTTTCACAATTTAATTCCAATTATTGGGCGCACACTCGTTTGTCAAAAAGTTCTGAGTACGTAACATAACAATAACCTCAAAATGTCAAGCTTTACGATAGAGCTGCCAGTTGGCTGATTGGACACTAGGGTTGCACAATTGCGAAAGGGCAACCCTCGTAGCCATTTTATTACGAAAACTATATCGATTTCTTTGCATTCGAGCTTTCACTCACTGAACCAGTTCGGGTGTTGTTGCAGTTTTTGGAATTATCGCCATAGCGTTTCTCAATGCTTCCAGTATCATTATAACGATATACAGTGTGCGATACACAAACATTTTGTAAATTTTGAAGTGTTTGTGCCTGCCGACAATAGTTGGATTTGATTTTCCAGGCAAATATAAAGTATTCAAGCCAAATCTACTAAACTTCAAATACAATCCGATGTATAGCAGTGATTATTGGCTTCAAACATTTTTGAAATAAATGAAAGTCGAAAGTCCATATTTTAATACAAAGATAGAAAAAATTTGTATTAAAAAACATTTTATATTTATATAAAATTTAAAACAAATTCTGTTAAACTTAAATTAGATATTCATTCATTCTATGATACGATGAAGACATTAACCTAATACACCATTCAAGAGATTTGTACCAGGCAAGTTCAAATTAGCAATAGGATTCTGACCATTAAGAATGCCATTTAAAAGATTTCCACCTGTAGCCGGATTCAAAGCTCCATTTGTAAGTGACTCCTGTAAGGATCGTTGTTGTGCCATAATATTACTAAGCAAATCACCAGGAGAGCCTGCAGCATTTGAATCCCCACTGGAGCCAGATGCATCACCTGCATCGTCACTTGTATTTTCTCTTGCTTGTCCAGATGTACCCAGAGTACTACCCAAACCTTGGGTCAGTTGGCTAAGGCCATTTTGTAAATTACCACTTAATTGGTCTCGTACACCCTGAAGATCACTATTAAGACGTTGAGTTAAACTTCCCAATTGTTGAGTCCAAATCATGCCAGTCAATGCCTCCAATTGTCTTTTATTACGTTCACCATTATCCAAAATGTTGTAGGGGTCAAACGAATATACGAATTGACACAAACTCAGAACGAGTGAGAAAAATGTTAATAACTTCATGGCTTTATGGAGAAAACTAATCTCTTGTATTTCTCAGCGAGATTATATAGAAATTTGTAATGACTTTAAGTCAAGCAAAATGAAATTTTATTATTTCCCCCACCCCCCAACATACTTCCAAGCTATGAAAATTTAATTCGATATATATCACGTCCAATTGTCAAAACAAATAAATTCTCTAGAACTACTTGGTTTATCTAAAGTAACTTTAAAATACGAATCTTATATCCGGCAATAATAAATCGTGGTAAATCATGGTTTCTTTAGTATTTGTTTTTTTTTTTTTTGGCAAAGTCATTGGAAATTTCTTGTAACTTATTTTTTTATGAATTTTGTTTAATTCATTTTGCTTTGATTAGGGATTTCATTGCAATACATAAAAGGCAAAAAAAGATCACAATTATATTCAAAAAAAAAAAAAAAATACATTTCTTAATACATAGTCTTTGAGCATATCATACATAAAAAAAATATATTTTGCGTTCAAACACTAAATTAATTGATTCAATTAATTTTTAGTTGAAAGTTATTCAATCACAGAAATGATAGTATTAACCATCAACGTCAATTAATTGATTTTTGATTAATTTTTATACCCTCCACCACGGGATGGAACGAAACCAGCTATCGACTTGAAACATGGCACAAGTAGTTGTTATTGATGTAGGTCGGATGGTATTGCAAATGCACCATATCGGACCACGCTTACATATAGCCCTCATATAAACCGACCCCCGGATTTGGCTTGCGGAGGCTCTAGGTGGAGCAAATTTCATCAGATCTGGTTGAAATTTGGTACGTGGTGTTAGTATATGACCTCTAATACCCACGCAAAAATTGGTTCATATAAATCGATCTCCAGATTTTGCTTGCGAATTCTTTTGGAGGAACAAAGTTCATCCGATCCGGTTGGAATTTGGTACGTGGTGTTAGTATAGGGTCTTTAAGATTCGTGCTAAAATTGGTCCATATCGGTCCATAATTATATATAGCCCACATATTAACTAGAGTTGTGCACGTGACACGAAATTGTCGTGACTCACGAAAATATTCGTGACTCATGCGTGAGATGTAAGTCACGCTCATGGCAACGGCGTGAGTGTGCGTGAGCGTGATTACCAATCCAAAATGTCGTGCGTGAGTCACGAAAATAATATCTTCGTGAGTGTGCGTGAGTAACGAACTATGCTCACGAAAATAATTCAGCTCAACAACATAAAACGCTTAAGAGTTAAATTCATTTACAATTTTAGTGACACCTACGAGCTTAATAACGCTCTCGATTTTAATCGTGCTCACGATTTCAGACACGTACCTCAGGCAAATTACTCATAAAATTATTCGTGAGTCATGACGTTTCTAGTGAGTCACGATATTTTCGTGATTGACGGTATTTTTCGTGAGTCACGACATTTTCGTGCGTGAGCGTGAGACCTACCAAAAAAAATTGTGCGTGAGTGTGCATGAGTAAGATTTTTCAGTCGTGAGTGTGCGTGAGCCTGAGTAAAATATTTCGGAGCCTGTTGGAGGAGCAAATTTCGTCCGATTTGGTTAATAATTCGTACGTTATATTACTATATGGTCTCTAACAACCATGCCAAAATTGGTCCATATCGGTCCATAATTATATATAGCTCCCATATAAACCGATTCCCAGATTTGGTTTCCGGAATCTCTTGGAGGAGAAAATTTCGTCCGATTCGGTTGAAATTTTCTATGTTGTGTAAGTATACGGCCACTAACGGTCCTTAATTATATATAGCCCCCATATAAGCCGGAGCCTCTTGGAGGAGCAAATTTCGTTCGATTCGGTTAAAATGTTGTAGGTTATATTAGTATATGGTCTCTAACAACCAAATTGGACCATATCGGTCTATAATTATATATAGCCCCCATAAAAAACCGATCCCCAGATTTGACCTCGGGAGGCTCATGGAAGAGCAAATTTCTTGGAGGCGCAAAATTCATGCGAAATTCAGAAGTTTCTACGCAATCCATTGTGGAGGGTACATAAGATTCGGCTGGGGCCTATATATAATTATGGACCGATATAGACCAATTTTTGTATGGTTGTTAGAGACCATATACTAACACTACGTAACAAATTTCAACCGGATCGGATGAATTTTGCTCCTCCAAGAAGCTCTGCAGGCCGAATCTGGGGGGTTGGTTTATATAGGGCCTATATATAATTATGGACCGATATAGAACAATTTTTGTATGGTTGTTAGAGACCATATACTAACACCACGTACCAAATTTCAAACAGATCGGATGAATTTTGCTCCTCCAACAGGCTCCTGAGGTCAAATCTGGGGATCGGTTTATATGGGGGTTATATATACTTATGGACCATTTTTTGCATGGGTGTTAGAGGTTATAAACTAACACCACGTACCAAATTTCAACCGGATTGGGGAAAGTTTGCTCCTCCAAGAGGCTCCGGATGTGGACAAGTATTTGCATGATCGTTGCAGACCATATACTAACACCATGTACCAAATTTCAACCGGATCGGATGAAATTTGATTCTCTAAGGGGCTCCGCAAGCCAAATCCGGTTGTCCGTGGATATGAGGGCTATACGTAAAAGTGGTCCGATATGGCCCATTGGCAATACCATCCGACCTACATCAATAAGAACTACTTGGGCCAAGTTTCAAGTCGATAGCATGTTTCCTTCGGAAGTTAGTGTGATTTCAACTAGAGGTGTGCACGTGAGTAATAGTTTACTCCGGTCATACGGACGGATATCGCTAGATCGACGCAGAATTTCACCACGTCCCACTTTATATATACTTAATGGGGTCTTAGACCAATATTTCGATGTGATACAAACGGTATGACAAAGTTAATATTCCCCCGCATCCTATGGTGGAGGGTATAAAAATGTTCAGCTTTAATCAAATTTTTAATTGAAAATATTTTGGTGATATTTTTTCTTTGTGCATTTCACATAAAAAAATCAAACCCCGTACTATGCTAAATGGAAGGAAACAAACTTTATTACAGAAAATTTAATTTTTTGAAGTTTATATGTATCTGCCATACATAATTTCAGATTTGTTAACAATCATGTGTTCAAATTATGTGTTAACTGAATTTCCCCAAAAGTATGCTTTGATTTTGGAAATGTTTAGAGTTCGACCATATATAACTATATATAGCTCAAAGTTATATATGATTAATCCATTTTTATCAGTTTTCAGATTTGTTGCCAATATGCGTCCAAATCCTCATTGTATGTTTTTTTTAATTAAAAACTACAAATTATTCACATTTTATTTATTTCTTTTTTCTTTTTAAAAACTTTTTTGATTAACGTTTTCATACATTTTTGGCCCATAGCATTTTTTCTACATTCGATTCAATCAAATATACTTTCTGATTAACAATTAAGTCTAACTATGTAATTTGTTCTTCCATTGCTTTATTTCGAAATAAAACGTTTCATATTAGCCTGATATTGAATTTAATTAAGTCACGAAAATGTCACATACAAATCTATACACGCCTGACTATACATATTTCCATCCGAGCGAATTGACTTTTCCATAGGCTTCTGTATAGATCTAACTTGGGTAGATATGCGTAAGAGAAAGCATACGAATTATCCATTTACAAATCGATTCATATCTACTCTCGCTTAATCTTTTATATACAGTGAAACCTGTCAAACTTGGACACTCTGAAAACCGGACACCTGGTAAACATGGGCAGTTGTCAGAGGTTTCATTGTATTTCATTTTGTTACTTCACTCATATAACAACATGAAATCCATTTTTAGAGGTGACCGTATTGTAAGTTTCATCAAGAATATTGTTAAGAAAACTGTTATACTGAAATTTGAAGTTGGCAATACTGTACACAGCCAACTAATATCATTGAAATTAATTAGCCTAAAACTATACATTACTTTTAGCATACGAATTTGTAACAGGTTGGCTGATAACTCCCCGGTCTGACACATAGATGGCGTCGCAAGTATTAAATGTATATTATTTTCATATAGTACCAACCTTCAAATGATTCGTGTCAAAATTTGATGTCTGTAAGTCAATTAGTTTGTGAGATAGAGCGTCTTTTGTGAAACAACTTTTGTTATTGTGAAAAAAATGGAAAAAAAAGAAATTTCGTTTTTTGATAAAATACTGTTTTCTGAAGGGAAAAAATACGGTGGAAGCAAAAACTTGGCTTGATAATGAGTTTCCGGACTCTGCCCCAGGAAAATCAACAATAATTGATTTGTATGCAAAATTCAAGCGTGGTGAAATGAGCACGGAGGACAGTGAACGCAGTGGACGCCCGAAAGAGGTGGTTACCGATGAAAACATCAAAAAAAAATCCACAAAATGATTTTGAATGACCGTAAAATGAAGTTGATCGAGATAGCAGAGGCCTTAAAGATATCAAAGGAACGTGTTGGTCATATCATGCATCAATATTTGGATATGCGGAAGCTCTGTGCAAAATGGGTGCCGCGCGAGCTCACATTTGACCAAAAACAACAACGTGTTGATGATTCTGAGCGTTGTTTGCAGCTGTTAACTCATAATACACCCAAAATTTTCCGTCGATATGTGACAATTGATGAAACATGGCTCCATCACTACACCGGTGAACCGTCTCCGAAGCGTGGAAAGAATCAAAAGTCCGCTGGCAAAGTAATGACCTCTGTTTTTTGGGATGTGCATGGAATAATTTTTATCGATTATCTTGAGCAGGGAAAAATCATCAACAGTGACTATTATATGGCGTTATTGGAGCGTTTTAAAGGTCGAAATCACGGTAAAACGGCCCCATATGAAGAAAAAAGTGTTGTTCCACCAAGACAACACACCGTGCCACAAGTCTTTGAGAACGATGGCAAAAATTCATGAATTGGGCTTCGAGTTGCTTTCCCACCCACCGTATTCTCCAGATCTGGCCCCCAGCGACTTTTTCTTGTTCTCAGACCTCAAAAGGATGCTCGCAGGGAAAAAATTTGGCTGCAATGAAGAGGTGATCGACGAAACTGAGGCCTATTTTGAGGCAAAACCGAAGGAGTACTACCAAAATGGTATCAAAAAATTGGAAGGTCGTTATAATCGTTGTATCGCTCTTGAAGGGAACTATGTTGAATAATAAAAACGAATTTTGACAAAAAAAATGCGTTTTCTTTGTTAGACCGGGGACTTATCAGCCAACCTGTTATAGCCCCCATATAAACCGATTCCCAGATTTGACTTCCGGAGTCTCTTGGAGGAGAAAATTTCGTCCAATTTTCTATGTTGTGTAAGTGTACTGCCACTAACAACTATGCAAAAATTTATCCATATCGGTCCATAATTATATATAGCCCCCATATAAGCCGATCCCCAGATTTGGCCTACGGAAGAGCAAATTTCGTTCGATTCGGTTAAAATGTTGTAGTTTATATTAGTATATAGCCTCTAACAACTAAATTATACCATATCGGTCTATAATTATATAAACGCAGAGAAGGAATATGATCACCTCAAACATGTTTCAAGAGCAAAATGTTATTTTTGTATGGTGACCATGTAACACTAAAATGTTATTTTCTCGTCAAATATAACCTGCTTGCCGAGATCAGATACATGATTTCCGAGAAAATAACATGGTTGCGAAAACCATGGTACATGGTCACCACCAAAAATCATCAACAGTGACTATTATATGGCGTTATTGGAGCGTTTTAAAGGTCGAAATCACGGTAAAACGGCCCCATATGAAGAAAAAAGTGTTGTTCCACCAAGACAACACACCGTGCCACAAGTCTTTGAGAACGATGGCAAAAATTCATGAATTGGGCTTCGAGTTGCTTTCCCACCCACCGTATTCTCCAGATCTGGCCCCCAGCGACTTTTTCTTGTTCTCAGACCTCAAAAGGATGCTCGCAGGGAAAAAATTTGGCTGCAATGAAGAGGTGATCGACGAAACTGAGGCCTATTTTGAGGCAAAACCGAAGGAGTACTACCAAAATGGTATCAAAAAATTGGAAGGTCGTTATAATCGTTGTATCGCTCTTGAAGGGAACTATGTTGAATAATAAAAACGAATTTTGACAAAAAAAATGCGTTTTCTTTGTTAGACCGGGGACTTATCAGCCAACCTGTTATAGCCCCCATATAAACCGATTCCCAGATTTGACTTCCGGAGTCTCTTGGAGGAGAAAATTTCGTCCAATTTTCTATGTTGTGTAAGTGTACTGCCACTAACAACTATGCAAAAATTTATCCATATCGGTCCATAATTATATATAGCCCCCATATAAGCCGATCCCCAGATTTGGCCTACGGAAGAGCAAATTTCGTTCGATTCGGTTAAAATGTTGTAGTTTATATTAGTATATAGCCTCTAACAACTAAATTATACCATATCGGTCTATAATTATATAAACGCAGAGAAGGAATATGATCACCTCAAACATGTTTCAAGAGCAAAATGTTATTTTTGTATGGTGACCATGTAACACTAAAATGTTATTTTCTCGTCAAATATAACCTGCTTGCCGAGATCAGATACATGATTTCCGAGAAAATAACATGGTTGCGAAAACCATGGTACATGGTCACCACCCAAAAATAACATTTTGTTCTTAAAACATGTTTGAGGTGATCATATTCCTTCTCTGGGTGTATAGCCCCCATATAAACCGATCCAGATTTGACCTCGGGAGCCTCATGAAGCGCAAATTTCTTGGAGCCGCAAAATTCATGCGATTCGGCTGAAAGTTGGTACGTTGTGTTCGTATATTATTGCTAACAACCATGCCAAAAGTGGTCCATATCAGTCCATAGTTATATATAACCCCACCGTTGAGCCACCGTGGTGCAATGGTTAGCATGCCCGCCTTGCATACACAAGGTCGCGGGTTCGATCCCTGCTGCGACCGAACACCAAAAATTTTTCAGCGGTGGACTATCCCACCTCAGTAATGCTGGTGACATTTCTGAGGGTTTCAAAGCTTCTCTAAGTGGTTTCACTGCAATGTGGAACGCCGTTCGGACTTGGCTATAAAAAGGAGGTCCCTTGTCATTGAGCTTAACATGGAATCGGACAGCACTCAGTGATAAGGGAGAAGTTCACCAATGTGGTATCACAATGGACTGAATAGTCTAAGTGAGCCTGATACATCGTGCTGCCACCTAACCTAACCTATATATAATCCCGGCAAGTATTATCCTATGGTGGAGGGTATAAAAATGTTCAGCTTTAATCAACTTTTTAATTGAAAATATTTTGGTGATATTTTTTCTTTGTGCATTTCACATAAAAAAATCAAACGCCGTACTATGCTAAATGGAAGGAAACAAACTTTATTACAGAAAATTTAATTTTTTGAAGTTTATATGTATCTGCCATACATAATTTCAGATTTGTTAACAATCATGTGTTCAAATTATGTAACTGAATTTCCCCAAAAGTATGCTTTGATTTTGGAAATGTTTAGAGGTCGACCATATATAACCATATATAGCTCAAAGTTATATATGATAAATCCATTTTTATGAGTTTTCAGATTTGTTGCCTATTAAAATTAAGATGATTTGAAGGACATTAACAATACACCCGTCAATACACATGTCAATATGCATCCAAAGCATAATTGTATGTTTTTTTTTTTTTTGGATTAAAAAACTAAAATTTATTCACATTTTATTTATATATTTTTAAAAACTTTTTTTGATTAAAATTTTCATACATTTTTGGCTCATAGCATTTTTTCTAAATTAGATTCAATCAAATATACAAATATACAATGAACAATTAAGTCTTACTATGTAATTTGTTCTTCCATAGCTTTATTTCGAAATAAAACGTTTCATATTAGCCTGATATTGAATTTAATTAAGTCACGAATCTATACACGCCTGACTATACATATTTCCATCCGAGCGAATTGACCTTTCCATAGTCTTCTGTATAGATCTAACTTGGGTAGATATGCGTAGGAGAAAGCATATATATCTCTTTACAATTCGATTCATATCTACTCTCCCTTAATCTTTTATATACAGTGAAACCTTTCAAACTTGGACACTCTGAAAACCGGACACCTGTCAAACATGGAAAGTTGTCTGGGGACGTTTGCTATATTAGCACATTCAATTTAACTTCTCATAAGTGGACACTTCCCAAATGTGGACAAAATTGAGGCGACCATGGGTGTCCACTTTTCAGAGGTTTCACTATATTTCATTTTGTTACTTCACTCATATAACAACATGAAATCCATTTTTAGAGGTGACCGTACTGTAAGCTTCATCAATAATATGGTTAAGAAAACTGTTATACTAAAATTTTAAGTTGGCAATACTGTACACAGCCAACTAATATCATTGAAATTAATTAGCCTAAAACTATACATTATTTTTAGCATACCAATTTCTATATTCTAAGCAGGGTTGCCATTTTGATCCGATCGGACCAAAATTGGTCCACAAAGTTATTAATTTTGATCCGATGGTCGGAACAAATGGAATTAGTTTGATTTTGTTCCATTTTCGTCAAATCGGTATTTTTTTCAAAATTTTCTATACAAATAAAATTTTGACAAAAATATTTATTTTAAAATAAACTTTAAAAATTGTCTATAGATACAAAATTATGCCAAAATTTTGTATAGGAAAATTTTTGATAATTTTCTATAGAAATAAAAATTTGACAAGTTTTCTATAGAAATAAAATACAGTGCACTCACGGTAACGTGAACTAATTAAAACCAAGAGAGTTCACTGTATTGACAAAATTTTCTATAGAAATGAAATTCTTCTAAAGAAATAAAATTTGGCTAAAATTTCTATAGAAATGAAATTTTGACAAAATTTTCTATAGAAATAAAATTTGCACAAAATTTTTTAATTAACTAAAATTTTAACAAAGTTTTCTACAGAAATAAAATGTTGTCAAAATTTTATTTCTGTAGAAAACTTGCAACAACTTTCTATAGAAATAAAAATTTGACAAATTTTCTATAGAAAAAAAAATTTTCTATTGAAAAAAAAAATATTTGGCTAAATTTTCTATAGAAATAAAATTTTTACAAAATTTTCTATAGAAATGAAATTTTGACAAAATTTTCTATAGAAATGAAATTTTAACAAAATTTTCTATAGAAATAAAATTTTGCAAAATTTTCTATAAAAATAAAAATATTCTATAGAAAAACAAATTTTACAAAATTTTCTACGGAAATAAAATTTTGACAAAATTTTCAAAGGAAATAAAATTTTGACAAAATTTTCAACGGAAATAAAATTTTGACAAAATTTTCAACGGAAATAAAATTTTGACAAAATTTTCTATAGAAATAAAATTTTGACAAAAATTTCTATCGAAATAAAATTTTGGAAATATTTTAACGGCCATTTTCATGTAGCTCCGTTAGACTTTAACTCCCAGTTAAAAGAAAGTAAAATGGAAATATCTTCTATCCGGTTTACTTTAACTGAAAATTTTTTAGCAGTTAAGCTCCTAACTGGCATGTAGAATATATAGGCAAGGTGATAGATATGTCCATAGTACGGTTTAAAAGTTCGTTAGCTAACCTAGCACTAACGGAGCTTCATGAAAATGGGGGTAAATGATATTAATTTAATTTGGAAAAATGGTCCGTTGGTAGAAATTTTTGTCCAATTTTGGAGAAATCTTGATCCAAAATAAAAAGGCATTCTCTTTTTTTAGACTTGTCTTGAGACTTGAGCCATATAAATAATATTTTTATATAGGGCAACTATATGCCGATATTATATTCGTTTTTTTATACCCTCCATCATAGGATGGGGGTATATTAACTTTGTCATTCCGTTTGTAACACATCGAAATATTGCTCTAAGACCCCATAAAGTATATATATTCTGGGTCGTGGTGAAATTCTGAGTCGATCTAAGCATGTCCGTCCGTCCGTCTGTTGAAATCACGCTAACTTCCGAACGAAACAAGCTATCGACTTGAAACTTGACACAAGTAGTTGTTATTGATGTAGGTCGGATGGTATTGAAAATGGGCCATATCGGTCCACTTTTACGTATAGCCCCCATATAAAGGGACCCTCAGATTTGGCTTGTGGAGCCTCTAACAGAAGCATATTTCACCCGATCCGGCTGAAATTTGGTATATGGTGTTGGTATATGGTCTCTAACAACCATGCAAAAATTGGTCCACATCGGTCCATAATTATATATAGCCCCCATATAAACCGATCTCCAGATTTGGCTTGCGGAGCCTAAAAGAGAAGCAAATTCCATCCGATCCGGCGGAAATTTGGTACATGGTGTTGGTATATGGTCTCTAACAACCATGCAAAAATTGGTTTACATCGGTTCATAATTATATATAGCCCCCATATAAACCGATACCCAGATTTGGCTTGCGGAGCCTCAAAGAGAAGAAAATTTCATCCGATCCGGCTGAAATTTGGTACATGATGTTGGTATATGGTCTCTAACAACCATGCAAAAATTGGTCCATATCGGTCCTTACTTATATATAGCCCCCATATAAACCGATCCCCAGATTTGGCTTGTGGACCATCTAAGAGAAGCATATTTCATCCGATCCGGCTGAAATTTAGTACATGGTGTTGGTATATGGTCTCTAACAATCATGCAAAAATTGGTCCGCATCGGTCCATAATTATATATAGCCCCCATATAAACCGATCCCCAGATTTGGCTTGCGGAACCTCAAAGAGAAGCAAATTTCATCCGATCCGGCTGAAATTTGGTACATTATGTTGGTATATGGTCTCTAACAACCATGCAAAAATTGGTCCACATCGGTCCATAATTATTATAGACCCCATGTAAACCGATCTCCAGATTTGGCTTGCGAAGTCTCTAAGAGAAGCAATTTTCATCCAATCCGGTTGTAATTTGGAACATGGTGTTAGTATATGATCTTTAACAACCGTGCCAGAATTGGACCATATCGGTCCATATTTATATATAGCCCCCATATAAAACATTCTCCAGATTTGACCTCCGGAGCCTCTTGGAGGAGCAAAAGCCATCGGCAAGCGTTACCGCAACTTAAGTAATTCGATTGTGGATGGCAGTGTTTAGATGAAATTTCTACGCAATCCATGATGGAGGGTACATAAGCTTCGGCCTGGCCGAACTTACGGCCGTATATACTTGTTTTTCATTGAAATTGTAGCGATTACTTTATTTAAATAATTATTTTAAAGAATATATTTTAATCAATTTATGCGTACACCGGAAAAAATTGAACTGTTTTTATGGGAAAAATCGTGCGCAAATTGGACTAAATTGTACTTACATTTTTGAGATTTCCACACAGCGTTGTTAAAATAACGAAAATTATCTAACTTTCTTTGATGTTTGGTTACCAGTTACACAATTTATTTCCTTCTCATAAAAGCATAAAAACCTAAAAGTAAAGAGAAAAGTCATTGGTGCCAAAAATGCAATGGGGTGGGGCAAATTTAAAAAAAAAAAGAAGTTAAAATTAATTTAAAAAAAATAAAAGTTAAATAAGTTAATTTTAACATCAGTTTAACAATGAACTTTTTTTCTGTGTAAGATCTTTTTAAGCTAGATTTTGTCAGGATATAATAGAAATATATTCATTTTTGTTGATATTTTTATTTATTGTAAAAAAAGTACGTGATTTTCTCCCCTGTAACTAAAGTTAAAAGCTTGTCCCTTGCACTTACTTAACTTGAAGAATAATTTCCCTAAAATGTATTTTCAAATTATTTAAATATATACAATTCATGTGGAATGAAACGTATACCATATAAACATTTTATGAAAAATATATTACTTTTTTTTGTAAACGAAATATTAATATGATTGAGTATTAAAAAACATGCAAAATTTATATTTGTATAAAATTTTTGTGAAAACAATTTTATACAAATATCAATTTTATACGTCCTATTCATCAAACTAGAAATTTACACCAAAAAATTAATTAATAACTTAAAATATAAAATGAATAAGATATAAAATAAATGAAAATAACTTAAAATATATTTGCTCCAAAGCCTCGAACATTGGCATAACATCATTTTCTTTATACTCTACTATAGACCTCGGAAACAATTGCGACCCGAGAGGCTCTCGTCGTTATATCGATGAGAGATTTTTAACGATTCCTTCGTCTCGAGGGAAAATTGCCGAGCAACCTGTTAAAGTTTCCAAAAGAAATGCATTTTATTCAGTTAATGTTCCTAAAAAATTCATTTTATTCATTTTTTTTGCTTATTTATTCATCACTTAAACCATATTATTCAACATACTTGTATCTTAGATTATTTTATTTTTAAACGCCTAACTTTTTCTTAACCCCAATAGGGACCGTGATGATGATAGTGTCCATGACCATGATGATGATGGTGATGATGATGACCATGATAATGACCATGGCCATGGTAATGACCATGACCATAGCCACCCCATCCACCACCATAACCACCATAACGACCCCAACCACCTCCAATCAACCAACGAGCATTACGATCAGCAACATTTCCATGACTATCACCCAAATCGGCTACATCCAATAATCCTGTGGCCACCACTTCGTCCTTGGGAATTTCGACAACAGCAACTTGTCCTTCTTGTTCCAATGGTACAGCTGATACAATAGCTGCAACCAAAGCAAGTAATCCCAACTCGAGTAAGAACTTCATATTTCCAAAAGACACTTTGTCACAGCTAATCCAAATATAATAAAATCTTTTCACTTTAAATTCCTTGTAAGAACTGGATATGGTTGCCAATGAAGACCAAGTATTTATATCGAATGACCGAATTCTCGACAAATTTTGATAAATTGGCCAACATGCCTCTGTCACAACATTCATCAACTTGAAATGTTAAAGATCCTCACAAAGATCAAAAAACAAATCACTAAAAACCCCCATCTGATTCAAATGCCTGATGTGTACTTCGTGGCACAGTGCTTTGAGTATGGACAAAAAGTGGACAAAGCAAGGGTGGAGTAGTTGATTTTTTTCTTGTATTGACATACTGAAGACAAATACGAAATTTATATGTGAAGTAAATAGACTTGCATCCGGACTTTTTAGGCAGATATCTCCATTATCAAATTTTTCTTGTGTTAACTTTTTCTCAAAATTGGTAATTGCTTACAATTTATTAATTGTAAATCTTATTTATTTTCACATGGTCGTTTCCTATTGGGAAAGTGATTCTCTGTAGGAATACCAAGAGCTAAATTGTAAGCATGGTCAAGAGATAAATGCATTTTAAAGAAACAGACAAAAAATGTATTTCCTACTTGGCAATATTCATAAGAAACTGATGTATGGTAAAGGAAGCGACCGTGGGACAATGGATAGCATGTCACCGTGGTGCAATGGTTAGCATGCCCGCCTTGCATACACAAGGTCGTGGGCTCGACCGAACACCAAAAAGTTTTTCAGCGGTGGATGATCCCACCTCAGTAATGCTGGTGACATTTCTGAGCGTTTCAAAGCTTCTCTAAGTGGTTTCACTGCAATGTGGAACGCCGTTCGGACTCGGCTATAAAAAGGAGGTCCCTTGTCATTGAGCTTAACATGGAATCGGGCAGCACTCAGTGATAAGAGAGAAGTTCACCAATGTGGTATCACAATGGACTGAATAGTCTAAGTGAGCCTGATACATCGGGCTGCCACCTAACCTAACCTAACATGGTAAAGGAAAGCGTTCGTTGAGTCCTCATTCCCAGAGTAGGCAGGATTCAATCAGCTTTAATTGTATATTCTCTGAAGAATATCTCATTTTTTCGCTATGCTTCCGTATTTCAGCTTGACGGCTAAGGTGATTTTTGACTCTTGGTATTGTTTAACCCATTTATACCCACCACCATAGAATGATGACGGGGGTGTAATAAGTTTGTCATTCCGTTTGTAACACATCGAAATATCGATTTCCGACTATATAAAGTATATACATTCTTGATCAGGTAGAAATTCTAAGACAATATAAATATGTCCGTCCGTCTGTCTGTCTGTTGTAATCACGCTACAGCCTTCAACAATGGCGCTATCGTACTGAAATTTGGCACAGATTCGTGTTTTGTTTGCAGGCAGGTCACCTTCGAAGATGGGTTACATCGGTCCAAGTTTTGATATAGTCCCCATATAAACCCGTAGTTTTTTATCCAATTTGTCTGAAATTGGAAATTGACAGGTGATTTAGGACCATCAAATAGTGTGCCGAAAATTGTGCCTATCGGTCGATGTTTTGCTATAGCCCCCATATAGACCGATTTCCGGATTTTGCTTCTTGGGCATCCAGAAAACTGTATTTACTATCCGATTTGCCTGAAATTGAAAATCTAGAGGAATTTTATGACCAGAAATAGGTGTGCCGAAAATGGGATGTATCGGTATATGCTTTCTTACAGCCCCCATATAGACCGATCTCCAGATTTTATTTCTTGGGCTTCTAGAAACTGTATTTACTATCCGATTTGAAATTTCAAATCTAGAGGTATTTTATGAAAATAGGTGTGCCGAAAATGGGATGTATCGGTTCATGTTTTGGTATAGCCCCCATATAGACCGATCTCCCGATTTTACATTTTGGGCGTCTAGAAACTGTATTTACTATACGATTTGCCTGAAATTTGAAATCTAGAGGTATTTTAAGACCCCAAATAGGTGTGTCGAAAATGGGAAGTATCGGTTCATGTTTTGGTATAGCCCCCATATAGACCGATCTCCCGATATTACTTCTTGGGCGTCTAGAAATTGTATCTTCTATCCGATTGGCTTTAAATTAAAAATATAGAGGTATTTTAAGACCACAAATAGGTGTGTCGAAAATGGGATGTATCGGTTCATGGTTTGGTATAGCCCCCATATAGTCCGATCTCCCGATTTTACTTCTTGGGCGTCTAGAAACTGCATTTACTATACGATTTGCCTGAAATTTGAAATCTAGAGGTATTTTATGACCAGAAATAGGTGTGCCGAAAATGGGATGTATCGGTCCATGTTTTGGTATAGCCCCCATATAGACCGAACTCCCGATATTACTTCTTGGGCGTCTAGAAACTGTATTTTCTATCCGATTTGCTTGAAATTGAAAATCTAGAGGTAATTTAAGACCACAAATAGGTGTGTCGAAAATGGGGAGTATCGGTCGAAGTTTTGATATATCTCCCATATAAACCGATCCCCCGATTTGGGGTCTTGAGCTTCTAGAAACCATAGTTTTTATTCGATTTACATAAAATTGGAAATCAAGATGTATTTTAGGACCCCAAATAGGTGTGCAGAAAATGGGGTGTATCGGTCCATGTTTCGTTGTAGCCCCCATATAGACCGATTTCCCAAATTTACTTCTTGGACTTATAGAATCCGTAGTTTTTATCCAATTTGCCAGAAATTGGAAATCTGGATGTATTTTAGGAGCATGAAGAGGTGTGTCGAAAATGGTCCGTATCGGTCCATGTTTTGGTATAGCCCCCTTATAGACTAATCGCCCGATTTTGGATTTCGAATATTGGTCCATGTTTTATTTCTTAGGCTGCCAGAATCCACTTTGCCTGAAAATGTAAATATACTCGTATTTTAGACCCTCAAAAATTTGTATCGCTTTTATTTCTATCGGTCCATTTTGTAAGACATTGATCGATCGACCGATTTTACTTCTTCAGGATATAGCAGGAGCACTGATCATATAAATTGCTTGAAACTAAAAGTAAAATTTCCAGATTTTACTCCTCGTTATCATTTAAATAATGGCGGTAAATATCTACGGATTTAAGATTTCAAATCAAGGGTTTTTTCATAATTTACACGATATGTTTATGATTTGTTTAAAATTCAAACAAAATTGGTTCTTATAAATCCAACATCTGATCTAGTATTCATAGGTAGAATCTTTAACTATATCTTCGGGAGTGTACTGGTTGAATTGATCTGCTTGGGAGAATATCTGTCATCAAATATTATCAAGATACCCGCACATGCGAAGAGTTTTAAAAGGAAACTAGTATATTTGATTCATAGTGGTGGGTATTTAAGATTCGGCCCGGCCGAACTTACTACTGTACCGTTTTTTTTTTAACTTAGCGTCTTTTTATTTTCGACATTAGAATTTTCCACTTCATAATCAGAGTATTCCGTATATGAGATGTTACCAATAATTTCCATTTCAATTTCAGATTTTTGTATTGATCATTGATCAAATTTGAAAATTTGGTGGGTATTTAAGATTCGGCCCGGCCGAACTTACTACTGTACCGTTTTTTTTTTTTAACTTAGCGTCTTTTTATTTTCGACATTAGAATTTTCCACTTCATAATCAGAGTATTCCGTATCTGAGATGTTACCAATAATTTCCATTTCAATTTCAGATTTTTGTATTGATCATTGATCAAATTTGAAAATTTTATATATGTGCATATTTAGTCGCAGTCGGGTGCAACAGATATCGCAGATTTCTGTGATTTAAAAAAAAATCGCACAAAAGGTTGCAAAAGGCTCTTAGAGTCGCACAACGATAAAACCGATCACAAGGTCTTTGGCAAGCTGTTTTCACTCCCACTACTTGCCCACTTTTCGATGGAGAGAATATTTTGTGATTCCGACGACAAAAAATGTCCCATGTATATTCTGCAGATGATGAATTTCTGTCATATCAAAAATAAGGTTTGAATTACTATAGAGAGCAGTATTACCATTGTGCCACTTTTTCAATAGCTGATGCGTTTGTCTTACTTTTTGTACTGCCACTAAATTCCACAGTATTGAAGTTGTGACAACCAAAGCCTAACACTGAACCCATGTAATCTTGTGTCTTTGTCTTATTTACTTGTTGAGCTAATTCGAAGCACTGTCCGCCATGGATGTTTAAACTAAATCTCACTGCCATAATAAGAAAGGCATACAGATCACGTTTTATATTTTATTGACGCATAAAAAAATTAAATAAAAATTTAAATAATTGTTTACCTCTTTTTTTTGTTTACTGGGTATTACTTGCATATGTTGTGTAAAATATTCTCACAAATTTGTGAGAAATTGGATTTTTGGTACTTTTTTTGAAGTATTTTATAATCATACTAAGAGGAGTTATGTTCTGAAGACGCAATGATTTCGCTTTGTAAAATACCCAATAAGAAGATATTGGTACTCTCTTTAAGTATTCTAAACCTGTGTTTGTTTTTTTTTTTTTAAGATCGTTGGTGACATTGTATTGGCATTGCACAAACAAATCTCAAGTGGCATAGTATTTCTTAAAAATAATACAATTATCTAAAATACACGGAAATTTCGTGGAAATTTGATTTTCAGACATAAAAGAATCGAAACTTTACGCTTATAGAAAATTAATTATTAAGAGTCGGAAGTTTAGTCTCATTAATAATTCCTAAGAAGAAGATTTCGTGCTTAGTTCTCGGAGAATTTTGTCCAAATAAGACTTTCATTAAGAATCTACGAGAGAGGTGTGTTAAATACTTAGCATCAATTGAGGACACGGTTGCCACAGTTGGTAGAATTTTATCAACAGTGGTAGATTATTTACTTTTTGATAGATTCGTAGAATTCTTAGTAGATTTTAAACTTTTTAAATACATAAACATATTGAGAAAAACATTTTTACAGAAATATTTTTTTTTTACAAAATTTTCTATAGAAATAACATTTCGACAAAATTTTCTGTAGAAATAAAATTTTGACAAAATTTTCTATAGAAATACAATTTTGACAAAACTTTCTATAGAAATAAAATTTTCTATAGAAATAAAAATTTTTGCAAAATTTTATATAGAAATAAAAATTTGACAAAATTTTCTATAGAAGTAAATTTTCTATACAACTAAAATTTTGACAAAATTTAACAAACATTTTCTATGGAAATAAAATTTTAACAAAATGTTCAAATTTTTCTATAGAAATGAAATTTTCTGTATGAATAAAATGTTGACCAAACTTTCTATAGAAATAAAATTTTGACACATTTTTCTATAGAAATAAAATTTTTGCAAAATTTTTTATAGAAATAAAATTTTAACACAATTTTTATAGAAATAAAATTTTTACGAAATTTTCTATAGAAACAAAATTGTGACAAAATTTTCTATAGAAACAAAATGTTGACAACATTTTCTATGGAAGTAAAATTTTTACAAAATTTTCTATAGAAATAAAATTTTGACCAAATTTTCTATAGAAGTAAATTTTATATACAACTAAAATTTTCACAAACTTTAACAAACATTTTCTATAGAAATAAAATTTTAACAAAATTTTCTATATAAATACAAGTTTCACAAAGTCTTCTATAAAAATAAAGTTTTGCAAAATTTGTACGGAAATCAACATTAGACAAAATTTTCTAAAGAAATACAATTTTTTACAAAATTTTCTGTAGAAATAAAATTTTGACAAAATTTTCCATAGAAATACAATTTTGACAAAACTTTCCATAGAAATAAAACTTTAAGAAAATTTTCTATAGAAAATTGTCTACAGAAATAAAATTTTAAATTTAACAAACATTTTCTATAGAAATAAAATTTTAACAAAATTGTCTATATAAAACCTTCTATAGAACTTTCTATCGAAATAAAATTTTGACAATTTTTTCTATAGAAATGAAATTTTCTGTATGAATAAAATGTCGACCAAACTTTCTATAGAAATAAAATTTTAACAAAATTTTCTATAGAAATAAAATTTTGACAAAACTTTTTATAGAAATAAAATTTTGACATGTTTTTCTATAGAAATAAAATTTTTGCAAAATTTTTTATAAAAATAAATATTTATCAAAATTTTTATAGAAAATGTTTCTATAGAAATAAAATTTTAACAAAATTTTCTACAGAAATAAAATTTTTACGAAATTTTTTATAGAAACAAAATTTTCACAAAATTTTCTATAGAAACAAAATGTTGACAAAATTTTCTATGGAAGTAAAATTTTAACAAAATTTTCTATAGAAATACAATTTTAACAAAATTTTCTATATAAATAGAAATTTGACAAAGTCTTCTATAAAAATAAAATTTTGCAAAATTTGTACGGAAATCAACATTAGACAAAATTTTCTAAAGAAATAAAATTTTTTACAAAATTTTCTGTAGAAATAAAATTTTGACAAAATTTTCTATAGAAATACAATTTTGACAAAACTTTCTATAGAAATACAATTTTAAGAAAATTTTCTACAGAAATAAAATTTTAACAAAATTTTCTATAGAAATAAAATTTCGACAAAACTTTCTATAGAAATAAAATTTTCTATAGAAATAAAATTTTAACAAAATTTTCTATAGAAATAAAATTTTGACAAAATTTTCTATAGAAATAAAATTCTGAATAAGTTTTCGACAAAATTATCTATAGAAATAAAATGTTGACAAAATTTTCCTATAAAAATAAAATTTTTATCAAATTTCCTATAGAAAAAAATTTTGACAAAACTTTCTATAGAAATAAAATTTTTACAAATTTTTCTATAGCAATGAAATTTTCTGTATGAATAAAATGTTGACCCAACTTTCTATAGAAATAAAATTTTAACAAAATTTTCTATACAAATAAAATTTTAACAAAATTTTCTATAGAAATAAAATTTTAACAAAATTTTCTAAAGAAATAAAACTTTGACATATCATAATTTGTTATAGAAATAAAATTTTGACAAAATTTTCTATACAAATAAAATTTTAACAAAATTTTCCATAGAAATAAAATTTTAACAACATTTTCTATAGAAATAAATTTTTGACAAAACTTTCTATAGAAATAAAATTTTGACACATTTTTCTATAAAAATAAAATTTTGAAAATTTTTCTATAGAAATCAAATTCTGAAAATTGTAAATAGAAATAAAATTTTGACAAAATTTTACTATAAAAAAAAATTTACCAAATTTCCTATAGAAAAAAAATTGACAAAACTTTCTATAGAAATAAATTTTTTTCAAATTTTTCTATAGAAATAAAATTTTCTATAGGAATAAAATGTTGACCAAACTTTTTATTCCTATAGAAAATTTTCTATAGAAATAAAATTTTGACAAAACATTCTATGGAAAAAAACATTTTGAAAAAGTTTCTATAAAAATACAATTTTGACAAAACTTTCTATAGAAATAAAATTTTGAAAATTTTTTCAATAGAAATAAACATTTGTCTAAATTTTTATAGAAACATTTTGACAAAACTTTCTATAGAAATAAAATTTTGAAAAATTTTTCAATAGAAATAAAATTTTAGACAAAACTTTCTATAGAAATAAGTTTTTGACAAAATTAAGTAAAAATTATTTTACTACAAAAATAAATTTTTTAACAAATTTCCTATAGAAATAAAATTTTTACCAAATTTCCTATAGAAACAAAATTTTGCCAAAATTTTCTAAAAAAAATAAAAGTTTTTCAAATTTTTCTAAAGAAATAAAATTTTGTCAAAATTTTCTAAAGAAATAAAATTTTGTAAAATTTTCTATAGAAATAAAATTTTTTCAAAATTCTCTATAGAAATAAAATTTTACAAAAATTTTCTATAGAAACCAAATTTTGAAAAATTTGATTAAAAGGTTGGTTTAATTTTCCTAAAATTTTGGTAGATTATTCTTGGCACTATTGGCAACTGGGATTGAGGACCTATATGTTTCAAATAAGCGTGATGTGAAGGTATGAAGCGATATATAGGTCGCTTTGGGAGAAACGCTGCTCTGACGACATATACGTCGGGGAAGTTGTTGATTCAGAAGGCTTAAATATATTTTGACATGACACAGGGCAACCTTTTTTGGATATTAGATAAAAAAAATCTAAACCCCAAGCCCTGATTCATGCGTACCACGAGAGCAATATCAGGTCGATTATTAAATTTTGGTACAGCTTTCTATGTGTCCGGTCATGGACTTCCAAAGATACCTGTTTCTTACAAATCGCCAGGTTTATATTTTCAAATTGCACGAATGTCTTCTCTAAACGCCACAATCATTAATCACACTGACTAACAAATCTCATGTGAGCCTCTCGACAAGTGTGCATGTGATTGGTAATCTTTGTCACGTAATGTAAATCTCGTTATGAGACAAAGCATCGAAAACCAACAAGAAATACTCTGTCATTCATACTCCTTTGCCGAAAATAAAATTATTCATTCACTTAATTCTTACTTTGGTTCCAAACAAAAAAAAAAAGAAAAAATGAAACAAATATGACATTAAACTCAAAGTAAATCAACAAATTGACGTCAATTAAAGCAATCAAAATTTTAAAAATAGAAATAATTTGGAGCAATTTTTTAATAGTATGTTGAAATGACAAGCAAATCTGCCATGGTCCTACGTACTTTGAGGAATCCATTTTGATGGTTGGCAGATGGAAAATTCTCCACAAGGCTCGGGCGGAGTAGTGTCTCAAGAGTCTTGGCTATTGGCGAGAGAAGGGAAAACGGTCTGTACGATGAACTCTTGCTAGAGTTTTTGCCTAGATTCGGAAATGGAATCATCCTACCCATTTTCCAGTACCCATTTTCCAGACAAAAGATGGCTCGATGGTCATGTTGATGGAGACTATCAACATGACCATCCTATGACAAGGCTTGGGCTGATTGAGTCCTCTATATATGTATGTTGAAATGGCATGCAAAGCTGTCGTGGTGCTGTGTACTTTGCAAATCCATTTGGATGGTTGTGGAGGAGTAGTGCCACAAGAGTCTTCGCTACTGGCGAGAGAAGAGAAATCGGACTGTACTATTATCCTTTGCTCGAGTCTATGTCTAGATTCAGCAGTGGAATCCCCCTACCCATTTTCCAGACATCAGATGGCTCGGAGACCACCAAGAAGACCATCTTATGTCAAAGCTTGGACTAATTGAGACCTCTATTGATATACGTTGGAATAGCATGCTAAGCTGACGTGGTGCTATGTACTTTGCGGAATCCTTGTTGATGGTTGGCAGCTGGAAAATTATCCACAATGCTGGGGAGAAATTGTGCTTCAAGAGTCTTGGCTACACTCAAAAAAAAAAAGTGAACTCACTATTTCACTAAAGTCAATTTAACTATATTTTAGTTCATGAAATTATTATATTTGGAGAAAGATTCATTTACTCTAATAATTTTTTGCGTACGTTAGTTAAATGAACTAAAAGACGGGAAAAAATTATACACAAATGAAGTAAAAAGTTTTTTCGTACTTCTCAAAAAATAGTTCATTATTTCCTTAAATTTGTAAATTTTACTACAACAGCATCCATCATGAACTTCGTATGTCACTAAAGACATTCTTGCAATTTTGAACTCCAATTTTTTCTTACAAACTACAAAATTTTCTTTAAAAAGTGAAAAAAATCATTTATGTCTAATAAATTTTCTTGAATTTGTCGAAAAATATTTACTTATTTTTGTGATATCGGCGACGCCAGCGCTTGTAATACTGTTTAGTTAAAAATTTCTAAAACTATTCAAAATTTTCTAAAATTAATCAAAAGTTTTCTTCCTGGTGGGTTCACTGTTTTTTCAGTGTACTGGCGAGAGAACGGAAATCGGACTGTACAATTCATCCTTGGTCGAGTCTTTGCCTGGCTTCAGAAGTATAATCCCCTACTCATTTTCCAGACATCGGGTATGATGACAAATTTAGGAGACAAATTGGTCTGGTCTGGTCAAGTACTCAACAGCCAGTATTCTCAGATGCTTCGGCATTAGCATAGAAATTCCGCCCATCGTCTTGAATGGTTTCGCGCTATTGATAACATCGGTAACTTCGGCTGTGGTAAATTGTGGTTTATCGCTGGTTCGGAGACCACCAGATTTTGGGCTGATTGAGTACTCTAGTTATATATACCGAAATGGCATGGAAATCCGTTGTGAACATACGACAAATTGGATCTCTTTGGATCAGTCACCGTCATGTTACCAAAGGTTACTAAGATCCAATCATATCTTGTAGCGCGGTTCGAGAGGTCTCTTACTGTTAACCACAACTTACATGTTCCTACGCCTAGGTTACATTGCTTCCGGTGCTCTAACCATGTGTTCCGCTTGTATTCGTCTACTAACTAACTAGTTCAGTTCCCTCATTCTAGGATTAGCAGGCGTTCATCATTCTCGTCTGCAAGTCCCGCCGCTTTTGCTGGGAAGTTGGGCCTCACCTGGGAAATTTGGGCTGCTGCTCACGCCCAAAGCAATATGAACATCGGTGCCTAAAAGAATGGGCTGCCTCTATATTTAATCTTAATCTAATCATTTATTCCATAGTGTGGCGCAGGGTTTAATTAACCCCTGAGCGCTATGCTAGGGTAAGAAGTTTCCGAACTGCCCTCGTACGGGAGCTATATCTAAATCTGAACCGATTTCTAATAAATTTGGCACACTTTACGACACTATCAGTTGTTCTCTTTTTGCAAAATTTTAGAGCACATCATGTAAAAACTTTGGCTTCTGGAGCCATATAAGTACATATCGGGCGAAACATATATATGGGAGCTATATCTAAATCTGAACCGATTTCTTTCGAAAATCAAAAAGGTTCTATTCTGACACAAAATACATAATTGTATCAAATTTGAAGTCAGTTGGACTAAAATTGCTACCTAGTCTTTGATCACAAAAATACGTTCACAGACAGACGGACATGGCTAAATCAGGGGCCGACCCTGAGCATTATTTCCAAAGACATATTTCCAAAAACATTTGTCTATCTCTTCTCCTTATGGGTGTTGCAAATATATGTACTAACCCTGTACACAGTGTGGCGCACGGTATAATTAACCCCTGAGCGCTGGACACTTCTAAAATCTGGACAAAATTCCGCCGGTCGTGAGGGTCCACTTCTGTGAGGTTTCACTGTATTTTCAATTAACCCCCTTCGACGAGGGTGGTGCGTCTAAAAGATTCGGCCCGACCGAAATTACGGTTTTATATACACTGGTAAAAAAAGTTTCGTTATATCAACGAAATGTGTCATTAAAAGTGAGCTAATGAAACAAATTCGTTAATACAACGAAATTGTTCGTTATTATAACGAATTTTCTTTTAAATCAACGTAACGTTTCGTTCTAATATAATATTTTCATTGTATTAATGAAAATGGTTCGTTATATCAATGAAAAATGTTCATTGGATCAATTTTATTGGAATTTTCTTTGTGTGTACTTGTATTTGTTTAGAAGTGCCTGTTTTAGTGGACTTTTGATTTAAAGATTTTAAAGAGTAGCTGTGTGTTGCGAGTCAAAATTGGTTTAATTAGTTTCGAATAACTCGCTTTAGAACGATTTTCCACCTATACATGTATCCACACTCACAAAAAGAAAATTTTACTAAAATTGAGCCAACGACAGTTTTTCATTGATATAACGAAATTGTATCATTGATACAATGAAAATGTTAATTAGTATTATGAAATGTTTCATTATATAAAGAAAAAAATCATAATAATAATGAGAAGTTTCATTGTATTTATGAAATTGTCTCGATGGCTCAATATCAATGATAAATTTCGTTAATATTACGAAGCTGTTTTTATAAGTGCAGCAAATTCAAGGTCTGGTTTTGATTATATCGCTTCAAGTTCCAAGTGTATCAGATTAAACTATAGTACACATTACATTTAGACATATAATTAATACTTACTTTACTCCATAAGCCAGAAGCCCGTTCTTCTGACAAAATTATTGAAAGTCCTTAAAAGTCTTGGACCTTGTTGTCATGGTTGCCATAGTTGGTAGAATTCTACCAAAAATGGTAGATTTGTAGAATTTTTGTAGATTTTGTAAAACATTCCCCTTCAATAAAAGGGAATTCCATAAATTTTCCCTAAAATAAGATTTCGACAAAATTTTGAATAGAAATAAAATTTTGACAAAATTTTCTATAGAAATAAAATTTTGACAAAATTGTCTATAGAAATAAAATTTTGACAAAATTTTCTATAGCAATAAAATTTTGACAAAATTTTCTAAAGAAATAAAATTTTGACAAAATTTTCTATAGAAATAAAATTTGGACAAAATTTTCTATAGAAATAAAATTTGGACAAAATTTTCTATAGAAATAAAATTTTTAAAAAATTTTCTATAGAAATAAAATTTTGACAAAATTTTCTATAGAAATAAAATTTTCACAAAATTTTCTAGAGAAATAAAATTTTGAAAAAATTGTCTACAGAAATAAAATTTTGACAAAATTTTCTATAGAAATAAAATTTTGACAAAATTTTCTATAGAAATAAAATTTTGACAAAATTTTCTATAGCAATAAAATTTTGACAAAATTTTCTATAGAAATAAAATTTTGACAAAATTTGCTATAGAAATAAAATTTTGACAAAATTTTCTATAGAAATAAAATTTTGACAAAATTTTCTATAGAAATAAACTTTGGACAAAATTTTCTATAGAAATAAAATTGGACAAAATTTTCTATAGAAATAAAATTTTGACAAAATTTTCTATAGAAATAAAATTTTGACAAAATTTTCTATAGAAATAAAATTTTGACAAAATTTTCTATAGAAATAAAATTTAAAATAATAATAAAATGGTAGATTGGTAGAATTCTTGATGTTTTTGTAGATTTTGTAAAACATTTCTCTTCAACAAAAGGGAATTCCATAAATTTTCCCTAAAATCAGATTTCGACAAAATTTTGACAAAATGTTCTATAGAAATAAAATTTTGACAAAATTTTCTATAGAAATAAAACTTTTTACAAAATTTTCTATAGAAATAAAATTTTGCCAAAATTTTCTATAGAAATAAAATTTTGACAAAATTTTCTATAGAAATAAAATTTGGACAAAATTTTCTATAGAAATAAAATTTTGACAAAATTTTCTATAGAAATAAAATTTTGACAAAATTTTCTATAGAAATAAAATTTTGACAAAATTTTCTATAGAAATAAAATTTTGACAAAATTTTGTTTTAAATAATATTTTGAGAAAATTTTCAATAAAATAAATTTAAATAATAATAAAATAAAATTTCCCATAGAAACAAAATTTTGACAAAATGTCCGATAGACATTACATTTTGGCAATATTTCCTATATAAATAAGATTTTGACAAAATTTTCTATAGAAATAAAATTTTGAAAAAATTTCCCATAGACATAAAATTTTGACAAAATTTCCTATAGACATAAAATGTTGACATTAAATTTTGTTGACATTTCCTATAGAAAGAAACAAAGTTTTGTCAAAATTTTCCATAGAAATAAGATTTTGACAAAATTAGAAACAAAATTTTGACAAACTTTCCTATAGAAATAAAATTTAAAATAATAATAAAATAATTATTCCACTTCTTCAAATTATTTATTTTTTTGTATTGCGTTTATATGAAAAGAACATCCAAATCATTAAATCTAGCCATAATAAGGAAATCCACCATATCCTCCATATCCACCATATCCACCATATCCACCATATCCACGATATCCACCATATCCACCATATCCACCATATCGTGGATATCCACCAAAACCTCCGCCGTAAGGAAATCCACCATATCCGCCATAGCCATAATGATGTCTTACATTACGAGCTTCCTCCATTGCATGGTTATCTCCCAAGTCAGCTACATCCAGTAGACTATTCGCTTCAAATGATCCTCCGTGTTTTTTCTCACTTTTCTCGATAGGTTGACCTAAGACAGCTACAACAATAATAGCGATCATACCCAAGATAAATAAGGACTTCATTTTGTCTTAGTTTAAGTGTAGCTCCGAAATTGTTGCCTTTCGTAGGAATTCAAATGTAAACTGAATGAAATTAATGAAAAAATCAATAATTTTATACCTTTTTTTTCACCTCACATACATTCTAAGTCAATAATTGGATAATTTATTGGCCAATGATAATATTTTTATTTGCTACATATAGATTAAGTCATATTGTCAAAACAATTTTTTTTTTTTTTTTGAGTCAAGGCTATTTTGCGGTATTCGGTATTCATCCGAATGACGAGATTTCGTATTGAAATTAATACTTGTAAATGTGGTCATTAACAAATCACGATTACTAAGGAATACAATGTATTCCTGATGTATTGACGTATTTACGATAACAAAAAACGGTCCAGTCAAGTGTGTTAGAAAATATAGCAAAATGTCTTAGGATTTCCAAATAATATTTCCGTCGCGATATTCAGAAAAAAGTGAACTAAAAATGTGAGCAAAAGTTGCATACAAATGAAGTGCACAATTTTACTAGATTTGAAACAATTAATATTTTAGGAACATTGGTGAAGTATACTTAAATTGTGTTCATAGAATTCTGAAATGAGTAAAGTTTTCTTAAATTATGACTGTCTTGAACTTCATATAGCGCTAAATACATTTCAACAATTTTTATACCCTGCGTCACATAGGGCATTATAAGTTAGTGCATATGTTTGCAACACCCAGAAGGAGACGAGATAGACACATGGTGTCTTTGGCAAAAATGCTCAAGGTGTGCTCCTGAGTCGATATAGCCATGTCCGTCTGCCCGTGAACGCATTTTTGTAATCAAATACATTTCAACAATTTTTATACCCTGCGTCACATAGGGCATTATAAGTTAGTGCATATGTTTGCAACACCCAGAAGGAGACGAGATAGACACATGGTGTCTTTGGCAAAAATGCTCAAGGTGTGCTCCTGAGTCGATATAGCCATGTCCGTCTGCCCGTGAACGCATTTTTGTAATCAAAGTCTAGGTCGCAGTTTTAGTCCAATCGACTTCAAATTTAACACAAGTATGTGTTTTGGTTCAAAATTGAGCCCTATTGATTTTGGAAGAAATCGGTTCAGATTTAGATAAAGCTCCCATATATATATTTCGCCCGATATGGACTTATATGGCCCCAGAAGCCAGAGTTTTACCCTAATTTGCTTAAAATTTTGCACAAGAAGAACAATTAGTACTATAGTCAAGTGTGCCAAATTGTATTGAAATCGGTTCTGATTTAGATATAGCTCCCATATATATCGTTCGCCCGATATGGACTAATATGGTCCCAGAAGCCAGACTTTTACGCCAATTTAGTTGAAATTTTGCACTAGCAGTACAATTAGTAGTGTAGTGAAGTGTGCCAAATTTTATTGAAATCGGGTCAGATTTAGATATAGCTCCCATATATATATTTCGCCCGATAAGGACTAATCCCAGAAGCCAGAGTCCCAGAAGCCAGAGTTTTACACCAATTTGGTTGAAATTTTGCACTAGGAGTACAATTAGTAGTGTAGTGAAGTGTGCCAAATTTTATTGAAATCGGGTCAGATTTAGATATATCTCCCATATATAGCTTTTGCCCGATTTACACGCATATGACCACAGAGGCAAATTTGTAACTCCGATTTAGTTGAAATTTTGCACAGAGAGTAGAATTAGCATTGTAGCTATGCGTGCCAAATTTGGTTGAAATCTGTTCAGATTTAGATATATCTCCCATATATAGCTTTCGCCCGATTTACATGCATATGACCACAGAGGCCAATTTTTAACTCCGATTTAGTTGAAATTTTGCACAGAGAGTAGAATTAGCATTGTAGCTATGCGTGCCAAATTTGGTTGAAATCGGTTCAGATTTAGATATAACTCCCATATATATCTTTCGCCCGATAAGGACTAATCCCAGAAGCCAGAGTCCCAGAAGCCAGAGTTTTACCCCAATTTGGTTGAAATTTTGCACTAGGAGTACAATTAGTAGTGTAGTGAAGTGTGCCAAATTTTATTGAAATCGGGTCAGATTTAGATATATTTCCCATATATAGCTTTCGCCCGATTTACACGCATATGACCACAGAGGCCAATTTTTAACTCCGATTTAGTTGAAATTTTGTACAGAGAGTAGAATTAGCATTGTAGCTATGCGTGCCAAATTTGGTTGAAATCGGTTCAGATTTAGATATAGCTCCCATATATATCTTTCGCCCGATAAGGACTAATCCCAGAAGCCAGAGTCCCAGAAGCCAGAGTTTTACCCCAATTTGGTTGAAATTTTCACTAGGAGTACAATTAGTAGTGTAGTGAAGTGTGGCAAATTTTATTGAAATCGGGTCAGATTTAGATATATTTCCCATATATAGCTTTCGCCCGATTTACACGCATATGACCACAGAGTCCAATTTTTAACTCCGATTTAGTTGAAATTTTGCACAGGGAGTAGAATGAGCATTGTTGCCATGCGTGCCAAATTTGGTTGAAATCGGTTCAGATTTAGATATATCTCCCATATATAGCTTTCGCACGATTTACACCCATACGACCACAGAGGCCAATTTTTAACTCCGATTTAGTTGAAATTTTGCACAGGGAGTAGAATTAGCATTGTAACTATGCGTGCCAAGTTTGGTTGACATCGGTTCAGATTTAGATATATCTCCCATATATAGCTTTCGGCCGATTTACACTCATATGACCACAGAGGCCAATTTGTAACTCCGATTTAGTTGAAATTTTGCACAGGGAGTAGAATTAGCATTGTAACTATGCGTGCCAAATTTGGTTGAAATCGGTTCAGATTTAGATATATCTCCCATATATAGCTTTCGCCCGATTTACACCCATACGAACACAGAGGCCAATTTGTAACTCCGATTTAGTTGAAATTTTGCACAGGGAGTAGAATTAGCATTGTAACTATGCGTGCCAAATTTGGTTGAAATCGGTTCAGATTTAGATATAGCTCCCATATATATGTTTTTCTGATTTCGACAGAAATGGTCAAAATACCAACATTTTCCTTGTAAAATCGCCACTGCTTAGTCGAAAAGTTGTAAAAATGACTCTAATTTTCCTAAACTTCTAATACATATATATCGAGCCATAAATCATAAATAAATCAGATTTAAATATTTCCCATATTTATAACCTGCGCCACACTGTGGCGCATTATTTTACTAACATTGTGTTCCACCCTAGTGCATTAGCCGACTTAAATTTTGAGTCTATAGATTTTGTAGAAGTCTATCAATTCTGTCCAGATCGAGTGATATTTAAATGTATGTATTTGGGACAAACCAACACATTTGACGGATTTGATATGGTATCGAAAATTTAGATCTACAAAGAGGTGCAGGGTATAATATAGTCGGCCCAGCCCGACTTTAGACTTTTCTTACTTGTTTAATTTACATCCAAAACATTGAATTCGGATCACACCTAAAGAAGTGATGCAAATTCAATGCAACGGCTGTTGAAATGAAGGAATTCCGTCCTATGACAAGCCCATGTTTAATTCATCGCTTCTGCGTCAATTTTGCACCACTTCCGGATCCAAAAAGAACATTTTCATTACTGTTTTGGAGACGCTTTTTTTGCTGGGTTATTTTAAAATTTGTTATTTCCGGCTTTTTTTTAACAATAAAATTAAAAACAAATTTAATATATTTTTTATATTTTATATTACTTTGATGGATTAGATATCATACACACTGTAAACTGAATTGATGTAATCGATAGACCAAAAAAATGTGTACAATACTATGTAGTCGATTTCGTGGCTGACTGTAGCCTTTCGGACATTCCTATTTAATGTGAACTTGATATAGAACCCCAAATTATGTTTGTTATCACTTGTACCTTCTACCAAACGAATCAATTTAAACTCTTTTGAAATATTTATTTGGACATTTCATGTACAAAGCATGAAATGAAGCAGAACGCACGGACATTGCGTTCTGCTTCATTTGCATGGCTATCACCAACATCGGCAACATCCAGTAATCCAACAATTGGTGCAGATCCTTCGCTATGATATGCGGGGTCCACCCCAGGATGCGACATCACAACCATGGCAACGGCAGCAATTACTCCCAAAAGCAAAACGGATTTCATTATGATTTTTGATTGTTTATTTGATTAAATGATCAAATTGTGTTGACACCTTGAATTCTAACTGGGAACTGGGTTAAATTTATCTAACATTGGTAGATTTTATATATCTTTTTGTTTTGGTGTCATTCAAAATATGTGGCTAACGTTGTCAAATGGAATGATTTTATTCTATTACTGTGAAAAAAAGAAAGGGGAATTTTTTACCAAAAGATATGCGTTTCAAATGTATTTCGTTATAAAGAAGAAACCAAAATTAATGAATTAATCCATGACGCAATTAACGATAATGACGATAATAAAAAAAGAAATTAAAGAACAACGGCAAAAAATATACACAGTTTTTAAATTCGAAGACAAAAAAAATTAAATCATTTTAACAACATACAAAATTTTGAAAGAGATAAAAATATGTAATGCTAATAAAACTGAACTGGTCTGTTAAATTTACAATTGGCATTCGAAACGAAATGCATACACACAAAGAAAAAATCCTATCCTGCGAAACGAAATTTTACACAATCGAAATTCCCCTTTGTTTTGTTTTTAATTTGATTCGAAATTGTTACTGAACTACGGTTGTCACTCGTGCCAACAATAATCTAACAAAATTTTAGGACAAAATTTACAAAATAAAAAATCTTATTTTGAAAATGTTGTCAAAATGTTATTTCTATAGAAAATTGTCTCCAAATTTTATTTCTATAGAAAATTTTGTCAACATTTTATTTCCGTAGAAAATTTTGTCAAAATTTTAGTTCTATAGAAAATTTTGTTAAAATTTTATTTTCGTAGAAAATTTTGTTAAAATTTTATTTCTATAGAAAATTTGGTCAAAATTTTATTTAAGCTGATTTAAGGTTTTAAGCTGAAATCAAAAAAAAACAACAACAATGATTAAAGAAAAAAACCAACAATAACAAAACAAAACGAATGAAATTTTATTTCTATAAAATAGTTCCTAAAAATTTTATTTCTACAAAAAAAATTATCAAAATTTTATTTCTATAGAACATTTTGTCAAAATTGTATTTCTATATAGACAATTTTGTCAATATTTTATTTCTATACAAATTTTATTTCTATACACAATTTTGTCAAAATTTTATTTCGGTAAAAATTTTTGTCCAAAATTATATTTCTATAAAAAATTTTGTCAAAATTTTATTTCTATAGAAAATGTTGTCAAAATTTTATTTCTATAGAAAATTTTGTCAAAATTTAATTTCCGTAGAAAATTTTGTCAAAATTTTATTTCTATAGAAAATTTTGTCAAAATTTTATTTCAATAGAAAATTTTGTCAAAATTTGAAATAAAAAAACAACAAAAATTTTATTTCTATAGGAAATTTTGTCAAAATTTTATTTCCGTAGAAAATTTTGTCCAAAATTTTGTTTCTATAGAAAATTTGGTCAAAATTTTATTTAAGCTGATTAAAGGTTTTAAGCTGAAATCAAAAAAAAACAACAACAATGATTAAAGAAAAAAACCAACAATAACAAAACAAAACGAATGAAAATTTATTTCTATAAAATAGTTCCTAAAAATTTTATTTCTATAAAAAAAATTTATCAAAATTTTATTTCTATAGAACATTTTGTCAAAATTGTATTTCTATATAGACAATTTTGTCAATATTTTATTTCTATAAAAATTTTGCCAAAATTTTATTTCTTAGACAATTTTGTCAAAATTTTATTTCCGTAGAAAATTTTGTCAAAATTTTATTTCTATAGAAAATTTTGTCAAAATTTTATTTCTATAGAAAATTTTGTCAAAATTTTATTTCCGTAGATTTCTCCAAAATTTTATTTCCGTAGATTTTGTCTAAATTTTATTTCTATAGAAAATGTTGTCAACATTTTATTTCCGTTAAAAATTTTGTCAAAATTTTATTTCTATAGAAAATTTTGTCAAAATTTTATTTCCGTAGAAAATTTTGTACAAAATTTTATTTCTATAGAAAATTTTGTAAAAATTTTATTTCTATAGAAAATTTTGCCAAAATTTTATTTCTATACAAAATTTTGTCAAAATTTTATCTCCGTAGAAAATTTTGCTTCATTTTATTTCTATAGATAATTTTGTCAAAATTTTAAAATATTTTCTCAAAATTTTATTTCTATAAACATTTTTGTCAAAATTTTATTTCTATAGAAAATTTTGTCAAAATTGTATTTCTATAGAAAATTTTGTCAAAATTTTACTTCCGTAGAAAATTTTGTCAAAATTTAATTTCCGTAGAAAATTTTGTCAAAATTTTATTTCTATAGAAAATTTTGTCAAAATTTTATTTCCGTAGAAAAATTTGTCAAAATTTTATTTCCGTAGAAAATTTTGTCAAAATTTTATTTCTATAGAAAATTTTGTCAAAATTTTATTTCCGTAGAAAATTTTGTCAAAATTTTATTTCTATAGAAAATTTTGTCAAAATTTTATTTCTATAGGAAATTTTGTCAAAATTTTATTTCTATAGAAAATTTGGTCAAAATTTTATTTCTATAGAAAATTTGGTCAAAATTTTATTTCCGTAAAAAATTTTGTCCAAAGTTTTATTTCTATAGAAAATTCATTCAAAGTTTTATTTCTATAAAAAATTTTGTCAATATTTTATTTGTATAGAAAATTTTGTCAAAATTTGATTTCTATAGAAAATTTTGTCAACATGTTATTGCTATAGAAAATTTTGTCAAAATTTTATTTAAGCTGATTTAAGGTTTTAAGCTGAAATAAAAAAAAAACAACAACAATGATTAAAGAAAAGAACCAACAATAACAAAAAAAAACGAATGAAATTTTATTGCTATAAAATAGTTTCTAAACATTTTATTTCTATAAAAAATTTTATCAAAATGGTGTTTCTATAGATCATTTTGTCAAAATTGTATTTCTATATAGACAATTTTGTCAACATTTTATTTCTATAGACATTTTTGTCAAAATTTTATTTCGGTAGAAATTTTTGTCCAAAATTTTATTTCTATAGAAAATTTTGTCTAAATTTTATTTCTATAGAAAATTTGGTCAAAATTTTATTTCCGTAAAAAATTTTGTCCAAAGTTTTATTTCTATAGAAAATTTTGTCAAAATTTTAGTTCTATAGAAAATTTTGTCAAAATTTTATTTCTATAGAAAATTTTGTTAAAATTTTATTTTCGTAGAAAATTTTGTTAAAATTTTATTTCTATAGAAAATTTGGTCAAAATTTTATTTAAGCTGATTTAAGGTTTTAAGCTGAAATCAAAAAAAACAACAACAATGATTAAAGAAAAAAACCAACAATAACAAAACAAAACGAATGAAATTTTATTTCTATAAAATAGTTCCTAAAAATTTTATTTCTACAAAAAAAAAATTATCAAAATTTTATTTCTATAGAACATTTTGTCAAAATTGTATTTCTATATAGACAATTTTGTCAATATTTTATTTCTATAGACAATTTTGCCAAAATTTTATTTCGGTAAAAATTTTTGTCCAAAATTTTATTTCTATAGAAAATTTTGTTAAAATTTTATTTCTATAGAAAATGTTGTCAAAATTTTATTTCCGTAGAAAATTTTGTCAAAATTTTATTTCCGTAGAAAATTTTGTCAAAATTTTATTTCTATAGAAAATTTTGTCAAAATTTTATTTCCGTAGAAAAATTTGTCAAAATTTTATTTCCGTAGAAAATTTTGTCAAAATTTTATTTCTATAGAAAATTTTGTCAAAATTTTATTTCCGTAGAAAAATTTGTCAAAATTTTATTTCTATAGAAAATTTTGTCAAAATTTTATTTCTATAGGAAATTTTGTCAAAATTTTATTTCTATAGGAAATTTTGTCAAAATTTTATTTCCGTAGAAAATTTTGTCCAAAATTTTATTTCTATAGAAAATTTTGTCAAAATTTTATTTCCGTAGAAAATTTTGTCCAAAATTTTATTTCTATAGAAAATTTGGTCAAAATTTTATTTCCGTAAAAAATTTTGTCCAAATTTTATTTCCGTAGAAAATTTTGTCAAAATTTTATTTCTATAGAAAATTTTGTCAAAATTTTATTTCCGTAGAAAAATTTGTCAAAATTTTATTTCTTAGAAAATTTTGTCAAAATTTTATTTCTATAGAAAATTTTGTCAAAATTTTATTTCCGTAGAAAATTTTGTCAAAATTTTATTTCTATAGAAAATTTTGTCAAAATTTTATTTCCGTACAAAAATTTGTCAAAATTTTATTTCCGTAGAAAATTTTGTCAAAATTTTATTTCTATAGAAAATTTTGTCAAAATTTTATTTCCGTAGAAAAATTTGTCAAAATTTTATTTCTATAGAAAATTTTGTCAAAATTTTATTTCTATAGGAAATTTTGTCAAAATTTTATTTCCGTAGAAAATTTTGTCCAAAATTTTATTTCTATAGAAAATTTGGTCAAAATTTTATTTCTATAGACAATTTGGTCAAAATTTTATTTCCGTAAAAAATTTTGTCCAAAGTTTTATTTCTATAGAAAATTTTGTCAAAATTTTATTTCTATAGAAAATTTTGTCAAAATGTTATGTCCGTAGAAAATTTGGTCCAAAATTTTATTTCTATAGAAAATTTATTCAAAGTTTTATTTCTATAAAAAATTTTGTCAATATTTTATTTGTATAGAAAATTTTGTCAAAATTTTATTTGAGCTGATTTAAGGTTTTTAGCTGAAATAAAAAAAAAACAACAACAATGATTAAAGAAAAGAACCAACAATAACAAAAAAAAACGAATGAAATTTTATTGCTATAAAATAGTTTCTAAACATTTTACTTCTATAAAAAATTTTATCAAAATGGTGTTTCTATAGATCATTTTGTCAAAATTGTATTTCTATATAGACAATTTTGTCAACATTTTATTTCTATAGACATTTTTGTCAAAATTTTATTTCGGTAGAAATTTTTGTCCAAAATTTTATTTCTATAGAAAATTTTGTCTAAATTTTATTTCTATAGAAAATCCCAGCAAAAAATTTGGAAGTTCTTCCAAAGGCACAACTTTAAAAGCACTTCCAGAAGATGCACTTCCAACGATGTTCTTTATTTTGACTATCCAGGAAGTTCTTTTAATTCAATTTTCATAACTTGGTTTTTTTCATATTTTTAATGGGTAATTTTAACTTTTTTATTTCAAATAGGTTAAAAACAGAGTATCAATTCATAAAATGGTACAAATCGTTCAAATTTTGTCGAAAAAATGCTAAATCCAATCTGAAAAAATTGTGAATTTTTAAAAATATTTGAGGTCAAGCATTTCAGACAAGCGTTAAAGTCCATTAAAAATTTATAAAAAATTATAAAAATTATTTATTTGACAAAATATCACAGAATTTTTTAATTTACATCCAAAACATTGAATTCGGATCACACCTAAAAAAGTGATGCAAATTCAGTGCAACGGCTGTTGAAATGGAGGACTTCCGTCCTATGACAAGCCCATGTTAAATTCATCGCTTCTGCGTCAATTTTGCACCACTTCCGGATTCAAAAAGAACATTTTCATTACTTGTTTGGTGACGCTTTTTTTGCTGGGATTTTGTCAAAATTTTATTTCCGTAGAAAATATTGTCCAAAATTTTATTTCTATAGACAATTTTGTAAAAATTTTATTTCTATAGAAAATTTTGTCAACATTTTATTTCAGTAGAAAATTTTGCTTCATTTTATTTCTATAGATACTTTTGTCTAAATGTTATTTCCGTAGAAAATTTTGTCAAAATTGTATTTCTATAGAAAATGTTGTCAAAATTTTATTTCTATAGAAAATTTTGTCAACATGTTAATTCTGTAAAAAAATTTCTCAAAATTTTATTTCTATAGATAATTTTTGTCAAAATTGTATTTCTATAGACAATTCTGTAAAAATTTTATTTCTGTAAAAAATTTTGTCAAAATTTTATTTCTGTAGAAAATTTTGTCAAAATTTTATTTCTATAGAAAATTTTGTCAAAATTTTATTTCTATAGAAAATTTTGTCAAAATTTCATTTCCGTAGAAAATTTTGTCAAAATTTTATTTCTATAGAAAATTTTGTCAAAATTTTATTTCCGTAGAAAATTTTGTCAAAATTTTATTTCTATAGAAAATTTTGTCAAAATTTAATTTCCGTAGAAAATTTTGTCAAAATTTTATTTCTATAGAAAATTTTGTCAGAATTTTATTTCTGTAGAAAATGTTGTCAAAATGTTATTTCTATAGAAAATTTATGAAGCACCTCATAGTTGGAGAAGAATATTTTGCAAAATCTTCCAAAACATCAAGAATTTTACCAATCTACCAAACATTAAAAATTTTCCATTTTTGGTAGACTCGAGTTCATAATTGTATACAGCCCCCATATAAAGCAACCCCCATATTTCAATTCTGGCTCTTTAATAACCGCACAAAAGTTCATATCGGTTCGTAATTATTTCATTCCTATATACACCGGTCAAGAACTGAATATATATGTATTTAATCGACCTTTCTTTTGTCTAATATATATACGGCATTGACTAACTTACAATTTAAATCATAAATGGGATTTTGTAAAATTGCATAAAAATGGCTTTAGATTTAAATATTTCCCATATTTTTTTACTAGGCTAAATGCTTACGTCATATATTACAAAAGTTCTCTTTAGAGCCACTTAATTAAAGTAAGCAACTAAGATCCTCCGATCAATATATTGATGGAAAAAAATTTCGCGAAAAATTTTCCAATTGAAATTTTAATTAAGTTTTAAAAAATATTTAATTAAAAATTTAATTGATTCAACAAATTTTTTAACTGAAACAAAAATCAATCATAAAAATTAATAGTATCAATTAATTGTTTAATTGGATCAATTAATTTTTTAATTGACCTTCAATTAATTGTTTAATTGATACTATCATTTCTGTGATTGAAGACATTTCAATTAAAAAATTAATTGGATTAATTAATTTCGTGATTGAATCAGATTTTTTTTTTTGTGTACAGAATGGCTTGATTTTAAATTAGATGTATATTTGGATATTATAAACATTTCAATCAATCATAGAATGAACTAAATATTTAATGACGAAAAAACACCTGTTGTTGGGAAAACCCAACAACATATTTAACTTCCAATAAAAATTAAGTAATTATTTTTTTTTTTTACAAATTAAAACAACTCAAAACCGCAATAAATAAAATTGTATAAGAATTACTGGTTTTTTATTACGAAAATTTCCAAGATTTAAAATAAACCGCAAAATATGTTGATTACTCTTTAGTCTGACATCAATTATTTATTATTTTAACATTTCATGATCTCACACAACAATCTTAAATTATAAAGTGAATCCTATATGTTTACTATTATATGCAAAACATAATATTTGAAATAGAAATTTTTGAAATATTGGGAAAATTGTAACCTGTATCATTTCTAAATTTTTGTCATTTTGCTCAAATGTGTATGCCTATGTTGGAAAGAATTTTTTTAACAGGTTGGAAGTTTACATTAACTTGTTGGGTTATATGGGGATTACTCTCGAAAAATACGCATTTGATGACGATCAATGACAATTATTCTAATTTTAATAATTCAGATTTCATATATCAAATAGAAATTAACGTTTTTTCAGCCCAGCCATTAGAATAACCACAGGAACTGGATTTTTATTTTTCAAACCAGATTTCAAATTTAAAAAAAAAGAAATCCCCTGAAGAATAAAACATCTCAAATTAAGTCGGTCATTGTGCTTTCCAAACAAAAACTCATGTTATCATGTTTTTAACTTCCAATGCATTTGTTTTGAACAAATCAGCAAGAAAGTAGTGCAGCGACGACAATAAGATTGCCTACACAGAAAAAATTGTCACCGATATTTGTCCAATAAAAAATTGATAGAATTTGAAAACGTTTTCCGTTAAAAAATTAATTAATATCAAATTAATCAAATAAAAAAAATAAATTCATTTTCGAATATAAATAATTATTTTATTTTTTTAATTAATTAAATGAATTTTTTTGCGACAAATATTCTCCGTCCATAATAATGTTTCGGCAATATCCAATAATATAATATATAGAGAAGCAATATAGTAGTGCAGCGACGACAATAAGATACCCTACACAGAAAAAAATTTCACCGATATTTGTCCAATAAAAAATTGATAGAATTTGAAAACGTTTTCCATTAAAACATTAATTGATATCAAATTAATCAAATAAAAAAAAATAAAGTCACTTTCGAATATAAATAATTAAATAATTATTTTATTATTTTAATTAATTAAATGAATTAAATGAATTTTTTGCAACAAATGTTCTCCGTCCATAATAATGTTTCGGCAAAAACTAATAATATAATATATAGAGCAGCAATTTTTTGAGGGTGTATATTTATGGTTTATCGGTTGATAATATGTATTAGATTTATAGAAAAAATTGAGTCATTTTTATAAATTTTCAACTTAGCAGTGGCGATTTTACAACGAAAATCTATGTAAAGGGTGATACGGTCAAAATTTGGTCAATATAAACTTGACGTATTTCTTTCAATTTTGCATTTAAAAAACCTTAACACCCCCCATTTTGAAGGTGTGTGTGTATAATGTTGCTCCTATTTTGATTTTGGAATTCACTCTTCAGTTGTCAAAATGCCGTCCACGCAAGGAGAGCAGCGCATCGCGAAAATCCGAACTACTCGCACGCAAAGCTGGCAAAATCGCTAAAAGTTGCCAAAGTGTTTGGGGAACGTTTGTCGACAGCCAGGAAGTCTGGATCGGGGGGAAATCGAAAACCGAAAGCCGCTGAGACGACAAAGAGAGTTGCCGGTAGTTTCAAGGGAACCCCTAATCTCTCTCTCCGAGATGCCGCAAATAAGCTGGGTGTATCGTCTACAACCGTGCATCGAGCCAAAAAACGAGCCGGACTATCGACTTACAAGAAGGTAGTGACTCCAAATCGCGATGATAAACAAAATACGACGGCCAAAGCGCGATCCCGGAGGCTGTACACGACGATGCTGACGAAGTTTGACTGCGTGGTAATGGACGACGAAACCTACGTCAAAGCCGACTACAAGCAGCTTCCGGGACAGGAGTTTTATACGGCAAAAGGAAGGGGAAAGGTAGCAGATATTTTCAAGCACATAAAACTATCAAAGTTCGCAAAGAAATATCTGGTTTGGCAAGCCATCTGTACCTGTGGCTTGAAAAGCAGCATTTTCATAGCTTCCGGACAGTCAACCAAGAAATTTACGTGAAAGAGTGTTTGAATAAACGTCTGCTGCCTTTCCTGAAGAAACATGGTTGTTCCGTACTGTTTTGGCCGGATTTGGCATCTTGTTATTACGGTAAAAAGGCCATGGAGTGGTACGCCGCCAACAACGTGCAGGTGGTTCCCAAGGACAAGAACCCTCCCAACACGCCAGAGCTCCGCCCAATTGAGAAATACTGGGCTATTGTCAAGCGGAACCTAAAGAAGACCAAAAAAACTGCTAAGGACGAGCAGCAGTTCAAGGCAAACTGGCTTTCTGCGGCGAAGAAGGTGGACAAGATGGCTGTACAAAATCTGATGGCAGGTGTCAAGCGTGAGGCCCGGCCATTCGGATTTGGAAAAGCGAAAGCCTAACTGAATATTTTTCCTGAATTTTATACTAATTGAACTTGAAAAAGAAATTTAATTTGATTTTTTAAATAAACGATTTCACCGATTTACACGCGTTTTCCCGTGACCAAATTTTGACCGTATCACCCTTTATTTTGGCCATTTTTAACCAAATCGGAAAATGATTTATATGGGAGCTTTGCCTAAATCTGAGCCGATTTTGACCAAATTTGGCATACATAGCTAAAATTTTGATAGTATTGTCTGTGTAAAATTTCAAGTAAATCGGAGTGAAATTTAGAGCTACGGTGGTCATATATGGTTCATCCATTTCCTGTAGGGTGCATACACTCAAAAAAAAGTTTACATAGATCCAAAGATTTTGACTTTCCTTTAAGGATTTTGGTATTGATTCCAAGCCAAAGATGCTGGTTCTTTAAAATAAGGAAATTTTTTTGCGACCTATCTGGCTTTAAATCTAGGATCTATAAAATTAAAATTAGGATACAGATCTCATTTATCGAAGTTTCATTCTATGTTTCCGGTATATTAATAAAGCTATTCACGTACAAACAAATGCCAGTTTAAAAATCCAAATTATGACGGATACTTCGCAGTAAAAAACATTTTCTTAATTCCAAAAAAAAAAAACTTTAAACCAAAGATGCTAAATTCTCAAAATAAGTCTTAGCCTATATTTGAAGAGTTTTTATCTTAAATCTAAAGACTCAATATTTCAGTTAATTTAAGGACGATTACTTTAAATCAAAAATGTGTTTCGTTACTTTAAGGAAAATTTGCCTTAGTTTAAGGACATGCAACTTTAACGAAGGGACGCAAATTTTCTAAATGTGGGTCCTAAATTTAATGCAAAAAATAATTTGAAGCAAATATTATAAACTTTCTTTTAATTAAAATTTCATTATTTTAAAGAAATTTGCCTTTAATATTGTGTAAATTGGGCATCCTAAAATTAAGGTTGCGTAATCTTTAATATAACGTAAATATTTTTTTCAGTGTACGGGAGCTATATCTATAGTGAAAATGTTAATTCTACTCCATGTGCAAAAAATGTATGTCAATCGGAGTGAAACTCTGGCTTCTGAAGCCTTATAAGTGCATATCGGGCGAAAGATATATATGGGAGATATAACTAAATCTGAACCGATTTCTTCCAAAATATGGTTCTATTCTGACCCAAAACACATAATTATGCAAAATTTGAAGCCGATTTGACTTAAATTGCGACCAAGACTTTGATTACAAAAATGTTTTCACAGACAGACGGATATGGCTTGATCGCCTCAGAGGCCGTCAGTGAGCATTATTGTCAAAGACACTATGTGTCTATCTCGTCTCCTTTTGGGTGTTGCAAACATATGTACTAACCTATAATACCCTGTTCCACAGTGTGGCGCAGGGTATAAAAATACAAATGAAAGTTCTGATTTGAAATAAAATTTAAATTATTCAGCAATCATTTGATAACGATTTCATCGAAAATCACCACACGAACTTTATACACCAGGGGAGTAACACACTTTACTTACTATAACCGACTTTCGTTGCATAGTTTGTGGCGGTAGAAAACATTTTGGTATGCGAAGAGAAAAGTGATTACAAATGTACCATTGCACTATGGGCGGAAATTGAAAATTTGCCGCAAAAATTATTTGCAATAAATCTAGTATCTCCAAACGTGTTTTCTTGGTAAAAGGACAAACACAGTTGAATTTGAAAATAAATTGGATCAAAGTTAGATATAATCCCCATATTATATTTTGACAAATGAGATCATACTGCGCTTATTTACTACCCGATTGTCTTCAAATTTAACACATCATAATGCGTGTACACTAATAAAAACAAGTTCTCGTATTTACGGCCGTAATTTCGGTCACTCTGAATCGTATTTACCTTCCACCATGGATTGCGTAGAAACTTCTACTAAAGACTGTCATCCACATTTCTTGTGTCTATCCACATCCACATTACTTGTGTTGTGGTAACTCTTGCCGATGGCAAGGTATCTTAAAACTTCTTAACACCGTCTTCTAAATTGTATGTTAGTCCATACGAGATATAATTAAACAAAAAAAGCCGATTAAATACGTATATAATTCAGTTTGACAAAATTTTCTATAGAAATAAAATTTTGACAAAATTTTCTATAGAAATAAAATTTTGACAACATTTTCTATAGAAATAAAATTTTTTTAGATTCATTTTGGCGATATGGACCAATTTTTGTGTGATTGGCCATCGGCTATATATAACTATAGACCGATATGGACCAATTTTTGCATGGTTGTTAGAGACCATATACTAACACCACGTACCAAATTTTTATCAAATAAAATTTTGATAAAATTTTCTATAGAAATAAAATTTTGACAAAATTTCCTATAGAGATACAATTTTGACAAAATTTCCTATAGAAATAAAATTTTGACGAAATTTTCTATAGAAATAAAATTTTGACGAAATTTTCTATAGAAATAAAATTTTGACAAAATTTTCTATAGAAATAAAATTTTGATAAAATTTTCTATAGAAATAAAATTTTGACGAAATTTTCTATAGAAATAAAAGTTTGTCCAAATTTTCTATAGAATTAAAATTTTGACAAAATTTTCTATAGAAATAAAATTTTGATAAAATTTTTTATAGAAATAAAATTTTGATAAAAATTTCTATAGAAATAAAATTTTGACAACATTTTCTATAGAAATAAAGTTTTGGTAGATTCATTTTGGCGATATGGACCAATTTTTGTGTGATTGGCCATCGGCTATATGTAACTATAGACCGATATGCACCAATTTTTGCATGGTTGTTAGAGACCATATACTAACACCACGTAGCAAATTTCAATCGGATCGGATGAATTTTGCTCCTCCAAGAGGCTCGGCAAGCCAAATCTGGGGGGTCGGTTTATATGGGGCCTATATATAATTATGAACCGATATAGACCAATTTTTGTATGGTTGTTAGAGATCATATACTAACACCACGTAGGAAATTTCAATCGGATCGGATGAATTTTGCTACTCCAAGAGGCTCCGCAAGCCAAATCTGGGGGATCGGTTTATATGGGGCCTATATATAATTATGGACCGATATAGACCAATTTTTGTATGGTTTCTAGAGATCATATACTAACACCACGTAGCAAATTTCAACCAGATCGGATGAATTTTGCTCCTCCAAGAGGCTCCGGAGGTCAAATCTGGGGATCGGTTTATATAAAGCCTATATATAATTATGGACCGATATAGACCAATTTTTGTATGGTTGTTAGAGACCATATACTAACACCACGTACCAAATTTCAACCGGATCGGATGAAATTTGCTCTTCCAAGAGGCTCCGGAGTTCAAATCTGGGGATCGGTTTATATGGGGTCTATATATAATTATGGACCGATATGGACCAATTTTTGCATGGTTGTTAGAGACCATATACTAACACCACGTAGCAAATTTCAATCGGATCGGATGAATTTTGCTACTCCAAGAGGCTACGCAAACCAAATCTGTGGGATCGGTTTATATGGGGGCTATACGTAAAAGTAGTTCGATGGGCCATTTGCAATACCATCCGATCTACATCAATAACAACTACTTATGTTTCAGTTTCAAGTCGATAGCTTGTTTCTTTCGGAAGTTAGCATGATTTCAACAGACGGACGGACATGCTTAGATCGACTCAGAATCGGACATGCTTAGATGACCCAGAATATATATACTTTATAGGGTCTTAGAGCAATATTTCAATGTGTTACAAAAGGAATGACAAAGTTAATATACCCTCCATCCTATGGTGGAGGGTATAAAAATTACGTTTCACAATCGTGAACGGACGTTATCAAAATTAAACGGAAACATTCACAAAAAATCAAAACGGAATTTTCACGATTTCGTCCACGGGCGTTCACAATTTCATGAACGGCATTCGTTTTTCTTTGGCCATGAAAAGTCTTAAAATAATCGTTAGACGTTGTTATGGCAATTCCCCCGTTGGTGCAATGTGCTAAGGCGACAGTTAATGCGTATCGTACAGGGAATACAGGTTCGAGTCAGGGTAGTGGAAATCTTTGTTTTAATTTTGTATCATAATTGCTTCTTTTCCCCCATTGCTACTTTTTCCCCCCATTACACTTTCATCTTGTTTGACCGTATGGCAAAATACTCCGCAACAAAAACAGACACAGAAATTTGAAGTAAGAAAGTTTATTCATACAAACATTCGAATTCTAAAAGTATTTAAGTTAGCCATAAATTCCAAAACCGGGATAACCCCATCCTCCACCATATCCCCCACCCCATCCAAATCTTCTACCATAACCAAATCCTCCGCCATAACCATAACCTGGATAGCCCCAGCCACCTCCGTAACGGGGATAGCCCCAGCCACCTCCATAGCCCCAGCCACCTCCATAGCCACCCCATCTAGCTTTACGTTCGCCATTATTTGAATGTCCATCTCCATGATCGGCAACATCCGCCAAAGCTATCGATTTTTCACCCTTTACATCCTTGGCAGCCGGCAATGGAGCCACAGTATAGACGAGTCCAATTAATAACAGCACCACCAGTAAAAGACGCATCTCTGGCCTCCTATTATTGATTTTTGTAACTTTCAAAATTCAAATGTTTTTATCAAGAAATCTTGAGTTCAACTGATCTAGAATCAATTGAGAGTGCTGTTTTTATATAGCAAAGCACTTTCATCTTCGTGATATAATAAATTCGATTAGCAATTAATTTTTATAAAAACAATTAACAAAAATTGCTCTCACTTTCTTGCCAATGCAATTTTTATCAGAAGATCTGCAGGGGATCACAGTTTTTGCTTACCAAGTATGTAGATACAGCCATAGGCTTGCTACGCTCTTATGAGTGTCATTGACACTTTTGTTTTTAACACATTTATTAGAAAAAAAGTACCACCTCTCATAATAACAATGGAGCTATAATTAGTTAAACAAATACAAAATGCATCGATTTTGAGAGATATAAATGTTTTGATATGTAACTCTGTACACTGAAAAAAAGGTTGACCTAATATGAAAGATTATGCTACCTAATTTTTAGGACATGCAAGCTAAACAATATTAAGTATGTATTTCTTTAAAATAAAGTTATTGGAGTTAAAAGGAATTAGTTTTCCTTACATCTAGGATAAGAATATTTGATATTTTAGTCCTTCCGTTAAAGTTGTATGACTCTAAAATAAAGCGAATTTCCATTAAAGTAAAGAAAAACATTTTTTTGATTTAAATAATTCATCTCTTTAAATTAACTGAAATACTGAATTAATTCTCTTACGAAAATTATTGATTTTTTTACGTTTTTAATTAAAATATTTTCCCAGTTTTAATGAACTAAGAAAATATTTCCAATAAAAAATATAATTGAAAGTTTTGGTCATTGATTGAATTAATTTTTACTTAAATCCAAAGAAAAAACAAGTAAGGAAAGTCTAAAGTCGGGCGTCGTCGACTATATTATACCCTGCACCACTTTGTAGATCTAAATTTTCGATACCATATCACATCCGTGTTGGGGGCTATATATAAAGGTTTGTCCCAAATACATACATTTAAATATCACTCGATCTGGACGGAATTTGATAGACTTCTACAAAATCTATAGACTCAAAATTTAAGTCGGCTAATGCACTAGGGTGGATCCCAATGTTAGTAAAAAAATATGGGAAACATTTAAATATGAAGCAATTTTAAGGAAACTTCGCAAAAGTTTATTTATGATTTATCGCTCGATATATATGTTTTAGAAGTTTAGGGAAATTAGAGTAATTTTTACAACTTTTCGACTAAGCAGTGGCGATTTTACAAGGAAAATGTTGGTATTGTGACCATTTTTGTCGAAATCAGAAAAACATATATATGGGAGCTATATCTAAATCTGAACCGTTTTCAACCAAATTTGGCACGCGTAGCTACAATGCTAATTCTACTCCATGTGCAAAATTTCAACTAAATCGGAATTAAAAATTGGCCTCTGTGGTCATATGAGTGTAAATCGGGCGAAAGCTATATATGGGAGCTATATCTAAATCTGAACCGATTTCAACCAAATTTGGCACGCACAGCTACAATGCTAATTATACTCCCTGTGAAAAATTTCAGTTAAATCGGAGTAACAGATTGGCCAATGTGGTCAAATGAGTGTAAATCAGGCGAACGATATATATGGGAGGTATATCTCAATCTGAACCGATTTCAATAAAATTTGGCGCACTTGACTATAGTACTAATTGTTCTTCCTTTGCAAAATTTAATTTAAAATTAGGGTAAAACTCTGGGTTCTGGGGCCATATAAAGGGTGATACGGTCAAAATTTGGTCAAGGGAAAACGTGTGTAAATCGGTGAAATCGTTTATTTAATTAAATTTCTTTTTCAGGAAAAATATTCAGTTAGGCTTTCGCTTTTCCAAATCCGAATTGCCGCCGGGACTCACGCTTGACGCCTGCCATCAGATTTTGTACAGCCACCTTGTCCACCTTCTTCGCCGCAGAAAGCCAGTTTGCCTTGAACTGCTGCTCGTCCTTAGCAGTTTTTTGGTCTTCTTTAGATTCCGCTTGACAATAGCCCAGTATTTCTCAATTGGGCGGAGCTCTGGCGTGTTGGGAGGGTTCTTGTCCTTGGGAACCACCTGCACGTTGTTGGCGGCGTACCACTCTATGGCCTTTTTACCGTAATGGCAAGATGCCAAATCCAGCCAAAACAGTATGGAACAACCGTGTTTCTTCAGGAAAGGCAGCAGACGTTTATTCAAACACTCTTTCACGTAAATTTCTTGGTTGACAGTCCCGGAAGCTATGAAAATGCTGCTTTTCAAGCCACAGGTACAGATGGCTTGCCAAACCAGATATTTCTTTGCGAACTTTGACAGTTTTATGTGCTTGAAAATATCTGCTACCTTTCCCCTTCCTTTTGCCGTATAAAACTCCTGTCCCGGAAGCTTCTTGTAGTCGGCTTTGACGTAGGTTTCGTCGTCCATTACCACGCAGTCAAACTTCATCAGCATCGTCGTGTACAGCCTCCGGGATCGTGCTGTGGCCGTCGTATTTTGTTTATCATCGCGATTTGGAGTCACTACCTTCTTGTAAGTCGATAGTCCGGCTCGTTTTTTGGCTCGATGCACGGTTGTAGACGATACACCCAGCTTATTTGCGGCATCTCGGAGAGAGAGGTTAGGGTTTCGCTTGAAACTACCGGCAACTCTCTTTGTCGTCTCAGCGGCTTCCGGTTTTCGATTTCCCCCCGATCCAGACTTCCTGGCTGTCGACAAACGTTCCCCAAACACTTTAATTACATTTGTAACGGTTGATTTGGCAACTTTTAGCGATTTTGCCAGCTTTGCGTGCGAGTAGCTCGGATTTTCGCGATGCGCGAGCAAAATTTTGATACGCTGCTCTTCGTGCTTGGACGGCATTTTGACAACTAAAGAGTGAATTCCAAAATCAAAATAGGAGCAACATTCTACACACACACACACCTTCAAAATGAGGGGTGTTCAGGGTTTTTAAATGCAAAATTGAAACAAATACTTCAAGTTTATATTGACCAAATTTTGACCTTATCACCTTTTAGAAAATATAGTCTCTAGACGCCCAAGAATTAAAACCGAGAGATCGGTCTATATGGGGGTTATACCAAAAAATGGACCGATACACCTCAATTTCGGCACACATATTTGGGGTCGCAAAATACCTCTAGATTTCCAATTTCAGATTTCCGGGTAATAAATACGGTTTATAGAAGCCAAAGAATAAAAATCGGGAGATCGGTCTATATGGCGACTATACCAAAACATGGACCGATACGGACCATTTTCGACACACCTCTTTATGGTCCTAAAGTACCTCTAGTTTTTCAATTTGAGGAAAATCGGATAGAAAATACAGTTTCTAGACGCCCAAGAACCAAAATCGGGAGATCGGTCTATATGGGGGCTATACCAAAACATGATCCGATGGGCACCATTTTCAGGAGACCTCTTTATGGTCCTTAAGTACCTCTAGATTTTCAATTTCAAGCAAATTGGATAAAAATTACGGTTTTTATAAGACCCCCCTAAATCGGGTGGTTGGTTTATATGGGAACTATATCAAAACTTAGACCGATATACCCCATCTTCGAACCGATCAAACTTATTATACCCTGACCACTATGTGGTTTAGGGTATAAAAATGGACCGATAGGCACCATTTTCGGCACACCTTGTGATGATCTTAAAATACCTCTAGAATTACGGTTTTTATAAGACCACCCTAAATCGGGGGGTCAGTTTATATGGGGACTATATCAAAACTTAGACCAATATAGCCCACTTTCGAACTTGACCTGCCTACAACCAAAAAACGAATCTGTGCCAAATTTCAGGAAGATAGCACAATTATTGAAGGCTGTAGCGTGATTACAACAGACAGACAGACAAACGGACATGCTTATATCGTTTTAGAATTTCTCCCTGATCAAGAATATATACACTTTATATAGTCGGAAGTCGATATTTCGATGTGTTACACACGGAATGACTAACTTATTATACCATTCTATGGTGATGGGGGTATCGTCCTGAAATTTGGCACAGATTCGTTTTTTGTTTGCAGGCAGGTCAAGTTCGAAAGTGGGCTATATTGGTCTAAGTTTTGATATAGTCCCCATATAAACTGACCCCCCGATTTAGGGTGGTCTTATAAAAACCGTAATTCTAGAGGTATTTTAAGATCATCACAAGGTGTGCCGAAAATGGTGCCTATCGGTCCATTTTTATACCCTAAACCACATAGTGGTCAGGGTATAATAAGTTTGATCGGCCAAAAAATGTGCCTACCAGAAATATTGATTTTAGACCCCATAAAATATATACCGATCGACTCAGAATCGACTGAGTCGATCTAGCGCTTGGTGTCCGTCCGTCTGTCCATGTATTTGTTGTTCACAGGATTCCGGTCGCAAATATTAACCGATTTTGATGAAATTTGTTGAATTTTGAAGAAATCGGATCAAATTTAGATATAGCTCCCATATATATGTATCGCCCGATTTCGACAAATGGGGTCACGTTGCGCGTTTTTTCAAACGGATCGTCACCAAATTTGTCAAAAGGTAATCTTTTCCATCGCCCTTCAAGTCTGCAAAATTTCATCCAAATCGGTTCAGATTTAGATATAGCTCTCATATATATGTATCGCCCGATTTTCCCAAATTTGGCCACAAAACATTTATTTGTCAAACGATCTTACTCAAACTTGGCTAAATATAATTTTCTATAGCATTTACTATATGTGCAAAAAATCATCGAAATCGGTTCAGATTTAGCTATAACTCCCATATATATGTACCGCCCGATTTTTCTAAATTTGGCCATAAAACCCTTATTTATCAACCGATCTTAACCAAATTTGGCTAAATGTAGTCTTCTATAGCACTAACTATATGTGCAAAAAATCATAGAAATCGGTTCAGATTTAGATATAGCTCCCATATATATGTATAGCCCGATTTTCCCAAATATGGCCATAGAACCCATATTTATTAACCGATCTTACTAAAAGTTGGCTAGATCCAGTCCTCTATAGTACTAACTATATGTGCAAAATTTCATCGAAATCGGTTCAGATGTAGATATAGCTCCCATATATGTATCACCCGATTTTGAAAAATTCGCCCCTAATAACCTTATGTTTTACCATACAGGCCTCATTTCTTAACTGATCTTACTCAAATCTTGCACAAGGTAACCTTTTGTGGTATTAATCAAACCCGCAAATATAATGCAAATTTGTTCAGATTTAGATATAGCTTCCATATATATGCATCGCTCGCAAATTTGGCCATAGTACTCTTATTTATTAACCAATGTTACTCAAATTTCAAATTTTGATGTACTAGCTGATCGTACTTATACGTACTTGTAGCTCTTACATAAGAATATTACTCGATTTTGACAAATTTGTATTTATTACCCACACTAATTTAACGATTTTCTCTTTTTTAATAATGGGCTCAATATTAGTGGCATACTAACTCCGTAGGCGCAATATCAACACAGCCAGTGTTGCTAGATGTAGGGGAAATTCCCTATAAGTAGGGGTTTTCTAATATATAGCGTCTTGTAGGGACGTAGGGCCACAATGTAGGACATTTTCACTCATCACATTTTGTAATAATTTTTACATTTTGGTGGCTCTAGAGGAGGAAATTAGAAGCCGGCAAGGCTTGATCTTTAACAATGTGTGGTATACTTTATTCCTGTAGCGAATTTTGTCAACATTTTATTTCTATAGAACATTTTGTCAAAATTGTATTTCTATAGAAATTTTTTTCAAAATATTATTTCTATAAAAATATTTCTCAAAATTTTTTTTCTGTGGAATTTTTTCTCAAAATTTTATTTCTATAGAATTTATTGTCAAAATTTTATTTCTATAGAAAAATTTCTCACAAAAATTTGTTTATAGAAACTTTTTCCAAAATTTTATTTTTATAAAGATTTAACAAAAAAGATTACTAATTTGGGTAGAATGCTACCAACTGTGGCAACCGTGGTGGTAATACAAATTTATATTCTAAGTTATATACGTTGCATATTCATGTTTTAAGATAATAAAGTACTTAAAACCATTTTTGTTTTGTAAAATTTTTTAAATTTAACGAAAAATATAGTAGGGAAAATTGTTTGGGAATGTATGGGAAAGTAGGGAACTTTTTTTGTCCTTGTAGGGTAAACCGAACATTTTCCGTGGCAACATAGTCAGATTGACACAAAGCACCCATAGACATGTACCCCTTAATTTTCTTAAATATGCAACTGCGGTTTACCTCCCAGACCTATATGTTACCCCACAAATGCTTATGATTACTAATTCTGTAATGGTGGTTTAGGGTATGATATAGTCGGCCCCGCCCGACTTTCTACTTTACTTACTTGTTTGGTATAGCCTCTATATAGAAGGCATCGATATACACCGATTTCATTTTTAGATGGAATTGAATCCGAAAACAAAAATTCTGTGAAGGCTTTGAACTGCATATTAATTTGGCTACCATAAATAAGAGTTTTTTTTTTTTTTAGGACAATCGAAATCCGGCATGACCTACACGGAAAGAAGAGTTTTCTTTTCTGAGGAACGAAATTTTAGACAAACGAAGATTTCTTTTGATGCTAAACAATTTGCTATAGAAGCAAATAAAACAGATAAGTGACCAATGTTACAACTTTTGTCATCAATTCGGGTTTATTTCTCAATGAAAATACTTTATGTCAAAGGGAAATTTTGTTTGTCCAAAATTTCGTTCCTGAAGCCTAGTACTAAGATCACGGTTTCGCATGAAAAACTATTATACTCCATATAAAAAAAAAAACAAAAACATTAGCGCGGAATAAATACGAAATCTTTGTTTTGAGCATTTTTAAACACATATTTATATAACCCTGGATTTTTCGCACGAAAAATAGGTAGGCATATTATTTCGCATAAATAAGTTAACACCCCTGCCATTGAGACCCTATTTACGGAGATAAATGAAGATATTCGTTTTTCGCAGAAACGAACTTACACAGAAAATAATATTATAATTTTTGAGCTAACAACAAATTGTTGCTACAGAAAATTTTTAAGTTCAACAAAATTTTTGTTGATATAACAAATTTGGTTGCTAAAGTGACTAAATTTTGTAATTGTATTTACAAATTACGTTGTTAGCTCAAATTTAAACATAATTTTAATTGTATTGATAATCGAATTAATTGATATTTTTTGTGTGTAGTACTAAGCATTAGGAAAGTATTTTTTCTTTGGGTGTAGATTTTAAATTGTAGTTTTTTTTTTTTTTAATTAAGCTTTGGATATCAGAGCCTATTTGTGTGAAAATTTCATACCACTTGCCATATAATTTATAAGTACATGGTTTGATGTAAAAAAATTTATTATTTTAGTTTGTATTTTTTTTTTCAATAGTATCGAAATGTTGACATTAACTTTTTTAAGATTAACACAAGTCTTATTTAACACACATTTTACTTTCAATTCTAAATGTGGGAATAAATGTTTTAGGTTGAATTTCAATCATCAATTTATCCCCTAATGCGATATCCATATCCTCTAATAGGATATCCATATCCCCAACGGCGATATCCATATCCCCAAGGACGATAGCCCCAATTACGATAACCCCAACGCCAGGGTAAATAACCACGTCTTCCATATAGTATATAACGAGCATTACGATCTCCATTATTTGAATGGAAATTTCCACCAATATCTGCAACATCTGTTAATTCTATTGGTCTGTTGTCATTTACTGCCATTGTTGTATGTGGATTATCAACTTTAGATGATTGTGTAGCTGGTATAGAGTCTCCCAATGTAAATAGGGTTATTAAAACCAGACAAATTAAAACCTTCATTTTCGCCACACGTAAGTAATTTTTCTTAATTGTAACAAATAGGTGTTGACCGTTTGTAGTTCGTATTTGGACTAAAATACTTAAGTAAGTGCATGAGGTTTTTATATATAGTTGTTTTCTTTTTTTTTTTCTACTGGCCCCCATTTAGGGGTCAATAGGTGTGATTTGTATCTCAATTAACATTTTCATTGAATTTCATAGAAAAACTAGCTTAGTAGGTGTACCAATAGAATGTGATAAATTATATTATCAAGAGGAAATGCAAGTTTTCTACTATAGCATTACACTTAAACAAATATGGATAAATAGCGTACATTGAATAATATTTGCGCTCAAAAAAGGGTTACTTGGTCCTAAATATTTTGATCTTATATACAGTTTGTCAAGAAAGTGTTTTGACAATGGGATAAAAATTATGTTTTGTTCCAAAATTAAATATAATGAAATTTTAAAAAAATATTTTATTATGTATTTTGCAAAGTATACATACGTACACAGAATTAAAAATTTAATAAAATATTTAATATTTCAATTATTTCTAGAATTTGAAATATTTGGCAATGTCAAAAGACTTTCTTGACATACTGTATATACCCTCCACCATGGGGGGTATATTAACTTTGACATTCCGTTTGTAACACATCGAAATATTGCTCTAAGACCCCATAAAGTAAATATTCAGGGTCGTGGTGAAATTCTGAGTCGATCTAAGCATGTCCGCCCGTCTGTTGAAATCACGCTAAGTAGATGTTATTGATGTAGGTCAGATGGTATTGCAAATGGGCCATATCGGACCACTTTTACGTATAGCCCCCATATAAACCGACACCAAGATTTGGCTTGCGGAGCCTCTTGGAGGAGCAAAATTCATCCGATCTGGTTGAAATTTGGGTCGTGGTGTTAGTATACGGTCTCTAACAACCATGCAATAATTGGTCCATATCAGTCCATAATTATATATAGACCCCATATAAACCTATCCCCAGATTTGAACTCAGGAGCCTCTTTGAAGATCAAATTTCATTCGGTCCGGTTGAAATTTGGTACGTGGTGTTAGTATACGGTATCTAACAACCATGCAAAAATTGGTCCATATCGGTCCATTAATATATATTAACCCCATATAAGCCGGTCCCCAGATTTGACCTCCGGAACCTCTTGGAGGAGCAAAATTCATCCGATTCGGTTGAAATTTGGTACATTGCGCTAGTTTATGGCCGCTAACAGTAATGCAAAAATTGGTCCATATCGGCCAATCACACAAAAATTGGTCCACATCGCCAAAAATAATCTACCAATTTTTTTTTTTATTTCTATAGAAAATCTTCTCAAAATTTTATTACTATAGTCTTGTCAAAATTTTATTTCTGTAGAAAATTTTGCCAACATTTTATTTCTATAGAAAATGTTATTATAGAAAATTTTATCAAAATTTTATTTCTGTAGAAAAGTTTGTCAAAATTTTATTTCTATAGAAAATTTTGTTAAAATTTTATTTATATAGAAAATTTTATCAACATTTTATTTATATAGAAAATTTTATCATCATTTTATTTATATAGAAACTTTTATCAAAATTTTATTTCTATAGAAAAGTTTGTCAACATTTTATTTCTCTAGAATATTTTGTAAAAATTGTATTTCTATAGAAATAAAATTTTGACAAAATTTTTAATTTTATTTCTATAGAAAATTTTGACAAAGTTTTCTATAGAAATAAAATTTTTTACAAAATTTGAAAAATATAAAAAATTTTGTAAAAATTGTATTTCTATAAAAAATCCACCAGAACTCCAAGTATTCTACCAATCTACGTAACAGTTCAAAATCTATCACTATTGGTCGAATTCTGCCAACTGTGGCAACTGTTTTTCTTGTTCTTTGTGGAACTTACGAGGGCAGTTCGGAAACTTCTTAGCCTAGCACAAAAAGCGCGGTATAAACAGAAAAAAGTTAAGTCTTTTAAAAACTTCCATCTCTGTTATGACCACATTTTAAATTTTGTTTTGAACTGGCAACTCCTTCATATAGAGACAGGTGTTCAAAAAAGACCCATCCACAATTTTTTTACAATGGCAAAATTAGAAATGCGTGCTGTCAATAAATATTTACATAAAAAAGAAAATTTAGAAAATTTTATCAAAACTTTATTTCTATAGAAAAGTTTGTCAAAATTTTATTTCTATAGAAAATGTTGTCCAAATTTTATTTATATAGAAAATTTTATCGAAATTTTATTTCTATAGGAAATTTTATCAAATTTTTATTTCTATATAAGAAATTTTGTCACAATTTTATTTACATAGAAAATTTTGTCAAAATTTTATTTCTATAGAAAATTTTATCAAAATTTTATTTCTATAGAAAAGTTTGTTAACATTTTATTTCTACAGAAAATTTTTCCAAACTTTTATTTCTACAGAAAATTTTGCCAAAATTTTATTTCTATATATTTTCTCAAAATTTTATTTCTTCAGAAAATTTTACCAAGATTTTATTTCTTCAGAAAATTTTGTCAAAATTTTATTTCTTTAGAATTTTTTTCTATAGAAAATTTTGTCAAAATTTTATTTCTATAGACAATTTTGTCAATTTTTTTCTATAGAAAATTTTGTCAGAATTTTATTTCTATAGAAAATTTTGTCAATTTTTTTTTTCTATAGAAAAGTTTGTCAGAATTTTATTTCTATAGAAAATTTTGTCAAATTTTTTTTCTATAGCAAATTTTGTCAGAATTTTATTTCTATAGAAAATTTTGTCAAATTTTGTTTCTATAGAAAATTTTGTCAGAATTTTATTTCTATAGAAAATTTTGTCAAAATTTTATTTCTATAGAACATTTTGTCAAAATTTTATTTCTAAGAAAATTTTGTCAAAATTTTATTTCTATAGAAAATTTTGTCAAAATCTTATTTCTATAGAAAATTTTTTCAAAATCTACCAGAACACGAAGAATTCTACCAATCTACCAAACAGTACAAAATCTACCACTATTGGTTGAATTCTACCAACTGTGTCAACTGTGTTTGTTGTTGTTTGTGGAACATATAACTTATTCAAGTAACGGCCATTTTCATATAGCTCCTTTAGAACTTAACTGCCAGTTAACAGAAAGTAAACTGTAAATATCTTTTCTCCGGTTAACTTTAACTAAAATAATTTCAGCAGTTAAATTCCTAACTAGAATATGGAATATATGGTCAATATAACAGATATGTACATAGTACGGTTCAAAATTTCGTTAGCTAACGTAGCACTAACGGAGCTTCATGAAAATGGATGTACTAAAACAACCAGATACATATACACATTATTGAGGAATATATTTAAATATTTTTACAATGAATCAATATTATGGCAATTTAAGTTGAAAAATCAATACCAGCCACCCCATCTGTGATAGTACCAGCTGTTCCATCCTCCTCCTACATAGGGAACGCCATAACCACGCCAGCCCCACCGTGCAGGGAACCATATGAAACGAGCCTGACGTTCGGTACCATTCGAATGAACCTCGCCGAGATCAGCAACATCCATTAAACTAATGGGCTCCTCATTCACATCCTTGGAAGTTGGTAAGGCTGTAATTGTCCAAATGAAGGCAACAAGGATTAACACACCGAAAATACGCATGTTTGAATATTGGTAGATGAAAAAATTGTTGATTTGTGGAAATGCAACTAGTGACTGATATCTGCAGTCTGAAAAGTTTGTTCTTTTATTATCCAAAATGTTATACACGTTGATATTCATTCATTTCTTCATGCATTCAAGCATAATATCTTTGGTAAACTTTCTTTCACTGACGTACAAAGAACACAAATACATCCCAGCAAAATCTCCTATTACCAGGTATGAGTACAAGTATGCCTGCGCCAAATTGGTAACAACTTCCTCGTACATATATCAGTAGTAATACTTTTACACGGGCATGACATTGGAGGAAAGTACTTCCGTGCAAGCATACCAGCAGTCGAAAAATAAGTACTTCTTCGCAAGCATACCAGCTCTCCAAAAATAATATCTTTACCATAAAGATACCCAAAAAGTGCGAACTCACACCTGTTGTTTTGTAATTCAACACACTATTGCACGCTCCACGACATGAATCTTTTCTATGATGTTATTTTGTAATATAAATTATGTACAATACAACTTTAGAAAACGAAGGTATATTTTATTGACAATTTTTTTCTGAAATGTAATTTGGAATTACTTATCGCTACTATTAACGGTGCCCACTGTAGAGCCGAACCTGGACCTCAAGATGTGATTTTCATTACCGGTATTAATAGAAGAATCACTTTTTGCCTACACTGGTAAGTTGTTATTTTTAAACCCCAGGTAATACTGCAAGTAGTAACTTTTTGATTACCGGTATTACTGAAAGAATCACTAGTGCTTACCCAGTTTTTGCTGGGATATTATCAACGATATATATAAGTTCATTTGTACTCGCCATTGACTTCTAATAACTCAGACAGATTTGTGTATTCAGCAAAGTTCGATTGGAATCAGTTTTGATCCATTTAGCAACGACAACAATGTAGTCATCCACCAAGTTATGTTATCAAATTGCATTAATAGGATAAGCAATTTGAAGTCAAGTGCTAATTAAAATATTAAAATTTCTAAGAAATTAAATATTAGGCTACTAAATAAGCCATACATATTCTGATGCTGATTATGATTATTGTAAACATTTTTGCAAACGAGAATAAGTGAAATACATATCTAGGAAATTTCTTAATAAGATGTTTGTGTCAGATAATTTTACCAATACCATCACAATGTTGACTTAATTGAATGATGTGTATAAACCATCCTTTGCACCTTTAATTCATCATATTTTAATGACCAGTTTTACTCATATCACGTTCTATATTGACATTTCCCATAATGCAGGCAAAATTTTTGGAAAAAATAGGCTTAGATGATTTTTAAAATTTTTGGCCAATATAAAAACTCCAACTCTACAAACCATGATATCAGTTAACATTTGAATTTGCTACTAGCAATACAAACTATATTTTAAATAAAAATAAAATTAAAGATGCGTTGTTTAATTGTACTATCCTTGATTGGCTTTATTTGGGCTGCTTCAGCATTACCAGTTTCCGAGGATGTGAAAAACGACGAACCCATTGGTTTATGGGATATTGCCGATCTCGGAGAAGGCCATTCGAATGGTACTGAACGCCTGGCTCGTTTCATATGGCATCCTGTAGGATGGGGCTGGGGTGGTTATGGACTACCCTATGGAGGAGGATGGAACAGCTGGTACTATCATAGATGGGGTGGCTGGTATTAATCAACAATTAAAGTTTAAATTTAAAAAGTCTTGATTGTTAATTACTAATTTTAGTGTAAATATTTATTTTATGGATTACAATCCTTACACAACAGCAGATTTAAAAGTAAATAAAATCAAAATTAAAGTTAAAGTTAAAGTTAGAGCTTGTTAATAGTTACTTTCTCTTTGTATAGTCCATAACACTAAGGGGTTAAGGTTAGTTAATAATCTGCATGCAGTTTTATTGCTTTTAGGTTAGGCGGCACCCCGATGTATCAGGCTCACTTAGACTATTCAGTCCATTGTCATACCACGTTGGTGAACTTCTCTCTTATCACTGAGTGCTGCCCTATTCCATGTTAAGTTCAATGACAAGGGACCTCCTTTTTATAGCCGAGTCCGAACGGCGTTCCACATTGCAGTGAAACCACTTTTTGAAGCTTTGAAACCCTCAAAAACGTCACTCTCTTATCACTGAGTGCTGCCCTATTCCATGTTAAGCTCAATGACAAGCGACCTCCTTTCTATAGCCGAGTCCGAACGGCGTTCCACATTGCAGTGAAACCACTTTTTGAAGCTTTGAAACCCTCAGAAATGTCACTCTCTTATCACTGAGTGCTGCCCTATTCCATGTTAAGCTCAATGACAAGGGACCTCCTTTTTATAGCCGAGTCCGAACGGCGTTCCACATTGCAGTGAAACCACTTTAGAGAAACTTTGAAACCCTCGGAAATGTCACCCGCATTACTGAGGTGGGATAATCCACCGCTGAAAAACCTTTTGGTGTTCGGTCAAAGCAGGAATCGAATCCACGACCTTGTGTATGCAAGGCGGGCATGCTAACCATTGCACCACGGTGACTCCCTACCTGCTGCTTTAGAATTTAGTAGCAAATTTTGCAATTTTTCGTATGATGATACTTTTGTGCCACTAATTTCTACACTTTTTGCATTTTTGTGCCACCTTGTTTTAATAGTTGTTATTTATTAATCCCCTAACCCAACCAAGTTTATGTGTCCAATCCTACATTTGTGAAAAATGAATCCACATATTGCGCCTAAAAGTATGCAATTGCCTCAAAGAAAATATTCTATAGTAGGTAAACTGGGACACCAGAACCCCCTGAATTGTAAATTTGGTGGAAAGATTTTTGATAGATTAAGGGAGGTTCTATGTTAAGTTTACAAACTGATTTTTTTTTTAATTTGTATTTATTGAGTCTTTTTTTTACGTAAATGATACAATACAATGAAACTGACCTTGTTTTCACGGTTACGTTATTGCTTAATTATGATATATTTCGCAATTAATTCCTTGGAGCTTTTCCATTCATAATTTGACAAGGTTCGATAAAAATATAATCGTCTCATAGTTCCACTTCTAATTTAGTCATTTTAATCATGGTAATCACCTTTAGATTTCAAATTGTCAGACTAATCTAATTTTCACAAAAAAAATTAAAATTTTATATAAAAACTGATATAATTTCCTTGTGAGAAGGATCGCCACATGTTTAAATTTGTATGCTTTCTTTTCTACGAATGGCATTTTTTATTTATCAGCGCATGGAAATAACAGGTTGGCTGATAAGTCCCCGGTTTCACACATACATGGCGTCGCTAGTATTAAATGCATATTATTTTTATATAGTACCAACCTTCAAATGATTCGTGTCAAATTTGACGTCTGTAAGTCAATTAGTTTGTGAGATAGAGCGTCTTTTGTGAAGCAACTTTTGTCATTGTGAAAAAAAAATGGAAAAAAGGCATTTCGTGTTTTGATAAAATACTGTTTTCTGAAGGGAAAAATACGGTGGAAGCAAAAAACTTGGCTTGATAATGAGTTTCCGGACTCTGCCCCAAGGAAATCAACAATAATTGATTGGTACGCAAAATTCAAGCGTGGTGAAATGAGGACGGTGAACGCAGTGGACGCCCGAAAGAGGTGGTTACCGACGAAAACATCAAAAAAATCCACAAAATGATTTGAAATGACCGTACAATGAAGTTGATCGAGATAGCAGAGGCCTTAAAGATATCAAAGGAACGTGTTGGTCATATCATTCATCAATATTTGGATATGCGGAAGCTCTGTGCAAAATGGGAGCCGCGCGAGCTCACATTTGACCAAAAACAACAACGTGTTGATGATTCTGAACGGTGTTTGCAGCTGTTAACTCGTAATACACCCGAGTTTTTCCGTCGATATGAGCCATGTTTCATCCATCACTACACTCCTGAGTCCAATCCACAGTCGGCTGAGTGGACAGCGACCGGTGAAACGTTTCCGAAGCGTGGAAAGACTCAAAAGTCCGCTGGCAAAGTAATGGCCTCTGTTTTTTGGGATGCGCATGGAATAATTTTTATCGATTATCTTGAGAAGGGAAAAACCATCAACAGTGAATATTATATGGCGTTATTGGAGCGTTTGAAGGTCGAAATCGCGGCAAAACGGCCCCATATGAAGAAGAAAAAAGTGTTGTTCCACCAAGACAACGCACCGTGCCACAAGTCATTGAGAACGATGGCAAAAATTCATGAATTGGGCTTCGAATTGCTTCCCCACCCACCATATTCTCCAGATCTGGCCCCCAGCGACTTTTTCTTGTTATCAGACCTCAAAAGGATGCTCGCAGGGAAAAAATTTGGCTGCAATGAAGAGGTGATCGCCGAAACTGAGGCCTATTTTGAAGCAAAACCGAAGGAGTACTACCAAAATAATATCAAACAAGTAAGGAAAGTCTAAAGTCGGGCGGGGCCGACTATATTATACCCTGCACCACTTTGTAGATCTAAATTTTCGATACCATATCACATCCGTCAAATGTGTTGGTGGCTATATATAAAGGTTTGTCCCAAATACATACATTTAAATATCACTCGATCTGGAGAGAATTTGATAGACTTTTACAAAATCTATAGACTCAAAATTTAAGTCGGCTAATGCACTAGGGTGGAACACAATTTAGTAAAAAAATATGTGAAACATTTAAATCTGAAGCAATTTTAAGGAAACTTCGCAAAAGTTTATTTATGATTTAGCGCTCGATATATATTCATTAGAAGTTTAGGAAAATTAGAGTCATTTTTACAACTTTTCAACTAAGCAGTGGCGATTTTACAAGGAAAATGTTGGTATTTTGACCATTTTTGTCGAAATCAGAAAAACATATATATGGGAGCTAAATCTAAATCTGAACCGATGTCAACCAAATTTGGCACGCATAGCTACAATGCTAATTCTACTCCCTGTGCAAAATTTTAACTAAATCGGAGTTAAAAACTGGCCTCTGTGGTCATATGAGTGTAAATCGGGCGAAAGCTATATATGGGAGCTATATCTAAATCTGAACCGATTTCAACCAAATTTGACACGCATAGCTACAATGCTAATTCTACTCCCTGTGCAAAATTTCAAATAAATCGGAGCAAAAAATTGGCCTCTGTGGGCAAATGAGATTAAATCGGGCGAAAGCTATATATGGGAGCTATATCTAAATCTGAACCGATTTGGCTGATATTTTGCAAGTTTTTCGAGACTCTTAAAATATTCGGATGTACGGAATTTTAGGAAGATCGGTTGATATACACGCCGATTATGACCAGATCGGTGAAAAATATATATGGCAGCTATATCTAAATCTGAACCGATTTCAATAGGGATCGTCTTTGAGTCGAAACAGGACCTTATACCAACTTTATACCTTATACCACTTTGCACACAAAAATACATCAACAGACAGACGGACAGACAGACAGACAGACGGACATCGCTAAATCGATTCAGAATTTAATTCTAAGACGATCGGTATACTAAACGATGGGTCTCAGACTTTTCCTTCTTTGCGTTACATACAAATGCACAAACTTATTATACCCTGTACCACAGTAGTGGTGAAGGGTATAAAAATTGGAAGGTCGTTATAATTTTTGTATCGCTCTTGAAGGGAACTATGTTGAATAATAAAAACGAATTTTAACAAAAAAATGTGTTTTTCTTTGTTAGACAAGGGACTTATCAACCAACCTGTTACAGGTGCATAAAACAAATTGTCTCATGCCACAAATTTTCACGAAAAACTTTAGCTCATACGACAAAGTTTCACTAAAAATGTATAACATGCGATAAATTTTCACGAAAATTTTTACCTCATATGAAATTTGCAGAGCCTAAATTGTTGTTTAATGTGACGTGCAAATAAGAAAGTGCTGAATTAGATTAAAATTTTTGTTGCATTTTTTTCAATTTTCAGCGCATGAAAATAATTTTTTACACAAAATTTATATCATGCGACAAATTTTCAATAAACATTTTGTATCATGCGATAAAATTTCACCAAATTTGCAACACAAAATATTTTGTCATATGTAAGTTTCTCTAGGTTAGGTTAACTTAACCTAACCTAACCTAAGTTTCTCTAAACAATTTTTACCATGCGGCTAATTTTCACGAAAAACTTTATCTCACCAGACAACTGTGTATCATGAGACAAATGTTCACCAAAAAAATGTAAAATAACACTTTCTGCAATAAAAAATTGTTACCACCAAACAATATTCACCAACAATCTTGTATCATTCGACATATCTTAATCAAAAAAAAAATGTAAAACAAACAAGACATTAGAGCCTACAAGATATTTGGCAATCCCCATCTTATCCCAATAAAGCAATTACATTTCCCTTAACCTGCATATAATGAGAGATACATTGAAATATCTCAGAAGTTATCACCTCTCAGAAAATGAAGAACCTCTGAAACTTGGACACTCTGAAAACCGGACACCTTTCAAAAGTGGACAATTGTCATGCGACGTTTGCTATGTTTAGTCATTAAAATTAATCTGTCATACACAATTCAATTAATTTTTAATTGAAATGTCTTCAATCACAGAAATTATCAATCACAAAAAGTATCAATCACCAAAGTCAATGAAAAAATTAATTGATAGAACAAATGTATATGATTGATTTTTGTTTCAATTAAAAATTTTGTTTAATCTATTAAATTTATAATTGAACACTTTTAAAACTAAATTAAAATTCTAATTTTCGTGATATTTATTCTGTGCAACTGGACACCTCCCAAATGTGCACAAAATTGAGGCGAACCGGGGTGTCCACATCAGAGAGGTTTCACTGCACAGAAAAAAATAATTTTTGGATTCAATCACGAAATTAATTGATCCAATTTTTAATTGAAATGTCTTCAATCATAGAAATGTTTGTATCAATCACCGAAGTCAATTAAAAAATTAATTGATCCAATTACAACATCAATTAATACTATTATTTTTTGTGATTGATTTTTGTTTTAATTAAAAAATTTGTTGAATCAATTAAATTTTTAATTGAATATTTTTGAAAATTCAAATAAAATTTTAATTGAAAATATTTTGATCAAATTTTTGTGTGTGTATGTGTAGTGATCAAATTGACTAAAATTCAAATTTGTCTTCTAATAAAATGGAAAATTATTTTTCGGAAATTTTTGACAATGATTTTTGACCATACACTGAAAAAATATTGTCGTGAGTCCAAAGATTTCATGTCCTTAAAATACGAATGCAACTTTTGCTTAGCATAGAAGATGCATTTCTATAATATAAAGTTTATTTCCTTGTCCAAAAGTCGATAAACTTTTCAATGAAATCGTATTGTCCTCACAATTAAGTGATTTGACTTAAAAATGGGTATGATAACATGAAAGAAAAAATTTTTGGGGTAAGGTCAACTTGACCTTAATAATTCAGAAAAATTCTTTAAAATTAATGTAATTGTCTTTAAATTTGTTGTCTTTTTGCATCTTGACTACAAAGCAAAAAATCGTTCAAAAATAGGACATGTTTTCAACACTTTATTTTAAAGACGTTTTTTACTTGAAACATAGCATAAATTCTACCGGAAGTCGAGTCTGAATTTGGAAAATGAAGTTGTCGTTAACTCGTTTTTAAGGGACTTTGATGGCATATGAAGAAAAAAAAACTGAAAAAAAAAACGAAAAATTAAAATTTGCTTCCTAGAAGCAATTACACAAAACCCAAATTTAAAAGAGAATTGTGTCTTAAAAGTATCCTTACTTGTATTCTCCGCTTCTTTGGCTCGGAATCAATACCAAAATTGTTTAAGTAAAGACAAAATCTTTGGAACCGGACATGCTTTTTTTCAGCTACGAGAGAGCTAGTTTCATAAGGCAGTCATTTTGTTTTTTTTTATGATAATAATCATGTTTCATTAAAAAAGGAAAACATAAAAATGTTTTAAAGGATCAACTTAAATTTTACAGGAAAACCAGGGTATGATTCTCTCTTATAAAAAATAAAATTTAAAGATTGCAAAAAATATATTCACGGTCTTTATATTGAGTGTAAATTCAAACAAATAACTTCACTTAAATTTTTTTATTTTTGTACTATTCATATATTTTATTCTTTATATCCTTATTTATCTACATAGTTCTTATCCCATTACCCAGGCATAATTGCGCACACGTCTCCTGCGACCATTACGACGACGGCTACGATATCCATATTTACGCCTTGGCTTAGAAGTCATGCCTCTTGGATCACAATCCGCATCCCATTGATGATAATCCAAAGAGCCATACAAAAATCTTGATTTTCTTTCAGCAACATTTGAATGTATATCGCCCGCATCTACCTCAAATAATTGGATTGGTTTCCCCCGATATTCCATAAGGTCGTCTTTAGCATCATCTGCGTGAGTATTTGAAGTTATGGTAAACTGTGAAGTTCCAATTACGAGGATACTTAATAAAGTCAATATGCATATATAAAATAGCATTTTTATCAAAACTATATTCAAATAATATATATTTTTTTAATGTGATATTATTTAATGATCACTGCTTTTCGTCTGATATGAAAAATTTGAGTTCTTATTGATTTTATAATTTTGTTAAATCAATGGGAAAATTTTTATATATTTTTGTTTTTAATTAAAAGGTGTAAATTAGTTTCATTTTTAGTTAACAAGATCAAAATTATTTTTCCATCATTTTTGCCAAGATGTTTCTGACGTAAATAAAATTCCAATATGATGAGTCAATAGATTCAATTGTGGATTTCATTGAGACCAGGAAAGGCAATAAAAATTCTTCATAAATGTTTATTTAATTGATTAAGGAAATTTCCTAGTTTGAAGGAAATATTTGGAGTTCGAAATGGATTAATTTGTGGTCAAATATGCAAATTTGAATTTAAGCAAGTTTGTGGCAAATACGAATTTAGTAAATCTTTATGGTTTATTTTTGCATAATTTTCTCGCTTTTTTAGCTGATTTAATTAACGTATATAAAATATGAATAATGTCAAGGAAACTTTCTCCTATTTCCATGAACTAAAATAGCGTTAAATTGGATTTAAAGCCCACGTGCAAAGAAAAATTAACTTTGTCATTCCGTTTGTAACATATCGAATTATTGCTCTAAGACCCCATAAAATAACTATATATATATATTCTGGGTCGTGCTGAAATTCTGAGTCGATCTAAGCATGTCTGTCCGTCCGTCCGTTTGTTGAAATCACGCTAACTTCCGAACGAAACAATCTATCGACTTGAAACTTGGCACAAGTAGTTGTTATTGATATAGGTCAGATGGTATTGCAAATATCGGTTCACTTTTACGTATAACCCCCATATATACCGATCCCCAAATTTGGCTTGCGGAGCCTCTAAGAGACGAACATTTCATTCGATCCGGCTGAAATTTGGTACATGGTGTTAGTATATGGTCTCTAACAACTATGCAAAAATTGGTCCACATCGGTCAATAATTATATATAGCCCCCATTTAAACCGATCCCCCGATTTGGCTTGCGAAGCCTCTAAGAGAAGCAGATTTCATCCGATCCGGCTGAAATTTGGTACATGGTATTCGTATATGGTCTCCAACAACTAAACAAAAATTGGTCCACATCGGTTAATAATTATATATAGCCCCCATATAAACCGATCCCCCGATTTGGCTTGCGGAGCCTCTAAGAGAAGCAAATTTCATCCGATCCGGCTGAAATTTGGTACATGGTGTAAGTATATGGTCTCTAATGACCATGCAAAAATTGGTCGAAATCGGTCATAATTATATATAGCCCCCATATAAACCGATCCCCAGATTTGACCTCCGGAGCCCCTTGGAAGAGAAAAATTCATCCGATTCGGTTGAAATTTGGTACGTGATGTCAGTATATGGTATCCAACAACCATGCAGGAATTGGTTCATATCAGTCCATAATTATATATAGTCCCCATATAAACCGATCCCCAGATTTGACCTCCGGTGCCTTTTGGAGAAGCAAAATTCATCCGATCTAGTTTAAATTTGGTACGTGATGGTAGTATATGATATTTAACAGCCATGCCTTAAATGGTCCATATCAGTCCATAATCATATATAGCCCCCATATAAACCGATCCCGAGATTTGGTTTTGGAGCCTCTTGGGGGAGCAAATTTCATCCGAGTCAGTTGAAATTTGGTACATTGTGCTAGTATATGGCCGTTAACAACCATGTCTAACTAGGTCCATATCGGTCTATAGTTATATATAGCCCTCAGATAAAGCGATCTCCAATCACACAAAAATTGGTCCATATCAAGTTCATAATTTTATATAGCCCCCGTATAAATGACCCCCATATTTCAATTCTGACTCTCTACCACGTATGGACTAACTCACAATTTAGAAAACGATGTTAAGAAGTTTTAAGATTGTGTAAAAAAAATTCATTCGATTGTGGATGACAGTCTTTCGTACACGCAGAGAAGGAATATGATCACCTCAAACATGTTTCAAGAGCAAAATGTTATTTTTGTATGGTGACCATGTAACATGTTTGTCACTAAAATGTTATTTTCTCGTCAAATATAACCTGCTTGCCGAAATCAGATACATGATTTCCGAGAAAATAACATGGTTGCGAAAACCATGCTACATGGTCACCACCCAAAAATAACATTTTGCTCTTAAAACATTTTTGAGGTGATTATATTCCTTCTCTGGGTGTAGAAGTTTCTACGCAATCCATGGTGGAGGGTACATAAGATTCGGCCTGGGCGAACTTACGGCAGTTTTGTTTTTGTTCTCTAATCCCCAAATATAAATGTGCAATCCTCGTAGCCCTATGTAAGCCCATTCCCAGATTTGACTAAGAGGCTCCGGAACTCAAATGCTGCGGAAATGAATTTTTTTTCCGATCCGGTCCAATCGGTTCAAAATTTATACAAGCCCAATATAAACTGACCCTCAGTATTTGACTTCTGAAATCTCATGGAGATCATAGAGGCAAAACAAAACATAGCAATAGCTATAGAACTTCTCCTTTGGAAGTGCCCCTGTTCACATATCTTGTCCCAAAGAAATTAAAATACGTTTTATAACAGACATTTTATTCTCTCGAATACAAAATATCTTTGAATGTTAAAAATAAAATAAATTAAATTAAAAATAAAATCAAGCACTATTAATTTATAAATATGATTTATTAATTTTGTAATACCATATATATGTCGTAATTAAAGAAAAAGTATGAACTCCATCACCCTTCATCATTAGCCAAAAATCCAAGCATAATTTCTTACTCTCCTCCGGCCACCATAACCCATTCTGCGACCATACTGATATCTATAACCATAGCCCTTCCATGGTCTATAGCCCCATCCATAGGGAGAACCATAGCCCCAATTCAAAGGTCCATAATGGAAGGGATTGAAGAAAAATCGAGATTTACGATCTGCAGTATTTGCATGATAGTCACCAGCATTTGAAATATCCAATAATCCGTTTGGTCGATGTTCGTATTCCATTGGCTTATCATCATTGGAATCATTGGTGCTTGTTATGGATTGAGATTTTCCCAACGCTAATATGCATAATAACGTTAAAATTTTCAAGAACTGCATGTTGTAAAAATTACACTTAATTAAATTTATTGCGATTTTCTTCAATTGGGCTAAGAGATTGACGGCTATTGCTTATCTGAATCATAAACTTTGGAGCCATTTCGGTTTTATACATTTCAAATATTAAGGAAGTGAGAGAATTTTTTCACATCACGTTTTTTCAACTGAGCTTTTACTTTTATTTTTTTGGGAAATGAAAACATTTTGTCGCAATGGAAAAACAAAAAATTTACATTCTATCGATCTTGTCAGTAATCCTAAATATATGGGCTTTTCATTCGTTGAGTTTATGTTTCGTAAACCCCCAGTTTTTACCTCCCACCCAGAGGAGGAATATGATCATCTCCTAGAGAAAAATGTTATTTTTGGACAGTGAACATGTAACATGTTCATCACAACCATGTTATTTTCGCGGACATTGTGTACCGATTTCGACAAACATTTTATGTTTGGCGAGCAAAACAACATTTATGTGGTATAATCTTTCATATTCTCTAGTTGTCTAAACATAATAGTTTAGACTTAAAAACTATTTGTCATAAATATTTGTACGATACTGAATTGAGTAATTGTCATGAATTTTATAGTTGTAAAAACACTGTTCTCTATTGTGAATTATTGAAATATTTATAAGATGTTTCGTGGATGGTACATGAATTTTTTAACACTCACTTGGTTCAAAGACTTACTTAGGTGAGCACACAAAACATCCCAATAAATCAACCACAAACCTAATTCTCACTCTCTTTTCATTTCCCACTTATTTGCCCATAATATCTTTTGCGTGAGATATTATGTCTGGCAAGGGTTTCCAGCATTGATCTCTCTTCTTTTCATTGAAGTTCTTCGCCGTCTTTGACCATCACCAATTACAGTCCACTTCCCCTCAAGGCATCGGTCAAAGCACCTCCTAACCACCAAGCACTTTGCAGCTTTCGCCCCGAGTCTCCCCCTTAATTAAACACTAGTCAAAAATAACATTTTGCTCTAGAAGGTATTCAGGTTAATATTATTTCTTATTATTGCTAAAAAAATTAGAAAAAATTAAAACAGATTTTAATCAACTACAGTTTAATTCTTTCTTCCTATCTGAATAAATTCGAATGTCATAAAAATTAGGATGTATGTGATTCATCATACATCTGTCCAACTGCCATACATGTAATCAGTCAATTTAATGAAGGTGATGACGATGATGCTTTCTTTTGTAAACAAAATATTTATGGAGTGATGAGTTAAGCTGGCACGGGAGTTCGTTATGCCTGAAAGTGTAAACAGACGTAATTCGCAGATATTCTCTCAATGTCATTTCTTAAGAATCAATAATCCATTCGATATGGTCTTGAACTTCAGAAGCGGAAAGTAAATAAATACAACAGCAGCATCAAATAAACGGAAAAATGTGTTAACAAATATAGAAAGTGAGAAAAAATAATAAATAACAAGGGCATGAATGATCTCGCTTGAAGTTATTTATAAAAATAAACTTCCATAAATATTTTCGAATACACCAATGTCTCGTCCAACGGGACATGTATCTACAAAAGAATTTTTGTTTTGAGGCATGCCAATCGGGTGAAACTAGCTTAGGTGAAGTTGTGATATCTTGGTAATGTTGTAGGTTACGGCCGCAGTTGGTAGAATTCTACCAAAAATCGTAGAATTTTTATAGTTTGGTTCTTTGGTAGAATTTTCGAAATATTCCTCTCCACCTTTGAGATACTCCACAAATTTTCTACAGAAATAAAATTTAGACAAAATTTTCTAAAGAAATACAATTTTGACAAAATTTTCTATAGAAATAAATTATTGACAAAATTTTCTATAGAAATAAAATTTTGACAAAATGTTGTAAAGAAATAAAATTTTGACAAAATGTTGTAAAGAAATAAAATTTTGACAAAATTTTCTATAGAAATAAAATGTTGACAAAATTTTCTAAAGAAATAAAATTTTGATAAAATTTTGTAAAGAAAAAAATTTTGACAACATTTTGTACAGAAATCAAAATTTGACAAAATTTTCTATAGAAATAAAATTTTGACAAAATTTTCTATAGAATTAAAATTTTGACAAAATTTTGTAAAGAAATAAAATTTTGACAAAATTGTCTATAGAAATAAAATGTTGACAAAATTTTCTAAAGAAATAAAATTTTGACAAAATTTTGTAAATAAATAAAATTTTGACAACATTTTGTACAGAAATAAAATTTTGACCAAATTTTCGTTAGAAATAAAATTTTGACAAAATTTTTTATAGAAATAAAATGTTGACAAAATTTTTTAAAGAAATAAAATTTTGACAAAATGTTGTAAAGAAATAACATTTATTACAAAATTGTGTAAAGAAATAAAATTTTGAAATAATAATTCTGCAGAAATAAAATTTTGACAAACATTTAGAACATTTTGTCAACAAATAAAATTTTGACAAGATTTTGTCCAGAAATAAAATGTTGGCAACATTTTGTCCAGAAATAAAATTTTGACCAAATTTTCAATAGAAATAAAATTTTAAGAAAATTTTCAATAGAAAAAAAATTTAAGAAAATTTTCTAACAAACAAAATTTTGACAAAATTTTCTAAAGAAATACAATTTTGACAAAATTTACTATAGAAATAAAATTTAGACAAATTTTTCTATAGAAAAAAAAACTTTGACAAAATTTACTATAGAAATAAAATTTTGACAAAATGTTCTATCAAAATAAAATTTTGCCAGAATTTTCTATAGAAATAAAATTTTCTATAGGAATAAAATATTGACAAAATTATCTATAGAAATAAAATTTTGACAAAATTTTGGCAACATTATGTGCAGAAATAAAATTTTGACAACATTTTGTACAAAAATAAAATTTTGAAAAAATTTTCTATAGCAATAAAATTTTGACAACATTTTCAACAGAAATAAAATGTTGACAAAATTTTTTATAGAAATAAAATTTTGATAAAATGTTGTAAAGAAATAATATTTTTTACAAAATTGTATAAAGAAATAAAACTTTGAAAAAATGTTCTGCAGAAATAACATTTTGACAAACTTTTCTATAGAAATAAAATTTTTACAAAATTTTCTATAGATATAAAGTTTTTACAAAATTTTCTATACCAATAAAATTTTCTATAGGAATAAAAATTTGACAAAAGATTCTATACAAATAAAAAGTTGACAAAATTTTCTATAAATAAAATTTTGCCAACATATTCTACAGAAATAAAATTTTTCTATAGGAACAAAATATTGAAAAATTTTCTATAGAAACAGAATTTTGACAAAATATTCTGTAGAAATAAAATTTTGACAAATTTTTTTATAGAAATAAAATGTTGACAAAATTGTTTACAGAAATAAAATTTTGACAAAATGTTGTAAAGAAATAAAATTTTTTACAAAATTGTGTAAAGAAATAAAATTAAAAAAAAAAATTCTGCAGAAATAAAATTTTGACAAAATTTACTATAGAAATAAAATTTTTACAAAATTTTCTAAAGATATAAAGTTTTTACAAAATTTTCTATAGGAATAAAAATTTGACAAAAGATTCTATACAAATAAAAAGTTGACAAAAATTTCTATAAATAAAATTTTGCCAACATATTCTACAGAAATAAAATTTTGACAAATTTTTCTATAGGAACAAAATATTGACAAAATTTTCTATAGAAATAAAATTTTGACAAAATTTTTTATAGAAATAAAATGTTGACAAAATTTTTTACAGAAATAAAATTTTGACAAAATATTGTAAAGAAATAAAATTTTTTACAAACTTGTGTAAAGAAATAAAATTTTGAAAAAAAAATCTGCAGAAATAGAATTTTGACAAAATTTTCCATAGAGATAAAATTTTGACCGAATTTTCTATAGAAATAAAATTTTGACAAAAGTTTCTATAGAAATACAATTTTGACAAAAATTTCTATAAATAAAATGTTGACAACATTTTCAATACAGATAAAATTTTGACAAAATTTTCTACAGAAATATTGACAAAAATATTGACAAAATTATCTATAGAAATAAAATTTTGAAAAAATGTTGTAAAGAAATAAAATTTTTACAAAATTTTCTATGGAAATAAAATTTTGACAAAAATTTCTATAAATAAAATGTTGACAACATTTTCTATACAAATAAAACTTTGACAACATTTTTTACAGAAAAAAATATTGACAAAATTATCTATAAAAATAAAATTTTGACAAAATTTTGTAAAGAAATAGAATTTTGACAAAATTTTCATAGAAATAAAATTTTGCCAAAATTTTCTATACAAATAAAAATTTAACAAAATTTTCTATGGAAATAAAATTTGAACAAAATTTTCTATAGAAATAAAATTTTGACAAAATTGTGTGAAGAAATAAAATTTTGAAAAAATTTTCTATAGAAATAAAATTTTGACAAACTTTTCTATAGAAATAAAATTTTTACAAAATTTTCTACAGAAACAAAATATTGACAAAATTTTGTAAAGAAGTAAAATTTTGACAAAATTTTCTATGGAAATAAAATTTTGACAAAAATTTCTATAAATAAAATGTTGACAACATTTTCTATACAAATAAAATTTTGACAAAATTTTCTGTAGAAATAAAATTTTGTCAAGATTTTCTATAGAAAAAAAATTGACAAAATTTTCTATAGAAATAAAATTTTGACAACAGTTTCTACAGAAATAAAATTTTGTCAAAATTTTCTAAAGAAACAAGATTTTGACAAAATTCTTTTTAGAAATAAAATTTTGACAAACTTCTCCTTAGAAATAAAATGTTGACAAAATTTTCTATGGAAATAAAATTTTGACTAAATTTTCTATAGAACTAAATTTTTTTCATTTGACAAAATTATGTTTGGCTCAAGTGGCAACCATGCACAGTGTTGGCTTGATTTGGCCTTTTAAAACTTCTTTTGAAAATTTCGCTCTCTGGACAAGGAGGGTTCAAATTAATACGACTTTAACAGAGGGACTAAAATTTTAAAGATTCCTATCCTAAGAAGAATATCCTATCCTAAGAATTTTGTCGTTAACATTATGCAAATAACAGGTCCTAAAAGATAGATTGCATAATCTTTAATATAAGGTCAATATTGTTTTCCGTGTACGAATAGTGCTGGATCGTTTTACGGCTTCAGCCTGAGAAAGCCTATGTGAGTAATTTCACAATTATTACATTTTTTTTGGTTGTGGGTAAAAATTTCCTACAAAATTTTTATTATAACAACAACTAACTAACTTACACATTATAACAACAATAACACTAACAAAAAACTCTATTATTAACTTATATAAATAACTTAAAAATACAAACGTTTTGAATTTTTCTTTAATGCTCTGCGACCTTCATCATCAGCTGCTACAGGTTCATCGGAGGCGGTGGCACCATTTACCAAAGGTCTTAATTGTTGACCCAAAAGTTGACCCAATAAATTTGCAACTTGTTGTGGGGGAAGACCACTTAGACTAGAAGCAGGGGGAGCTGAAGATGATCCACCAGGTGGAGAAGATGAAGATGTGGCTGCTATACTTCCTGTTGCTGCTGCACCATTATTCGAAGATGTTATTGTTGGTAAACCACCACCATAAGCTGGACCTTGATATGGACCCACTGGATAACCACGTATGGGACCATAACCAATTGGTGCTGCAATTGGTCTATAGCCATAAGAAATGGGATGATGGAGAGGAACCACGGGTCCATAACCACCAAATCCTCCATATGTATCATAAGCTCCTAAACCATAATAAGGATCAGCTACAATACGCCGTCTATAGCCAGTAATCGGTGCATCGTATCCCACCAAATTAAAATTGGCCAAATTACCCAAACTTCCAAGACGATTGGCTCCAAAACTTAATATTGGCCCAATTAGGCCCAAGGTACGTCCTTCCCTCTCTGCTCTGCTATGACTTTGGCGAGATCTTTGTCGATATCTTGTGTTGTATTTTTGAGCATCCGCTACCATCAGTGATAGAAGCACGATATAGGCTCCAATTAACAAATTCATTTTTCGTTTTGTGCTTCTTTAGTTTCCAATTTCACATTAAGAGTTTGCTGTTTTACTGTGAAGTGATGCAATAAAACTATTTTCAGTATACTAGTGACCCACAATTTTTATAGATTTTTGTTTTGCCAAATTTTGCAATGTTTCAAACTTATCTTTAATGACTGACTACAAGTAAGAATATCGAAATTTGGTTCTTTTCTTTTTCTATTTTAGTGCGACATATATGGATAGAGTCTATTTAGGTGTTTTAATTAATATGGAAATATAACTACAACAACAAGAAATAATCTTACCAATGACATCTTAGATATGTTCAAATGATGTAGACTCATTTTCAATTCCAATTCGTTTTTTAAATGAGAAAGATGGAGAGAATATTACTGAATTGAAATACCTTTATAAAATATGTTGTCTATTCAGAAGTTGTCATTTGTTTCTACTTTATACACAAAAAGGAGCTTCCAAACATGTACTATGGCTCCCCAATGTGTGATACGTAACCCAGCAAATAAAAGACCTTCCAAGAAAGTATTTTGGATCTCCAACTTGTGATCCGAAAGTAGTGCAAATTTAGATCATCTTCTATGAATTTTACACGCTCGACGACGAAACGTCAATTCAAATCCCAGGAAAAAATTAGAAATTCTTCTAAAGACACAGTCAAAATAAAAGTTTATTTTGATTCAAAGATTTTGACCTTTCCTTAAGGATTTTGGCATTGATTCCGAGCCAAAGATGCATTTTCTTTAAAATAAATACATTTTTTAGCGACCTGTCTGGCTTTAAATCTACACCCAAAAAAAAGGGGCTCAAATGCCAACTGAACTTTATTTTAGTTCATGAAGATTAGTTGATTTTAGTTAAATTTTGCATAATATGAGTAAATATTCCTTATTTGAATAATTTTTTGCTAACTTTAATGACGTGGACTAAAAATAAAATAAAAAATTTTATACAAATGTAGTGCTCAATTTTACTAAAAAATAAAATAGTTCATATTTTCCTAAAATGGCAGAAGTTTACTTAAATTGAGTTCATAAGTCTCTCAAATGGATAAATTTTACTAAAATTGTACCTGTCTAGAACTTCGTACAGCGCTAAAGACATTTTAACATTTTTTAAATCCAATTTTTTCTTCCAACATATGAAATTTTCTTAAACAACAGAAAAAAATTAATTATTTTTAAAAAATTTTCTTCAATTTGACAACAAGTATTAACTTATTTGTAACATGTTGCAATTAGAAAACTATTTTAGTTAAATTTTTCTTCCACGGTGGGGTCACTTCTTTTGGGTGTAGGATCAATAAAATGAAAGTATACAGATCTCATTTATCGAATTTTCATTCTCATTTCGCGGTATATTAATAAAGCTATTCAGGTACAAAACAAATGCCAGTTTAAAAATTCAAATTATAACGGATACTTCAAAGTAAAAAAGGTTTTTTTTTTAATTCCAAAAAAACGTTTAAACCAAAGAAGCTAAATCCTCCAAATAAGTCTTAGCCTATATTTGAAGCGCTTTTATTTTAAATCTAAAGATTTAATATTTTAGTTAATTTAAAGACGATCCCTTTAAATAAAAACTGTATTTCTTTACTTTAAGGGAAATTTGTCTTAGTTCAAAGACATGCGACTTTAACAGAGGGACGCAAATTTCCAAAATTTATGTCCTAAATTTAATAAAAAAAAACCTTGAAGCAAAGATTATAAACTTTAGTTTAATTACAATTTCATTATTTTAAAGAAATTTGTCCTTAATATTTGGTAAATAGCACATGGGAAATGTAGTTTGCGTAATTGCGGGTGGCCTTTGGCTAGGTATAGAGATTCTTGCAGAATTTCCTCATATTCCTTAAACTACACCGAAAAAATATTGACACGTAACTTCTTAATATTAAGGACAAATTTCTTTAAAATAAATAACTACATAAAAAAATCTGAGTCAATTACGAAATTAATTGATCCAATTAATTTTTTTAATTATTTTTTTTTTTTTAATTCAAAATAAAAAAATATTGAATTGAAAGCAAAAAATGAAATTGAAACTTCTTCAGTCACAAAAATTATACAATCAATCACAAAATTTATTAGAAATAAAAAATTAACTTAATTAAAAAATTATTTGATTTATTCGGCACTTTCTATTAGTGTTTTAATTGATACAATTAAAAATTTAATTGATTTTGGTTGAAAACCTCAATTAATTTTTTAATTGCGGCAATCAATTATTTATTGTGTTATTGTTCTAACTTCTAATTGAAATGTCTTCCATCACGAAAATGATTGTATCAATCACAGTTTTAATTGGGCATAAAAAAATATTTAAGTAAAAAGTTAATTGATTGGAAATTTTAATTAAAAATTCAGCTGATGTCCATTGGAAAGCTCAATCAGTTTTTTTAATTGATTCTGTTAATTATTTAGTTAAACTTAAATCCAATTTCCAATTAACTTTTTATTAAAGCAATTAAAAAATTAATTGAGTTTTGCAAGCAAAAGTGAATATATACGTTTTTTTTTTAATTTTCGGTAATTTTACCCCCTTTTTATACCCTCCACCATAGGATGGGGGTATATTAACTTTGTCATTCCGTTTGTAACACATCGTAATATTGCTCTAAGACCCCATAAAGTATATATATTCTGGGTCGTGGTGAAATTCTGAGTCGATCTAAGCATGTCCGTCCGTCCGTCCGTCTGTCCGTCTGTCCGGCTGTCCGTCCGTCTGTGGAAATCACGCTAACTTCCGAACGAAACAAGCTATCGACTTGAAACTTGGCACAAGTAGTTGTTATTGATGTAGGTCGGATGGTATTGAAAATCGGCCATATCGGACCGTTTACGTATAGCCCCCATATAAACCGATCCCCAAATTTGGCTTGGGGAGCCTCCCGGAGCAGCAAAATTCATCCGATCCGGTTGAAATTTGGTACCTGATGTTAGTATACGACATCTAACAACCATGCAAAAATTGGTCCATATCGGTCCATAATTATATATAGCTCCCATATAAACCGATCCCCAGATTTGACCTCCGGAGCATCTTGGAGGAGCAAAATTCATCCGATCCGGTTGAAATTTAGTACGTGGTCTTAGTATATGGTCTCTAACACCCATGCAAAAATTGGTCCATGTCGGTACATAATTATATATAGCCCCCATATAAACCGATCCCCAGATTTGACCTCCGGAGCCTCTTGGAGGGGAAAAATTCATCCGATCCGGCTGAAATGTGGTACCTGATGTTAGTATACGGTCTCTAACAACCATGCAAAAATTGGTCCATATCGGTCCATAATTATATATAGCCCCCATATAAACCGATCCCCAGATTTGACCTCAGGAGCCTCTTGGAGGAGCGAAATTCATCCGATCCAGTTGAAATTTGGTACATGGTGTTAGTATATGGTATCTAACAACCATGCAAAAATTGGTCCATATCGGTCCATAATTATATATAGCAAAAGTCATCCGATGCGGTTGAAATTTGGTACATTTTGTCAATATATGGCCTCTAACAGCCATGTAAAAATTGGTCAATATCGGTCTTTAGTTATATATAGCCGATGACTTATTACACAAAAATTGGTCCATATCGCCAAAAATAATCTACCAACACTTTATTTCCATAGAAAATTTTGTCAAATTTTATTACTATAGAAAGTTGTGTCAAAATTTCATTTCTATAGAAAGTTTTGTCAAACGTTTATTTCTATAGAAATGTTTGTCAAAATTTTATTTCCATAGAAAGTTTTGTTAAAATTTTATTTTTATAGAAAATTTTGTAAAAAATTTATTTTTGTAGAAAATTTTGTCAACATTTTATTTCTATACAAAAATTTTTCAACATTTTACTTCCATAGAAAATTTTGTCAAAATTTTATTTCTATAGAAAATTTTGTCAAGTTTTCATTTCTATAGAAAATTTTGTCAAACTATATTATATACGTATTTAATCGGCCTTTTTTTGTTTAATATATACCCCGTATGGGCTAACTTACAATTTAGAAGACAGTGTTAAAAAGTTTTACGATACCTTGCCATCGGCAAGTGTTATCCCAACCCAAGTAATTCGATTGTGGATGACAGCCTTTAGTAGAAGTTCCTACGCAATCCATGGTGGAGGGTACATAAGATTCGGCCTGGCCGAACTTACGGCCGTATATACTTGTTCTTAAATGACTTTGTGTTCTTAGCTGAATAAAAAAAATTGATTGTATCAAATAAATTTTTATTACACACAAAAAAGTCTTCCTGATTCAATCACGAAATTAATTGATACAATTAATTTTTTAATTGAAATGTCTTCAATGAAGAAAACGATAGTATCAATCACAGTTTTAATTTGGCATTAAAAAATATTTGATTAAAAATTTAATTGTTTTCATTATCAAATTTCAATTATTTTTTTTTAAATTGATTCAATTAAAAATTTAATTGATATTGATTGCAAAACTCAATTAATTTGTTCTTTAAAAACTATTTTCAGATACTTTCTTAACTAAGTGTTCTTGAAAAATAGATTATTTAAAATTAATTGTTAGTTAAAAATTAAAAAAAAAATCATCACTTTTTATACTCTCCACCATAGGATGAGGGGTATATTAACTTTGTCATTCCATTTGTAACACATCGAAATATTGCTCTAAGACCCCATAAAGTACATATATTCTGGGTCGTGGTGAAATTCTGAGTCGATCTAGGCATGTCCGTCTGTCCGTTGAAATCACGCTAACTTCCGAACGAAACAAGCTATCGTCTTCAAACTTGTTGTAGTTGTTATTGATGGTATTGCAAATGGGCCATATCGGTCCACTTTTACGTATAGCCCCCATATAAATGGACCCCCAAATTTGGCTTGCAAGGCCTCTAAGAGAAGCAAATTGCATCCGATCCGGCTGAAATTTGGTACATGGTGTTAGTATATAGTCTCTAACAACCATGCGAAAATTGGTCTATACCGGTCCATAATTATATATAGCTCCTATATAAACCGATCCCCATATTTGTCCTCCGGAGCCTCTTGGAGGAGCAAAATTTATCCGATCCGGTTGAAATTTGGAACGTGGCGTTAGTATGTGGTCTCTAACAAGCACGCAAGAATGGGTCCATATAGGTCCATAATTATATATAGCCCCCATATAAATGGATCCCAAGATTTGACCTCCGAAGCCTCTTGGAGGAGCAAATTTCATCCGATGCGGTTGAAATTTGGAACGTGGCGTTAGTATGTGGTCTCTAACAAACACGCAAAAATTGGTCCATATTGGTCCATAATTATATATAGCCCCCATATAAACCGTTCCCCTGATTTGATCTCCGGAGCCCCTTGGAGAAGCAAAATTCATCTGATTCCGTTGAAATTTGGAACGTGGTGTTAGTATATGGCCGCTACTAACCATGCCAAAATTGGTCCATATCGGTCTATAGTTATATATAGCCGATCCCCAATCACACAAAAATTGGTCCATATCGGTTCATAATCATGGTTGCCACTCGCGCCAAAAATAATCTACGAAAATTTTATTTCTATAAAAAATTTTGTCAACATTTTATTTCTATAGAAAACTTTGTCAAATATTATTTCTATAGAATATTTTGGCAAAATTTTATTTCTATAGAACATGTTGGCAAAATTTTATTTCTATAGAAAATGTTGTCAAAATTTTAATTCTATAGAGAATGTTGTCAAAATTTTAATTCTATAGAGAATGTTGTCAAAAATTTAATTCTATTGAACATTTTGTCAAAATGTTATTTCTATAGAAAATTTTGTCAAACTTAATTATATACGTATTTAATCGGCCTTTTTTAGTTTAATATATACCACGTATGGACTACTTTGCAATTTAGAAGACGGTGTTAGGAAGTTTAAAGATACCTTGCCATCGGCTAGTGTAACCGCAACCCAAGTAACTCGATTGTGGATGACAGTCTGTAGAAGTTTCTACGCAATCCATGGTGGAGGGTACATAAGATTCGGCCTGGCTGAACTTAAAGCCGTATATACTTGTTTTAATTGAAGTAGTCTTCCGAGTTTGATTAAAAAGCTAATTGTATCGTATAATTTTTTAATTAACATTTTTAAAAAATTCAATCAATGACTTAATTAACTTAATGTGTCCATCTTGATTAAAAAGTTAATTATATCAATTAACTTATTAATAGAAAAATTTTTCAACTTCAATCAACTTTTTAATTGGAAATATTTTGGTGAAATTCTTCGTGTGTATAAATTAAAAAAAAATCATTCTTAATTAACTTAATGTGTATATCTTGATTAAAAAGTTAATTATATCAATTAATTTATTAATTGAAAAATATTTCAACTTCAATCAACTTTTTAATTGGAAATATTTTGGTGATATTTTTACTGTGTATAAATTAAAAAAATCATTCATGTTGAAACTGACTTAGAATTTCGAGTTTGATGAAAAAGTTATTTAAATCAATTAATTCTTTAATTAAAACATTTTCAATCATTGACCTAATAGACTTAATGTTACGAGTTCGATTAAAAATTGAACTGTATCAATCAATTTTTTAATTAAAAAAATTTTCAGCTTCAATTAAAATGTTAACTGGATGATAGTTTGATGATAGTTTTTTCTGTGTAAACCTCGATAGCTCCCTAAAAATGTCTTTATCATTAACAAGTCTCATCTCTAGCTCGGAATCAATACCAACATTCTTAGGGGAAGATCAAAATCATGGGATCCAAGAACACTTTTTATGAGTGCACCATCTGCTTTAAGCTGAGCACTATGTTCAGCTTAAAATCAGCTTGTTTTCACGGTTACTTTTTTAATTTAATTAAATTATAAATTAAAAAAAATCACAATCAATTCCTTAGATCTTTTCCATTCATTATTTCACAAGACTTTTTTAAAAATATAATCGTCTTCAAATAGATTTTTGTACTTTTAATTTAGTGTTTTGGTGAAAAATACGAACATAGTACTCACCTTTGAACAAAATACATTGAAGGCTTTCGAATGTAAACAACTTACAATTTTTATTCGATTATTAATTAATCTTTTATTAATCTTTTTATGTTAATTTTTAATTTTTTTTAGTAACAACTTAAGACTATATCAACAATATTAACAATAATACTATAGGCAAATAATATAAATTTCTATGAAAATTTGTTTCATTTATAATATGGATTTGAGCCTCCTACCAAAGAGCTGGGAGATACACCAGGTGTATCACTAGCTGTTGCACCATTAATCAATGGCCTCAATTGTTGACCCAAAAGTTGGCCCAATAAATTGGCAACTTCTGCAGCTTGAGCCCCATTTAAACCAGCCAGAGATGGTGAGGGTGTAACTGAACCAGCACCACCCGCAGGCGATCCAATAGCAGAGCCACCATAGCCAGGACGTTGATATTGATTATAAGAAGGATAGCCGCCGCCACCATATCCTCCAAGTCCTGGATAAATTTGAGGTCTATAACCATAGCCGCCATATTGAGGGTAAACACTGCCATAACCGCCATAGCCTCCATAATAATTGGGTCTATAACCATAACCACTATAACTCGGTCTATATCCATAGCCACCATAACCATTAGAAGGATAACCGCCGTAACCTCCACCATAGTAGTCAGATTGGGGTCTTGTTGCCGTAGTAGGTCTATAGGGCTGATCATAGCCTAGGCCAAAACCACCCAAGCCACCCAGGCCGCCCAAAGCTCCGCCTAAACTTCCAAGACTTCCGGCACCTAAACTCAAAATGGGCCTCAAAAGACCCAGTGTACGACCTTGCTCCTCTGGGGAATCATTATTTTTCTGGACTCTCGGTTTTGAGTTTCTCTCACGATTTTGGCCCATTACCATTGTCACCATGAATAGCATTACACACGTGATTACAAACACTTTCATTTTTATTCTTGATATCTTGAATTGAATTTAAAAATTGTTTTCTTTTAGTTCTTTGATTTATCGTTTTTTTTTTCTAGTTTCACTTCCCCGACCAATGTCTGGCTTCTTGGGACTGACGTTAATGCTAAACTACTTTGGATATTTTCATTAAGCCAAAGTTTTATTCAAACTTTGCCAAATTTAGTACTGTTAGCCATTTAGACAATGATGATGACGATGAGCCCCAGAACATTTGTGGTAGTGTTTATTTGGTTTTCAAAATTTCCAAAAACCACCAACCCTGAAGACCTTCATCCCAACTGATTCACTTTAACCAATGTTCTACGCATGTGAATGAACGGAAATTCAAATCTTTTGTTTATTTTTTTTTTTTTTACGATTGTTAGCAACAATCAGAGCATATACCAGCACATAGTAGAGCATGTTCAATTCGTCATTATGATGCTAAATCGTCATTAACCAGTTTTGGGATGTTGTGGACCGGTCGATAACGTTCTTGCATAACGATGCGGGCGAGTGTTATTGTCTCTTATAACATCGACACCGGCTTTTTTAGGAGTACCGCTCTACCAACTATAGGTAAACTTAGATACTCAAACTCTTTGTGACACTCGCAATAGCATGCCCAAAAAAAAGTTTAGTTGGATCAAAAGATTTTGACCTTCCCTTCCTTAAAATGAAGATTGTTTTTGGGAAGCTACCTAGTTTTAAATCTAGGCTCTATAAAATTAAACTTAGAATACAGGGCTTATTTATCGAATATTCATTCTTTTTTCCGATGCTATTTACACTCGAACTAATGTCGGCTTAAAACCCCAAACAATAACAGATACACTTAAACAAAAGTGAACCCTCTGGGGCACTAAAGCCAATTTAACTATATTTTAGTTCAAGGAATAATTACATTTTGAGAAAGTTTCCTTCACTTTAATAATGTATACCTTTTTGTTATATGCACAAAAAAGGTTGAAAAAAAAATATACAAATAAAGCATAAAGATTTACATTATTCGTATTTACTACAAATAGTTCAGAATTCTTTAAAATTTGTAAATTTTACTACAAATGCGCCCATCGTGAACTTCTTATGGGGCTATAGACATTTTTGAAATTTTGTACTCCAAATTTTTTAAAATTAACCAAAATGTTCCTTCCTGTTGGGTTCACTGTGTTTTCAGTGTATGTTAGATTGAAAAGAGGGGTGACAAAAGTTTTTCCAATTAAAGTCTTTATTGAGTCTTAAAAAATATAAAAATAAAAAATTTAATTGATTCAACAAATTTTTTAATTGAAACAAAAATCAATCGCAAAGATTAATAGTATCAATAAATTATTTAATTGGATGAATTAATTTTTAAATTAATACACACAAACAATTTTTCTCTGGTTCAATCACGAAATTAATTGATCCAATTAATTTTTTTAATTTAAATGTCTTCAATCACAGAAATGATAGTATCAATTAAAAAATTAATTGATACTATTAATTTTTATGATTGATTTTTATTTCAATTAAAAAATTTGTTGAATCAATTACATTTTTAACCCAGATATGCCGAGGGGCCGTTATATTCTGTAGCACACCAACAAGTAGATTAGAAAATGTAACACACTGTAAGCGCAGAAACCTGAACATAATAGGTGTACTACATGTAGTACGGTCGGCATATCTGGGTTAATTGAATATTTTTATACCCTCCACCATAGGATGGGGGTATATTAACTTTGTCACACATCGTTTGTAACACATCGAAATATTGCTCTAAGACCCCATAAAGTATATATATTCTGGGTCGTGTTGAAATTCTGAGTCGATCTAAGCATGTCCGTCCGTCCGTCCGTCCGTCGGTTGAAATCACGCTAACTTTCGAACGAAACAATGGTCGGATGGTATTGCAAACGGGCCATATCGGTCCTCTTTTACGTATAGCCCCCATATAAAGGGACCCTTGTGGAGCCTCTAACAGAAGCATATTTCATCCGATCCGGCTGAAATTTGGTACATGGTATTGGTATATGGTCTCTAATAACCACGCAAAAATTGATCCACATCGGTCCATAATTATATATAGCCCCCATATAAACCGATCCCCAGATTTGGCTTGAGGAACCTCTAACTGAAGCATATTTCATCCGATCTTGCTGAAATTTGGTACATGGGGTTGGTATATGGTCTATAACAACCATGAAAAAATTGGTCCACATCGGTCCATAATTATATATAGCCCCCATATAAACCGATCCCCAGATTTGGCTTGCGGAGCCTCAAAGAGCAGCAAATTTCATCAGATCCGGCTGAAATTTGGTACATGATGTTGGTATATGGTCTCTAACAACCATGCAAAAATTGGTCCACATCGGTCCATAATTATATATAGCCCCCATATAAAACGTTCTCCAGATTTGATTTCCGGAGTCTCTTGGAGGATCAAAATTCATCCGATCCGGTTCAAATTTGGAACTTGTTGTTAGTATATGGCCGCTAACAACCATACCAAAATTGGTCCATATCGGTCTATAGTTATATATAGCCGATCTCCAATCACACAAAAATTGGTCCATATCGGTTCATAATCATGATTGCCACTCGAGCCAAAAATAATTTACCAAAATTTTATTTTAAAATGGTTGCCACTCGAGCAAAAAATAATGTACCAAAATTTTATTTGTATAGAAAATTTTGTCAAAATTCTACTTCTATAGAAAATTTTGTGAAAATTTATTTTCTATAGAAAATTTTGTCAAAATTTTATTTCTAAAGAGAAGTATGTCAAAATTTTATTTCTAAAAAGAATTTTGTCAAAATTTTATTTCTATAGAAAATTTTGTTAAAATTTTATTTCTATAGAAAATGTTTGTTAAAATTTTATTTCTATAGAAAGTTTTGTCAAACTTTTATTTCTATAGAAAATTTTGTCAAAATTCTACTTCTATAGAAAATTTTGTGAAAATTTATTTTCTATAGAAAATTTTGTCAAACTTTTATTTCTATAGAAAATTTTGTCAAAATTCTACTTCTATAGAAAATTTTGTGAAAATTTATTTTCTATAGAAAATTTTGTCAAAATTTTATTTCTATAGAAAATTTTGTCAAAATTTTATTTATATAGAAAATTTTGTCAAAATTTTATTTCTATAGAAAATTTTGTTAAAATTTTATTTCTATAGAAAATTTTTGTTAAAATTTTATTTTTATAGAAAATCTGTCAAAATTTTATTTCTATAGACAATTTTGTTAAAATTTTATTTCTGTAGAAAATTTTGTGAACATTTTATTTCTATAGATAATTTTGTTAAAATTTTATTTCTACAGAAAATTTTGTCAAAATTTTATTTCTATAGAAAATTTTGTTAAAATTTTATTTCTATAGAAAATTTTGTCAAAATTTTATTTCTATAGAAAATTTTGTCAAAATTTTATTTCTATAGAAAATTTTGTTAAAATTTTATTTCTATAGAAAATTTTGTTAAAATTTTATTTCTGTAGAAAATTTTGTCAAAATTTTATTTCTATAGAAAATTTTGTTAAAATTTTATTTCTATAGAAAAGTTTATTTAAATTTTATTTCTGTAGACAATTTTGTGAACATTTTATTTCTATAGAAAATTTTGTTAAAATTTTATTTCTATAGAAAATTTTGTCAAACTGAATTATATACGTATTTGATCGATCTTTTTTGATTTAATATAACCACGTATGGACTGACATACAATTTAGAAGACGGTGTTAGGAGGTTTTAAGATACCTTGCCATCGGCAAGCGTTACCGCAACTTAAGTAATTCGATTGTGAATGGCAGTGTTTAGAAGAAGTTTCTACGCAATCCATGGTGGAGGCATTAGCGTAGCTAGACAATTTTCCTAGGGGGGCTATAGCTAAAATTTTATAGACTGAACTTATAGGTTCAATTAATGTTTTATTTCATAAAATTTAATAAAAAATTAGACATCAAAATAACTCGACAATTAATTTATAATAAAGCAACTAAAAGTAGTTCAAATTTTGCCATAAAACTGCTAAATCCATTATAGAAAAATCGATAATTTTGGAAATTACTCGAGGAAAAACGTTTCAAACAAGCGTCAGAATGCATTAAAAATCATAAAAACAATAAAAAATTTATTTATTTGGGAAAATATCACAAAATTTTCAAATTCACATTCAAAACACTGAATTCGGATCTCACCTTAAGAAGTGATGCAAATTCATTGCAACGGCTGTTAAAACGGTGGACATTTGTCCTATGACAAGCTCATATTACATTCATTGCTTCTCCGCCAATTTTGCACCACTTCTAGACCCAAAACGAACATTTTCACTACTTTTTTTGGCGACGCTTTTTCGCAGCATTATTAAGATATTAATTTATGAAAGAATAGTTTTAATATCAATATATCAATCAAAAGGTCAACCACAGCTTTATTTCATAAATATCTGACTTCAAACATTGCCATCGGCAACTGCTACCACAACCCAAGTAATTCGATTGTTCATGGAAGTCTTTAGCGGAACTTTGTGCGATTGTATATACTTGTTTAATTGTTATAAAAATTAAAAAAAAACTATTGACGATTTATTGAAAAATGGAAAATCATAAATAGAGTTTCAAATTCTGGGGGGGGCTAAAATTTTTTTGGGGGGGTCTAAGCCCCCTCCCCAGAGGCCTTCCTACGCTTATGGGTGGAGGATACATAAGCTTCGACCTGGCCGAACTTACGGCCGTACATACTTGTTTAAAACTCAATTAAGATTTTAATTGAAAAAAATTTCGTGACTTTTTTTATGTAGTATCACTTCTGTGATTGAAGACATTTCAATTAAAAATTAATTTGATCAATTAATTTCGTGATTGAAGACAAAACAAAATATTTTTTCTAACATTATGACACACAATTCTGCCTGTAGGATTGTGTGTGGTCCGGTAATCGGAATGGGATCTCAGTGTTTGTGTCCACCACATATACGTCCAGTCCCGTCTTCAATCTATCGGGTTCACTCTGGTATCTGTTCTAGGATCCCATTCTGTCATGTCATGTAAGACATGGGCCAGTATGTAAGAGGGTCAGATACTTCAAAGTAAACAACGTTTTCTTAATTACAAAAAAAAAACTTAAACTAAATAAACAATATCCTCGAAATTAGTCTTAGTCTATATTTGAAGCTTTTCTATCTTTAATTCAAAGATTTAGAATACTAACTAATTTAAAAATGTTTTGTTTCAAATAAAAATATTTTTCTTTTCTTTAAAGACAGTTTGCCTTAATCCACACACATACGACTTTATCGTAGGGACTCAAATTGCAAAGATTAGTGTCCTAAATTTAATGGAAAAAATTCTAACTTTTTAAAATTCTTTATTTTAAAGAAAATTGCCCTAAATATTTATTTCCCAACATTTAAGTTGCATAATCGTTCATATAAGGTCAATATTTTACGCAGCTGTATCGATTTTAGTCTCAAGAACTTACACGTTTGGTAATTTGATTTTGATTTGAAGTTAATTATTTTAATTTAATATATTTAAATTAATTTAATATATTTAATATAAGTTATTAGTAATTGAATTTAACTGTTTTAATTTTATATAAATAAATTGTTATATGTTAATCTAATTCAAATTAGCATACCTAGTAGTGCACATATAAGTCGATGTACTTAATATTTTTTCCCATTATTCTTTATTCGTTTCAAAATATTTAGAGAACAGTCTATTTATAAGTCTAGCCAAAAAATATTGAGTTTTTAACTTTTAGATTGGTGTCTCATTTCATATAGTGGAGTTTATTCTCCCACCAAATATGGGCCAACTTAAATTAGCAATATATTTGTATGGCGTTAACTGTTGAGGCGTGCGAATTTTTGTTTTGTTTACTTCCGTATTTTCTGCAAATGGGCAAATTCCATCTGGCACAATGTTAGTTGGTTTGCCATATGGGTTATTTGTTTTTGGCCCGTATTGATAGAGCGACTGATAGTCACAAAATTGAAATTATGATTTAATATTCATATTTGAGTTATTAGTATTAATACCTTAAACGTTGTTGACATTTGTCATAGAATGGGTAGATCTAGAGAAATAGAAACAGTAGGGGTTATTCGTATCATAATATTTTTTTTTTGTCATAGAGATATTTGTATGTATATTATCAATGTAGTTTATATTTTTTTATTACACAAATATTTCAAATTAAAAATTTGATCAATGTTCTACAACAGAGCTTCCCAAACCAATTGGGAGATCGGTCTATATGGGGGCTACACCAAAACATGGACCCATAATCACCATTTTCGGCTCACCTCTTTATGGTCCTAAAATACCTCTAGATTTCTAATTTCAGGCAAATTGGATAAAAACTACGGCTTGTATAATACCAAGAACTCAAATCGGGAGGACGGTTTATATGGGGACTATATCAAAATCGACACCGATATAGCCCATATTCACACTTGACCTGCCTGCAGACAAAAGAAGAGTTTGTGCAAAATTTCAACACGATTGCTTCATTATTGAAGACTGTAGCGTGATTACAACAGACAGACAGACGGACATGGTTATATCGTCTTAGAATTTCTCCCTGATCAAGAATATATACTTTATATAGTCGGAAATCGATATTTCGTTGTGTTACAAACGGAATGACAATTTATTATACCCCCATCACCATTTTATGGTGGTGGGTATAATTAACTCATACAATGAAAAGTAAATTAAATTAGGAAAATAGGTTTTTACATTTTTAATTAAAATATTAATTATCCTAATTTACAATAGACATTTAAATTAAATAAAAAAAACTATTTCGAATTAAAACTGTAATTTAAAAAGTTTGTTTGGAAATAATTACATTCTAAAAAGAAAAAAACTATTTTTCGATTTCAATCACGAATTTAATTTATACATTAATATAAAATCAATGAACAATGCCTATTTTAAGCTCAATTGATCCAATCAAAAATTTAATTCGTGCAATTTAGTTTGGATTTTGAATCCATATAAACCGATCCCCAGATTTGGCTTGCGGAGCCTCTAAGAGAAGCAAATTTCATCCGATCCAGCTGAAATTTCGTACATGGTCTAAGTATATGGTCTCTAACAACTGTGCCAAAATTGGTCCACATCGGTCCATAATTATATATAGCCCCCATATAAACCGATCCCCCGATTTGGCTTTCGGAGCATCTAAGAGAAGCAAATTCCATCCGATCCGCCTGAAATTTGGTACATGGTGTTAGTATATGGTCTCTAATAACTATACAAATATTGGTCTATATGGGTCCATAATTATATGCAGCCCCCATATAAACCGATCCCCAGATTTGACCTCCGGAGCCCCTTGGAAGAGCCAAATTCATTCGATTCGCTTGAAATTTGGTACGTGATGTTAGTATATGGTATCCAACAACCATGCACGAATTGGTTCATATCAGTCCATAATTATATATAGCCGCCATATAAACCGATCCCGAGATTTGGTTTTGGAGACTCTTGGAGAAGCAAAATTTATCCGATCTGGCTGAAATTTGGTACATGGTGTTAGTATAGGATATTTAACAACCATGCTAAAAGTGGTCCATATCAGTCCAATATCATATATAGCCCCCATATCATCCGATCCCGATATTCGGTTTTGGAGCCTCTTGGAGGAGCAAATTTCTTCCGAGTCAGTTGACTCGATCCCCAATCATACAATTGTATATAGCCCCCATATAAGCGACCTCCATATTTCAATTCTGGCTCTCTACGTACCGTGCAAATATCCATATCGATTCGTAATTATTTGTAGACTTACTTTTTTGTATAATATATACCACGTATGGACTAACTCACAATTTAGAAAACTATATTATGTTAAGAAGTTTTAAGAAACCTTGCCATCGGTAAGTATTACCACAACCCAAGTAATTCGATTGACAGTCTTTCGTAGAAGTTTCTACGCAATCCATGGCGGAGGGTACATAAGATGCGGCCTGGCCGAACTTACGGCCGTTTATACTTGTTTATTTCTAACTAGCGTGACCCGGCCCGCTTCGCTGCGCCTTCCGAAGCGTATTTGCAGGAACATTTTGCATTAACTTAGTCAACTATATCCTTCGTGCTGAAAACAAATTCGAAAAGATTTGAATTCTTTCAAACAAATCGGACTTCTTGCTTTTTCGTTTATAGGTACAAATATGGTGGATATGCATATGTAAAACGGTTCGTCTTAAAAAATGTCGTGGAGAGGGTGCACCCTTTCCTCCAAATTTTTTAAAAATAATGTTCTGTATTCAAGTAGTTGGACAATCTTCTATATTTCTTGTGAATTTTAAGTGTGGTTTGTCAAGGAAAGGTATCCTTCTCCTCAACATATCTGCAAATTAAGCACTATAGTATAATAACATACAAAGAATTACTGTTTCCCATCCAATAAATCGGAAAAAGAAAAAGTAGTAAAAAATTTTACCACATTAACATTTGCTAAAATGTTGGAAAATGATGCACCGTCTACGTTGGCTGCCAATTTCATGTAAATTTACAAATTTGCCTGTGCAAAAGTCATAAAATTATTTACCGAGTTCCCATTTACGGACAACCCTCTACTTTCAATTTAAGAAAAAACGGACATAAGGGAACCCTCTTCCCACCTTCGGTCCACTCCGACCTGATATCGGACTATCACGTACCCTATATTAATTTCACAACTACTCAATGGTCCCAATAAATTCTATCGAATCGACAAAGTTTATCTCAATTTTCCCCTTCCCCAATCAGATATCGAAAATTCATATATTAATTTAAAAATCATGTATAAATTTAATCACCTCCTCCTACGTTCCCTGTAAATTTCAAGTAGATCGGAGATGTTTAAATTTTGCTCTATTATTTTAAAGGGACGTCACTTTCCCCGATACAATATCGACAAACACCGTAGTGAATAGCACCTTTAACCTTCCCTGGGAATTCTTGAAACTTTCCTTCAAGTGTGGGGCAAGGAAGGTTGCCTCTTCGTTCATAACCTTCCCCCACTGCCTTTGTAAATTTCAAGAAAACTTAAGAATTTTTGTTTTTTCTTGCAGTTTTAGAGGAGGATCTCTTACCCGACCAAATATCGAAAAGTGATGTAGCGTATCTTTTGTAAACGTCCCAGAAAATGTCAAGCAAATTATAAGCCTAAAGGGGCGGCCTCTCTTCCGTCCAAATATCACGAAATCAGGTATCAACTATTAATATCGTAACATCTCCCCAGTCCTCTGTACATTTTAAGTAACTCGGTAAAGTTTAATTGTTTCTCTGTATGTAGTTACTTAAGAGAAGCGGATGTCTCCCTATGTCCTTTTATTTTTATTACAAAATTAGGAACCTGATATAAATATCATAACCTCACTCATTTTTCCGTAAAATTTCAGTCGGGGGAGTTTAGTTTTGTTTTCACTGTACTTTAAAAAAAAGTCTGGCAAAGGGGTGGTCCCCCTCCCCGACCAAATATCGAAAAATAATGTAGCGGATTTTTGTCTAGATGCCAACCCCAACATTCAATGAAAATTTCAAGCAAATCGCATAAGTTTGTTCCAAGTTTCAAAAAGTAGGGCAAGGGGGAGGTCCCCCTCCCCGTCCACATATGAAAAAATCAGGTACCCCATATTAATTCCATAACCTCACCGCATGTTCTCTGTAAATCTCAGATAATTTAGAGAATTTTAGTTTTTTCACTGTACTTTAAAAAAAGTCGAACAAAGGGGAGGTCCCCCTCCGCCACCAAATATCGAAATATTAAGTAGCGGATCTTTGTCTAGATACCAAACCCAGCCTTCAATGAAAATTTCAAGCAAATCGGTCAACTTTGGTCCAATTTTCAAAAAGCCCGACAAAGGGGAGGTCCCCCTCCGCGACCAGGTGTCAAAAATGAGGTACCCAATTTTCACCACATGAACGCCCCCTACGATCTCTGAAAGTTTCAAGTAAATAGGTTCAGCCGTTTCGGAGCCAACTCGGAACATACAAACAAACAAATAAACAAACATAGATTGAATTTTATATATATAAAGGGTGATTTGTTAAGAGCTTGATAACTTTTTTTTTTAAAAAAAACGCATAAAATTTGCAAAATCTCATCGGTTCTTTATTTGAAACGTTAGATTGGTCCATGACATTTACTTTTTGAAGATAATTTCATTTAAATGTTGACCGCGGCTGCGTCTTAGGTGGTCCATTCGGAAAGTCCAATTTTGGGCAACTTTTTCGAGCATTTCGGCCGGAATAGCCCGAATTTCTTCGGAAATGTTGTCTTCCAAAGCTGGAATAGTTGCTGGCTTATTTCTGTAGACTTTAGACTTGACGTAGCCCCACAAAAAATAGTCTAAAGGCGTCAAATCGCATGATCTTGGTGGCCAACTTACCGGTCCATTTCTTGAGATGAATTGTTCTCCGAAGTTTTCCCTCAAAATGGCCATAGAATCGCGAGCTGTGTGGCATGTAGCGCCATCTTGTTGAAACCACATGTCAACCAAGTTCAGTTCTTCCATTTTTGGCAACAAAAAGTTTGTTAGCATCGAACGATAGCGATCGCCATTCACCGTAACGTTGCGTCCAACAGCATCTTTGAAAAAATACGGTCCAATGATTCCACCAGCGTACAAACCACACCAAACAGTGCATTTTTCGGGATGCATGGGCAGTTCTTGAACGGCTTCTGGTTGCTCTTCACTCCAAATGCGGCAATTTTGCTTATTTACGTAGCCATTCAACCAGAAATGAGCCTCATCGCTGAACAAAATTTGTCGATAAAAAAGCGGATTTTCTGCCAACTTTTCTAGGGCCCATTCACTGAAAATTCGACGTTGTGGCAGATCGTAAGTCTATTCATGATGAAATGTCAAAGCATACTGAGCATCTTTCTCTTTGACACCATGTCTGAAATCCCACGTGATCTGTCAAATACTAATGCATGAAAATCCTAACTTCAAAAGAATCACCCTTTAGATAAATTTGTTCTGTGATTGATACTATCACTTACGTCAATAAAGTAATTGCAATTAATTGGATCAATTAATTTCGTGATTGAAAGACAAAAAATGTTTCCTGTGCCCCATGAAGGTAATCCATCCTCCTTAGCCAACGGCGTTTCACAACCTCTTATAAAAGCTTTGAAACATGAATTCCAAAGTTTTTTATATACATTTTTCATTAAATGCCATATTTTCGTTATCTAGAATAATCGTTTTATTTACGAGGTAAAAACAAACTCTTTTGTTATATAAATAAAAAAATGCAAACAATTAATTACAATCAAATATAATATGAATTATTATTCATCTCAAGACAAAAATGCATGTGTTATTAAAACAGCTAAATATCAAAATTATATTTAAAAACAAAATCCAAAAATATAGCATTTTTTTATTCCCCAAACAATTAATTTCACATTCGATTGTTCAATCTTTCAGCTAACTGGTTGGCCTGGGTATCTGTCCAAAATGAGATTATGAATAACATATCAATTAAATTGAATTACTATATGAAATTATTCGTCACATGGTTTGATATAATTTTTTGAAAACAATAATATATGAAACCGGTTGTGTTTTTAAGCAAATTAATTCAGTTTTTAGTGAAACACTATAAGAACTAAAGCAAGTGTAAAACACATTGATATTACTAATTAGAAAATATTTGTTTCTCTTATTCAATTTTTAATTTTTATCTACATTTTCATAAAAATATAAAAATGTTTGGATTTTACTAAAACTATTGCATCTTAAGGAAATATGTAAATTTAATGAAGATGAGGATTGGTAATATAATAGAAAAGTTTTCGGTCTACCATACGAAAAAAACTGATAGGAACCCGCCAACTGTTTGATATCATTTTTTGTAGTATGTCATTTTCTTCAAAATAGGCCTCAGTTTCGAAGATTTTCATATGACGAACATTTCTTCTCAGCTAGCATTCTTTGGAGAATAGCTTAGAACCGAAAGCAAACTCAAAAATAATTCATCGATTATCGTAATTGTGACTTGATGGTGCTCTATCGTGGTGAAGCATCACATTTTCTTGAAATGCGGTCGACCATTTAGTTATTCCTTCAGTGTAGTGTAAGTTTTTAGAAATAAGCAAACCATTACCCAAGATACCTTATAAAATATACGCTATTCTGTGCAGCTGTTTATCTGTCTTGTATAATTGGCTCACTTTCCAAGCATACTTTTAGGAGCTACCGTAAATACAAATTTAAAGCCATAATAGAACAAAGAAAAAACTAGCCTTAACATTTTTGGATCATATCCAATATACTGATATCTCCATTCAAATAAGAATCTTAATTTTCCAACTTCATGGAATTAAAACAAAAACGAGATATTGGTGTAGTAAAAAAATCCTAAGCCCTGGCAGACCGTATTTTTCAAGCCAATTCAGTCACTTGCGATACCAAAGGTGGTGAACTTCTCTCTTATCAATGAGTTCTGCTCTTTTGCATGTATAGCTCATGACAAGCGAGATAGGCGAGATTTGTAAAGCCTATAGGTGGGTATTAAGTTCCGCTAAAAACGTCATTTTTTCACGATTACTTTTCTTTAATAATCCATTTTAAGGAATACAAACTTTGTGAAAATTTGCTTTGGGCTTTTCCCCATCAAGTTATAATAAAATTTGCAACAAATATGTATAATTTCATGGATTTTTCCTACTGATTTAGTTTTCACTTTAGCGATTTTAGCGGCTAAACTCGAACTTAATACTCACCTTATTAGAAAAAATTTAAAACGTTCACAAGTATTACCAGACTTACTGAGAAGTGATAAACCTCCACGGTGGACCAAAGAAAGAGATTCTTTTCCGTCCGCAGCATAATTTCGGCGCCAGGACCTTAAAACCGGTATAAGCAAGGGAGCTTAAAAACAAAAAGATCCATAACGGTATGGAATAATCAGGATGTAGGAGAGTTAACAAATCCAGAACGTAGTAGCTGGATCGAGATCAGGAGCAGTAGGGCCATGAAAACTACGATGTGGCTCATAAAAATGAGGGTATGATTTTGTTGACTAAAATTTACCAATCGTAAGAAATGTAGGACGAGGATGGCAAATAACAGGTTGGCTGATAAGTCCCCGGTCTGACACATAGATGGCGTAGCTAGTATTAAATGCATATTATTTTTATATAGTACCAACCTTCAAATGATTCGTGTCAAAATTTGACGTCTGTAAGTCAATTATTTTGTGAGATAGAGCGTCTTTTGTGAAGCAACTTTTGTTATTGTGAAAAAAATGGAAAAAAAGTAATTTCGTGTTTTGATAAAATACTGTTTTCTGAAGGGGAAAAATACGGTGGAAGCAAAAACTTGGCTTGGTAATGAATTTCCGGACTCTGTCCCAGGGAAATCAACAATAAATGATTGGTATGCAAAATTCAAGCGTGGTGAACTGAGCACGGAGGACGGAGAACGCAGTGGACGCCCGAAAGAGGTGGTTACCGACGAAAACATAAAAAAAAATCCACAAAATGATTTTGAATGACCGTAAAATCAAGTTGATCGAGATAGCAGAGGCCTTAAAGATATCAAAGAAACGTGTTGGTCATATCATTCACCAATATTTGAATATGCGAAAGCGCTGTGCAAAATGGGTGCCACGCGAGCTCACATTTGACCAAAAACAACAACGTGTTGATGATTCTGAGCGGTGTTTGCAGCTGTTAACTCGTAATACACCCGAGTTTTTCCGTCGATATGTGACAATGGATGAAACATGGCTCCATCACTACACTCCTGAGTCCAATCGACAGACGGCTGAGTGGACAGCGACCGGTGAACCATCCCCGAAGCGTGGAAAGACTCAAAAGTCCGCTGGCAAAGTAATGGCCTCTGTTTTTTGGGACGCGCATGGAATAATTTTTATCGATTATCTTGAGAAGGGAAAAACCATGAACAGTGACGTTATTGGAGCGTTTGAAGGTCGAAATCGCCGCAAAACGGCTCCATATGAAGAAGTAAAAAGTGTTGTTCCACCAAAACAACGCACCGTGCCACAAGTCATGAATTGGGCTTCGAATTGCTTCCCCACCAACCGTATCTGATCTGGCCCCTAGCGACTTTTTCTTGTTCTCAGACCTCAAAAGGATGCTCGCAGGGAAAAAATTTGGCTGCAATGAAGAGATGATCGCCGAAACTGAGGCCTATTTTGAAGGAGTACTACCAAAATGGTATCAAAAAATTGGAAGGTCGTTATAATCGTTGTATCGCTCTTGAAGGGAACTATGTTGAATAATAAAAACAACTTTTGACAAAAAAAAGTGTTTTTCTTTGTTAGACCGGGGACTTATCAGCCAACCTGTTATTGTAAAGCATCGATATATGGCAAGATACACTTCCACTTTTCCTTCCTTATGCATCCTTATGAGAAGGAATATTATCACCGCAAACATGTTTGAAGATCATAACCTCTGAACACCAGAAGTTTATCAACCAAAAGAATGCCAACTGGGAAGGCTTAAGAAAATACACAGATCACGGCTACATTGAGCTCCAGTTCCCTCCCATATTCATGTTGCCTAAAGGGTGTTCCAGGGCAACATCAACACAGCAGCCGCTCACTTCATACGCGTTGATCGAATTGCCCAAGTGAGGCCCAACTTTCAAATAGATGCGACGGGGCTCGCAGACGAGTGTGATGAACACCATCGTGCTAACCCTGCTGATCCTAGAGATTAGTGGTTAGAGCACCTGAAGCAATGTAACTTAGGCACAGGAACAGGTAAGTTGTGGTCAACAGTGAGAGCCCCCTCGAACTAGGGATGATGGTATTTCAGACACCTTCGGCAACATGACAGTGACTGATCTGAAGAGGTGCGCTATATTCTTCAACCGACAGTTTGTCGAGCATTCCGAGAGTGATAGAGCGAAAAGGATAGCCATTCGTCACATCCGTGGTCTCCGAGCCGACTACACACTACAATATACCAAAGCCGAAGTTACCGATGTAATCTGTATTCACAAATGCTGATGCATCTGGGAGTACAAGGAGTTGAGTACTTGACGAGACTCCTCAATTTGTCCTTGGAATAACTCATTATACTCGATGTCTGGAAAATGGGTAGGGGTAGGGTGTTTCCACTACTGAAACCAGGCAAAGACATGAGCATGGGTGAATCATACAAAGTGATTTACTTTCTCTCGCCAGTAGCCAAGACTCTTGTGGCACTATTCCTCCCCAGCGTTTTAGATAATTTTCGAGCTGCAAACTATCAAAATGGATCCGCAAAGTACATAGCACCACGCATGCCATTTCCGCATATATAATTAGAGGACTTAATCAGTCCAAGCCTTGTCATTGGATGGCCCTCTTTGTGGTCTCCGAGCCACCTGATGGCTGGAAACTGGGTAGGGTGATAACACTACTGAAACCAGGCAAATACTCGAGCTAGAGCGAATCGTACAAACCGATTTCCCTTCTCTCACCAGTAGCCAAGACACATGAGGCACTACTCCTCCCCAGCCTTGTGTAGAATTTTCCAGCTGCCAATCATCAATATGGATTCTGCAAAGTACATAGTACGGCCCCGGCTTTGCATACCATTTCAGCATACATACATAGGGGACTCAATCAGCCCAAGACGGTCCTCGTCGCGTTTGACTTATCGAAGACATTCGATACGGTCAGCCATGCCAGACTTTTCGAGGACATCAAGAACACGTCCCTACCAACAGGAACCGAGCGTTGGATTACTAATTATCAGTGCCGGCGCCAGTCGTATGTAGAATTTAGGAATAGGAAGTTAGGACCCCGTACAGTGAAACAGGGATTTCCCCAGGATGGGGTGATATTTCCGGCACTGTTTACGTCTACCTATCCTCTATTTCATCCCCTTCTGACGGTGTCGAGATTGTATCATACGCAGACGACTCTAAAGTCATGGCATTCGGGCCCAAGTTTAGGTTAGACTATTCAGTCCATTGTGATACCACAGTGGTGAACTTTTCTCTTATCACTGTGAGTGATGCCCGATTCTATGTTAAGATCAATGACAAGGGACTTCCTTTTTACAATCGACTCCGAACGGGGTTCCACATTGCAGTCAAACCAGATCGTCTGCCCATTCCACTGTAATTTGTGATAAGCTCCGCGGTAGAAACAAGGTCCTCACTTGCCGTGAGTACTTGTAGTGTTGTCTACGAAATTTCTCCAATATATCTAGGATGGTAACACCTCAGACTTTTCCAATAGGGATGCACAAACAAAAATCACTAAAATTGAGCCAAATATATTTTTCATAAATATAACGAATAAACAATAACGAAATATTTCGTTATATTACAGAATTTCTTCAGTTGGCTCAATTTTAATGATTTAATTTTCTTGCTGTGGAGTCTAGATCCTTGTGGCCATTTCTGGCAATAAGGTTAAAAAAACATGCATTCGATTTTTTTCTTTCTTGAATTTTATTTATCTATTTTTATTGTTTTTCTAACATGAGGAATCATTATATATTCTATCTACCATAACCGTATGCACCTCCACTTGAGCTTGCGCTTGCTGAGGCCGAACTAGAAGAATAACCACTTCCACCACCACCAACCGGGTATGCACCAGGATAGCCATACCCTGTGGGTTGATACGCGCCGCCATATCCGTCATAAGGAGAATATCCTCCATATCCTAATCCACCATATCCTCCATATCCATATGGATAGATGCCATGAGGATGACGACGTACTCTAGGTGAGTAGACAGCAGCGTTAGAGTCGACATTTAAATGATCATTTACACTTTCCAGAGTAACAAGACCGCAATGAACGAAGGCCACAGCAGCAATTAAAACCAACAAAGCAATAAGGAATTTCATAATTCTCTGACTCTCTCCCAAAAATTTATAGGGATAAAAATTTTAGCGATTACAATTTTGCGAAGTATTCCCATGTATTGTACAAAGGCTACTATATTTGTTTTCGATTTTATTGCAACATTTTTATACTTCTCTTTGATTATCGAAGGTGTGATTACAAACTTTTCAATTACATTAAATCCAGTCTGATTTTTTTAAGAATCGTGATTGATTCATTGAACCAAATACAAAAACATTAAACTTTTCCTTTATATGGAGTCTCAAAAATGCATTTAAATCTCAAAAAAAAAAACAAAAATATAATTTAGCACATATTATCATAAAAATTAATTATTCATATTCAAATAAAATGGAAGTAATCTGAAGTATATTGGTCATTGATCGCAATCGTAAATTTTTAAGATTTTCGATTATACCAGTGGACGTCAATGGGTTAGAATCACCTGTACCGGTTGCAATCAAATGAAAGTGACAGAAAATATTGGGCATACAATTGAAATATTAGCTTAGCATTATTTCAATGACCATGTTTTAGGATTTGGGCTCGGATCATATCTGGGTCAAAAGATGGAATTTTTTTTTCAGTTATCATGACTATCACCGATCAAATAACAAGGCAGACCGACGGACGGACAAATGCGTTAGACCAATTCATTTGTTATATGATTTAAGTATCAGACTCCTCATACGGTTTTCTGGATTTAATACCATGGGAGGCGGATTACTTACTGGAACTTGGAGTAACCTTAAAGGGAAAGAAGTGTCACGTAAATGAAAGGACTGAAAAAAACGAATGCAGTAGCTTCAAAATGGAGCAATGAATTCACGATTTTTAAAATGTCAAATTATCTAAATAAAACAAGTAAGGAAAGTCTAAAGTCGGGCTGAGCCGACTATATGATACCCTGTAGATCTAAATTTTCGATACCATATCACATCCGTCAAATGTGTTGGCTGCTATATATAAAGGTTTGTCCCAAATACATACATTTAAATATCACTCGATCTGGATAGAATTTGATAGACTTCTACAAAATCTATAGACTCAAAATTTAAGTTGGCTAATGCACTAGGGTGGAACACAATTTTAGTAAAAAACCAGTAAGGAAAGTCTAAAGTCGGGCGGGGCCGACTATATTATACCCTGCACCACTTTGTAGATCTAAATTTTCGATACCATATCACATCCGTCAAATGTGTTGGGGGCTATATATAAAGGTTTGTCCCAAATACATACATTTAAATATCAATCGATCTGGACAGAATTTGATAGACTTCTACAAAATCTATAGACTCAAAATTTAAGTCGGCTAATGCACTAGGGTGGAACACAATGTTAGTAAAAAACAAACTTATTATACCCTGTACCACAGTAGTGGTGAAGGGTATACATATGGGAAACATTTAAATCTGAAGCAATTTTAAGGAAACTTCGCAAAAGTTTGATTTATCGCTTGATATTATGTATTCGAAGTTTAGGAAAATTAAAGTCATTTTTACAACTTTTCGACTAAGAAGTGGCGATTTAACAAGTAAAATGTTGGTATTTTGACCATTTTTATCGAAAGCAGAAAAACATATATATGGGAGCTATATCTAAATCTGAACCCATTTCAATCAAATTTGGCACACATGACTATATTACTAATTGTACTCCTAGTGCAAAATTTCAACCAAATTCGGCCAAAACTATGGCTTTTAGGATCATATTTGTCCATATCGGGCGAAAGATATATATGGGAGCTATATCTAAATCTGAATCGATTTCAACCAAATTTGGCACGCACAGCTACAATGATAAATCTACTCCCTGTGCAAAATTTCAACCGAATTGGGCCAAAACTATGACTTTTAGGACCATATTTGTCCATATCGGGCAAAAGATATATATGGGAGCTATATCTAAATCTGAACCGATTTCAATCAAATTTTGCACACTTGACTATACTACTAATTGTACTCCTAGTGCAAAATTTCAACCAAATTCGGCCAAAAATCTGGCTTCTGGGGCCATATAAGTCCATATCGGGCGAAAGATATATATGGGAGCTGTATCTAAATCTGAACCGATCTCTTCCAAAATCAATAGGGTTCTATTCTGACCCAAATTAGGAACATGTGTCAAATTTGAAGGTGATTGGACTTAAATTGCGACCTAGACTTTGATCACAAAAATGTGTTCACAGACAGACGGACGGACGGACGAACGGACAGACGGACATGGTTATATCGACTCAGGGACCCACCCTGAGCATTATTGCCAAAGACACCATGTGTCTATCTCGTCTCCTTCTGGGTGTTACAAACATATGCACTAACTTACAATACCCCGTTCCACAGTGTGGCGCAGGGTATAAAAATTGGCCTCTGTGGCTATCAGGGTTGGCCTGTCACAAGCTGTGACTTTTGCGACATACATTTGCGACGGTATAATACGTATGTCGCACAAGTCGTAAACCTACTGTAGAAAACCAAATTTTGAAATCCTGAAGATTTTTTAATTTAGTTTGACAGCATTCGCTGTGAGTTTTTGCAGAAATTTGTGAAAGTTTTCCCATGGTCAAGCCTATTTTCTTAGGTGGTGTCGAAATTCCCGTTGGTGAGTGTTCAAAATACCTTGGGGTTATATTGGAAAGGAGACTGAACTTAAAGCTAAGAAAGGACGAGAAAATCCACGGTTACCCTGTACTCGTGCAAAAGGCAATAGGGAAAATGTGGGGACTAAAACCGAAAATTGTGAAAATTCCTAAGAATTGAAACTTCTTCGCACATACCATCGTCTTGGATATCATCGAATTCGCTGCCTACAATGCTAAATCTACACCCTGTGCAAAATTTCAACCGAATTGGGCCAAAACTATGGCTTTTAGGACCATATTTGTCCATATCGGGCGAAAGATATATATGGGAGCTATATCTAAATCTGAACAGATTTCAATCAAATTTTGCACACTTGACTATACTACTAATTGTACTCCTAGTGCAAAATTTCAACCAAATTCGGCCAAAAATCTGGCTTCTGGGGCCATATAAGTCCATATCGGGCGAAAGATATATATGGGAGCTGTATCTAAATCTGAACCGATTTCTTCCAAAATTAATAGGGTTCTATTCTGACCCAAATTAGGAACATGTGTCAAATTTGAAGGTGATTGGACTTAAATTGCGACCTAGACTTTGATCACAAAAATGTGTTCACAGACAGACGGACGGACGGACGGACAGACGGACATGGTTATATCGACTCAGGGACCCACCCTGAGCATTATTGCCAAAGACACCATGTGTCTATCTCGTCTCCTTCTGGGTGTTACAAACATATGCACTAACTTATAATACCCCGTTCCACAGTGTGGCGCAGGTTATAAAAATTGGCCTCTGTGGCTATCAGGGTTGGCCTGTCACAAACTGTGACTTTTGCGACATACATTTGCGACGGTATAATACGTATGTCGCACAAGTCGTAAACCTACTGTAGAAAACCAAATTTTGAAATCCTGAAGATTTTTTAATTTAGTTTGACAGCATTCGCTGTGAGTTTTTGCAGAAATTTGTGAAAGTTTTCCCATGGTCAAGCCTATTTTCTTAGGTGGTGTCGAAATTCCCGTTGGTGAGTGTTCAAAATACCTTGGGGTTATATTGGACAGGAGACTGAACTTAAAGCTAAGAAAGGACGAGAAAATCCACGGTTACCCTGTACTCGTGCAAAAGGCAATAGGGAAAATGTGGGGACTAAAACCGAAAATTGTGAAAATTCCTAAGAATTGAAACTTCTTCGCACATACCATCGTCTTGGATATCATCGCAATCGCTGCCTAGCTGACGCGACTAAAGTATTTTCAGTTTGCGACTTTTGCTACTTTTTCTACATTTGCGACGCGTATGTGTTTGATACAGACCATCTCTGGTGGCTATATGAGTGTAAATCGGGCGAAAACTATATATGGGAGCTATATCTAAATCTGAACCGATTTCAACAAAATTTGGTAGGGATAGTTAGAATATTAATTCTACTTCCAGTGCAAAATTTCAAGTAAATCGGAGTAAAAGATTGGCCACTGTGGTCATATGAGTGTAAATGGGAGCTATATCTAAATCTGTATCGATTTGAACTAAATTCGGTACACACAGTTAGAATGTTAACTTGACTCCCTGTGAACTATATAGTAAAACTCTGGATTCTGGAGCCATATAAATGCATATCGGGAAAAAGATATATGAATCGATTTCATCCAAAATCAATAGGGTTCTATTCTGACCCAAAATACATATTTGTACCAAATTTTAAGTCGATTGGATTAAAACTGCGACCTAAACTTTGATCACAAAAATGTGTTCATAGACAGACGGGCATGGCTATATCGACTCAGGAGGCCACCCTGAGGCTATATCGACTCAGGAGGCCACCCTGGTCTCTATTTCCCAAATTAGGAGGCAACATAAAGTTTCTATTCTTTTTTGAGCCAATGTTACTTGGTGAGAAAGGATGTAACCCTCGACCGTTTTTCTATCAGATCATAGCTGGTGAAACACATCTCGTCCAATTTCATATCTAATAAACCAATATAAGTTAACGCTAGAATCCTGTTGTTCCTTTCGTTTTAATCATCAATGGATGGAGTTATCATATAAATATATGGAGGCCTTAGCTCTGCTTTGCCCTTAGGCTTAGCGCCTTTGATTTGAGCCTTAGCTCGCTTTCTGATTTTCCTCGCCGTTGATCCTAAGTTCGTAAAAAGTTTATCGATCTGTCCATTATACAGCATATATTTTCTCTGCACGACTTAATCCTACCTAAGGAGTTAAGTAAAGTGTCCAGCAACAATTATATAGATTTGTATGCGCAAGGCTCACATGTGGCTGTGCGCATCCACAATTTGTGAATTGTGAACCAGAAAGAGTCAACACCAAAACACCATCGAAACTCGTTTCTTTTAAAGATAAATCGTTTATATAATGTTTCTATTTATTTTTTGTGACAATAAACCATCATTTAATTTATTTACCAAAGGCAGAGGCTCCAGCATTTGCGACTGCAGTTGCCGAAGATCGTCCAAATCCGCCAGGGTAACCACCATAGGCTCCACCAGGATAACCACCATAGGCTCCACCAGGGTAACCACCATAGGCTCCACCAGGGAAACCACCATAGGCTCCACCAGGGAAACCGCCAATACCACCATAACCTCCATAATGTCCTGGGGCACGTGCTCTACGTGTAAGCCTGGCATCGGAATCAACTTTTAGATGGTCATTTACATTTTCCAGAGTAATTAAACCACAATAAGCTGTAGTGACTACTGCCACTAATACCAATACAATTATAAGAAATTTCATTTTGTTTTTGTTGATGTTTTTTGTTATTTCACTGGAATTATCTATTTGTTTGAATTTTTTTCCTATCAACTGTTGAATTGTATGACTAAAAGACTACTATGTCTAGAATTTTGGAATGGCTGGTTTTTTATACGATTTTCTATAATAAAGGGGGACGGGGTGGGGTTCTTAACTAAATTTCTCTGATAGCAAATCCAGTCTGAATCTAAACAAAAACGGGAACAATTTTATAATCAATACTTTGTTATTATTATTATTTTCGATTTTTGTTTTTTGTTATTGTTAATCCAAAGACAATTGTATTTCCCAGCAAAAAAAATTTTAAGTGTTCTACAAACATATCTTTTTAAGAACATCCCGGTATCCTCCATCAGTTTTTTTCCCACTTCCGATGAAGTTTTTTTGGACCAGTCTTAGAAACTACGTAATTTAGCCGTTTAGCCACAGAGCCACCGTGGTGCAATGGTTAGCATGCCCGCCTTGCATACACAAGGTCGTGGGTTCGATTCCTGCTTCGACTGAACACCAAAAAGTTTTTCAGCGGTGGATTATCTCACCTCAGTAATGCTGGTGACATTTCTGAGGGTTTCAAAACTTCTCTAAGTGGTTCCACTGCAATGTGGAACGCCGTTCGGACTCGGCTATAAAAAGGAGGCCCCTTGTCATTGAGCTTAACATGGAATCGGGCAGCACTCAGTGATAAGAGAGAAGTTCACCAATGTGGTATCACAATGGACTGAACAGTCTAAGTGAGCCTGATACATCGGGCTGCCACCTAACCTAACCTAGCCGTTTAAAGTCAAAATTTAAAATTTGTGCAATTAACCCTTTCACTACCGAATTAAAAGTAGCTATTGCAAACTCATTTTTTTTCTTCAGAACTAGTTTATTTTAGTGATATAGAGTACAAAACAATAAATTTTGGAAGTACAATTATGTAAATATTTTCCAACATAGGTGGACACTGGTAGTCCAAGGACTCAATTCACCTAAATATTATTAAACACTTTTTAATACGTGACCTTCAATTCTGTTGAAAAATGTTGTTTTTTTCTTCATGTATTTTGGTATAATATGTATGTTGGAGGGAGCCACCGTGGTGCAATGGTTAGCATGCCCGCCTTGCATACACAAGGTCGTGGGTTCGATTCCTGCTACGACCGAACACCAAAAAGTTTTTCAGCGGTGGATTATCCCACCTCAGTAATGCTGGTGACATTTCTGAGAGTTTCAAAGCTTCTCTAAGTGGTTTCACTGGAATGTGGAACGCCGTTCGGACTCGGCTATAAAAAGGAGGTCCCTTGTCATTGAGCTTAACATGGAATCGGGCAGCACTCAGTGATAAGAGAGAAGTTCACCACTGTGGTATCACAATGGACTGAATAGTCTAAGTGAGCCTGATACATCGGGCTGCCACATAACCTAACCTAACCTATGTTGGAAAATATTGTTTGTAAAATAAGTAACATTGTCAAAACAATATTTCTGGAAGTATTTTTCAAAACACTTATGGGAACTTATAGGTTAACTTCATAACCTGACTTCTAAAATGTATCCAGGTTTCCCAAATTTTCATTTTACAAAAAACATTTTATGTTTTGTGCTATGTTATTCAGCATTTACTTGGGTCCCATCTCTTTAAGCGTGATTATACTACACGATCTGATATGGAACCATCGATAGAATTGCTTGTTTCCTGAATAATCGAAAGCTTAGTTTTGATAACTTTTTTATCAGAGTTCTGGTTTACAAGCTCAAAAACCCAAATTGGGTGGGTACAAAATCCTTTATTAAAACTCCTTTGTGTTTAAACTCAAATGGCCGAAAATAACGAAATAAAAACAAAGAGATAAAAAATAATATTTTAGGAAAATATTGGATAATATATTCACCGCTGGTGAGATTTGAATCTGCGTTCAGTTAGAATGTTATGCCCTGTTGTTATCATATCACAAACATTTCAACCGACGTTTTCACAGGCGTTCATCTTAAACCTCTTGTGGGAGTGAAAAAATTTTTTAAAATTGTAAAAATTAGACAAGTTCGAAGCTTATGCCGAATCTTATGTACCCTCCACCATGGATTGCGTAGAAACTTCTACTGAATACTGTCATCCACAATCAAATTACTTGGATTGCGTTAACAACCCAAGTAATTTGATTGCTTTAAGATACTTAGCCGATGGCAAAGTATCTTAAAGCATCCTAACACCGTCTTCTAAATTACAAGGTAGTCCACACGTGATATATATTAAACTAAACAAGTATATACAGCAGTAAGTTCGGCCAGGCCGAATCATAAAAACCTCCCACCATGATCAAAATATTAGGGTTTCCTTTGAAATTTCAGGAGGGCTTGAGGACACTTCCCGAAGATAAATTTAAAGATTTCACCTATGAGGACTATATCAGATTCTGGATTTATAAGAACCATTTTTGTTTGAGTTTTAGAGGAATCATTAACATCTCTTGTAAGTGTGCAAGAAAATAATAAAATAACGTCTTGATTTGAAATCTTAAATCTGTAGAAGTAAAATCTGGAAATTTTACATTGAGTTTCAAGCAATTTTCATGATCAGTGCGCCTTTTACACCCTCAAGAAGTGAAGTCGGTCTATATGGAGGCATTACCAAGTGGACCGATAAAAACTTAATCCGATACACGTTTTTGTGAGCCTAAAATACCAGAATATTTACAATTTCAGGAAAATCAGATAAAAAATACGGTTTCTAGAAACCCAAGGAGCTAAATCGGGAGATCGTTCTTATGGGGGCTATACTAAAATATGGACCGATACTCACCGTTTTCGGCACATCCCTTTATGGTCCTAAAATTCCTCTAGATTTCCAGTTTCAGGCAAATTGGATAAAAACTACGGTTTCTATAAGTCCAAGACCCCAAATCGGGAGATCGGCTTATATGGGGACCATACCAAAATCTGGACCAATGCTTTTATACAAAATTTTCTATAGAAATAAAATGTTGACAAAATTTTCTATAGAAATAAAATTTTGGTAGATTATATTTAGCTCGAGTGGCAACCATGACTATGAACCGATATGGACCAATTTTTGTGTGATTGGGGATCGGCTATATATAACTATAGACCGATATGGACCAATTTTGGCATGTTTATTAGCGCCCATATACTAACACCACGTTGCAAATTTCAATCAGATCGGATGAATTTTGCTTCTCCAAGAGGCTCCGGAGATCAAATCTGGGGAACGCTTTATATGGGGGCTATATATAATTATGGACCGATATGGACCAATTTTTGCATGGTTGTCAGAGCCCATATAACACCACGTACCAAATTTCAACCGAATCGGATGCATTTTGCTTCTCTTAGAGGCTCCGCAAGCCAAATTTGGGGTTCGTTTAAATGGGGGCTATACGTAAAAGTCGGCCGATATGGTCCATTTGCAATACCTAGTTTGAGGTCGATAGCTTTTTTCGTTCGGAAGTTAGCGTGATTTCAACAGACGGATGGACGGACGGACGGACATGCTTAGATCGACTCAGAATTTCACCACGTCCCAGAATATATATATACTTTATGGGGTCTTAGAGCAATATTTCGATGTGTTACAAACGGAATGACAAATATACCCCCCATCCTATGGTGGAGGGTATAATAATAAGATAGTAAAAGTTCCACTTTTAAATAATATTGATAAAAATAACAAGTACATACGGCCGTAAGTTCGGCCAGGGCGAATTTTATGTACCCTCCACCATGGATTGAGTAGAAACTTCTACGAAAGACTGACCCGGATGAAATTTGCTCCTCCAAGTGGCTCCAAAACCAAATATCGGGATCGGTTTATATGGGGCCTATATATGATTATGGGCTGATATCGACCACTTTTGGCATGGTTGTTAAATATCATATACTACTATCACGTACCAAATTTCAACCAGATAGGACGAATTTTGCTTCTCCAAAAGGCACCGGAGGTCAAATCTGGGGATCGGTTTATATGCGGGTTATATATAATTATGGACCTATTTCGACCTATTTGTGCATGGGTGTTTGAGGCCATATATTAACACCACGTACCAAATTTCAACTGAATCAGATGAATTTTGGGCTTCCAAGAGCCTCCCGAGGTCATATCTGGCGATCGGTTTATATGGGGGCTATATATTATTATGCACCGATGTGGACCAATTTTTGCATTGTTGTTAGAGACCATATACTAACAACATGTACCAAATTTCAACCGGATCGGAAGAAATTTGCATCCCTTAGAAGCTCCGCAAGCCAAATCGGGGGATCGGTTTATATGGGGGCTATATATAATTATGGACCGATGTGGACCAATTTTTGCATGGTTATTAAAGACTATATACTAACACCATGTACCAAATTTCAGCCGGATTGGATGAAATTTGTTTCTCTTAGGGGGTCTGCAAGCCAAATTTGGGGGTTCGTTTATATGGGGGCTATACGTAAAAGCGGACCGGTCTAGCCCATTTGCAATACCATCCGACCCACATCAATAACAACTACTTGTGCTAAGTTTCAAGTCGATAGCTTGTTTCGTTCGGAAGTTAGAGTGATTTCAACAGACGGACGGACGGACGGACGGACGGACGGACGGACGGACATGCTTAGATCGACTCAGAATTTCACCACGTCCCATAATATATATACTTTATGGGGTCTTAGAGCAATATTTCGATGTGTTACAAACGGAATGACAAAGTTATTATACCTATGGTGGAGGGAATAATAATAAGATAGTATAAGTTCCACTTTTAAATAATATTGATAAAAATAAAAAGTGAAACTGGGGAAAACAATTTTTTTTTAATTTATTCATTCACATGGACTTCTAAGGCGCAATTGCTAAAGCAATACAATCGATCGATTAAAAATGGAGTACTTCCGGCCAATGACAATTTGAGCCAAGTTAAAATTCATTGGATATGATCCATATTTGCGCTATTTACCGATCACAAATTGGGGATCCAAACTACTTTTTTGTATGCTCCTTTTTTTGCTGGGTCATAAGAACATTTAATGCAAAACGCTTTATCAATCAATTAAATATGCATATTTGAAACAATGATCACAAAAAATTCAGACTATTAAACTAGATGAGCAGACGCAAAGAAATCCATATCCATACGCCAATCGATATCTTCGTCATCAATTTGCAAGCATTCTTTGGTACAAAAAAATTGGTATATGGTAATCAGAAACAAGTAAGGAAAGTCTAAAGTCGGGCGGGGTCGACTATATTATACCCTGCAGCACTTTGTAGATCTAAATTCTGGATACCATATCACATCCGTCAAATGTGTTGGGGGCTATATATAAAGGTTTGTCCCAAATGCATACATTTAAATATCATTCGATCTGGACAGAAAAAAGTGCTTTCGAAACTAAAGTAAAAATTT